>NC_090128.1:35357707-36029130 GCF_040581485.1 Linepithema humile
TTAAAGATTATAAAATGTACTTAGCAATATATGAATTTTATTTGCACGGACATACTTCCATTGTTAATCGACCATGTGA
Source organism: Linepithema humile (assembly GCF_040581485.1). Lineage (NCBI taxonomy): Eukaryota > Metazoa > Arthropoda > Insecta > Hymenoptera > Formicidae > Linepithema > Linepithema humile. The sequence continues at coordinate 35,357,787 of NC_090128.1, forward strand.
AATTGATTTCTCCATTAGCTCCTTCGCGCGGTAGACAAAACAATTGGCTCGGGTTCCTACCGCAAGGATCATTTTTTAACTTGATCTCTGCGGCAAAAGGGCGGCAATGAAATCACGTCGCACCCCTAAAAGGGGCACGGTACTACGGGGGTCGTCTCTCTATCCACCCTTCTATTCGTCGACGCCACCCTCCTGACCGCAGATTGAAATTCTTAAGCTCCTCGGCGGCCGAATCGAGGGTCGGGTCGAGAGATCGCAAAATCGAAATTTCGTTATCGCGCGGGACTATTTATCACTCTCTAATTCACGAATATTGCAGCGCTTTATACATTCTCGCAATTTTTATGCCGATTTCTTGTTCTTCTAGAAAAAAAAATGGATTTATGATCCCAGGTTAATCGAGGTTGCAGAAATCAAATCTTAATAATATTATATTTAAAGCTACGTCTCGAGAACAAGCCATGTATTCTGGAGTTCTGAAAATCACATATCACAATGTGCACCAACGCGCCAACGATCTGATTCATAACGCCGACACGTAGCAGAGAACATTTCTTCGGCTTCGAGTAGCTGATTCACGCAAAATATATGGTCACGTAGCACAACGAGAGGGGCAGATACAGCGGGGGATAGAAAGAGATGCCCGAAGGTCAATGTGTTGGACAACCTACGCGCAATACCGCGCAATATATGTATATATACATACGTACGACGAATACGTGCTGCTTTTTCCTTTCCTTCCTTCCGTCTTCTTTCTCGTCGGGCCATTGTTACTTTTATTTGCGGTACACTGTCGCACGAATGATTTGCGAAGCCGGTGGCGCGATTTAATTTTGGGATATTGGTAGCGTTAAGGCCGTAAGGACGGATTTTCTGCCGTTGTGCTGTTTATGTACAGGGTGCGCAAAATTCTTTCGTGCTTTTTCAAATGTTAACTCTTTCGTAATCACCTAATGATATCGAATAACGTATTATTATACACTGTTAATCACAATTTCGACTTCATATTTTATTATCGTATTTTAATTTATCTCTGTAACACACGTGGATAGAATAAATAAAAAAAAAACGCTGCTCCATATTAAAAATTATGATGGAATAGATAATCATGTTTTATATAGTTTCTGCATCTCAACCTTCCCGCTCGTTGCTGTCATTCTTGAAATTTCATATCATCGTATTACCATAAGCGTTCCGCTGGCGAAAATTTCGGACACCCTGTGCACAGATTGCAGTGGATCGTGGTTCGCGGACGCATCTACCCCTCGTGCGATGAGATTTCATTCGGGGCTCGGGCCGAGATCTTTTAATTTGAAGCCAAATTCCTCTCGAGGACGAAACGCGGGGAGCCACCGAAGTGGTCGTATTGCAAGGAGGGTGGCACGTTTGGTGGTTGTTTGCTACCCTCCAACGCCGGCATCACCAGTGCCCCATTCTACTTTTCTCTCCTCATATCCGTCTTTCCGTCGGATTCTAAAACACCCATGTTTCACGGGGGAGGGGGAGCTCTCTCCGCGCATGCAGCTGCTTTCGATCTGGTCCACTTCAAGCGTGACCTCGGAATAAAATTGAATTACGCGAGGTTTAACGGCGGTCAATTTATGCGAATAATATTAGTGACAATAAATCGACTCGAGCTTCTGCGCTTGCGGCCGTCCCGTCGCGCACTTTATTCGGTGATACCGGCAACCAGCAGCGCGTCATTTTTTTACCAAGCCACACGCTATATCATTAAAAAGATACAAAATGTTAGTCTGAAAATTCCGCGGGTTACTCGTTAAAACCACCTTGTTAAATCTGAACAGCGGTTTATGACGATTGAAAGAAGAGCGGGGGAGGAGAAGGGGAATTACGCGAATCATTAACGACTATTATACCTACTAATTGCAAATGTGTGGAGATATAAATGCCGCAGAAAAATTTTATCCTGAATAAGCGTAACCGTCCGCTTAAATAAGTATCGATAAACGTCGCGGTAAAATAGAAAGTCAAACCTCTTTCGATCGCATTCCACGGAGCTGGCTGGCGCGAGTTGTATAAAAAAAAATATATGAGAAGGGGGTCCTCATAGGTGGCCCCGTGGCCTCACACTTTGCGGAGATCGCCTACGACTTTGTACACTCGCGCGCAGGTGCGCCGTGCCGTGGTCTGTAATATATTGCAGGGAGCTGAGAGTGCCTTTAAGTATAATAAAGTAATGCGCACTGTAGTTCTCCAGAACGTTCTTTTTCGCGAGTGAGAAAAATTTTCGACTACATAAATATTCGAGAATAAGTACACTTATGTGCACAACAAATGTGCAAACTGTTCATTAAAAATGTAATCTACACGGAAAGGACACTTTTATTGGATGGCCATAAAAACATTTTGACTGATTTAATATTTGTCTCTTCAACAAAATGAGATCATATCGCAGCAAAAAGTTTCGACAATCCATCACCAGATCGAGTGCTCTGTCAAATAAATTTTGATTGTCCAACAAAAATTATTTTCAAATCTGTATCTGGCACAATTTTTAGATATTTCAGCAAAAGTGTTCTTTTCGCGTATGTTTTTGCCAATTAAAATACTGAGAAAATGAGAAATATTATCTGAAAAATTAAAAAGGACGCTCTAGCGAAAGCAATAAATAATAATTTTAAAAGTCTTGAAACAATTCTAAAGATTGAAAATTTTTTTTCTTTGCTGGCAAAGGCGAATATTTTTGATAATATTAGTAAAGCGAATATAAAGTGTAAATTTTTGACAAATGATTATAAGCAAAATTCCTTCTTTTTTTTTGAGGCCAAACGAGTTTGTTAAATATACTTTGTCCACTCGGTATCGGTGCGCCGAAAATGCTTTCGCGTAATCAACAAGGTGAAATTTATCGCGCAATATCATAGGATAATTCACGCCCCATATAACGCGGTAGCCTCAGGTGAAACGAAGAGAGACGGGAGAGCCTCTTAATTATTTTCCTGGTTAAACGACCGGTCGGTCACGCCCCTTTCGAGATATTCTGAAGTCAAACGATTCGACTGGCAATTTGCTTAAAACATTTCGCAAGTTAGCCTGTCTTAAAAGTTTGGTCTGCGGCTAACCCGAAGTTCAGTGAATACGCATTTGCGCTTGCAACGCCTCGAGCACTTTAAGTGATAAAAACAAAGTTCGCTCACGTCGAGTATTTAAATTTTTCTGAAAACAACTAGATCGTAAAGTATTAATTTTAGAGCGGCGTATTTTATTGCACGGTAAGATATTAACAATTTAGAATAAATAATTAATATATTTTGCGACTGCATTATCAATAGCTAATATTAAGAGTGAACGAACTATTATAGCAAATACCGTAGTTTTCTTTGAATTTGTTATTTATTTAAGAAAATGTAAATCCACCTCTCACAATGTAGCTCTCTTACTCGGGGATTAATCTCACGTAAGGAATCAAATGCAAAGTCTCGATTGCATCGGCAAGTGCAGTGCGCTCATGGTGTTTTCGGTATATCCTATATAACCAAGTGGCGCATGGTGGGCATTAATTTTCTCCCTGCACGCTAACCAGAATGCATAAGTAAGAAGCTTGTGGGTTTCGCCCACGCGCCGCCCACCTAAACACATTGAGAAGTCAAACATCGTTCTAACGTTACGGGTGCTAAACCGCGGCGTTAAGTGGTCCGTCAATTGGTACCGGATACCGAAGGGCACTTATAGTCTTCCTTCCAAGCAGCAAATAGCGTGTTTTCGAGTAGTTCATCGTGACGCTTCGTTACGCGTCTATGGGCAGCGCAGCGATGAGCAAAACAGTGACACTGGACACTAGATTTCGACTTTCCACTTTACCTTTCGTAATTTTTTCTCCGATCGCTATTTAAATCGCTGAGCTAAGCCAAGATTGGAATTAAACAATTTGCCTTTTACGATTATCAATAAAATATTATATCCGTAGCTTGTATTCGAGTTAATTAAATAATTATATACAATCAGTTTTCTTTTATTACGGACGAATTCTTTACGCTATTATCGTTATTGTTATGCAATTGTTAGTTCTAGTTTGTTTACTAATCTCACAACAAAGAAAGCATCGTCACACGAATCGAGATGCAATATCAACGGAACGAATGCACGGATGCGCTTTATCTTCCGGACAATTATTTGGAATTGATTTGGTGCGCGGTCGGCGAGAGCAATATCGTAAATCCTAATGGAAATGCAAAGATTAATTAAGAATCTCATTCTGGCTTGTCCCCACGTGGGCGTCCGCACGCTCCATGGAGCTCCCCGGGGAAGATCATCGGCTCGTCATTTTCTTTGTCACTGTCCTCTCCGTTTGCCTCTTTTTCTATTCCACCTTTATCGCGTCGACTCGTTTAGGGCGAGGACACGGAGTCCCTTATGCTAGACGAGTCCCATAAACTGAAGATAATGAGAAATATAAGATGATGTTTAAATTTATCGGACGAACCACGAGCGACGCAAAGTTCTACGATCCGCCGTTATAATAATTTGTTTATTTAGTTCTAGCACAAGTATCTTAAATTTTTGATGATGTAAATGTCTAAAGAATGTTAAATTAAAATTTAATAGAAATTGAATAAAAAAAAGAAACTTGCGCGCTTGAAAGGATTGATTTGCGAAGAACGCTTCGCGAAGATAGTAGCAACTAACATTTTTGGGAAGATTGATATTTCATATTTGAGAAATAAAGTGCGATATATATCATACAACGATTAATCCGCGAGTGACGAGATGTAGTCGACGAAGTTGTGCCGCGACACTCGAAGTTTTGATGTCGAAGGGTGGTGTCCTAGCGAGATATCGCGATTCGCCACGTAATGAACGGTAACAAGGGGGACGTGACGCGCGTGGTTGGTTACGTACGTGTGCGTGAACATCGTGCGACACGCGCTCCGCGCCGAAGGAAGCTGGAGGGTGGAGGCGGCTAGCCGCGCACAATGCGTGTCTCCTGGGAGACGCTTATCTGAAATTACAACGTTACATCCCCGGCAACCCTCTGGACCAGCTGCTGGAAATCCGTGCCACCGCCGCCTCCTATCCTCCTCTGTGAGGCTTCTGTGGGACGGGATTGCGCGTAAACTTGCGTGCAAAGGGGAAACACGTCTGCACCCGCGTGAAAAATCGCCCGAACGAATGTGCCGCGGATATCCTGTCGAAAGAGACGCGGCTATGTTCGAATCAGATAAGGACAGCGTAAGCCGTACATGAATTTTAAGATTTAGATACCGATATGTGTGAGAAAAAAATGTGGCAAGATATATAAAACGGTTTTTTTTTTCTCTCAGCGATTTGAAAAGGTGGTAGAGCTGTTATTTTTTTCATGTTATATTTTTTAAATATATATTACGGACATTAATGCATTTATAGCAATTGTGCTGAGCGATTCAGTAATATGAGAATTAAATAAAATATATTTCTTTTCTTTTTAGACACGAGGTACTGCATCACGATCGTCATTGTCATTTGTAATTGTATTCATCCATGAGACACGTCTCTTTAGTAATACAAATTTCTTCACAGGCTACCTTCAGCCGAAGATTTTATCCGATTTAAAAGCGGCGAGTTCTGCTTTACTTCAGCCACACTTGGATGGTTCACGTTCTGTACTTCCATGAAGTGAACGATCGAAGTCGCGCGGCCAAAGAACGGCAAAGTTACCACGCGGAAATTGAATTCGCGTTTTTGATGCGCCAGACCGCATCGAAAATGCGCCGTTTCTTGACGTTTCGACATCGTTTCATAAATTCTTCAGCCGCGGTACTTCACCGACTCGTGAAGTGGCGCGATCCTCGTAAATTACATTCGCTTCTCGCCTCGTCTGCGCGAAACTCATTAAACGAATCCTGTCTCTCTCTCTCACTCTCCTGTCTGTCTGTCGTGCATGCGCATTGAAACTTCCTCCTGAATAGCGGTAGTCACCGCCGTCTTCTTCGAGCCGTTTTCGCGCATTTTTCCACATAATTTGTCATCGGATGCACTGATGCTCAAGTCCGCCCACTTGCTCTCATAACGAATAACGTGGTATAAAAAAATTCTAGCTTTGTCACCTTTCAAAATCGTTTTAAACACATATACAGGATATTCATGGTGTATTCTCTGTCATTATATTTTAAATTCTTTCATTATTCAGATAAAAATATGGATTTTCCACTCTCTTGAAAACTTGAAAGCAGGAATTTATTAACGCAATCAGCATGCAATTTCTCGGTATTTTATTAAAATACACTTTATTTGCAACACTGACTACAATACGTCAACCATTTTTGTGTATTGATTTTATTCCGAATCTGTTTTTCTCTAATTTTGTTAGAGAATCAGTCTCGTTGTTCTTTTCTTCTGCGAGCAGTCATTATGCAAATAAGGATACACTTGATCAAGAGGGAAATATCCGTTTTAACGCGAAGTCTAATCGAGAGTCTTATTCGCAAGGGATAAAAATCGATGAAAGGAAAAGGAAAAGGCGCGAGCCGTTTTCGCGCGTACGAGGTTATTTATATTCAGATCGATTTCCAATTATCGGGGGTACGGACGAACGAACAAGAATCGCGGCAACGGAAAAGAGGATCCGGAGGGGAGCGTGCGTGATCGGGATTCATCTTTGGGCTCGCATGTCTTGTCGCAGTTTGCTGTCTCTCGTCCCCCGTTCCTTTTTCGCGCCTCTCCCGACCGGCAGCACGACTTCTCCGCTCCGTCGCGCGGTTTTCCCTCTCCCCACTTTACCCCTCTGAGCTTCGTGGCTCACGTGGAAACCACGTCCCCCACGAATATTTTAAAAAAAACGTGCATGAAAAGACGGTGCGAGCCGCCGTCACGTGTGAAACACCGGATCCACCTCGACGCCCGAGGGTCTTCGTGTTGTCTGATCGCGTCTCATACTGTCATCCTCTTGTCAACTTGGCAGTACGAAATTCAGCGAACATATATAATCTTAATACTTTTCTGAGAAAAATGAAAACTGCAACTTAACATCTCCAATTCGTGCCTTACTCCTCTTCTTGTTTTGCTTTTTAGCGGCTAAAATATACGACAAGTGTCCAAGACGGGCGTCACTATTTTATTAATGCTTTTCTATCGCATGCTTTATTAATATCTCATTAATATTTGACGCTTTGACCACTCTCGGCGAACGTCGCATGCGAAACGGCACGAAAACACGAGTGGCCGGAGACGAGACCGAAATTTCTCGCCACACGCGAGGACCTTCGTGTCGCAACAATTCCCGCCGATTACTACATATCTCGCCGGGGCCTTTCAGTGGCGATTACCACCGGAATAATCTGATTTAATTTACCAGGATACTATATCCCTGCTCGTTCCCGGGAACCGGGAACATTAGAAAAGGCTTTCACACGAGAGTCACACATATGACAAATAGGCATGAAAGTCACAAGAATACGATACCTAGTGAATCTATTCTAAGTTTTGGGAGTCGTTTTTGAGAAGAAATCTCTTTCAGACCGGTGCTTACAATTTTATCTTTTATTCTTTCTTTCCGCAGACACGAACCGCACTCGATTTGTTAATCCTCAAACGGCGGATACCGTGTCGACTCGTACTTGCAGTAAAATTTTGCTTTCACACTTTAAATAAAGAATTAGTTTTATTTCAACCAACATAAGTCGATATAAACGATACAAACTGATGTGCAGAAATGTACAAAATTCATATGCCGGACGAGGGTTTGAAAGCGTTACCATAGAGGGGGTTGCATACACGCATACAGAATTTTATTTAAGCGCTTTGCATTGTTCTTCTTGTTTATGTATATTTCACGTCGTTTCAATTTGACGAAAATTATCGAAATTATCGCGCGCGCCACTCAAGGATTTGTCGACGCGTAACGAAACGCATTGCTCCCGCTGTCGCTTTTCAGCTTTTCTGGCCGGATTAAGCAGTCCTCGCCGATAAATGAAGCGCGACCCTTGTAAACTTAACACGCCCGCTGTTCTATGGTTACGCGGTTTCATACACCGATCGTTCTCGTATGAAAAGACCACGGTGTTATTGTGCCCCCTCTTTTTTAATAGGAAACTTCACGTCGCGCGCATGTGGAAGGGGATAGAGTGGTGAAAGAGGTAAACGATGCTTGCAAAAAAAAAAAGAAACGAAGGGTGATCGCGGGTGGTATCACGAAAAGGAAGAAAGAGAGAGAAGGAGGGAAGAAGGAAGGAAAAGAGAGAGAGAGAGAGAGAGAGAGAGAAAATACAGTCGCTGGAGAATGGTGGAGAAAGCGAAGATTCTCTCTCGATTAATGAGCGTGTTTGTTGTTAATTGCTGCCGCCATTAGGTTGGCATCTCCACCGCGACTGGTCTCTTCACCCTCTCCGCTCTACTCGTTTCTCGTGCGCCCTGCTTCTTTCTGTCTTTTCGCTCTCACGGTATCTATACATGCGCACACACATATATACACGGTTCCAAATCTACTCATCCACCCAGCCAGCCGATGCTTCAGCGAGTGCTCGAAAGCAGAGCGTGCATGTTAATGATCACCCGCCGCGGCCTTTATCTTTTCCACCTCATTTGCGCGCCGAGTGGGCACGGGAGTTGCAGCGGGAGGGGACGGTGTGCAAAAGGGGGTTTACGAAGAGAAGGAGAGAGAGCTCGGCTTCCGCTTTCCCCGCGATGAGATATTCGCTCTTTCTCTCCACCGCGAAAACGCTGCGGGCTGCGCGTCTGCGTGTCTGCGCGCGCGAAGAAAGAAAATAGGGAGGACGGCGAGAGGGGTATCCGGAGGGAAAGAGGCGAGGAAAAGCGGACGCACGGCTTTAGGGGTTGGACGAGAGAGATGGGTCTCATCCCCCGCATACCTTCGACTTCCATCCGCTTCTTTCCGCCCGACCACCAACCGTCGACATTGCATCCCCGAAAAGCGATTCCAACTGCAAACTCGCTTCAGGTAGAAATGCGCACTTGTCCCGGATATGTTTTAATGTTTTCCGTTTTTTAAGCGTTTTACGATGATCGTGTTTATTTTGAAAAGTGCAAAGAATAAATGTATTTGAAATCATACGGAATAGATTAATCGAATCTTTTAGATTGTTACACAAAAATCGAAAATTCACGGTATATTAAACGTGACGTAAAAGAGGGACAATTTGGATCTTTCCTGCTCCCAAATTATGGTCATCAATAAAGTGGTTGTTGCAAATATTCAGTCTAAATAACCATTTGTTATTTTTCCCCTAAATACAACAGCGACACTTCTTGGGAAGACACAAAAGCCAAAGTTCGGACATAAATTATACGTTAGTTACACCCCTCCACGAATTATTAATAGCTACACCGGATTTAATTTATAAGAACCTACAAAATGCAAAGATAAATTAAGCATATTATTTTTACAATAAATATTGCGTTGCGTATTGAAGATAAAGACCGCTTCGTTTAATCGCATCAATTTTTAATCTCTGTTCTCAAAAATTTACTATCATTTTGGGATAATAACGATGCACTGTGTTCGAAATTGTTTCGTCTACATACATGAATAATTCTTGGAAATACGTCGTCATTCCGGAACATCGCGTTGAAACTTCGGTCCGGGAAAAGTCTCGGAATACTGGGTAGGTAGCGCCGGTTTGCTTGGCCGTCGGGTAAGTATCAGTAAATAATCGCGTCGGACGTTACATTACCCAGCGGAATTTATGATTCGGACCCGTCCGGTCACGTTTGCCGGAGGGGTTTCTCCTCGTGCCCGAAGACGGTCCGGAAAAAGCAAATAAAAAAGGCAGCGGGACAGTGTAGGCCAAAACAAGAACGAGAGAAAGCAAAGTGGAGCGATAAAAAAAAAGCGAAGCGTTGGAGGGATGTCTCGTATGAGGAGGCTTTTAAACGCTTCGCGAACCAATTTGCCACGGCGTGTCCGCGGGGTGATAAATATTAGGCGAATTCGAGGCAGGTCGGTCGTCTATCTTGTCTCAGGATCGTCCCTGAAGATTGTCTTCTGTGACACGAAAGACGCGAAAGCAAATTTCACGGCTATCACGATAGAATCTGGCACGCGTGTTGCGCAAATCATTATATGTTATTAAGTGGATGTTATTAATTTAATCAATGCTGTACCTACTTGAAGAAGATAAAAGAGTACTTTCGAGATGTATATTACATTAATATTTTAATGCAACTTTATGTTATAATGATAATAATTAATTAATATAAATAATAATTACCAACTTGACACAGAATGTTAAAATGTGTCGAAATGTAAGAAACGGTAAGAGTTACAAAATAAAACGAGTAGAGAGAACGAAGAGATCTCGAGAAAAAGGAGAGACTCATATATATACAGGGGCTCTTAAATGGTTCGCAAACCAATTTGCCATGGCGTGTCCACGAGGTGATAAATATCAGGCGGATTCGGATATAAACGCCAGCTTGAACAAGCGCACATTAATGTGAGGCACGAGAGGATCGGCCCTTAATGAGTATTGCCGCCGCGCTAAATGGACGGGTGGGTGGGAAGAGGGGGGGGGGGAAGGGGATGGAAAAGAACGAGATCGGGAATGATGTAAGAATTGTCGACGGAACCGATTGCGATTTTAAATCTTCGCCGATGCTTTCCAACCGATTAAGGCTGATCTGCTTGTCTCGCTTACGTCACGATATATTCTTGTACTAGATTGCGTGTGTTCCAAAATTATGTATTATCGTTTTTATTTCCTTTTACCGGGGTTCACTTGATTTCGTTAATTATTCTCGTATAATGTCGCGTGCATTGCTGTGATTAAATGTTGCGACATTCCAGTACGTTGAAAAATTGATTGTACCAACGAAGGTATACCATTAAAAAATAAAAAGTGTGCATAATTTTATATCGCTTAATCTTTATTTTTAAAAATATGCATTTAAAACTCGTGAGAAATAAGCTGTCCAATTGTGCTTTTTTATTGTATAGCTCCTTTTTATCGTACAGCTCCTTTTTATCTTTTTTCAATAACATTCCACTCGCGCGTGGTAAAGCGTGCTATGAAGGACCGCGTACGCAACGAGGGACAAAAATAATCGAGAACTCGAAGTGTCGTCGATAATAAGGCGGTAATGCGCGAATAAAGCGTGCTCGCGGGTGCCCCTTTGCGGCGAACGGCAAAGCGTTTACGGCACGGATCGGCCCGCCGTTCTCCGGGGGATTAATTTAATACCTGAGTAAAATCAATCAGCGGGAATTGATGTTGGTCTGAGCGAGAGTGGGTGCCCGGCGACCTGCAACCGGCCGACGCGGCGCAGAGGAAGGCGGGACACGAGGGGATGAGGCCTGGTAGGAGGCTGTATTTGCTTTGCGACGTGGCGGGGCCCCGTAATCAGTGTAAATCAGGGGACGCGTAAATCACACCCGGTGCGGTAACAGCCTCTCTAACGGGTGGTGTAACCCGTACGCGAAAGAATGGACGGACCCGGGTGTGGTGCACTTACGACTCCGATCTTTCGACCCGCGCGCCTCGTGACGTGAGATCACTTTAATTGTCTGGCGAAGTGATCCGGCCTCGTGTAATCGTGCAACGCAAATTTGCTCCACGAGTGAACGTAGAACGGCGAAAAACTACGATACTTTACCTTGAAACAAGAAATTGACAAATACAGCTTTTCGTATCAATTTCCATAACTGTAGAAAATATCTGCTTTTTATACGACAAATTAAAGACAGAGTGTTAAGCCACGTTTGACAAATTTTATAGCTGAACAAAGGAAAGAGCCATAAATCATTCATGAGATTTCATATGCTTTGTGGCAAATGTATTCGCCGTATCCGAACACACGCAACAACTGTACGTATGTTCGAACACCCTGTATAAAATAATTTTAGAATACTCAAAGACATGCCTTTTATCGACATACTGTGTGGTCGTCGGCACCGCCTTCATCAAGTACAATCCCCATACAGGTGGAGAAAACGAAAGGCAAAGCGAAAGGAAAGATTCGTTGATCGTGGCACCTGGTAATCATGCATGATTGAATTATTAACATTCGGATAATTATACCGTCTCGTATCGTCCCCCTGGAAAAGAACTTCGCGGAGGAATCGACTAAAATTTTCTAAGAAACATTTTCTCGCAATATCTTGTAACACGATATTAATCGCCAATATTGCGATGTATAAAATTTTAGTTTTACATTCTTTCCACACGAATTATATCGATATATTCTAATTTTAAACCTTTATACTTAAAAATCTTATTTTGCCTGGAAAAGATGTTATATCCCGCCCTATTTCTTTGTTTCATGAATAATGCATCCCGTCGACTTTACAATAAGCACGACGGTATTACAATGAGTGTAAAATATAAATAGAAGGACGGTCTTAATTCGATATTCGAAATAAAATATTGCGCAACGTACAAGTAGTGTCTGTCTGTGAGATGCACGCGTGAAGACGTGTGACTCGGGCGCCACATGCTCGTGCTTACGGGAAGATCCATCGATCGAAAATCCGTAAATCACCGACAGAGGAAGAGGCGTTCACGCGCAAACAAATTAATTGAAAAGGCAGGTCCTGCCTCTCTCCCGCTCTCTCCGAGTTATCTCTTCGAGAGAAGTCCGTAGAATGCAAAGATAATGAGACGTGGACAAGGTATTATTAATGAGCGAAGATTAGCCCGATGTGAGTTTTGTTGTGAGATTATTTCGCAATTATTGCATAATAATGATAACATATCTTATAATCTAAAATAAACAAGTATTAAGTTCCCTCTGAAATTACATAGAAAGAAATACATAAAAAGTGAACTGTGTGTACTTTCATCGATATCTTCCGCATAAAACAAAATTGAGTAATTAAATGGCAAGACATTATTCTTTATTAATAATACCGCGTTGATCTATATCTCTTATTGATTCTCAATTCTCGCGCCATTATCCGCGAAAATATCATCTCATAAAAGCGAAGAGGGATAGAGCTAGCGGAGTTGGAAGAAATGTTAGAGAAGCGGGGAATGGGACGCGGAGAGTAAAGCTAAGTGACGACTTCAGGCGTAGGATGACCTCCAACCTCCGTGGATATCGACCGCGTGTATAATGCTTCATTGTAATTACAATAAAGGTTATCTCGGGATTTCGAGACTCAGACCTTTCAGTCATTCGCGTTATTGAGATGGTAAGCAAGAAGAAAGAAAGAGAGAGAAGGAGGGAGAGAGAAAGAGAGAAGCACAGGCAAGGTAACGCATGAGCGAGCAAGACGAAGCAGAAAGGAGAGAAAAAGACCGAGTTAGCTGGGCACGGGCTCACCGCTCTCGACGAATATATATCTCTTTCTTATACCTAGACAAGCAGTCCAGAAATCATGGGCGATAAGGTATCGGGATATTGAGTATCCGATTGATCTGGAAGCTGAAGAAGATGGACACATTGATATCGGAGCTTTCTTAAAGTAAGAGAGAAGTACGATGGCGTGAAGGATCTCGATGAGCAAGAAGATGTTCTTTTCTTTTGCGGCACATCGAAATAAATTTCGATGGATTTCGCATTTTGCATAACTATTTTGAAATTCTTTTTTTACGCTCGATTATCCGTACTTTTTTAAACTATAATAGTAAATAAGATTACTTTTATAATATAACAATTAAGATTATTCTAAAAATAAATTCTTTAATTTCATAATTTAATCTAGTTTAACTCTTTTTATCATAAATTATAAATTTTGTATTACTCTTGTTTTCACTCAGTGATTTTAGAGAGCTTGTGCCAGATTTGGGACACAGTCTCTCACCTATCTGCCAGTTCTAAAAAACGGTTAGCTCTCGATGGCTACGAAATTTCGCACGCGAGAGGGGACGAGAGCTCCTCGAATCGGAGCAAAAAGAATCTCGAGCGGATGCAAAACCGAACGCGGCGCGGCATCAGGCGTACGAATTACCGAAAAATTACACGCCAGTCAATTTTATCGTCGGCAGCGACGATGGCAGCGAGGACGAAGAAAGCGGAAAGAGGTACCGGGCGAAAATTTACATCGAGAGATTTAGCCAGGCCTCCCCTCTTTCCCCTATCCCTTGGTGCGGTCGCAGGCCCGCTGCCCCGAATGGCGTGACACTCAAAGAGCGGCGCGCCATCGAAATTATTCCGGACAATCATCATTACATGCAGAGCCCGGCGCAATCTTCTACTCAATATCGTCAGCGGGATGCGACGGTTGCAGCGCGAGAGACGGAAGATCGCTATGAAAAAAAAGACTCGAGATTGGACTCGTGTAAAACTTTCGAGCCCTTCCGAAAAACATGGGAATCTCAAGACGTCTACGAAATATCCTGTATCATGGTGAAGATGGTATCAAACAATATAATAAAGCGGTAGAACCGAAAAATCGATAATAACAACATATTTGGAAATAATCTAATTAATTTTAAGGAAGACAATTAAATATGTCTTCAAGCTGAATTTTTGCACAACAAAGATTCACTTGATATATTAAATAGATAGGCTTCTGTTTCAAATTCTTTCAGCTCTTGATATTAAATATCTCTAACTGATTCGTATTATTATCTCCGCAGTGCGAAGTGGACGATGCCGGCGGGTGATGCATCGCGGATTACGCGAAGGATACCGCGTTTCGCAACGACAGTAGCAGCGTTCTCATACGTATGTACATGCGTGCGTGCATCAAACGTGTGTCCCGATGCGCAGTGGCACATTGGCGCGATATTATCGAGAAGGAGTGGCCGCGCCGTGCGCACCGCGCGTATCGCGTTTCATACCTGGCCATCATCTTTATATATGCGACTACGGGCCACGCGCGAAGGTCTGCGGTAGGCGACATGTTCGTCGGACATGACTTATTACCTACAAGCGCCACTGTAAATCTCGTCGTTACTGCCACCGCTAGTTCTGGCACCGCCGGCCGTGAGACGCGAGCGAGCGAGCGAGCGAGCGAGCGAGGGAGGCCGGTCCACACACCATCGCGCGCGGATGTTGTTTTCACAGACGTCGGGGTTGCGCCTCTCGACGCGGTAATGGACACGAAATTTACCCGGATAGAGTATCGCGCCGATCCTGTCTGCTCCTCTTGAAATATTTCGTTGAGGGGATAATTTTTTATATTTTTATTCGCCGGCAAACTTGATATTTCAAAGCTTTAAAACTAATTTTCCGGTATTTAGATAAAAAGATTGGCAATGTTTTGACAAGTTAATGACATTTGTCAGAAAGCTTTGTCAAGTAAATAAAATGCATTAAAAATAAGTTTTCTTATCATCAGACTGTATAAAAATGTCAGCAGTATGTTATTTAATTATGTAAATGACGCATGCATTCTATGATGAATGATGCATTCAATTTTTCAATTTAATATGTATTTCGTTGCATTACACATTATTCTTTATTTCTTTAATTATTGATATATAGCTATAAAAATATAATTCTTTTTTCGAAAATATTAAAGCAACTTCTTTATGTATCTTGGGAAAATATACGGAAAAAAGATATGTTATTAAAGGACGACTCCCCTGTGTTACGGATTTTGGCGAAAGTTCCGTTCAAATTATGTGGAAAATTACAGGTCCAACTTCCGCCGGTAGCGGAAATGATCGGGAGGCGCAAACCGGTTCTCAAGCATCAAACTACAATGATTGACAAGTGAAATAAGTAAAATTGGGGTTAATTCTTCGTTTCACGTAGGTATATGTTAAGGTGAAGAACCTGATTGGATTAGAAGGATTCCGAAGACCCGCGATTTGAAATTGACCTGCTATTTACGAAGGGAAAACCTTTCATTTCAGAGTATCTTGAAGAATTGCTCCCTTATATTTATTCGAAGAACGATGAAATAACTTTTCTCTTATTTCACGTGATTTAACGTTGATATTCAAGTATGACATTTTTTTTATTAATGTAAAATATTTTTAAAAATTTCAAGATATCTTAAAATACTTAATTTTCGCTAAATGCGTATATGTTCGTACTCATCCCTACTACTTATTTCCTAGTCGCGATTATCAAAAATTGTGATAACATTTTGTGCTACAGTGATATATCACCTTGTGAGTTTTGTTTTGTTGCTCGCGATGAAAAACTATCTTATCGCTCGTTCGCCTCTAATTCATATTTTCAGAACAAAATTCTGTTATGAATTGAAATGGACTCGGTATCTGACGTGCGATAAATTGGCGATCAGACGATCGATCCGCAGTTCAAAGTTTAAATATAAAATTAGAGTATACTTTTACGTATACCTATAGTAGATGCAGCGTTACTTTGCCGATTAATGCGATTTTATCAGATTAGCGGATAATTTTGTAAATTACTCGTTCTTCGCGCCGGATATCTTTACTTTTGCTCGCGATTTCCCGGGGAAAGAAAAGGAAACGCCCAGGCGCCGCGCGGTCATTTATCGTCGTATTATCTGCGTGTATATGTGCCCGACGCTTTTTCCTTCCTAATGAAGATTTATTACGTTATCTCTTCTCCGGCGCTTTTATTTGACGTTGCCGGTTAATCTTGCCGGTATCGTTACGCGGCGGTAAAAAGTGAGCTACGGCGAAATCGTGGTTACGCTACGGACAAAAACGTTGTTAAGGCCGGAAGGGCAAGAGTCGGCGGCGGATTGTTCTTCGTTTAAGTCCTCAGGTCGAAGTAGCCGGGCGTCGCTTTACCCATCGTGAAAGCGAGAAATTTAACAACCCGCCGTACAAAGCGAAGACGCCGAGATAACGCGATAATTGTTTCCCTTTATTGCCGGTAGCCGCGTTCGACGTTAAAGTGATAAAAAGCATCTTTCACTAATTGTGCTCAGAGATCTAATAGTTTCTCAACGATTTTCTTTAATTATCTCAAAATTCTAATTGATATTATTAACAATCTTGATAAAATCTCAAAATTCTTTGTCAATTTGTCTATAATTTAGAATAATCATATCAATAAATAATCAATATATAATAGCTATATATAGTAATTATGTATATTGTTTAAAAAAGTAATAAAAGATTTCGCATCAGTATTAAAGAGTTGTTTTTGCGGCAAGCAACACATTAACCCCCCCTGCGTTTTTTAAAAAAGACCGCTGTATGATGACGGAAGAAAGGCCCGTCAAATATTAATTCCATCCCAAGCGGCAATTTTCTTCGCGGGCATCCGTCTTTCCTGCGGATGTATCCACACCCGCGGGAATTCGTCTTCTCGTGTGAGAGTTACCGTCCGTCAAAATCCACGACGAACAACTGGGGACTCTTGGAACCGTGAGGCTCCGGTTCCAAGAGAGGAAAGAAAGATTAAAGAAAAATGATGTGGTGAGAAGGAGAGAGAGAGAGAGAGAGAGAGAGAAAGAGCACGAGAGATGGCCATATAGCAGGTCGCGTGACGGAAGCATCGCGCGAACACGCATATATATTTTGCATCTTGCACATATCTACATATATGCACAGGCTGCGGCGGTAGACAGCAGGGACGGCGCGGACCGGGCCTGGTTTCATAAAACTGCAAAACTTATAATGCTAGGCGACGGCTAGGAAATAAATTGACCGCAACTTTCAACGCGTGGTTTCGCACATTGTGTGTACGCCAGTATGTAAACCAGGCAAGCCATAATTTACGGAAAATAAAATACGTTTACGCGGAATGAGGTATCTAAAAGAAATATTGCTGAGTTTAAAGTTATATGATTCGAAAGGAGCGGATAATTATGATAATAGAACACACAAATGCAAACCATGCAGTCTCTTCCTTGACAACATCTTTGAATCTTTGAAAACGATAGAAATATTTAGCTGTAATTTGCAAATACCTCTCTATTTGACAAAAGGCTTCAGAACTCCATAGAGCTGTGATTGCCAACTATAGTATAAGAATTAACTACTGAATGCTGTGCAGCTTGACAACAATATCGAACTGAATTCAATCAGAATAGAAAAAAAATTAATCAAGCTGTTTAAAAGTGACATTATAAGATAAAGAATTAACATCTTCCTAAATTATTAGGAAGCAAAGTCCCGTCAATGTTTCCCCACTAAGATCATTAAAATTTTTCAATTCGTCTTCGCAGCTAATACTCGATTTTCAGATTTGCCATCCCTGGTGCGTCGGATGTGAGACAGTGGCAGTGGGATGATTTTGGCAGTGGTGACGGTGATGATGATGCCACAACGCAACGAAACGCACAACTCGGGTATGCACACCACGACAGCATCTGAGGATGTAGCAATTACGTTCGTCGAGCTCCTTGCCGCAGACGGATGGACGGACGGGACCGCAGCCACGAAACGCCCCTCGCGTTGCACATATGTTGCCTGCCGCGCGGTCTCCTTCCACATTGGCGATGATCCTCCGGCAGGCGATGTGTCCCTCCGGCCCGCGCGACCTCTCCCTCGAATTAACGTCCGTGTACGAGCAGCACGGAAGAACGGCTCCTGTGGGAACCGAGCTGCCCCGCTTTTGTGCGCGGTGTCGTCCTCCGCGACGTGCCGATCCTGGAAGCCGCTGGATGATCACGGGGGTCACGGCGAGCGCCATTTACCTGTCGTCGTGTTCGTCACGAGGTCTTCGCCAAGACGGCTGCCGAGATCGCGACCGTGGAAATGGTGGCACCAAACGCCAACGCGGATAAAATTCAATGAACGCCAAAATTATTGTTTACAAAGCTTCGGATATATAAATTTAAATCTGATAAAAAATTGCGAAGAAAGAAATGGAAAACTCATGAGCGTTGTTAATGTTTTATTTTTCCAATGTTTTAGTCGATTCTTATCTAAACTATCTAATTTATATATAAAACAATTTTTCGAAAAAATCGCCAAGATCAACTTTGAAAAATTAATTGATCTCGAATGCAAAATGGTTTCTTGCCAGAGCAAAGTCGCATGACATGTCGAAGAGTGGTTGAGGGCGCGAAAAAATGAATCCGCTTCGTATGATTCGGGATCATTCGAGAGAGCGAGAAAAAGAAAAACGTGGCAATGGCGAACGATTATCACGCAGGAGATAAAATGTCGCGCATGCTTCATGAAACACCGGTAAGAAACTCGACCGTTAGCCGAACATCGTAAAATGCGTCGATCGTTCCTGTCACGCGAGTATTCCACATTGTGCGTGTTGTCCACCGCGTCCGTGCATATTGCGTATAAAATTCACAAATTTTCTTTCATAAACATTCTTGCGAAAAATTACCTTTTTGGGAGATTAATTTAAAATCATAAAAGTTAAAAAAAATTGCAATGACTTACCAGAATTCTATAATTTCTTCGATAAAAAAGATTTTCTGAGTTTTTTCACGGCAAGTCAACTTAAAATTTCGAGATAAAAAGCATATCGAAATTTTCAATAGTTTATCAGAATTTATTAGAATTCTTCATACCTTTAATTAAAAAAATTTCTGAGTTTACGAGCTTTTCTCAGCTTCGTCGAGATGTGATAACCCTACGCGGTCGCCGTTCTACTTTCGTTCGGATACACGCTCGCATTTGCGCTGCATGGTGATCGCCGGCTAACGGTGACACCCGGTGTCATCACCTGACCCCGCGTACGCCGTAGCCGTGAACCTTTCTTTCTTATACGTCGTCGACAATGGAAATTCGCGATCGTCTCATACGGGTTTGCACGCGATGACCTCGGTACTTCCTGAGGATACTCGCGAGGAGGGAACTTCCTAACGGGAGCGCCATTCTACTTTCCGGTCACAAATTTCCATCTAACTTTAACGACGTACAATTTAGATTACGTGAAATAGGGCACGTAAAGTATTACATAAATTATATCACCGTGAAAACCGTATTAAATTATATTTATCACCAAAGAATTAATACATTCAATCTTATAAATACTTGAAAATAAGTCAAAAAAGTTTCAAAGAAAAATTAAATGTAATTATAAATTCACTATAACCATCCCTTTTCTACATTTTTGAGTACTAGACGATTATTTTTGCTTTGATGTACAATCGTACTCGCGGATGCAATCTCGCTCTGTTTCACGATATGTCAAACGATCTAATACGCGGTTCTATTTAATTCATTTAAGAATCGCCGCGTGCAACTCGTTCATCACCTTGATGAGAGCTTCGTAAATTCGAGAAACACCAAGCCAGCGTGCGCATAAGTGTAGGAGACTGTTTTCCCCCCTAATATACCCGTGGGGAGTATGTCGCGTGCGTATGCACCGGCGTGCCAGCGAGATTACAGGGCCTGCTCGAGACTTACCTCGATCTAAATCAATCGAGAGCCGAGCGCCGAGCAGAGAGAGAGAGAGAGAGAAAGAGAGCGGGAGCGGTTCCCTCGGGCTCTCACCTGTGTATCTCCCGTTCACCAAAGCGATAAAGTTGAATGGCAAAGCGATACCCTGATTGTAACTGTTTTCGTCTCTAACACTTGCGCTAGTCCTATTACTAAGTCCGGCAATTGTCTAAACAGTCGGCCTAACAATACATAAATAACAATAAAGACCGCATCCCAAAACACCTGGCCTTGAAAAGTCGATCGCTAAAGAATGCTAAAAATGCTTCGTTAGACAATAGGACAATACCTACCCAGATCACAGTCAATAAACTTCTTTGTACTTAATTTTTCTGGTTGACTTCGTCCTTAGTTCGTTGACTTTTCAAGGTTAGGTATTTTGGGATGCGGCGTTTATTGTTATTGTTACTTTTTATTAGACCGTCTTGACGACTACCGGACTTGGGTAGTCCAAGTGTTAGAGACGAAGTATTTTTAGCATTTTTTTCCCCAAAATATTTGACCTCAAAACCTCAATTTTTGAAGGTCAGGTATTTTGGGCAAAAAATGCTGAAAATGCTTCGGTAGACAATAGGACAATACCTACCCAGATTACAGTCAATTTCTTTGTTCTTAAATTTTCTGGTTGACTTGGTCCTTAGTGCGTTAACTTTTTGAGGTCAGTTATTTGGGATACGGCGTTTATTGTTATTGTTACTTATTGTTAGACCGTCTAGATGACTACCGGACTTGGATAGTGCAAGTGTTAGAGACGAAGTATTTAGCATTTTTTTAGAACTGAGCGTTCTAGCAATTTAGAAAATGTATGGAAAGATATTAAGAAGACTTTTTTATAACATATTTTATGATAGAAAAGAGAAAAGAGAAAGTCGAAATTTATTTTTATGAATCGTGATATTTTGTTCCTAACTAGTCAATATCATCCTAGCTTCACAACTTATCTTTACAAGTTTTACGGCCAATTCATCTTTTGTGTCTAAGAAACTGTTCGCCAGCGACAAGACCGCGGCGCACTTATTGAAAATTATTCCTCGCGTGCAAAGTTTTGAGTGGAAGTAGAAGAGAAACGATGCAGGAGAGAGGAGGATGAGAAAAGGAAAAACTTGACTCGGCAGTCTTCTCGAAATTGCAACTGCAGGAGGCGAACGGGCCGCGTTTGACGGGTTAAAACACTTTAGACGGTAATATCTTCACACCCGGTGTCCATAGCGCAGATCATCACAGCTGGGTTTTGCCTCGGGCACTGAAAGAAATTTTCGCCTCGTAGGGGGGAGAGAGGTTTAGGAAAAAGTATCTAGAAAAGGAATACTCTAATTTTAAATCGTTGCTCTCGCGTGTAATCGGCGCGCTAACGAAACGCAACGGTTGCGAATAGTCTTCTCTATAATTTTTGTAACAACTTTTTGTTATTTCTGACAAACTTGAAGAGACTGCAGAAAAAGTATCAAATTGTTATACGTAGTTTAACTTAATAATAATAATAGCCGATCAGTGAAATGAGTAAATTTAAATGATTTGCGGATACCAAAATTTCTCGAAACGCAAAAAAAAATGCAGCTTAGATGTAAGACATCATTATAATGCGAACAATGCTTGATCAAGAAATACTTGAAGTTTATTAAATCTGATTCTTTATTCAAGTTTTAATACTAACGATAACGATATTTTTACTTTGCTGCGCTTACTTTTCATCATAGAGCAATTAACTGTGCGGTGGAATCCGCGGGCGTAAATATCCGATGTTGATTACTCGAGAATGGTGAACAAAGTAGCAATCATACGCACGGCTCGTCGACGGAATGAAAAGAGCGTGGAGCCGAAACGGTGGCGGTGACGACGGTCAGTGCGCGTATTTAAAATCGCAGTTCATCCAATTTTGTCGTCGACGGACATTAATGCAAAACGGCCGGCAGCGGGCAGCGGGACTCCCCGCGTGTGCCCCGCGGACCATATCAAGACAAAAAGATTGTTCGTGCCTTGGGCGCAATGCGGTACTGGCAGTTTTCGCTCGCACATTTTCCGCCTTAATTAACGAGGTTTCTGTAACGAGCAGCGGACTCCGCTCGCCCGCCCGCTCGCTCGCTCGTTCGCTCATGCCGTTTATCTCGTGGTCGTGGTCAGTTCAAAGCGGCCGTTATTACGCTGACTCGTCGTGCGTGAGCGACTTCTCGGCCGGCGACTTCCCTCTAAGCGCGGAGTAACACAGTAAAACGGAACGGTCGAGAGATGTTAATTACGATTACGAACTCGAGATAGAAAACGCGCGCGCGCGCGCGCTCGCGGCGCGGTTTGCGCCTCGGCGAACCTAATCGATGGAAATTTTATAGCCCGCCGCTCGTGTCATTAATACCGATGATGTAGCTACTCGCGTCTAGTAACTAATCGCACCGGCGATATACGTAATAGTCCGGGTCTCTGAGCTTGAGCATCGTCATGTCCTGGCCGATTATATTTTATGTTTATATATATCTATAATGACGTTGAGAGAGAAACCGAGAGTGCGTATTAATCATACGTATAGATCGAGGATTTATACCGAATTATTAATGAAAAGCTTGGAACTTATCATCAATCTTCAAAAATGAGAAATTTAATTTCACAGAATTAATTTCTATCGATTTTAATTTATTATTTTTGTGCCGATTGGTCAGAAAGCAAGGAACGAGTTTCTCGAGAATAAAATTTCGTCATTTCGGATTCGGGATCTATGAGAATCGAGGGGAAGGACCGGCAAAACGCCTTAGGCGGCGTGTCTCTAAGGAAGGCCAACGGCATATGCGGCTCGCGTGCATCGGATCCGAATAACAGGTGCAGATGCGGCGGAGGAAGCCCGATCGTTAGCCCGACAGCCCGCGGTGCATGTGTGCCTATTATGATTTCTTTCGTAATTAGTCTCTCTCTCACTCCCTTCGCATCCCGTACGTGTATTCGGACGTACCTAACATTTGTTTCGTCGCATGTTCGCGGCACCGCCGTAACATGTGCTACCACGTCCTGCAACCATCGATGAGCCCTTCGACTTAGCGGGCGTGCAACGGCGGCGGTTGACGACGACTTTACGCTTCGGTCTATTTACGACGCTTTGGTTTGCGTTCACTCGATATAAATTTATACGGAAAAAGTTCTCGTCCCATTCGGAGAACGTTCGATTCGAGGGAAGTGCCGAAACAAGCACCGTGTGTCTTTTCATGATTTTTCAATATAATTATTTTTATCGCTGTTATAACGTTCTCAGATCCTAAAGCTTATAAGTTTCCCGAGTTGAAATCGTTCGGGTGCAATATCTTCCTATCGAAATATTCCGATGGCCTAACCGATGTCCTAAATTTGATTTATCTTGTGCTAAGGTCTGCATCTTCGTATACGATATAACGAGACGATGACAAGCTTACCCAGTCGCGAATTTCTGATCGGTCGATCGAGAAAGAGCCGTTCGATATTGAAACGGTACCCCAGATGGACCCAGGTGGTCCTTTGCTGTCTACTTATACGCACAGATATATAAACACACACATGCACACGCGCGCGCAACACACACACACACACACACACCGAGCATGTGTACATATATATACGAAGTCAAATGTACGTGTGTATACTGGAGAAAGCGTCTTGGCGAGGGATTTCGCAGAGGGTTGGCTGTTTGCGCCTCTCGACAAATAAGGGGAAGTCGTTATCCCGTGGATGGGAGGAGTAATTAACTGCTTCTACCTCCTTTCTGTCCGCTCTACCTTTCCCCCTCCCCCCCCCTCTCTCCCTCAGCATCCTCCCTTTCCGGCTTCGGCTTCTACTCGAAGGAACAGACTTAAGGAGGCCCGCTTAGGCTTTCACGGGGTCGTGTCTTCATTATTCACGCTAATCTGCTTTCGCCCCGTGCTGCTGCCACCGCGAGCCTCCTTGGTGCTTCCTCTCCATTTCTCTCTATCTCACTTACCTTTCTCTTTCTCTTTCTATTCGTAGTATGCTTTGCGGATATTATATTAAATTATTATCGTACACGGCACGACCGTGGAGCAAACGACACGTACTGCACGATGATACGTATACATATGTGTGTTCAGTATCTTTGGATTGTATAATATTTCTCAATCAATGTTACGCGAAACTTTCTCTTTAATCAAATACCAGCATCAAATACTAGACATTTTCTAATTTTAGCTACATCAATGCAAACAACATAAAATCATATTCTCAAATCAATCAATAGCATTAGTAAAATGTTTTGTTTAGAAAAAATTGGATTCTTCAAATATTCTGATATTCTGAAAAACGAATTGACTCGCTAATTATTCGCTCCCCTCGTAGATGTGTAACAAACTTGTCGGGATATTAATCGATATTGGTAACCGAAACACGTGCAAGTGCAACCGATATTGCCGTGTATATTTTACGTTTTTACTGCGGACCACCATGGTAAAGGCGCCCCGCGGCGGCCGCCAAATTATGATGAATTGTTTTCTCTATTAACAACTTGTGCCGACAGAGGAGAGACGCGAGCACCCCAACCGAGATAATCTTCCACCAATTTCGACTTCCTGATTGATCATGGCAATTCATCGGTTCATTCGAACGGTTCGTCCGAGACGAACGAGCGGGATCATCTTTCTATTCGAGGCCTTTCCTTATCGCAAATTTCAAAAATATTTTTTGATATTGAGTTTACAATAGAAAATCAAACTCATATTTTTGTTTCAATTTTCAAATATGAATCATTGCGATAATTTATCCAAAGATAAACCAACTCAAACGGAACTGAGCAAATAAAAAGAATTAAAAAAATGATTACTTGCATATTTTGTGTCAAAAACAATGCTTGAATAAATAAGAACATTGTTACAAGAATCTGTACGATCTGTACGATTATTTTTTATAGATGATCGCTGCAATATGCATCTACTGTATTTTTGATTAATTGTAAAACAATTTTTCTAAACATTTTCTTATTTATATACATAATTATATATGTTTGATATTAAGCTTATGTGCACATTTTAATAATAAATAAATAATAATCACACATACGCGTCACATTATAAAAATTGTGCATTATTATGTTTGCTAATCGTTTAAGATAATTCAATCTGACTGGTTAGTTTATTTTTTATCAATATCAACACACTAATTTTAGCAAATGTAAATGACATTTTAAACTATTTTATATCAAATATATTATTCTTTAAAGGAAGAGTAATATAATTAAAGTTTTGCTATAATTCAAACTATAAATTATAAATTAAATAATAGCTAAAAATTGTTCAGATTATTACAAAAACCAAAACTTTACTAAACATTATAATTAAAAAGAAGAAGATATATTATACCGATACTTTTTTGATCACTATATAAGAATTTTTTTTATAAGATAGAGATATATGATTGTCAAAAGTGGTTTTACAACTGTGTAGTAAGTATTGGCGAACGAAAAAACAGAAAAGATAATATCAATATTTTGTATAATATTATACAAGCATTATATTGAATAAATCCACTTACCGATTGTTGCACCTTAGCTAAATATGCTTTTTGCTGTTACCTAGAAAAATTATAATATCATATACTTTAGTTATTATATTATATATAAATGTTTTAAAACATAATTACATAATATAAATTGTATGAATAATTCAACAAATATTCTTAAATATCTCGTTATAAATATTTGATCAATAGAAATTGCAGTTAAGTATCTATTACGTATTGTCATATAATTATGTACATATTTAAATAATGAATAAATTATTGTACATACCAGCTAAGGTGTTACAAATTTGTTCATCTCGTTGCAGATTCCGTCTTATATTGCTCCACATAAAGTCCAGAAGAGTTGATGAATATCAGAAATTTGCACATTGTTATGCGTATTATTAAACAAAAATCACAAGAATTTACATCGCAAATTTGCTATATCACGTTACATGTAAATGCGAGACAAATAAACACGACGCGTCCACGCAGGTAATTGAAATTATATTATCACATCTCACTTTTGACAATATATTAAATATTATACACGCATCAAAGCGAGATAGACAATAATTATTTTGATGATTATACAAAGACCAAATCAGATACACGCTCATGACAATTGTATTTTAATCAATTTAATTCTAATAAATTAAATTTTGATTAGGTTATGTTAAAGGTTAAAGAAAAATATATTATATATATAAGAATCATTTTTGCATGACTTAGATATTGGAATTTGCACTCACTGAAACTGTGTGTTGGTAATAATTCAATGCATTGTACAATTCGTCCGATCGTTAAACAATGGGCAAAACATTGCTAACAACGAATATGCTCAAGTAATGTAAATATTTTTGCATTTCCAATAAATAATATGTTCCGGTACTTGCATGATACTTTATATATATACACTCACCCGAAAAAAAAGCGGTACACTGAAAATGTGGGAAAAATTCATCAAATTTCAACTGACGATAACTTCGTAAATAATAAAGATAGAAAGTTCTATAAAATATGGAAATGAAGCTAAAAATCTCTACTTTAAGAATCAATTTATTTCAATGTTGCAAAATAAATTTATTGAAAATGGCGGATGACAAAGCGCGAGCATGCAAAATTGAAAAATAATGGTTTGAGTTTGCGACGGTGCACGGTATAAACAAAAAATTGTAGCTTATTGGGATCAAAAGCGTACGAAAGTACAGAGTCTCCTCTTTAAAATGCTTTTTTATGCATCTTGATACGATGATTTTTCGCCGAGAGATTCGCATTTGAAGAAAAAGGCAGATTCTTACTTCAAATGCGAATCTCTCGGCGAAAAATCATCGTATCAAGATGCATAAAAAAGCATTTTAAAGAGGAGACTCTGTACTTTCGTACGCTTTTGATCCCAATAAGCTACAATTTTTTGTTTATACCGTGCACCGTCGCAAACTCGAACCATTATTTTTCAATTTCGCATGCTTTTGCTTTGTCATCCGCCATTTTGGAGAAAATTGTTGCACATTATTGCGTTATGAATTTTCGAACACTAGACATCCAAACTTTTAAAATGGTTTTTAAAAAATCCTGCTAGCTGTATTACGTGCCGAGATATTCAATTTTGAACCAGACCGAATTGCAAGAATAAGAATTCCGTGGTCATCAGCTCCGCGGTATTTTAAAACTCCAAACTCTTCTTACGGTTGTAAGTGTCAATTCTGCTTTTAGCGTTACCCAGGATCAACGGCGTGGACGTGGCAGAAATCTGATCCCGTGTGTGTGTGTGTGTGCGTGCACCACTGGGATAAGGACCTCATGGCTCGTCAGGTCCACGATATTTAACGACTCCAAACCCTCCCGGTGGTGCGTGTACAATTGCGTGTGCGCGCGCGTATATTAATAATGGGTATGACCTCCTCGTGCGCGTATTACCTCATTCATGCGACGAGGTATACTCCTTATTAATGTTCTAATTTCAGACTGCGTAATGTCATTCCACTCTATTTCAAGAACTCTTCGAAGTTCTGGCAATGACTGAGGAGCAGGTATATGATTTCGTACTTTTCTGTTAATATTGTCCCATAGGTGTTCAATGGGATTTAAATCTGGACTCATTGCTGGCCATTCGAGTCGATTTATGCCAACTTTATCGCAGAAATCAAGCACTTTTCTCGCAATGTGCGGTCGAGCATAAACAAAAAGTCAGGGCGGAGAAATCACAAAAGATCTGCAGACATCTCCTTCGGATGCAAAACAATTGATTGAAAAATAATGGTTCGAGTTTGCGACGGTGCACGGTATAAACAAAAAATTGTAGCTTATTGGGATCAAAAGCGTACGAAAGTACAGAGTTTCCTCTTTAAAATGCTTTTTTATGCATCTCGATACGATGATTTTTCGCTGAGAGATTCGCATTTGAAGTAAGAATCTGCCTTTTTCTTCAAATGCGAATCTCTCGGCGAAAAATCATCGTATCGAGATGCATAAAAAAGCATTTTAAAGAGGAGACTCTGTACTTTCGTACGCTTTTGATCCCAATAAGCTACAATTTTTTGTTTATACCGTGCACCGTCGCAAACTCGAACCATTATTTTTCAATTTTGCATGCTCGCGCTTTGTCATCCGCCATTTTCAATAAATTTATTTTGCAACATTGAAATAAATTGATTCTTAAAGTAGAGATTTTTAGCTTCATTTCCATATTTTATAGAACTTTCTATCTTTATTATTTACGAAGTTATCGTCAGTTGAAATTTGATGAATTTTTCCCACATTTTCAGTGTACCGCTTTTTTTTCGGGTGAGTGTATATATATAATCGGCACTCCCGACAAAAAATTCGCGCTTATTATATTTTTAACGGATAAAATATACAACTAATCGTAAAGATTTCGCGCTGCCTTTTGGACGAAGCAGTGTAATAGAAACTCTCATAATGATCGAAGGATGGCGCGCGTAACGTCAAACATCTACGATCGGTACAGTCGCCATTATGCGTGCCATCTTTCGACCACCGATGAAATGTTTGATGCGTGTCAGTTCGGAACACAGAGCGCGAATGCTCTGTGATCTAATTGTGTATCTTTTTTTTGTATTATAAGCATAGAACAAGTGAAATTTTGTCGAGAGCACTGATCAAAATGATGGATCATCGCGAGACGTATTATTTATCGCGAGTGTTTGTGATTAACTGTGCCACAGGCATGTTTGAATGAGTGTACGATTTATTTTCCATTAAATGTAGCATTTGTTCCTTAAAAAACATAGTGTTGTTGCATTTACATATATGATGATCTCCGCGTTACCGCTAAAACATTCATTCGCCTGGCATGTTCCGAGTGTGGATGTCCCCATGTGGATGTTACAACGTAATGTATGTGTGTAGATAAAATTGTATGCATGTCATGTTTTAGCAGTGAAATTTTCGTCGTAGCAAATTTGCCATGTAAATCCGTTACAAAGTAAAATGCGCGAGTTGATTTCTATTCAACAGGGTGTGTAATTAATTAAATCCAGCTTTTTAATATTCATCAATTCTTTGAAGGAGACAATACGGTTAGCGGTACATTTTAAGATGGAATTTGTAGCCGGTGAAACAAACTGCAATATCCTAGCTTGTAAGTACAATTAATTGTTCATTATTTGAATATGTACGTAATTTTGTGATCATACGTATACAATCCTTCTTTTACTAAATATTTAAAAATTTGAAAAAAATATTAAATTTTTCCAGATACAGCTGAAGGTGTATTTAGCTAAGATACAACGACTGGTAAGTAAACTGATTCATTATATTTATACAGGATATTGATATCCTTGTGATTATAGATATAATTATATGGCAATTGATATAATCGCTTGAGACATATTTTTCTTTTTTTATCGAGTACTCCATTTAAATTGTGGTACAATTTACATTATACATCTTTTTGCCTCTGAATGAAGCATGTACTTTATTTAAAACAACTTAAAATATCATTACTTTTGTTACTAACAAAAACTGATTTGTTGACGTCTGTCAAAAATAAACTGACCACTCAAGTTGATAACTTTATGAAACTATCAAAAACAACGATATGCGGTAATTATGATGCGACACACATGAAGCTATTGTCATTTATTCATTATTTAATTGTGTATGTACACAACTATGATATAATAACATTCAATTACGATTTAATTATACATGATAATGTCGTTGTATTGTTCGCATTTAATTTGCATCATATATTATCTGGCACATCGTTGTTAACTGCAAAAATAAATGTGTAAATGAAAATTCTATGAATTAATAACATTACGTGGAAAACTATTTCTTAGATATACGACATTCTGGATATTCCTCTAGACTTTTATGCTTGCATACTCTTCTATGCTTCTGTGCTCTTCATTAAAAGAACAAATAGCAATTGTCTTGATATTAAAGCAATCACTTAATAGTAGTTAATCTAATAAAAAAAAGAAACATGTATAAAATAACACGTAAGCATCTATATATGTAAATTCATGAACCAAAACATAAAAGTTATGAAATACTATATATTCTTTGCTATACACACTTTTGGTTTCCACCCATGTATGCTATATTTTTTACATTCTATTACAGCATCAAACTTCATGATATAAATGCATAATTTATAGACACACACTGTGTACCAGTTTGTTTATTTTATTGCGGTAAATTAAGTAGAGCGGTTAAACCTGATGGTAAATATGCCACTTGACGAGATTTAGATAAATTATACGCGATGTCTTCTGCAGCTTCAATTTTCCTCAATTCAACCAGACCGTCTCCTGCTTCAGCTAAAGATTTTGCTAATAAGTTTGCAGCTACCGCATCACCCTCAGCACTAATAACAGCCGCTTTCTTTTGCTGTTCAGCCTTTTCTACCAAAAAACGAGCTTTTTCCGCATCCTGTTGTGCTACTTGTTTCAATTCTACTGCCTGGGTAAATTCTTTACCAAATGTTAAATGTGTCTAAAAGAATTTGAGAAAATTATGAAAATTAGTGGTTTAAATACAAGATACATTTTTCTTGTAATAATAACTATATCTATAATCGATAAATGTATATGTACTCACAATAGAGATGTCATCTAGAATAAGACCAAACTGTGCAGCTCTGTCAGTTAAATCTTCGCTGACCTTTTGAGACACAATTTCTCTTTGCGTAATTAATTCACCAGCATCAAATTGTGCGACAACAGCTTTTAATACTTCAGTAGTAATAGATGGCAGTACTCTTTCATCATAATCCACACCAAGGATTGTATATATTTTAGGTAGTGAGTCGGGTACAGGTCTAAAGAGAATACGGAGTGTGATATTTACATTCTGCAAATCCTTGCTTCCAGTAATAACAGGAACATTTCTCGGTCGTGAACGAATATCAAAAATAATTGGTTTCTGCACCCAAGGAATGAAAAAATGTGTTCCTTCTCCCATTACAGTGTTTTTTATACCCGCAAATCTATCAAATATAACTGCTCTATGACCACCATCAACTAAAAAAATTATTATATTAATTTAACAAAATCAAAAGCTGATTTGCTGATTATTATATGAAATTACAAATATTAAATATACCATTATACAATGCAGAATTGACAACACCGCCTGTAAGAGCTATACCTAGACCTAGCTGACCCAATCGATTGAAAAATTGTGCTGCCATACTTAAATATGTATTATCTGCAAAATATAAAACAATATATATTACATAACATATAAATGGAATGATGAAAGTTGATGTCATACTATTTAAAGAAAAACTTCTAATAGTATTGTCCTAACCTAAAATTTTAACAAAAATATATTTAGGTTATGCATATCTATCAAGCATAAAAAATAATAACAATAAAAATAGATTATATATCTAAGTAATAAATATATACTCTATGGATATTATTACATGACATTTTTCTAAATGGAAGAATGGAGTGTAATTCAACCGGTTAAATCAGTGACTATTTTCCTTCGAATCCTTAATATCAACTTTGATAACTATCACTTTTATGTCATACTAGTGTATTATAGAACTAAAATTAATGTTAATTATTATTGCTTATAATAAAACAATTAATTCTTACGTAATAAATTGTGGCTTTAGGATTGCAATAATAAGTTTTCCTCTCGCGTGGTATTTACACGTTGATAAAAAGAAAATGGATACTGCAGTAACATGGAGAGATGCGATATAAACGCCACGGTTTATTGTGGCAATTTATCGCAACTTTGAGTGGCAATTTTAAATCACTATTTACCTGTAAAAACAAATATTATAAAAATGTAGTTTTATGATATTGCACAGACATTATATTTTTGCGTTTTTAATTATTGATTAAATTAAAATCAATTATTAAAATTTTTCAAAAGACTTTAATTAACATTGTTTAACAATTTTTATGCTATAGATATATTTGATATTTGCCCAATATTAGCTGATTTTTAATATAAATTTTTTATAAATTATGAGTAGAATTATTGTAAAAAACAGGAATGTTTATGTTGTAATATAAAACAACATAAAATAAAAAAAAATCGCCCCCGGGTGGGCTCGAACCACCAACCTTTCGGTTAACAGCCGAACGCGCTAGCCGATTGCGCCACGGAGGCAATTCGAAATATGATTTTATTACAAATTATATAAACATGAGATCAAATAAAAATAATGAATCATTAAATAAAATTAATAAAATTAATAATTTAATAAAATTTTTAAATTAAAATTGCTATTGATTAAATCGTATATTTTTCTGTCAACATTATAGTATTATAACGTGAAAAAATTAAACATCTAATTGACATTATACTGTAGCTATGATGTTGACAACAGAACAGTACTTTTATAACTGTCCCTTCGCACAGATCAATGTGTTTTGTGTTAGTTCGATAGAAGTTCATTGGCAATAAAAATCTACATTCTTTCATAAATACAACGGAAAAAACAGGGTAATATGCATATTTAAAATAACGCGAAACGAGATTTTTGTTCAGTGCACTAATTAATATCTTATTAATATCTTATTCAATTATAATTACAAATAATATTAGGTTATTGCTTTTCCTTAATTAAATTAAGAATTGTGTTAGTATACAGCAATAGAGTAAGAGCTGGGTTGAGTTGCTTAAAAATTCACATTTATTAATTAAAAACAATTTATTATTTATTATTCAATTATGTATTCATATCTATTCAAGATGTTAATTTTATATTTTATTGAAGATATTAATTTTATATATATATGTATAATGAAATTGATTAATATTAACAATTTTTAATATTTTTTGTTATCTTTGCAAAGTTTGTTATTTGCAAATCATTTTTATTCGAGGAAGAAGAATATCAAACATTCAACAAATATTTTTTATAATTTTTTCAAATTAGGAGCACAATGGTACAAGATAAAGATGTGGATATAGCAACATTAAAATATAAAAAATTTTGTCAATTTTTAAGAAAAAAAATAGAAATGTTAATTGTAAGAAAATCTATTTACACTTGCTACACAACCATTGCACCTTTTCAAAATTTAACTTTAGAGGGAAATAACTCCTCTTTCTTGCCAAAGGAGTTAAGTGTTTTACCTCATCTTCAGTATATTGAGTTATTACACAATTACCTAAGATCCACTCGATATACATGGGAATGGCTGAAGCTATCTCCCATTAGAAACAATTTATTATGCTTAAACATAAATTACAATTTTGTAAGTTAAACAATGCAATATTAAAATATTAAAATATTTACTAATTATATAATAATATTATTATTTTAAAAAATGGAATTTAATTTACGTTTATTGTTTATCATAATATTAATAAATTATTTTTATTTGTAGTTGACTAAATTACCATTGCAAATTATTCGTTTAAAAAATATAACAAATTTAAGTTTAAGCAATAACGAAATTATTTGCTTATCAATAGAGTTTGGTATTTTGCCTCCAATGATGCTTGATCTATCTCATAATTATCTTGGAAAGTCTGCTGAATCTAGTTGGATGTGGTTAGAGCAAACTCCCATAAGAAATACTTTATTACGTTTAAATATATGTCACAATTTTGTAAGTTAAACGATGCAATATTAAAATATTAAGATATTTATTAATTATAATAATATTATTATTTAAAAAAATGTAATTTAATTTACGTTTATTGTTTATCATAATATTAATAAATTATTTTTATTTGTAGTTGACTAAATTACCATTGCAAATTATTTGTTTGAAAAATATAACAAATTTAAGCTTAAGCAACAACGAAATTGTTTGCTTACCAATAGAGTTTGGTACTTTGCCTCTAACGATGCTTGATCTATCTCATAATTATCTTGGAAAGTTTGCTGAACTTAGTTGGATGTGGTTAGAGCAAACTCGCATAAGAAATACTTTATTAAGTTTAAATATATGTCACAATTTTGTAAGTAACGCACCATCTAATTATTACTTATTACAGAAGCAATAAAAAAATTTACTTTGTGTTCTTTACTTTACTAATAACTGATGTATTAACAAATATTATTATATTTGTAGTTAACTGAATTACCATTACAAATTGGAAAGCTAAATATTTTATCAAGTTTGTTATGTGACCAAAATATGCTAAAACACTTACCACAAAATTTCGTTAATTTACAATTCCTAAAGGTGTTAACATTGTCAAAAAATCTTTTCTCATATTTACCCGGAACTATCGTACATCTGAATTTAAGTTATTTAAATGTTGAAGACAATCCATTTGTTTCTAATAATACTTTGTTGCATGTAGTTAACATCTCTCATGGTTGGAAAGTGCTTAGTCTTAGTGAATGCTCAGCTAGATTAATCTTAAATTCTAGGTTCGTTGCTTTTATTTTTTAATATTTATATTCTATAGTATAATTTGACTTTTAATATGTGAACATATGATGATAATATGTGTCATATGTAAACTAAAAATAATTTTAATATTTTTATAGAATAAATTACAACGCAATACCGAATGTATTAATCAGATATTTGGACGAGGCAAACTATTGCTGCATATGTGGAACTGCATGCTTTCATTATGATTTACAATTGTTCGTGGATTATTTTTTGTACGATATGTTATGGCCATTGAAATTTATAGTAACAAAAAATTATTATAAGGCAATGTTTGAATGTTATATTTGTTCATTACGTTGTACTCGTTTATTACGTACTATTTGGAATCCTTATATAGAAACAAACTTTTGCAATGATAATGATCATAAGGAGAAGGAAACAGAAAATAAGAAAGAAAATGATGATAATGATGAGAATGATAATGATGAGAGTGAGGATGATAATAATGAAGAAGAAAAACAACATGAATATAAAGTTGATAACATTGAAGAGATAAGAGAGAATGATGGAGATAATAAGAATAATAATAATAATGATGATGATGATGACAATGATGATAATTAGATAGGAATTTATAGACCAATAATTTATAGCAGACCATCTTCAATATTATCGAATTGAGAACATTTAAATTCAATATATTTTTTGATATTATATAATATGTAATTACATGATATATTCATATCACAATAAAACACATACACTTTAATCCTTCTATTTAATGTAAAATATATAGTATAATATTTAATGGAAAAAAATTTTGCGCTGTTAGACTGAATAATATATTAATTTTTTCCACGTTATCCGCAACGCGCCATTAGTGCGCGCGAATGCTTATTAATTTACTACAGACTCGACATTCACTTTTCGCATTTCATCTGATCGAAAACACGTTGAAATGACTACAATTCATCAAATCGTACATTTTTTTTACTTTGTGTATAAGCTCCTGTTTGAAAGTTCTTTTTTAGTTCTGAGATAAAGAATCACATTTATCATAGCGTGCGATTTTTTTCAAGGATATAGAATGCGAAATTCTTATTAAAAAGGAAATATTGAACTCATTTAGATAAAACAAAATATTTAATTCTAGATTAACTGACATAAAAATACCTAATTCTTTCTTTTACAATGATTGAAGCTGAATAGTAAATATAAAATGAAAAAGATGTTTTTGTATCCGTATTAAAATTATAGTTTATGATTAATTTTCTCTTTTACAATGTTCGAAAAACATAAATAAACATGTTTCAGTTATAATAATTTTTCTAAATTATTAATTATATGTTAATCTTACAATATAGCAACCGTTTACTTCGATGGATTTCAATTTTACATAGTGTTTGACAAAATCACATATGATTTCGACTACATCGACACGAAATAATAAACATCATTGACTTTATGTACTTACTAACTTGGTAACAAGCTTGGACGTATGTAACAGACCGGTACATTTAGCAGCTGTCACATGAAACAGATAACCACGTTTTACAATTCGCATTCTTATTCTTTACAAGCCGCTTTCAACATAGGAGAAGAAACGAGGTAATATTCACCTTATGTTTAATTCAGAATTATTTGTATCGGATAAAATACCAAATTTATATGAGTTAAATTAATTTTAACATACATTTTATAATATTTTCTATTATAGCGACATTTATAGTTTGTAGATCTTTTTCATCTTGAAAAGACATATTAAAGTAACATTTTCTTTATCATTTTTTTGAGATTAGGAATAGAAACAGTAGAAATGTATAAAAATTATTTATTTGTCAAGAATAATAGAATTTCTTTAAGTAAAATTCAACGTACACAACATTGTTAAATCGAATAATATCTATAATTTCATTTTCCAGAAGGATTGTTGTAGTATCACATAACACTTGATATTGTAAAATCCATATAATATTCTACCAATTTTGTATTGCATTAGATTTTTACAATGGTGCAAAATATAGCTATTGTTGAGAAAACATCAAGTGAATTAAAATTTCATGAATTTTTGATGGAGAAAAAGAAATTGAATTTTGAAAAAGAATCTTTGTACTGTGTTTTGACATTGCATACACCTTTTCGGAATCTAGTGAATGTAACTTTAGGGGAATATGAGTATATTCTTTTGCCAAAAGAGTTCGGTACATTACATCATCTTCAAGAGATTACATTATTCACAAAGTGTTTCGTGAATACTGCTCAATTTGCATGGGAATGGTTAGAGCAAGCTCCTGTGAGAAGTAATTTAAAATTATTGAAAATAATGAATTATTCCGTAAGTTGCACTATCTACATACTCAGATATTATAATATTAACTACGAATTAACAGAATAAAGTTTTTTTTTATAAAATAAAAGAGTTACATTACGTTTTCACTATTTATTGTTATATTATTAATTTATTTTGTTATTTATAGCTACCTGAATTACCTTTACAAATTACATGTTTGAAAAATCTCACAACATTAAACATAGCAAATAACGGAATCAATTTCTTACCAAAGGAGTTTGGTAATTTGCCTCTTTCGGATCTTAATCTATCGTTTAATTATCTCAAAAGGCAATCGAAACAATCTGCAATGGAATGGTTAATGCAAGCTTCTATTAGAAATAATTTAAAAAAACTCAACTTAAGTTTTAATTATGTAAGTTGTAATATTGAATTACTAAAATATCACTTACTAATGTAAGTTGCGCTATTTAGTTGCTGGCTTTTCATTATTTTAACTGATTTAATTAATTGTTATTATAAAATAAAAAGTATAATTTTAATAGGATTACTTATTAATATACTAACAATGTACTATTATACATAGTTGACTGAATTTCCATTACAAATTACATATTTGAAAAATCTACGATCCTTATACATAAACAATAATAGAATTAAGTTCTTACCAAAAGAGTTAGGTACTTTGCCTCATCTTACACATCTTAATCTCTCTTGTAATCACCTTTGGAAATCGGATCACAATACATGGGAATGGCTAAAACAAATTGAAATTAGAAATAAATTGTCAAAATTAGATCTGTCGGACAATCTGGTAAGACTTGCACTATTCATTTATCAAAACGTCATAAGAAGAACTATAATTATTATAAATACATAAAAAAGTTAGTTTATATTTATGATCAATTAATAAATTATAAAATTATTAATTATTTCTAGTTAAGAGAATTACCGCCACAAATTGGAAAACTAAGCGCTTTAACTTGTTTAAGTCTTGCTCGTAATTTGTTAGAATGTGTGCCACATAGTCTCCCAAATCTAAAAAATTTAAAATTTCTTGATTTGTCGAACAATGATTTGTTATATCTACCAGGAAATATGGCACATTTATCGGCATGTATATATGTTGATAGGAATCCATTTAATTTAAATGACGATGGTGATGATGATTTGAGTACGAATTTGAAAGTGCCAAGTCTTGAGGATTGTTCAGCTGAATTTATCCTGAAAACTGGGTTTGTTGCTATTATTTTGATGTTTTTAATTATATATAACTTTACTCTTGAAAAATTCTGGATAAGTCCAAATTATTTTAATATATTTTAAATCATCTTTACGATTATAGAATAAAAAGCAGAAAGGGATTATCACCAATAATGGTCAGATTTTTGGATAATAAAAGATATTGCTTCTTTTGTGAAACTCCATGTTTTCGTTATTATAGAAAGCGCTTTATAAATTATTTTAAATATGGTGAAATACTGGATCTTAAATTTATTTCGTATTCACTAACTATTTGGAATGCAAAGTTTGAATGTTACGCTTGTTCATCAGAATGTGCTAAAAGATTGAGTTTCAATTAATTTATTGGACTTAAAATTGACAAAATGTAATCTACATAAAAATATCTGATATGACCGATATCAAAACTTTTTAATTTTGTATATTCTTTGACGAGTATTCACATGATTTATCAATATTCGTCAATATTATTATTTTTGTATATATTTGAAACACAAAATTATATATACATTTAGTAGTGATAGGATTTTACAAATAGATTCTTACTTGCAAATTTTTAAACAAATTAAGATTGATTGAAGATAAAAAATCTCAAAACATTTTGCAGACTGTTTTAATTGTGGTATTTTTTAAATTTAAAAGCTTTAAAGTCTTGAATTTGTATAATATATATACATATGTTTCTGTAAATATACATGTATATATATATTGTATACATACATCTGAATGTGTACATGTATATGTGTTAAATTATGTAAAATATTTCGCACATTCATACCATTCAAGATATTCAAAACATTAAGACTTGCAAAATTTTTAAGATATTCAAGATTTTTTTATCATAACAGTCTTACAAAATGTTTAAAATTTTTTGATTTTCTTAATTCAAGCTATTAACTCAAGATATTTTTGCAAGATTTTTATACTTTACCACTAAGTTTGTGTATTTTTTTTATAACATACATGTTAAGTAAAAACAAAATATTAATACGTTTCATCGACAGATCTTTAAGGCTTAATATTAAATGCAATTTCTGGTAGAAATCTGTGCAGTTTGACTGAACACTTGGCCACTTACTATGTAATATTACTTGTTCTTTTTATATACAAAAATACTGCATGGCAACTAGGCAAAATTAGTTAAAACAATTTTATTATATATTATTATTATATACTTTATTATATTTTATTGTATAATAAATTTGCTTTAACTAATTTTGCCAAAAATATATTTTAACAAAATATATCATTGATATTAAAAGGTTTCTGATCAGTTTTTAAAATAAAAAGTTAATAAGTTTAATAATAAGTTTATTAATAAGTAAAGTTTAAGTTTAATAAATTTGTAAAATAATCAAGTATAAAATTAATAAAAATGTGTGAACGCGTGCAAAAATATAACGCAAAGAAAAAAAGACTTAGAGTATTAAAACAGCTTAGAATACGTAACTCACATAATTCTGTCATAAAAATGTCAACAAAGGTTAAAAGTGACAATTATCAATCATTTATTGCGCTCTTATTGCTAAGTAACTGAGTTCAGAATTTGTACATTTTTTTTATGTAGTAACTGCGCCAAAGCGTTAAGTCTTAATTGGGATCCTAACAGTTTTACTGTTCAATTACCAGGAAAAGAGCCATATAACTGCCCAATAACCAATCAAAAACTGCATTAAATTTCTACCAGGGATATTTTTCATGAAATTAAAATACATATGTTATTCAACGATTTGTGACATTAAGAATATATTTCTTAGAAAACTGATTGCGAGTAATGCGAGAGGTTTTGTTATTTTAATCTTTTTTTTACAGAGTCAGGTGTGCTAATAGAAAAATTTAATGAATTTTTTTTTACATATAAATATTTATATAACATTTATTTATGTTTCAAGTTTTTTATTATATCTCTCCCTCTCTCTCCCTCTCTTTTTCTTTTTATTTTCTCTTCCACCTCTCTCTCTCTCTCTCTTTTTCTTTCTCTTTCTCTTTTTGTTTGTTGTCTTTTCTTATTGTAATATAATTTTATAGGAAAAAAATATATTTTTGTAATTTTTTATATATTTATTAAAGAAATTAATAAATATTGTCGTTGGTAATATTCGATGTATCTGAAAAAAAGTCAGATTAATTAAAAGATAAACTTTTTTATTCGCTGTCATAAAAGAATTTTTCTTTAATTAAATTATAATTTATTTTAATTCATTAATTATATGTCAATCTTGCAATATAAAAATCGTTTATTTTGATGTATTACAAGTTTATATAACGTTTGCCAAAAGCACGTATGATTTTCTCTACATCGACGCGAAATAATAAACATCATTGACTTTATGTACAGCAGCTTGAACGTATGTAACAGAGCAGTACGTTTAGCAGTTGTCATATGAAGCAGATAACCACGTTTTACAATTCGCATTCTTGGCGTTTATAAGCCGTTTTCAACATAGGAGAAAAGAGAACGAGGTAATAATTACCTTACTTAATTCAGAATCATTATTATTGTATAAAATATTAAAATTATATGAGTTAAATTAATTTCAACATACATTTTATAACATCTTCTATATCATAGCGACATTTATACTTTGTAGATCTTTTAGATTATGAATAGAAACAGTAGGTATTTATAAAAATTGTCAAGAATAATAGAATTTCTTTAAGTAAAATTCAAAGTACACAACTTTGTTAGATCGAATAATATCTATAATTTTACTTTCCAGAAGGATTGTTTTAATATCACATAACACTTGATATTGTAAAATCCATATAAATTCTACCAATTTTGTATTGCATTAGATTTTTACAATGGTGCAAAATATAGCTATTGTTGAGAAAACATCAAGTGAAACAAAATTTGATGAATTTTTGATGGAGATAAAAAAATCGAAGTTTGAAAAAGAATCTTTGTACTGTTTTTTGACAATGCATACACCTTTTCGGAATCTAGTAAATGTAACTTTACAAGAATGTAAGTTTAATTTCTTGCCAAAAGAGTTCGGTACATTACATCATCTTCAAGAGATTACATTATCCAGAAATTATGTCGTGAATACTACTCAATCTGCATGGGAATGGTTAGAGCAAGCTCCTATGAGAAGTAATTTAAAATTATTGAAAATAACAGAGTATTACGTAAGTTGCACCATATACTTACTCAGATACTTACACCTCTCATAAGCTGGCAGGACCAAATCAGTAGAATCGAATGCGACTTATCGAAAAATTTAGTACTTATTTTGTACTATTTTGTACCACAAAAAATAATTTTGTACTCCGTGCCATTTAAGAAAAAATCGTGGCGCTGCCAACTTCATATTAAGCTAGCAAAACCAAAAAAAAAAATATATATATATAAATAAAAAATACAACGTATACAGTTAACGCTGAATTTGTACTAATTTGTACCACCCAAAAAAAGTCAAAATATTTCCATTAACCCCTTAAAACAACCCTTATTTTGTCTATCCTAGAAAATAGGACATTTCTCTTCCGATCTTTTAAGAATTTAACCAGCACAATTGAACTAAATTTATCTTATTACTTACCACTTGTCATGTACTATTTTGTACCACCAGAAAGAATTTTGTACCCCGTGTTATTTGAAAAAAATCGAGGTCCTGCCAACATGATGTGGAACTAACCGAATAAAAATTATTAAAAAATAACAAATAACGATAGATTCTATTAGTACTGAATTTGTACTAATTTGTACCACCCAAAAAAAGATTTTTTTTCAAAATAGTACAAAATGAGTACTAAATTTTCCGATAAGTCGCATTCGAT
The DNA here is from genome assembly GCF_040581485.1 of Linepithema humile. Taxonomy (NCBI): domain Eukaryota; kingdom Metazoa; phylum Arthropoda; class Insecta; order Hymenoptera; family Formicidae; genus Linepithema; species Linepithema humile. Next base: position 35,399,492 of record NC_090128.1, read on the forward strand.
TCTGCTGATTTGGTCCTGCCAGCTTATGAGAGGTGATACTTACTATGATGTTAACTATTAATTCATAGAATAAAGTTTTTATTTAAAATATAAAAAAGTTACTTTACATTTTCACCATTTATTGTTATATTATTGAATTATTTTGTTATTTACAGCTATCTGAATTACCTTTGCAAATCACATGTTTGAAAAATCTTACAACATTAGACATAACTGGGAATAGAATCAATTTTTTACCAAAAGAGTTTGGTAACTTGTCTCTTTTGGATCTTGATCTATCGTGTAATGATTTCGGAAGGTCTAAACAATCTGCATGGGAATGGTTAACGCAAGCTCCTATTAGAAATAATTTAAGAAAACTTGACATAAGCTGTAATTATGTAAGTTGTAATATCGAATTACTAAAATATCATTGGATTAAGTAACAAAAATAAAATTATTTTTCAAAAAATTTTCTTAAAAATGAAACATTTAAATTACAATTACTTTTTATTGACAATATATAAAAAGTCAGCCGTCATACTAATAAATTGGTATTATTTATAGATCACTGCAGTACCATTACAAATCACTTGTTTGAAAAATTTAGAATCATTAGGCTTATTCAAAAATCAGATCAACTTTTTGCCGAAAGAATTTGGTATTTTATCTCAACTGACAACACTTGATTTAGAGGGTAATAAATTCGTAACATGTGGGCATTCTACATGGAAATGGTTAGAAATGCCCATTAGAAATAATTTATCACTGTTAGACATAAGTAACAATTGTGTAAGTTGCGCTATTTAGTTGCTGACATTTTATTTTAACTGATTAAATAAATTGTTATTTGAAAATAAAGAGTATAATTCTAATAGGATTATTTAATGAGATACTAACAATGTATTATTATACACAGCTGTTTGAATTTCCATTACAAATTACATGTTTGAAAAATCTACAGTTCTTAGACATAAGCAGGAACAAAATTGACTTTTTACCAAAAGAGTTAGGTACTTTGCCTCAGCTTACATGTCTTAATCTTTCTTTTAATCACCTTGGAAAATCTGATCGCAATACATGGGAATGGCTAGAGCAAGCTGCAGTCAGAAATAAATTGTCAGAATTATATTTGTCACACAATCTGGTAAGACTTACACTATTTATTTATCAAAACATCATAAAAAGAATCAAAATTATTATAAAAAAGTAAAAAGGTTAATTTATATATTTATGATCTACTAATAAATTATAAAATTATTAACTATTTCTAGTTAACGGAACTACCGCCACAAATTGGAAAACTAAATGCTTTAACTATTTTACGGCTTGCTGGCAATAAGTTAAAATTTTTACCACAAAGTCTCGTAAATCTAAAAAATTTAAAACATCTTAATTTATCGGACAATGATTTGTTATATTTACCAGGAAGTTTGGCACATGTATCGGTAGATATAAATGTTGAAGAGAATCCATTTAATTTAGATGACGATAGTGATGATAATTTGACAACGAATTTGTAAGTGCCAAGTCTTGTGGAATGTTCAGCAGAATTTATTCTGAAAACTGGGTTTGTTGCTATTATTTTGATGTTTTTAATTATATTTAACTTTACTCTTGAAAAATACTGGATAAGTTCAAATTATTTCAATATATTTTGAATCATCTTTACGATTATAGAATAAAAAACAGAAAGGGATTATCATCAAGAATGGTCAGATTTTTGGATAATAAAAGATATTGCTTCTTTTGTGAAACTCCATGTTTTCGTTATTATAGAAAACGCTTTATAAATTATTTTAAATATGGTGAAATACTGGATCTTAAATTTATTTCGTATTTACTAACTATTTGGAATGCAAAGTTTGAATGTTACGTAAGTTGTTCATCAGAATGTGTTAAAAGATTGAGTTTCGATTAATTTATTGGACTTAAAATTGACAAAATGTAATCTACATAAAAATATCTCACATATGACCGATATCAAAACTTTTTAATTTTATATATTTTTTGACGAGTATTCACATGATTTATCGATATTCGTCGATATTATTATTTTTGTATATATTTTAAAACACAAAATTATATATGTATTTAGTAATAGGATTTGACAAATAGACTTTTACTTGCAAATTATTAAAGAAATCAAAAGTGACTAAAAATAAAAAATGTTAGAACATCTTGCAGGCTGTTTTAATTGAGAATTTTGGCAAATCTTAAAAGTTTCAAAGTCTTGAATTTGCATATATGTTTGTGTATATATATATATATATATATATATATATATATATATATGTATATTGTACATATGTGTATATTTTATACATACGTGTATACTGTTTATAAGTGAATGTGTTAAATTATGTAAAATATTTCACACATTCATACCACTCAAGGTATTAAACTTGCAAAATTTTTAAGATTTTCAAAATTTTTCTATTATAACAGTCTTAAAAAATGTATTAAATTTTTTTATTTCTTTAACTCAAGCTTATAACTCAATATATTTTTGCACGATTTTTATACTTTACCACCAAGTTTATGTATTTTTTTTTATAACATGCATGTTAAGTAGAAACAAAATATTAATACGTTTAATCGACATATTTTTAAGGCTTAATATTAAGTGCAATTCTTGGTAGAAATCTGTGCAGTTTGACTAAATCTCTTGCCAGTTACTATGTAATATTACTTGTTTTTTTTTTATATACAAAAATACTACATGGCAACTAGGCAAAATTAGTTAATACAATTTTATTATATAATATTATTATATACTTTATTATATTTTATTGTATAATAAATTTGCTTTAACTAATTTTGCCAAAAATATATTTTAACAGAATATATCATTGATATTAAAAGATTTCTGATCAGTTTTTAAAATAAAAAGATAACAAGTTTAATAATAGATTTAATAATAAGTAAAGTTTATGTTTAATAAGTTTGATAAAATAATCAAGTGTAAAATTAATAAAAATGTGTGGACGCGTGCAAAAACATAAGGCAAAAAAAAACTTAGAGTATTAAAACAGCTTAGAATACGTAACTTGCATAATTCTGTCATAAAAATTTCAACAAAGATTAAAAGTGACAATTATCAATCATTTATTTATTGCGCTCTTAATGCTAAGTAATTGAGTTGAGATTTTGTACATTTTTTCTATGTAGTAACTGCGCGAAAAGCGTTACGTCGTAATTGGGATCCTAACAATTTTACTGTTCAATTATCAGGAAGAAGGCCATATAATTGCCCAATAACCAATCAAAAACTGCATTAAATTTCTACCAGGGATATTTTCCATGAAATTAAAATATCTATGTTCTTCAACGATTTGTGACATTAAGAATATATTTTTTTGAAAACTGAGTAATGGTTTTATTTTAATCTTTGCATTTTAACAAAGTCAGGTGTGCTAAAGGAAAAATTTAATAAATTCCTTTTTACATTTAAATGTTTATACAACAATTATTTGTCTACAAGTTTTTTATTATGTCTCTCTCTTTTTTTGTTGTCTTTTCTTATTGTAATATAATTTTATAGGAAAAAAAATACATTTTTGTGGTTTTTTATATATTTATTGAAGAAATTAATAAATATTGTCGTTGGTAATATTTGATGTATCTGAACAAAACCGTCAGATTAATTAAAAGATGTTTAACGGACGTACCATTATTATTATCTAATGGAGTAAAAAAGTCTCACACGTGCAGCCTAGTGTCATTATAACTTTGATAAAATTTTTAAATTAAAGTTGTTTTTTATATCGTATATTCTTGTGTCAATAATATCACGCGAAACAAATAATCATATAATTCAGATTATATTGTAGCTTTAACATCGGCAATAGAACAGTACTTTTATAACTGTCCCTTCGCACAGATCAATGTGTTTTGTGTTAGTTCGATAGAAGTTCATTGGCAATAAAAATCTACATTCTTTCATAAATACAACGGAAAAAACAGGGTAATATGCATATTTAAAATAACGTGAAATATGATTTTTTTTCAATGCACTGGCAATTAAATAAGACATTATTTTTATACAAAGTACATTAATATCAACAATTTATAATGTTTTCTGTTATTTTCGCAAAACTTGACATTTTCTTTATTCTGAAAAGGAAAATATCAAATATTGAACAAACAGATTTTATAACTTTTTCTGCAAATTAGTAGCACAGTGGTACGAGATAAAGGTATGATTATAACAATATTAAAAATAAAAAATTTAGTCAGTTTTTAAGAAAAGATATAAGAATATTAACAGTAAGAAAATCTATTTATGATTGCTACACAATTGTTGCAACTTTTCAAAATTTAATAAATTTAACATTGGTGTGAAATAACATGTCTTTTTTCTCAAAGGAGCTAGGTACTTTATCTCATCTTCCGTATCTTGTATTTCTGCACAATTTTCGTGGAAAATCCACTTAATCTACATGAAAATAGCTCAAGCTTTCTTCTATTAGTAATAATTGATTATAATTAAACATAAATTACAATATATTAAGTTAAACAATGCAATATTAAAAAATTATGATATTTACTAAGTTTAATAATATTATTATCTGAAAAAATGAAACATTTCGTCAGCCTGACAGTTGTAAATCAATGTTTTCACATCAGAAAAGTGCACTGGAATATTATAATCCACAAATTAGCTTTTATTCTATTTGGAATTTATGTTTATGCATACCAACGTACTTTATTTGTATTAATTATTTATTAATTTAAATAAATGACACATTTTGTCTATTATAAAATATTATTGATGTTAAGAAGTCAAATTAATGTAATATGTTTTTGAACCATGCATTGAACGATAAATGTTATCACATACAATTTGGCTATACAAGACTGTTTATGATTTGCGCAACATAGATAAAGTATTAATATACAAAAATGACTTTTTTGATACATTATCTTTATATTGCCAGCTTGATACTCTTATAAATTTTTCTGTTTAAATATCAAAATTGAAACGCGCCGAAATGCATAACAAGATAAACTTTTTTATTCGCTATCAAAAAAGAATTTTTCTTTAATTAAATAATAATTCATTCTAATTCGCTAATTACATGTTAATCCTGCAATATAAAAATCGTTTACTTTGATGGATTACAATTTTATATAACGTTTGGCAAAAGTACGTATGATTTTCCCCACATCGACACGAAATAATAAACATCATTGACTTTATGTATAGCAGCTTGTACGTATGTAACAGAGCAGTACGTTAGCAGTTGTCATATAAAACAGATAACCACGTTTTACAATTCACATTCTTATCGTTTACAAGCCGCTTTTAACATAGGAGAAGAAACAAGGTAATATTCACTTTACGTTTAATTCAGAATTATCTTTATTGTTTAAAATTATAAATTTATATGAGTTAAATTAATTTTAACATACATTTTATAACATTTTCCATATCATAGCGACATTTATACTTTGTAGATTTTTTTCATATTGAAAAGACATATTAAAGTAACATTTTCTTTATAATTTTTTTGAGATTAGGAATAGAAACAGTAGAAATGTATAAAAATTATTTATTTGTCAAGAATAATAGAATTTCTTTAAGTAAAATTCAACGTACACAACATTGTTAGATCGAATAATATCTATAATTTCATTTTCCAGAAGGATTGTTGTAGTATCACATAACACTTGATATTGTAAAATCCATATAATATTCTACCAATTTTGTATTGCATTAGATTTTTACAATGGTGCAAAATATAGCTATTGTTGAGAAAACATCAAGTGAATTAAAATTTCATGAATTTTTGATGGAGAAAAAAAAATTGAATTTTGAAAAAGAATCTTTGTACTGTGTTTTGACATTGCATACACCTTTTCGGAATCTAGTAAATGTAACTTTAGGGGAATATGAGTATATTCTTTTGCCAAAAGAGTTCGGTACATTACATCATCTTCAAGAGATTACATTATCCACAATGTGTCCCGTATATACTACTGAATTTGCATGGGAATGGTTAGAGCAAGCTCCTATGAGAAGTAATTTAAAATCATTGAAAATAATGAATTATTTTGTAAGTTGCATTATCTACGTACTGAGATATTATGATATTAACTATAAATTAACAGAATGAAGTTTTTCTTTATAAAATAGAAGAGTTACATTACGTTTTCATCATTTATCATTATTGAATTATCGTTATTGAATTATTTTATTATTTATAGCTACCTGAATTACCTTTACAAATCACATGTTTGAAAAATCTCACAACATTAAATATAAGAAATAACGGAATCATTTTTTTACCAAAGGAGTTTGGTAATTTGCCTCTTTTGGATCTCAATCTATCGTTTAATAAACTCGAAAATCAATCTAAACAATCATGGGAATGGTTAATGCAAGCTTCCATTAGAAATAATTTAAGAAAATGTAACATTAGTATTAATCTTGTAAGTTGTAATATCAAATTACTAAAATATTACTTACTAATGTAAGTTGCGCTATTTCGTTGCTGGCTTTTCATTATATCAACTGATTTAATAAATTGTTATTTAAAAATAAGAGTATAGTTCTAATAGGATCAGTTATTAATATACTAACAATGTACTATTATACATAGTTGACTGAATTTCCATTACAAATTACATATTTGAAAAATCTACGGTGGTTAGACATACGTGAAAACGAAATTGAGTTCTTACCAAAAGAGTTAGGTACTTTGCCTCATCTTACACATCTTAATCTCTCTTGTAATCACCTTTGGAAATCGGATCACAATACGTGGGAATGGTTAAAGCAAACTGAAGTCAGAAATAAATTGTCAAAATTAGATCTGTCGGGCAATCTGGTAAGACTTGCACTATTTATTTATCAAAACGTCATAAGAAGAACTATAATTATTATAAATACATAAAAAAGTTAGTTTATATTTATGATCTACTAATAAATTATAAAATTATTCATTATTTTTAGTTAACGGAATTACCGCCACAAATTGGAAAACTAAGTGCTTTAACTTGTTTAAGACTTGCTCGTAATAAGTTACAATGTTTACCAAATAGCTTCGCAAATCTAAAAAATTTAAAAGATCTTAATTTATCGAACAATGATTTGTTATATTTACCAGGAGGTTTGGCACATTTATCGGTAGATATAAATGTTGGAGAGAATCCATTTAATTTAGATGACGATAGTGATGATGATTTGACAACGAATTTGGAAGTGCCAAGTCTAGTGAATTATTCAGCTGAATTTATCCTGAAAACTGGGTTTGTTGCTATTATTTTGATGTTTTTAATTATATTTAACTTTACTCTTGAAAAATACTGGATAAGTCCAAATTATTTCAATATATTTTGAATCATCTTTACGATTATAGAATAAAAAACAGAAAGGGATTATCACCAAGAATGGTCAGATTTTTGGATAATGAAAGATATTGCTTCTTTTGTGAAACTCTATGTTTTCGTTATTATAAAATGCGCTTTATAAATTATTTTGAATATGATGAAATACTGGATCTTAAATTTACCTCGTATTTATCATCACCAACTATTAGGAAAGCAAAGTTTGAATGTTACGCTTGTTCATCAGAATGTGCTAAAAGATTGAGGTTTGATTTATTTATTTGACTTAAAAGTGACAAAATGTAATCTATGTAAAAATATCTGATATCAAAACTTTTGAATTTTATATATTCTTTGACGAGTATACACATAATTTATCGATATTTGTCGATATTATTACTTCTGCATATATTTGAAACACAAAATTATATATATATTTTGTGATAGGATTTTACAAATAGATTCTAACTTGCAAATTTTTCAGCAAGCCAAGATTGACTGAAGATAAAAAATCTTAAAACATCTTGAAGACTGTTTTAATTGAGGAATTTGTCAAATCTTAAAAGCTTTAAAAGATTGATATGCATATATACATATGTTTGTGTAAATATACATGTATATATATGTATATCGTATATATATATATGTATATGTACATTGTATGCATACATTTGCATGTGTATATGTATATGTGTTAAATTATGTAAAATATTTCACACATTTATATTATTCAAGGCATTCAAGACATTAAGACTTGCAAAATTTTTAAGATATTCAAGATTTTTCTATCATAACAGTCTTACAAAATGTTTTAAATTTTTTGATATTTTTAATTCAAGCTATTAACTCAAGATATTTTTGCACGATTTTTATACTTTACCACTAAATTTATGTATTTTTTTTATAACATGCATGTTAAGTAGAAACAAAATATTAATACGTTTCATCGACAGATCTTTAAGGCTTAATATTAAGTGCAATTTCTGGTAGAAATCTGTGCAGTTTGACTGAACACTTGGCCACTTACTATGTAATATTACTTGTTCTTTTTATATACAAAAATACTGCATGGCAACTAGGCAAAATTAGTTAAAGCAATTTTATTATATAATATTATTATATACTTTATTATATTTTATTGTATAATAAATTTGCTTTAACTAATTTTGCCACAAATATATTTTAACAGAATATATCATTGATATTAAAAGGTTTCTGATCAGTTTTTAAAATAAAAAATTAATAAGTTTAATAATAAGTTTATTAATAAGTAAAGTTTAAGTTTAATAAATTTGTAAAATAATCAAGTATAAAATTAATAAAAATGTGTGAACGCGTGCAAAAATATAACGCAAAGAAAAATAACTTACAGTATTAAAACAGCTTAGAATACGTAACTCACATAATTCTGTCATAAAAATTTCAACAGAGGTTAAAAGTGACAATTATCAATCATGTATTTATTGCCCTCTTATTGCTAAGTAATTGAGTTGAGATTTTGTACATTTTTTCTATGTAGTAACTGCGCGAAAAGCGTTAAGTCTTAATTGGGATCCTAACAGTTTTACTGTTCAATTACCAGGAAAAGAGCCATATAACTGCCCAATAACCAATCAAAAACTGCATTAAATTTCTACCAGGGATATTTTTCATGAAATTAAAATACATATGTTATTGAACGATTTGTGACATTAAGAATATATTTTTTTGAAAACTGAGTAATGGTTTTGTTATTTTAATCTTTGCATTTTTACAGAGTCAGGTGTGCTAAGGGAAAAATTTAATAAATTTTTTTTTACATTTAAATGTTTATATAACATTTATTTGTCTACAAGTTTTTTATTATGTCTCTCTTTTTTTGTTGTTTTTTCTTATTGTAATATAATTTTATAGAAAAAAAAATACATTTTTGTGATTTTTTATATATTTATTGAAGAAATTAATAAATATTGTCGTTGGTAATATTTGATGTATCTGAAGAAAACAGTCAGATTAATTAAAAGATGTTTAACGGACGTACCATTATTATTATCTAATGGAGTAAAAAAGTCTCACACGTGCAGCCTAGTGTCATTATAACTTTGATAAAATTTTTAAATTAAAGTGGTTTTTTATACAATCGTATATTCTTGTGTCAATAATATCACGCAAAACAAATAATCATATAATTGAGATTATATTGTAACTTTAACATTGGCAATGGAACAGTACTTTTAAAACTTTTTTTGAATAAATCATTGTGTTTTTTGTTAGTTCTATAGAACTTTATTGGCAGTATAGCTCTACATTCTCTTATAAATACAACAGATGAAACAGTGTAATTTGTTTATTTAAAATAACATGAAATAAGATTTTTGTTTAATGCATTGGCAATTAAATAAGACATTATTTTTATACAAAGTACATTAATATCAACAATTTCTAATGTTTTCTGTTATTTTTGCGAAACTTGACATTTTCTTTATTTTAAAAAGGAGAATATCAAACATTGAACAAACAGATTTTATAAATTTTTCTGTAAATTAGTAGCACAGTGGTACAAAATAAAGGCGTGATTATAATAATATTAGAAATTAAAAATTTAGGCAGTTTTTAAGAAAAGAAATAAGAAAGCTAACAGTAAGAAAATTTATTTTTTGATTGCTACATAATCTTTGCAACTTTTCAAAATTTAATAAATTTAACATTGAAGAGAAATAACGTTTCTTTTTCGCCAAAGGAGCTAGGTACTTTATCTTATCTTCCATATCTTGTATTTTTGCACTTTTTTCGTGGAAAATTCACTCGATCTACATGAAAATGGCTCAAGCTATTTTCTATTAGAAATAACTTATTATACTTACAATTAAACATAAATCATAATTATGTAAGTTAAACAATGCAATATAAAAAAATTATGATATTTTCTAAATATGATAATATTATTATTTAAAAAAATGCAACATTTCGTCAGCGTGATAGTTGTAAATTATCGTTTTTTCAGTAGAAAAGTGGATTGAATTATTATAATTCATAAATTATATGGGATATTTGGCAAATTTGCTTTTATTTTATTTGGATTCTATGTCTATACATGCCAACGTACTTTATTTGTATTAATTATTTATTAATTTAAGTAAATCACACATTCTGTCAATTATTAAATTTTATTTATGTTAAGAAGTCAAATTATTGTAATATGTGTTTGAAGCATGCATTGAATGATCAACAACTACGTTATGACATACAATTCAACTATACAAGACTGTTTACGATTTGTGCAACATAGAGTATTAATTTACGAAAATAACTTCCTTGATACATACATTATTTTTTTATTGCTAGCTTGATACCCTTATAAATTTTTCTGTTGAAATATCAAAATAGAAACACGCCGCAATGCATAACAAGATAAACTCTTTTATTCGCTATCATAAAAGAATTTTTCTTTAATTAAGTAATAATTCTTTCTAATTCATTAATTATATGTCAATCCTACAATATAAAAATCGTTTACTTCGGCATATTTCAATTTTATGTAATCTTTAGCAAAAGCGCGTATGATTTTCCCCACATCGGCACACAAAATAATAAACATCATTGACTTTATGTTAGCTTGGACGTATGTAACAGCAGTACACTTAGCAGCTATTACATGAAACAGATAACCACGTTTTACAATTCGCATTCTTATCGTTTACAAGCCGCTTTCAAAGAGAAGAATAGGAGAAGAAACAAGGTAAAGTTCACCATATGTTTAGTTTAGAATTATTTTTATCGGATAAGATATAATATCAAATTTATATGAGTCAAATTAATTTCAACATACATTTTATAACATCTTCTATATCATAGCGACATTTATACTTTGTAGATCTTTTTCATCTTGAAAAGACATATTAAAGTAACATTTTTTAAATATTTTTTTTTAGATTATGAATAGAAACAGTAGAAATATAAAGAAATTGTTCATTTGTCAAGAATGATAACATTTTTTCAAGTAAGAGTCAAAATACACAACTCTGTTCGATTGAATAAAATCTATAACTACACTTTTCACAGAAGGATTGTTCTTGTATCACACAGCATTGAGATATTTTATGGCATATAATATTTCTATTTAATTCAATTTTGAATTGCATTAGATTTTTACAATGATGCAAAATAAAAGTATCGTTCAGAAAACATCCAATAAAATAAGATGTGATAAATTATTAAGGAAGAAAATAAGGTCGTTCATCGTAAAAATATCTTTGTATGGTTCTTTGACCATGCATACGTTTCGGAAACTCGTAAACGTAACTTTACACGAATGTAATTTTAATTTCTTACCAAAAGAGTTTGGTACATTACATCATCTTCAAGAGATTACATTATCCAGCAATAATGTAAATACTACTCAATCTGCATGGGAATGGTTAGAACAAATTTCTATGAGAAAAAATTTAAAGTTGGCAATAACAGATTATGACGTAAGTTGCACTATTTACTTAGTCAGATATTATGATATTAACTATTAATTAACAGAATAAAGTTTTTATCTAATAAATAAAAAGTTACTTTACGTTTCTTTACTTTACGTTACCATTTATCGTTATATTAATGAATCATTGCTACTTACAGCTACTTAATTTACCTTTACAAATCACATGTTTAAAAAATCTCACAACATTAGACATAACTGGGAATAAAATCGATTCTGTACCAAAAGAGTTTGGTAATTTGCCTCTTTTGGATCTTGATTTATCATATAATAATCTTGGAAGATCTAAACAATCTGCATGGGAATGGTTAATGCAAGCTCCCATTAGAAATAATTTAAGAAAACTCAACTTAAGTCATAATTATGTAAGTTGTAATATCGAATTATTAAAATATTATGATATTGATTAAAAAATGACATTATTTCTTAAAAAACAAAAATATTAAAATTACAGTTATTATTAACCGTTATACTAATAAATTAACTTTATTTATAGATCACTACATTACCATTACAAATTAATTGTTTGAACAATTTACAAATCTTATTTTTATGCGAAAATAAAATCAGTTTCTTACCAAAAGAATTTGGTACTCTGTCTCAACTAATAACACTTGATTTAATGGATAATTTGCTCGGAAGATGTAAGCATGCTACGTGGGAATGGTTAGAAACTGTCATTAGAGATAATTTATTAGAGTTAGACATAGGCTGCAATTTTGTAAGTTGTGCTATTTAGTTGCTGGCATTTTATTATTTTAACTGGTTTAATAAATTGTTATCTAAAGATATAAAGTGTAGCTTTAATAGAATCATTTATTGAGATATTAACAATGTATTATTATACATAGTTGACTGAATTTCCATTACAAATTACATGTATGAAAAATCTACGGTGGTTAGACATAAGTGAAAACAAAATTGAGTTCTTACCAAAAGAGTTAGGTACTTTGCCTCATCTTACTTGTCTTAATCTCACTTCTAATCATCTTGGAAGATCTGGTCGCAATGCATGGGAATGGCTAGAGCAAACTGCAGTGAGAAATAAATTATCAGAATTGTATCTGTGTGACAATTTCGTAAGAATTGCACTACTTATTTATTAAAACATAAAAAATTAAAATTTTTGTACAAAAATGCAAAAGATTAATTTATATTTATTATCTAGTAATAAATTAGTAATAAATTATGGATTTATTATTATTTCTAGTTAACAGAATTACCACCACAAATTGGAAAACTAAATGTTTTAACTATTTTGAAGCTCACCGGAAATGAGTTAAAACGTTTACCACAAAGTCTCGCAAATCTAAAAAATTTGAAAGAGCTTGATTTGTGCAACAATTATTTGTTATATTTACCAGGAAATATGGCACATTTGTCGGCGGATATAGATGTTGATGACAATCCATTTAATTTAGATTACGATAGTGATGATGATTTTACTATGAATTCGAAAGTGCCTAGTCTTGTGGATTGTTCAGCTGATGTTATCCTGAAATCTGGGTTTGTTGCTATTATTTAGATGTTTTTAATTATATTTAACTTGACTCTTGAAAAATACTGTAAAAATCAAAATAATTCTAGAATTTTTAATAATTTTAACGATTATAGATTAAATTGCATAAACATATTACCTCAAATATTGGTCAGATATTTGGATGAAAAAAAATATTGCTTTTTTTGTGAAACTCCATGTTTTTTTTATTATGAAAAGCGCTTCATAAAATTTTCTGAGTATGTCAAAATATTGAATATTAAATTTGATGGAACACCAAATATTATGAATGCAAGTTTTCAATGTTATGCTTGTTCATCAGAATGTGCTGAAATTATGGATTTAAGAGGTTATGAAGTTATTATTGGAGTTATTTAAGAAAGCATGATTAAAAAACTTCTTAGACTTAAAATTTACAGCAAAATGTAACCTATATAGAAATATCTGACATATTGATTTGAAAACTTTTAAATTTTAGTTTTTGACGCGCGAATATGCTCATAATATCGATATTCATCGATATTATCATTTTTCATACATTTTAAAACACAAAATTATATATATATTTATTGTTTGGATTTCATAACTTTCTTACTTGCAAATTTTTAAACATACGTAGAATGACTAAAAATAAAAAATCTTAAAACATCTTACAGATTGTTTTAATTAAGAATTTTGAAAAATCTTGAAAACTATATACTCTTGAATTTGTATATTTGTATATACATTTGTGTGTGTGTATACAGTATATTTATATGTGTGTATATGAATATGTGTTATTTTATGGAAAATATTTCACACATTCATGACATTCAAACATCAAGACTTTCAAAGCTTGCAAGATTTTTCAACCATAACTGTCTTACAAAATGTATTGAGATTTTTAGTTTTTAACTCAAGTTGTCTTGGAACAATTTAAATCTTATTATATATATATATATTTTATACTATATATATTATGCTATATATATATTAGTATATTTTTTATAATAGCAAGCAAGATGCACATATTAAGTTTTTCTGCGCGAAAACATATGATACAACTTTGGCAATTAATTGATTAATTTTTCAATATTTTTGTGTATATATTTATTGGTCATAATTAAAACTGTGTGTCTTTTTGAAAAACAAAATTAATACATTTTTTTTAGTAGCGTTAAAGCATGTATAATTTTGTTGTTGTTCAATTTTGAACAATATTCGGATTTTATTTGACTATTTTTGTAACTTTTTTTATAACATACATGATTAGTGAAAATAAAATCTTAAAAAATTTAATTGCCATATCTGTAATAACAATGACCAATTACTAATGTATTAATAATATATTATTATATGTAGTTATTTGAATTATTATTACAAATCGGCGAGCTAATGTTTATCAAATTTACTTTGTAACCAAAATATGCAAAAATACTTACCAAAATATTTCGAAAATTAAAAATTCAATATGTTCAAAGATAATATTTTGTTTTATTTGCTTAACACCCCTCATGAGTAAAAGGTGCTTAGTTTTTTTAAATGCTTAGCTAGATTAATTTTGAATTTTAGGTTTGTTGCTTTTATGTTACTATTTATATTCTATATACAGGGTGTCTGTCATAAGGTGTCTCACCGAAAAGATGCAAGTAGATCTCATTATTCTGAACAAAAAAGTTCTATACCATTTTGTAAACAACCACGTAAAATTTTGAGTAATTAATTAAAAAAGATTGGCCAATAAGTGCGCGATCGGGTAGTGGGCTGACCGTAGCTGCGGTGGCGGTAACGCGCGCCGTTGTTAACACATCTGGGCGTTCATCACCTGCCCGAAACGCGCGACTGCTGCTCGCGACAAATCGGGCGGAAGACGGCACAAAAAAGCGACGCGTAAACAATAACTTTTCGTCAGCCCACTGCCCGATCGCACGCTTATTGGCCAATCTTTTTTAATTAATTACTCGAAATTTTTCGTGGTTTGCAAAATGGTATAGAACTTTTTTGTTCAGAATAACGAGATCTACTTGTATCTTTTCGGTGAGACACCTTATGACAGACATCCTGTATAATTTGACTTTTAATATATGTAAACGCATAATGATAATATGTATAAACTGCTTGTACAACTGCATGCTTTTATTACGATTTAAAATTCTTCATAAATTACTTTCTGTATGATGTATTGTAGCCATTGAAATTTTCACAGAAGTAAAGTTTACAAAAAATTATTTTAATGTATTGTTTAAATATTATACTTATTTACCACGTTGTACTTGTATACTCGTGCTATTTGAAATCTTTATATAAGAGTTCATCTTTGCTATGATAACGATAATGAAGAAGAAACAGTGAATAAAGATGATAGTGATAATAATGATAAAAAAATTTAATAATAATGAAGAAGAAGATTATGCATATGAGGATGAATGATAAATTGTCAGAAAATGGTCTAAAGCACGTAAAAAATACAAATTTTAAATTTTAAAAACTTTAGTTCTACTTTTTTGTCTGCAACAATTTTTCACCGAATTTCAGTGGTTTAAATGTTCGATTTGAGTGGACATTTATTTAATAAAATAATTGTATTTGATTTTATCTATAAAATTACGAAATACTCCAATGTTTGGAGAAATACATTATATGCAAATAATATACATATTACATATAGTTAGATCGAAGAAATAACTAAATTAACACTAAATTATGTTGAGAGTAAGAATTTATTACATATTGTTTCTCTTTATGCTTCTACAATGTCATTCTTACATTTTCTTATGAAATAAAATTGTGTTCTACATTTGTGTAAATAAATCTAGATAATATTTAATTGAATTTAGGTTTTGATAAGAATAAAGTGGTGCTATGGATTCAAATTATATTATGAGTTAAAGATGCGTGGCAGTGTAAATCTTCGGAAGTTTCTCTTTGTGCGTATTGTCCATGTGGCCGCACATTCCGGTTATGTAACCTTGTAAATCGGTGCTCAGCATTAATGTTACACTGTCAGATGTCCACATTATCATTATCGGCACACGTTGAGATTGGATTACAAGGTGCTCGTTGTTTTCGGTGATTCTACAAAAATTCATATTTTATTTAGATTGTTGTTTGAACTCCGCACTCAATTAATTGATCATTCATTGCACTTACTTCATCGCGTAAGATTTCGGCTCATCCTGCGGGACCACAATTCCTTTTTTGTGATCGATCGTATTGCCATCAATGGAAACGACGACATCAACGTCATTCGGCATAACTTCCATCTCATGATCAGCAACGTAGACTTTCATGGCTAGCTTATTATTTTGTACAGATTTCACAAAAACGGCGTACGTCTGATCAATGTGGTCGCTGGATACAAGAGTCCATTTATCGGTCACCACGAATGGCAACATGCCGTTTTCCAAAGTGATCAGACTTTGCGGGTAGATCGTACAGATCTCTGTGAGGAAGAAATACTTAATGAAATTGCGTAAACCACTTTTAATATTATTTATGAATAATTGAAACATTTTGCAGACAAAAAGTCACATTATTTTGCTCTGTCAAAAACTTTCGAATGTCACAATATTCACATAAGTAACAAACACACATAGTTTTGCAATCACTAAACGACTTACTAGATTGGTCCTGCATTACTTTGTACAAGTTCGTTACGGAGAAACGAGTACTGTCCATGATAGTGTGCCATACTGGATGCGATACCGCTTTATTCACTACTATGCCCTCGAAGTTGGTTGATTGATGCAAAGGAACTTGGACATATTCGTATCCGCTGACCGGAGTGACGACGGTTGCATTGACGTGACTCAGATCGGAGGAGAACTCAATAACCACTTGCGCGTTACCGCTCGGAGTACGGTCTACGATGTATCTCACGTACGGCAAGTGCAACGCACGAACGTGATCGTCGAATTTGTTGAATTGCGAGAATACTTGTATCGGTACCTGAAAATCATTATCATTTTTTTTTTTTATATAGCTAAATACAAATTTATAACATTTATTTGGATCGATCTGTTTTAATTAAAACAATGACTTTTACATTCAATAAACGACACAATGGACAAAGTTGAAAAATTTTGATTGATAAGAGAAAAATTAGGAAGTCATTTTATCGATTTTACGATTATGATTTTAAGATATTCCTGTTTTCTTTTTTTCTTTTTTGTAAATTGTTATGGAACACAGTTATATTTGCTATTATCTGTATTATTTTTCTTTACCTTTTTATATGATGCGTTAATGGTGTATTTTTTCATGGTCGTGTATTGTATGCTCTCGTGGACGCAGTTCATGGTTTTGGGAACATGATTCTGTCCTGTTTGGAATTGCGGATTTTGAATGTCCTTGACGCAAGCACCGTGCACGCTATCGTGCGCCATTTGCTTCTTCTGCTCCTCTGTCATCTCGCCTTTGACAGATAACACGATTGACATATCGTCGCGGACGCATTTATCTTCGTCCGTGAATCCTGCAGTGATGGTCATCTTTGTGTTGGTCTCCTGCTTATGCTTGATGTCGACTTTCAAGGGATCAGTTTCTATGACCGGGTAGGTCTTTTGAGCGTCTATGCAAATCTAGAAGCGAAAAGAAATGGCATGCTATATTGATCGATTATATCGATTAAACTTTGTTGGATTTCTTTTACTTATTTGCAATTTAATTTCACTAATCTTACAACTATGATAATCGTTGTACCTTTAAATTCTTCTCTCCTGGCGTCACTCTCGTCATCTGAACTTTGACATTGTTGAGTGTGTGTCCCTGAGACATTTCAACGTTCACGTTCACATTCCATGAGCGAACGGATTCGTTCGTGGAGGCTGCTTTAGCATCGAGGGTACCGCGAATGTTGATCTTATTGCTGTTAATCATGTGCATCTTATCGTAAATGTGATCGACGTCTTCTACGTTGACTCGTACGTTCAAATCGACCTGGAAAAAAAGAATGAGAGAATAAGAACGTTAAAACCGCGTTTCTTAGATCAGAATCTTTATCTATTTACGTGCGAAGTAGGATAAACGATGCTGGGCTCCATTTTCATGACCCTTCCGCAGTTACCCATGTCCGGTGAAATTAAATCGTTGATGAATTTTTGACGGATACCCATGACGTATCGTTGGATCTCCGAGCCCCTGTCAAACAAATCACCGCGTGACAACTTTTCTTCTATTAAAAAATTATATCAACAGTTAAAATTTATTCAATTTGATTCTAGATTTAAAAAAAAAATTACAAGCCCTAATCGATAATGATGCAAGTAGAATAATAATGCTATTTTAATACTTACCAAGTGTTCTTGTGTTCCGGCGAAAGCGCACGTTGCCACTCTTGAGCGTTGATCATTGGGGTGACGTTGTTCTCACAATCGAAGATCGTCGTGCTGTATTTGAGACCCGTGTCCTTGGAGTCCACGGCGGTGTGATAGTTTTTCTTCTCGCCGGTAGTGACGACCGTGTGATGATGGCAAGTAGCGCAGCTGACTTTGAGAACGTCCTGCTCGTCTTCAGTAATGGTCACCAAGTTCTTCGCGTGAAATCGCATTCCGGTGTGCGATAATTTGGTGATTGGCAATCGCGGCATGGTGACCTTGAGATTCTTTGTTTCATGATTGTAACCGACACTCATCTCCACGGGCATGGCGACGTCCAAGACGGTTGCACGGCGAATCGAGTGCCAGACGTCGGCAACAGGGTTGTAGATCGACATGACGTATTCGCCATGCTTCCAGATGCGAGCGTCGACCTCGAATTTCATGTTCACGGACGGTTTTTTGACTTCGGTGTGAATATTGTTGAATTTCATCGACAATAACTGCGGCATCTTGGTGCTAAGAACTGCCTGCAGACCCATGTCAGTGGGCACCTGCATCTCGTAAAGGGTGTCATATGTGATTTCCTGGACATTGCCGCTCATTATCTGCTTCAGATTAACCATTTCGTTGAATATGTTCTTGTAGGTATTTTGATCGTAATGATTGACGACGACTACATGACCGTTAAGCGTGATGCAAACGTCGATGTGGACGGGTTTCCTCGACGGCATATCTTGCGCGGCGCGCATCAAAATGTTCTGTACATTCTTGTTATTAAGATTTTCGACCGTGGTGCCGATCAGTTCTTTCTTGACCATCTTCATGATCTCATCTAAACCGTAGACAGACCAGTAAATCTAGAAAATTAATAAAAAAATATGTATATATAGAAACCGCTTGCATGCGCACGTATACGCATATAAATTCTTTGCATGAATAATTGTTTGTAAAAAATTAATATTTTTCTTTATAATGACATTTTTTTCTATCCATAAGATTTAAGAGAGAGATATTTTTTATATCATATAATCATATATTTTGTGAATTTTAGCGTATTACTTACGCCGACTTTCTCGACGGGCTTACGAGCCAATGATGCGTAATGTTCGACGTATCCAGCCTGCGGCACACCGGTCATTTCGTCAAGGACCCAGGACATTTTCCAGGACTCACCATGTTCGTATACAGGATCGGTGTAATCGATCAATTTCTTGGACGAGAGCACAATGGTGGTCGGTCTTACTTTTGTAAAGCGCAAGACTTTTCTGGCCATGTCGCGGACCGGCGTGAGGCAAGGGTCTACAGAATTGGCAAGACCTTTCAGTGTAGTATAATGATAGTTGTACAGATGATGATTTTGTTCATGGACCATGAGCCAGTATATGTTCATGAGTCGTTGTATGTTCGGCAGCTGGCTCATCAAAACGTCATAGGCGACGATTCTGACGGGCAGCGGCTGAGTGACATCAGCGAGAATAGGCCAGAGCAAGTTATGGGTATATTCGACTTTATCAGCGACTGCTTTCTTGATTGCCCAGATTGCCTGAATGCGAATATGATGTGGGTTCTCGGATATGGAAACCTGGCCGCGGATAATCGGCTCCAAGAGTTTTTCGATGCCGCCCACTTGGACGTTTTTCATCGCCATCAGATAAACCATTTTCATCTCATACGATTGCTCGTCTGGAACATTTACGAAAGTCATTATTTTGTCATTTTGTTCAAAAAACGATTAAATTAAATAAAAGATTCGGAACAGTCATACATGAAGTTCATGATTTGTAAAATTTACTTTAAATATAAAGTTATATTTAAAATGAACCTTATAAATCAACATGTAAAATAAATTTTATAAATCTAGATTTATTTTCGCTGATTTCTAATATTTAAGATATAGATTTAATGTAATATTTACTCTTAACGTGATCGAGGAAACGGTGTACGTATCTCTCGAGAAGAGGATTGACGATTTCGCCCTGCTGATGTATGAATGTCTTGCGGATCAAGATGGAGAAGCAGAAAATGCTGGCCTTTCTTACTTCCATTGATACAGTGTTGCTCAATTTTAACAGATCTTCCATTTCCAGAAGCAATCTTTCGCTGGGTACCTTGACGTGCATCGACAGTTTCATTAACATCGCAAAAGCAGCTGCATCGGTTACTTTATGTTTGCGGATGACATTTCGCGTAAAGTGGCAAGCAGCGGTTGTGCCCACGGTTGGAATCATTCGCAGGAAAATGTTCCTTTAAAATCACAATTATATCATTTTTAGCAAGAAAAAACAATATTTATAATTTCTTGTCATGATAAAAAAATAACTTACGGTTGTTTTATGACACATAATTTATATGTTTTTTAACATAAAGTTATTAATTTGTAATATTTCTTTGCTTCTTTGTGGTAATTTAAAGTAAGAGATAATCGTGTATTTTACTCACTTCATCGTGACTTCCTTGGGTGTCTTCGGATCCTGAATGGCGTTGTAAACTTGCTCCAATGAACCCAGATCCATGTAGCTCATGGTATGTTGCAGCCTGTTGATAGTTTGTCCGTGCTTCCATTCGGGTTCTTTGGCTTCCAAGTGATTTTCCTCAAGATAATCAACAGCCTCCATCAACATTTTCTTAAGTTTAGGAATGAGCGTGTCCAATTGGACAATGTGTCGTCCATGAGTAAGATCTTCGGCAGCATGAAGAGCATAATTTCCCATCGGCTTGTTGAAGGTGAGATCGCGAATGATAGGCACAGTCTGGAAGTTCCCGGCGGTCAGAGGGGTCTCCGCCACTGACTCAACGGAATGCAAATTTAGAGTAGTGCTGAAAAATAAATGAAAAATTAGGAATAGAATAACATCAAATCTATGATTTGTAAAATTTATTATAAATATAAAGTTAAAATATGAGTTAAATATAAAGAGTTTCTATAAAATAGATTTTATAAATTAATATCTACAATGAATTTTATAAATATATTATAAGAAATGAAATTAGTACAACGCGGTGCAATTATAATACATGCAATTATGATTGTATAATTACTTAGTCAAGAGATAGTGAGCTTCAGATCGGGCGTTGTAAGGGAAATAATTGATGACCGAGTGAGCGACCAGACGTTTAATGATAACGTCATCACCCCGCTGTTCGATCTCAAAAACTCTTCTGGCAGCGCTGGTCATATCATTCTATTGAAAAGGAGAATAAATTAGCTGTAATCCAATTTGAATCAGAATTTAAGAAAACAAAAATATTTACTTAAGTTATAAACAAATTTTTGCAGACAAAATAATAAAAATTTACCACAGACTCGACATGACACTTCTCGCATTCAACATGATCGAAAACACGCTGAGCAAAGTGACTGCAGTTCATCAGATCGTGCATTTTTCTGACCACAAAGACATTGTTGGTTTCCGGATTCACCGGGTTTTTCGGAGAAACGTCGTAGGTGACTTCACAGGTGCCGTGAATAGTTTTCTAGTGGTAACAACCAAAGAGAACATTAGACACGTTTCGCTGGGTGTTCCCATCAGTCGTTACCTACCTCATGCGTGACAAAACTGTGTGGTATCATCGGGGTTTGCAGTTGTACGTGAGCTAAATCCAGTTGCAGCATCGAGGCGATACTTTGCTTGATGTTCCTCGACCAACCGCTCTCGTTCTCCGGTATTTTGACGCCTTCGAACTGAAATCCAACATTCAGCAGAATGAATCGCTCGTTTTTCACAGACGACTATCATTCTTTTAAGTTGTCGCATTAAAAATTTAGATGTTTACCTTGCCATTTTCGTTGTAGACAATCACAAACGGCTCCTGGATCTGCTGCGCGGCTTCTTCAAGCTCGTGAACCACTTCGACTGGTCGATGATGTTCGACCATGCCATTGAACATGCCATACTTTAGGTTATTTAGTTTGATGTAGTAAGCATTATTCAAGGACGGATCATTGGCATCCTTCCTTATGTGAAGTTGTCCAGCGAGAGCAAACTCAGACGCGTATTGCACTGGCTCAACAATCCCAGCTTTCACATCGGCGTGATAGTTGTAAATCACCGTTTTCTCAGCAGGAAAGTGCACTGGAACATTGTAATCTTATGTGTGATATTTGGTAAATTAACTTTATTCTATTCAGATTCTATATCTATACACGCTAATGTACTTTATTTGTTAGTAGTTGTTAATTTAAAAAAAATAACACATTTTGCCAATTATTAAATATTATTATCTACATCGAGAAGTCAAATTATTTTAATAAGTCTTTGCACGTATTAAATCATTATCGTTACGACATACGTTGTTATGTACACTTAGACTACACAAGACTGTGTGTGTTTACGAAGTGAGAGATTCGCGACGCAGTGTATTAATATACGAAAATGATTTCTTAGAAGAACATGTCATTTTCATAGCTTGATACTCGTATTCGCAATACATAACAACAAAATAAATTTTTTTAATTATTAACATAAATATTTTTTCTTTAATTAAATAACAATTCCTTTTAATTCACAAATTATATATGTTTTTACAAGAAATTTTTAATTTTTTTTAAACAAAGGAATGTAATATTACTAAATGTAAAAATTACTTGTAACAATCTGTGAACAATTGTTTTTCTTACTCTTAATAAAGTTAAAAGAAAACAATAACTTACCCGGAACCGCACACGCGGCCGCTAGGCACAGCAGCAATACTGAAAATATAATTTATATAATGCATTTTGCACTGCAAATATAAAAAGTATTTTGTTAAAAAATTATAAGAAAATGTGAAATTTTAATTAGCAATTACAATACTATAATATACTTGTTTAATAATTATAACATTTTATTATATATCGAAGAAAATTATATATAAAAATATAGATATAACTTTGTTAGGTATTTTTTGCAAAAGTTTACACAAGATAAAAAGAATATATTTTTTTCTTCTTTTTATTATCAAATTTGTATAAATATGCGATTAAAAAGAACAGAATCATCGAATTGAAGACGGCTGAACAATTGACATTTAGACCGATGTAAAATCGCATAAGAGACACAATTATACACATTGCACTTGTTGTCAAAGTGGTGAAAAAAAAATCAGAAGAAAACAAGTTCCATCGGAAAGCATCACGGAAACTGATTCAGACAAGCGCGTAAACACTTCTCGCATTTGTTAGCGAACGACTTACCGGTAAGGGCATTCATCATAGCGTGGCCCCTGATGCGAGACTGGTAGCGTACGCGAGATCCTTCTTCTTTTATAGGATTCGTAATTGATGTAAAATGCAATATAGTACATGGAAACTGATAACCCCGAAACGAAAAGGTGTTACATGTAGAAAGAGAGAAGAACAGACAGAGAGGATCGTGCTGGTATAATCAAGGAGATAACCCCTTTCGGGCATCGGGCTACAGCTGTCGCGCCTGTTAACACATAAAAACGTATATACGCGTGTATATTAAAAATAATTTGCCTATCAGACGTGCACATCTGACCGATCGCAATGCGTCCGTCTCCGCACTTCTCCGCACAGTCTTCTTCGAGGAAACAACAGGAAAACTTCTTTTTTTTTACAGAATCTCTTTGTTTGCGAGCTATTTTACACGCGTAAAAACGTCACAATTTACGATGATTCCATATGTATCGAAAAACACTGACTGTCGGCCACTCCTGAGATGGACTACTGCGATTCGAGCGGTCAGCATCCCAACGATAAGATAATCACATCAGCTTACGAATTAAAAAGTCTTTGGCAAGGCCAATACGAGTATAGATTTGTACGTAGAAAATGTTATTAATTTTAGAATGTGATTCACCACTAGAAGAGTTTAGCAATTTTATGTGAAATATGTGCGCGCGATAAAACTGCTATTACCACTAGCAGAAAAGTGATAAGTGGCGAATGATTTGCAATTTGTAATAATCATTTATAATTTGCTTGTTTCCACGTCTATCAATTATCAGAGTAAAGCATTCCATTATTATTTAACTTGCGACAGCTATTATTTTTCATAACGCACTTTTGTCGCATGAATAATTACCCGTCAATAATTACACTTACTAAGTTAAATGAATATCTCTTTTATTGTGTACTTTTCCATCTGTCAATTAAATAATTATCAGCGGTCTGATAAAACTAAGAAAATCAAAAATAAATGCATGTTTACCAGCGCTTTTACGTAACTTGCTGTATATTTATCGTTTGTTATATATATAATAAATTGTGCTTATTGATCATTTTACATTTGCAAGTAATGCTCTTCTTTTTATTAGACCATAATTATACTAAACAATAAATATAATTTAATTTTCTGTTGTAAGCGTTATATTAGTACAAATTGAACTAGTATCACACAGCTGCTACTGATTTAACTTTCTTGAGCTTTATAAATGGCTATTTTATAAAAATGTTTCACTAGAAATGTTGCATGTAATAAAAATGCGTTTATCAGTGTTATTTGTGATGCTAATAGTTACAAATGCATATCTCTTATTATAATAATCTGTTATTCAATGTTTTAAGCAATAACACATTTTATCGCATTACTTTATTTCTCTAATCTTTTCTCATTTTTATTTTCCACGCATTTACTTTAAATAGTATTTACGCAATTGTATGCGTCTGTAATCGCGTAAAAAGTTGAAGCTACGATGATTTGCAGTGGTTATTATTGTACACAATTTACAGTTCAAATTATAAGTGCTTGCGTATAAGAGGTATCGGTACGGTTCGCATGATTAACAATATCTTCCACCAGACGATTATAATATATATGGTTTCATATTTCAACTTATTGCATCACGTAAAATTTGCAAGGTGGAAGTCGTTCATTAACACGTCGCGTGATTTATCGAAATTAAAGTTATCAGATTTTCTGTCGCGAGGTATTGTAATAGTTTCAAGGTTGCCGGCAAACAGTTCCATATGTTCCGGCACGATTCGACGACTATCGCTGTGTGACAAGACGACCGTCTTGTCCGCACATTATTTTTGACGAAGAATCACCTTTGATAAATTGAACGGATATCGAACGTTAACATTATAGGTCAGAGTATAAGTTATAACACGAAGACAAAACAACATATATTTGTCAGAATTAAACATTATAATAAACGCGGTCGAATCAAGGTTGATGCAGTAAATGAATCTTACAAGATTAATTTAAATGTATAAAAAACTGTTTTCTATAATTAATTATATTGCAAAATTATAATAAAAGGAGATATTATTATCAATAAATAAGCATGGAGTTATTCGGAAGAGGAAAAACTTGAAAAAGGCAACAAGATTCATGGGAGAGATAATAACTTTATTGTGC
This sequence comes from Linepithema humile, assembly GCF_040581485.1. Taxonomy (NCBI): domain Eukaryota; kingdom Metazoa; phylum Arthropoda; class Insecta; order Hymenoptera; family Formicidae; genus Linepithema; species Linepithema humile. The sequence continues at coordinate 35,425,364 of NC_090128.1, forward strand.
GAATACGATTATATCTTGTCATTGTTTATAAAATAATCTTTTAATTTTTCCAGTGCCTTGCTGCGATGAGAGATTTTATTCTTTTCTTCCTTTAGCAATTCCGCGTAGGTCTTATCGTAATTTAGCGGCTGAAAGCAAGGATCCCAGCCGAAATCTCTAGGACCTCGTGGACTCACGATGATGCCTTGAGTTCGACCTTGGAATAGGAGCACCTCGTTGTCAGTTTCACCGGAATGGTAGGCAAATGTGCAAACCGCTTCCGCTGATTTGTCTTCCCATCCATCGAGCATCTTGTGGAGACCTTCGGGGCCCAGCTTCTCAAGAAACCACTTAATATAAGGCCCCGGAAGACCCTTCAATGCGTTAAAACAAAGACAGGTATCCTCGATAATCACCGGACCTTTCACCAGGTTCGCCGCGGCTCGACATTTATCTCGACATATGTCATCTATTTCGCCTTGATATTCGGGTAGATCGATTTTTTTGCTCGTTATCTGCCGAGGGAAATTTTTTCCTAAAATAGCAATAAACTCTTCTAGTTTCTTTGCGTTGCTCGTGACAAAAATTATAGGTTTCGACATCCTGTAACAAAATAACCGTTAAATGTGACATATATTATATCAATTAAAACAAAAATTCTTTATATATAATCAATATTACTTCATTGAAAAAATCTATTTTTACTACATTATATTTTGTCTTAATAAATATTTATAATTTATAAAACATTAGTTAGAGATTTAATTATAAACTATATTAGGAAGAATGTTTTTACTTTACTTGTATTTTACTATATCTTACAAGAAATATAATTTTATTGTAAACTTTATTTTAGTCGTCTTTTTTTTAAAGTTACGCGCGATTTTTAAGTTGGTACTATCTGTCTTGTGTAATAATGCACACTGATACATACCGTAGAATCTAACACGCTAGACTTCTATTTTTATGAATTAATTTTAATAGGATATAAACGAGATATGTTTTGAATAATAAATTATTTTTGTCAGATATTGTTGATGCATAACAAAATTGTATTACCTTCTTAATTGAAATAGTTTCACGTTAAAACTTGCACCTAACCAACAAAACTGAAGTGACAATGCTGACAACACTGTAACACTGACTTTTCGATCATGCTTGCCAACTTTACTCGAATGAATCGCAAAAGACAAATCATTCTTATTCACAAACCAAATATAAAATAGCTTCATAAATTATAAAGGAAAACAATTGTATAAAATATTATTTAAGAATTTTATAAAATTGCCTTATCTTTCTATATTTTAAAAGATAAAGGTACTCGTGTATTTTTTCCCTTGGTTATATATGGCACTTCAATGAATTTGACTCACGTCACGCCATTCTTAATGGTGGCGACCGCGTTTAGTAGCGGCTGAACAGTTCATGGTATATATCTTTTGTATTCCTTCGAGTTTGCTCAAAAATGCCGAGTCAAGAAGTTGTGACAACGAAAGTTGTAGTCCACCCGCTGGTGCTATTGAGCGTGGTGGATCATTTTAATCGTATGGGAAAAATTGGAAATCAAAAAAGAGTAGTCGGTGTCCTTTTGGGCTGCTGGAGAGCTAAGGGAATCTTGGATGTATCAAACAGCTTTGCAGGTTAGAATCTCAAACAGATTACAATATTATTTAAACGTTTATATTTATAATAATGTGATACTTATTTTATTAATACATATGAATGTACAGAAAATGTATCACAAATATTTTTTATTCCTTTTGAAGCTAATATAGAAAAATACATCTTTATGTTTTAGTACCTTTTGATGAGGATGACAAGGATAAAAGTGTATGGTTTCTTGATCATGATTATCTTGAAAATATGTATGGAATGTTCAAGAAAGTCAATGGTAAAGATTCAACAAATTTATACAAATTCTACAAAATTTACTTAGTACAAAAATTTTTATTACAATACATTGTTGCGATTTTTAGCTCGTGAAAAGGTAGTGGGCTGGTATCATACTGGACCTAAGTTACATCAAAATGATGTCGCCATTAATGAACTAATAAGAAGATACTGCCTTAATTCAGTTTTGGTAATTATTGATGCTAAACCGAAAGATCTCGGACTTCCTACAGAAGCATATCAAGCAGTCGAAGAAGTTCATGATGTATGTTTATATGCATATACCATCTATCTAGTCTGTTATAAAAAAAAGTCTAATAATAATTTTATTCACAGGATGGTTCTCCGACTTCCAAAACTTTTGAACACATCCCAAGCGAAATTGGAGCAGAGGAAGCAGAAGAGGTTGGAGTAGAACATTTATTGAGAGACATTAAAGATACTACAGTTGGTACACTCAGCCAAAGAATTACAAATCAATTGCTTGGTTTGAAAGGCCTTCATGAACAAATACGGGAAATTAGAGATTATCTTCTCCAGGTATAAATTTATTTTGATAGACACAGATACAATTCTATTAATTATTGTTATTTAAATAAATCTTTTTATAGGTTGGCAGTGGAAAATTGCCCATAAATCACCAAATTGTTTATCAACTTCAGGATATATTTAATTTATTACCAGATATGACTCAAAGTAGCTTCGTCGATTCGCTATACGTAAAAACGAATGATCAGATGCTGGTTGTATATTTGGCAGCCTTGGTTAGGTCTATAGTGGCACTACACAATTTAATTAATAATAAACTGACTAATCGTGACGCTGAGAAAAAAGAAACGGACGGAAAAAAGGATACGAAAAAGGAAGAAAAGAAGGAAGAAGAGAAAAAAGGAGAGGAAAAGACGAAAACTAAAAGCCAGTGATCGGAGCATCTTTGAGTCTACTCAGTTGCGATATTGAGACTGTTAAAGTTGAGGACGATTATTGACCCTGTGTGTAATAATCAAGCCTGTTCACAATTTGTACAGAATTACATCGCATTTATAAATAATGACAGTTTAAATATCTATTACGAATAGTAAATTGATTTCCAAATTCTGTGGCATAATTCTGCAAATTTTTGAGATATTAAGCTTGAAGAAGAATAGAAAATGGTAATTCAATACTTTACATATTTTGAATGTAATGAATAATGTAGTAAATGTATCGAAAAATTCAGGATGTTACGACATTTTTACAGAATATTATTGTAGCCACTACAATATCTTTAATGTTTTAATTAATAATCTGCCAATATCAACAATAATATTATGAAAAAACAAGGCACAGTGGATATTTATCTTCAATTTTATTCATTAATCAATTAATGGCTTGCAATACTATATTGATGTCAAAGTATTTTTCTAAATTGTTTCAAAAATGTCATTGAAAATTTTTAGTTAACAATATACGTGATATAAATATTATTAATTATAAAATTTTTTTAAGAAATACAAATCATCCTGTGCTAAGAGAAAGTATTACATTATTAATAAAGTAATTATTTGCTTATACTGCTTTATTAATTTATCTGCTTATTTAATATACAAATGCTTTTCTATTTATACTTTACCAAGAGAAAGAAAATATATAAAAACGTAAATATACGCACGCATCTCTTTGTATATACAATGATTCTTGAACAAAAAAATATATATAGATATATAATACGACTGTGTACATCGTTTATCATTGCAACATACTTGACATGTATGAATGATGATTTAAGACACTCACACACAACAATATTCGTTAACAAACATTACAATACTTTATCTCTTATGAGACTCAATGATAAATTTATGTATTTAAAAGCCGTCTAAATTTCTGCAAATTTCAAATTTCTTTTTACGCATACAGTAAAATGCTGAAAACAACCAAGAATAACCATTGATACACATTGATTTTCGTGGCACCACTGTAAGCTATGCCTACGTAAGGTTCCAAATTTGTATCGTTATAATGCTGGAAATACCAATTGAAAGGATTGTCGTCTATCACTTTGGCTTCTTCATCGATGACGAACGCCTCGTTCTGGCTTTTAGTTGCCTCATCAATATCGGCGCTTCTTTGAGCAGCAGCCGATTTTTGTTTCTCTCTCGATTGCTCGGTATTATAGCCGAGATGCGGTGAAGCGACTTTGGTTATTGTAGATCTACCAGACGGACGTGAGCTCACGGAGGACGGTAGTTGGCCCCCAGGAATCAAAAGCGCGGATAGAGTTGATGCTTCCGTTATTCGAGAAGTATACGAGATTGCGGTCGTGGTTTCTCTGAGGTGTGGATTGAATGTGGAAGATGTCGTGGATGCTAAATAATACGGGATCGGTGCATTTGTTTTTGAATTTGCCTGTGAATTATCTGCAATAAACGAGATTTGCACAGTGCAATATGATGTAGCTATCGGAATAATAAAATTCGTAAAATTCGTAAAATCCTAAAATTTTAAACAGATTTCTGTCGATTTTATAGAAGTTTTGATTCTGAACATATGGAAGGTTTAACTTTCTTGTTGAATTAAAAATTTTAATAGTGCAAACAAATGCTGTCTCTCAGTTAATTTAAAAGCTAATTTAATTTTTTATTTTGGTGAAAATTTAATAGTTGAGTATTTAAAAAACAAGTAAATTTTTTTATTAAGAAATAAACTCACCGGATCTATTATCAGAATCGAGTGTGTCGCTTAATCGAGTTGATTCTTTTTTATATTCGGATATCTCAAAGTTCCAATCTTTCATGCCGCTTTCTTTCGATGGTGCCACATTCATCGCAGCCGTTACAGTTTCTTTGGCAATTATAGCCTTCTTTGTTTCCGCTATCACCGTCTTTGGTGTAGTCCAGATTATCCTACTAGCGATTTCCATTTGTGGTTTTTCTATAAATTTAATATCTTCCGCATTTACTTCTAAACTTTCACCGTCATAAATCTCGGTGGAAACTGACGTTTCGTGAGCTTCTTGTGATGATTCCTCTTCCACAATTATCGGATCACTACTTTTTGTTATGCTTGACGCATTAAAGCTAACGAAAAAAAAACAAGCAAAAAAATTAATTGAAACTTCACGGATTGAATTTAAAGCAGAAATACAACTTTTTTCAATCAAAATGTCAAGGTATACATTTGCAACTTTTTTAACTATAAAAAAAGTACAGAATTAATTAAGAAAAGATTTAAGATTAAGATAAAAATGTGAAAAATATGTCTTGTAGCGAAAATATGTTAAATTCAGAATATTCTACTAAAAAAAGATATTTTAAACAATTTACCTGGCTCTGCTGGCGTTGAGCGAAATCTTTCGAGACTCGAAAGTATTTAAACTTGTCGACCGATTGAATGTTGATGCAGTTGATAATTCCTCCCTTTCTCGAAAACTGATCCGAGGTTTTACAGTTCGGGAGACAACTTTTTCCACTTTAGCTACGGTATTACTTCCGTTTTTCCGCGGACGTTCGTCCTGCGCCACTGTATTGTTCATGTTCAACAATTTCGAAGCATTCTCATGTTTCTCGTATGTTAATCTGGGATCAGCGATCGGCACGAATCCGCTTTGGGCGCGTGGCAGGGGTACGAAGCCACCTCTGTGAATTTCCGGTTCCGTGGGCGGAAAGGATCTGTAGCGTCCTCGACCGGGTCTACTCGGCGCCGAGGACTCCTTCCGCTCCGCTTTCCTGCCGGAATTGCCCCACAAATTGAAGTTCAGACTCGGCAGAGGTACGCCGAAAAAGGTGAAACCGGAACTGCTGGGCGACGGTGGCATCATTGGATTCTTCTTTATAGGTGACGTGGCGTTCTTCTGGATTTGGTGCTTCTGCGTTTGCGGCGGGTGAATGATCTTCACGGTTTGGGTGGCGCTAATTGTAGACAAGCTGGGTGGCAATGTGGATGTGCTTGTCTCGCTTATATTGTCTTGATAATCCGCATATTCGTACAAATAGTCGGAGTCTTGGGAAACGGAAGGCTTCTGCGTCGAGGAGTCTTTCAGATTCATCCACAGCGGCACTGTTTCTGTAACTCCAAATGCTGACAAATTTGTCGTTTAATAAATTGTACTGCGGAATTATTTAATTTAGGTTTATAAACACGATTAGAATTAATTAATTCTATTCAAAATACTTGCAATGTGATTGAAACGTTGGATGAACAATGTAATAATGGAACAATATAATAATTTTTTCATGATAAAGTTAAGGATTTTATTTTTTTGAATTTACTAATTAATTAATTTTATTTTGATTATTATATTTTACCAGATGAAGAAACCGAAGGTGTCGCAACGTTAATCATTTCGGTTTCGCATCCTGGATGGACGGGTTCTACATATCTCTCACGCTGGCAATCCTCACGCGATAATCTGATTTCTTTAAAGAGAGAACCATCAGCGCATCTGGGACCCTCTGAGGACGCCTGTTGCAACCATCCTCGTAGCCAAATCATGCCGCAGGAACAGGATAATGGATTTCCTTTTTCAGAGATAAAAGAAAGATATAAATATAAAAATAGCAAATATGAGTGAAATTTGTATAATATTTTAGTTTAATAATAATTAAGCTGTTAATTTGATTCACACTTTTTAATAATTTGTTCTAATAATTGTGTAGTAATTAAATACTAAATTACCGTCGATATCCAAGACAGCAATGTTCGATCTCAGTCTTTTGAAAGCATTTTCAGAAACAGCAGTCATCTGATTGCTACGCAGACTCAGTACTCGTAATCTAGGCATATCGTCGAAAGGTGAACCGTGCACGGCGCAAATGCGATTGTTATCCATCTATATTCAGAAAGGAAAACGGCTGTAAAATGGCTGTCTAAAGCAGACTGGCTATCTCCCTTAATTAACGATGCAGATATACGAATAATTGTTCTACCAGCAGAACGGCCCGTCTCGCACCACGGTTCACGCAGGAGTTTCACTCTCAACGAGAAAGTATTCTCCTTTATTACCGAAGACTTTTCATGCTCTCGCTCTATTTTATTTGGAATATTTTACAAGTTATTTGCACAAAATAAATTTTTCACAGATTGTGCAGTCGGACAATTTGAATTTAAAAGAGAATTTAAAAAAGATGACGTATCAGTGTTATAAAATTTTTTTTTTTTTAAATTAATTTTATTAAACTGTGGAATTTTTTTCTACAAGTACCTTCAATTCCACCAGCCATTCCATAGCTGCCAAACTGTGGCTGGATACTCGAGATAATCGATTGTAGCTGAGGTCAAGAACCTCTAACGAGCGAAGACTCTCTAGACCAACGTACTCCAGTGCCGGCAGATGATTGTGACTTAGATTAAGAAAGAGTAAGTGTGGCACGTTAATGAAAGCATTATTAGCGATTTCCTGGATTAGATTTTCCTGAAGTTCCGCACTTTGCAGCAATGGCAGTTCGGTGAAAGCTCCAGTGGGGATGGACTATAAAATTACGTAAAATAAACTTCCTTTTATTTAGTTCGACATTTATAATGCGTATTAAAATTTAGAAACTGCACAACGATATAATATTTTTACATTGTGCGTTGTATATGTATAGTAAAATCGTTTTTTATAGAAATTTTTATATTAACAGTTTTAAAAAATTTTAAATTAAATGTGTCAAAAGAAATTGCGTATAACAAAAATATTTTAATCGAGCATTTGGCGGTTATTGAATAATAGAAGTCGTACGATTCGTTACCTGTAATCGATTCTTGCCAAGTCTGATGGCCTGTAATTCCGGTAATGCCTTGATAGCGTTTCTCTCGATCACTCTGAGATCATTGTTCTCGAGATCGATCAGGGACAGCCGTGGCAGTCCGTCAAACGCGCCTTCCCGCAACTCTCGTATGCGGTTTCTAACCAGTTTCAACTCCAGCAAGGACGACAGACTGCTTAGCGTTTCCGGCGAGAGGATGTTCAGCTTGTTGAAGCTCAAATCGAGGACCCGAAGAGCGGTTAAGCCGTGCAGCGATCCGGGTAACTCGGTCAAAGTGTTGTGCGACGCATATAGTTCACGAAGGTCTCTATAATTGACATTGTCGTTTTCGAGACGGAGCAATTAAACAATCTATTCTTTTCCAGAACCAGAAATATGAAAGATATTTAAAAATTAGAAAATATTTTGAATCTTGTTTATTATGTCATTTTTAACATTTCTATTAAAAGTGGTTTATTACGAATTTATATATAAATTTATACTTGATAGAAAATATACTTGTAAATGTAAGAGAAAACATGTTATTAATCGCATTAAAAAACACTATCTCAATTTGAATTAAATTAGATTACATTAGATTACATTAGTCGATGCAGTAAAGTTAACTTTTACAGACGAGTTTAAATAAAAACGCGTGTAAAAGCGAGTCCAGTTACTGTCAAATTAGCCGACACGCCAGACCGATACTACACAACGACGAGAAAGGGATATTAGCGTGTGCACGGAGAACTTTCTAGGTACCAATTTAAAAGTGATGCAATCAAGTAACCACGAGTGAAACTGCTTTTCCACTAGAATACGAGACCGCGAGAGATAACAGCAGGGGAAAATACACTTCTATTGTTATAAAAATAATATATTAAATTTTTTAAATTACGATAAGAATACCGAGACAACTGATACTTTTTACAGGATAATACGCGGAAAATAAAAATAAAATAAAATAAAACAAAAATAAAATACTACCTAATATAGATTCGACATGAGAATCCAAAATATATTTTACCATAAAGATCGCACTATAATAATTATCGAGTTTTTTACCTTGTATTGGCAAAGGCGGCGTGAGGAATCTGTGCGAGGTTATTTCTGCTCAAATCGACTCTCTGCAACCGTATATTCTCCTGAAAGATATCCGGCCGCAGGACCTCCACTCGATTACCTCGGAGATTTACGTCCATCAACGATTTTAGCGAACGGAAGCTTCGCCCATGCAACGTAACCAATCGATTGTATTTCAGGTCCAGCTGTTCCAATCTTGAGAGCCCATCGAAAACACCGTCATCTAGAATTCTCATGGCGTTGTAGCCTAGATTCAATTTTCTCAAGTTCGACAAGTCGGTCAAAGAACCAGGCAGAATTCGCTCGATCCCATTTGCACTCAGATCCAACGATCGTAGAGCGGGCAAGGCTAGATCTTGAGAAGATATGACTGGCAAGGCGACGATGCGGTTCATGGGCATGTGAAGATGCTCGATGTCCTTCGGTAAACCAGGGATTATTTCTAGCATGCGATTCCAACCGACGTCCAGCTCGTACAGATTCGTCAAGTGTCGGAAGGTCAATGGATGGAGAACGGATAGAGCGTTGCCGGAAATGTTGATGTGCTCCAGCGCCGGTGTGTTTAAGAAGGATTCCGGTTCGATGAGACCGATGGCGTTCCCGCTAAGATCCAGCCGTCTGAGATTCGGCAGATTGGAGAACAAACGCGGCTCTACGTGACGGAAGTAATTCTCCGAAAGATCTAGACCCTAAAATCATCGTATTAGTACAACTGGCTTTGAAAAAAATCAATGATATTTATTTTCGACGAAAAATTGATTTCGAACAATTAAAGTTAATTTCGAAAACGATTAAGTTAATTGTAGAGTGTGTAAAAAAAAACTTATAATTCTGATATACAAAAAATTGAACAAAATCTTTACTTTTAACGCTGGCAGATTCCAGAATGGAGCTTCCAGCAGATTTGACAAGGAATTGTTCTTCAGTCTGAGCTCTCTGAGCGCCGGCATAGCCGTGAAGGTTTCTCTCTGCAGAAGCGCTAGCCTATTATGATTTAGATGTAGCCTTTCCAAAGTGGGATGGCCTCTTAGAGCACCGAAGGGTATTTCCTCTAGCTGATTGTGACTGGCGTCTAGGAACTTCAACCTTGGCAGAGCCTCGAGCACCGACCGTATCTCAACCACGTGACTGAGATCATTGTTGATCAACCACATCTCCTCCAGCGCGTTGCCCACGCGATGCGGGAAGAATTCCGGATGGATGCGGTGGATCAGGTTGTGATTCAGGTCCACGGACTTGAGAGCCGGCACGCGTTGGAAGGCATTGGCGAATATCTCCGTGATGTGATTGCGCGACAGATAAAGGCGCGAGAGGGCCGGCAGATCGACGAAGGAGTTCTCGCCCAGGCGATTAACGCGGTTTCGATCCAAGCGTAGCACCGACAACGACGGAAGATTCATACACGCGCGACCAACCATACCGGCATCGATTATGGCATTTCCGACGAGCGAGATCTCCTTGAGTTCCGGCAGGCCGATTGCGGCGCGCGGATGAATCCAGTGGATCCCGGAGTCGGTGATGTTGATTAGCTCCAGTCGCGGCAAATCGCGCAGCAGTCCGGCCTCCAGTCTGATCAGTCTCGGGCTGCCGAACACGTGCAGCTGCTCGAGGCTGGGAATGTCGCGGAAGTTTCTCGGGGCGAGTTCCAACAGGGCCGGCGAGTTGATCTGGAGGTAACGCAGCTTCGGCAGGCCGGAGAACTTTGGCAATCTCTTCATCACGCGACTCTGCAGCGTTACCGCCTCGAGACCCTGCAGATTCTCCAGACTGTCCATAGGCAGAGACCGCAGCTCCGGCTCGACGATGAAGAGCTCCAGCAAGGAGTCGTGCAGACCCTCCAGCCAGCCGGACGACACCCTCTCGAGCCGATTGTTCCGCAGCATCAGGCGCAAAACTCGCAGGGTCGCGAACACTTTGCCGGGCAGGCTGGGCAGGTTGTTGTTCTCCAGAATCAGCTCGTCCACCGGCCGGTCCATGTAATGGCTCAACGCGTTGAGACCTTCCAGTACCTTCGGCAACTCGCTGTGACTACACCTGCGCGAATTCAACGGTGCTTAGCATATATTCCACGCAATATTCGTTGTTTAATGTTCTTCCGTCAATTTACCATATCTGAACCTCCATATCGCGCGTGGAGCATCTGCAGGGCAGTATCCTCTCCTGAGGCGGACATCCGTAATCGGGATCCAACTGGGCACCGGCACCGATGGAACGGAGTGCCAGAAGCCAGCCGACTATCAGAAGTCCACCGCCTTCCGACGGTCTGACCATCGCGCATTTGGACCACTAGCCTACGACCGCGAGCACCAGTTCCGCATTTTCTAGAATTCATCGTTCGCACGTAAATGGAGACGAGTCAAAATTTGGAGGAAATAAACAAACGTCTTATTAAAATTCTCAATTAGATCGCATTTAAATCGTGCGTTTAAAAAGTTGCTAATTAAAATCCACATTCAAAGCTATTTTCTAAAACACAATTTTCTAGATCAAGCAGCGTGATACAAGTACATCCGGGCTTTCCTAATTTCCTTCAGCGCCGGGTCGCTCTTGCATCGCGTTTTGCGCGCTGAATGCGATTTATTAACAAAAGACCATTACCAAGGAAAATAATAAACGTGACGAGTGTCGTATTTCAACATCTGACACGACAAGAATGACGTAATTACGTCGTTTCCGCATGTAGGAGGCGACGAGTGTGCGCGTCGTTCGAACAGGAATCTTTTAGCGAGACAAAACTAAACAACGACCAATGATTGTGGGATTTTAGGCGTTAAGAGCCCTTGGACGTCACGGTACGCCTTTATATCCTGGGCGCGACGTGCCATGTATTTGTGTACGCGTGCACACACGTTACGGTCGTAGACGACAAAATTGATGCTCCGTACCGTAAGCAAAGTTAAAGACCGCTAGGACAATCATTGTCCGTAATAATTGCCGTCGCGCGAGCGCGCGCGTCTGCGATGTATCTCGTAACGGCGGGCGGACAAAACTGGAGAATGAATCAAGTTGGAATTAAAAATTCGCACCTTGAAAGGGGAAAGAGAAAGTCGGAGAAATTGTTGTATTTTGAGCAAATTTGTATTTTGGAACAGCTTTTCAAATTATGTGATCACATACTGATGATTGGTAATATTTTATCTATTTTTTCTTTTGGCTGCTTATTATCTATCTAATTATTTATTTGTTGCGGATAATATTTTGTATAATCATCATGTAAAGAAAAAATAAATTATAATTAGCGCGAATATCCGCGTGTTAACACATTTCGTGCCGCATTTGTCGTATGACATATAGTATTTTCACGATGCGAAATATGTTAATAGAAAAATAAAGGCGTTCACCGTGGATCCTGTCACGCGGAAACAGGTGGATTTCATAATGCGTCAGCCGTTAAGAAGGAACGAACAATCGGGCGACCTACAAAATCATTCGCACGTGAATAACGTCGATATAGCGCGATCCGCGATAAACGGTACGAAATTGCGTACATGTTGCATCAATGAGTAGAATTGTCTTGGCGCATCTGGTTCCGCATTTCGAGATACTCCGCAAGATTCGAAGACAGTTATGCTCTCAGCATAAGAGCTCGCTTTGCAAATCGTACATGACTGTTACATTTGGCTCTTTTCTTAATCTTTTTATACACTTTTCTGACGTGTATAAATTGGTTTTATAATTTTAAATTCCAATTTATCAACTTGTTGATAATAAAATTGCATTTCACGTTGCAGATTTGCATACGCGACACGTGCTTATTTAACGAAGCGTTGGGTTTTACAATATTGCATAATAGTAAAGACGTATTTAACTGTCTTCTAACTCCATTGTTATTGTTACAATGCTGAATTTTCGTCAAATGCTGCAGCACAGACGCAATTTTAGTGAAAGTGATTTCTACTTTCTTGATATCCGTCAGCGACCCTAGCGTACATCTCATTTTCTGCCACAAATGCTAATCCTGCTTTATTATGCAATTGTATGAGGAAAGGTTGTGCACCTTTGCGAAGATCAAGAGATTATTGAACGCATGGCAATACGATGACGATACGAGAACTCTAAGCGGATTTTTTTTTTTGTAAAATATCTTATAGCACGTATTTATATGTTGAAAAGATTTTATGGAACACTTAAAAGTAAATGGAAAATACTAATTTTTATTTTTTTTATTTTGTAGAAGAATTGTTCTCGGCCAATTTTATTATTATTTTGTTATCAGAATTAATAAAAAAAATATCAAATAATAAAATTTTTAGAAAGCGGAAAGTGTTGCTTATGGTACATTTTCGTCTATAAAATGTTTACCTATTATGTCAACGCTGTTCGCCAATCTAGCGCTCCGCTTCCGAAGGATCCTGAAGAATCCTGAGTCTTTCGGCGAAAACAAAATTTACGAAGAACTATTTTTTGAGAATTATTTTCACTCGATTTTTTCGCGCATAAAAATAAGTGATTAACGTATTTACAGGAGCGCGCAATCGCGTCACGCTTCGTCTTTAACACCGTCTTTCGGTCACAAATGTGAGGCTCTTCGTGGTCTCGTTACAGGCACGTTCTAAACGTACTGAAGAAACTGTTCGCAAAAGCGTGGTGGTCTGCACAAACTCGAGGGAAGATGATGGTGGCACGGTGTGGGCGATGGCGGGAGGAAGGCAAAGAGAATTGCGAAGTGCATGTCCAGCCACCGTGAAGACACGCTTCCAGGAAATTCTTCTCTTTCCCCACGAATCTCACCGGCCGTCGAATGTAATTCGGTATTTCTGAAAAAAATCACCCCCTCCTCTTTCGTTTTCCGCGTTGCACGTCTGATAGGATGAACAGAATGATCGACTGATATTAATCGCACTCTGAGCAAATTCGTTCAAATAGACGGAAAAGTAGGAGAACAAAGAAATGCGCAATAATTGTAGAGATAATCTCTGATTTCGTAGATAAAACATTTGTAATGAAATATTGTTGCTGATTTTATTTATCTATATTCGCATCACAAACACAATGATTATGGTTAATGCTTTCATAACTCTCTAGATTGAACTCAGCATTACTATTATACATACTTATATATATTGCTATTTTTCGCTTTTATAAGATTTTCCATAGAACGATTAGTTTTATCTTCTCTAAAGATGCGACGAATTAATGAGTTCATTGCAATACAATTGCAATGCATATGCATATATATTATATATTGCATAAGATATGCACTACTATCACTGATATAAGAGACTTGTTCAAAAGAGTTAACGTAAAATGTATGCAAGATAAACGGTAGAATGTATTATAATATATTATTTATGCATATATGTATTTAAAAAAAAATCGGTGTGTTTTATGAAGTGAGTGGCACTTTTTACGTTTATGATCACCAGAACGTTCGACTGTTAATTGCGCAGTGATGTGATCATGTTAATATCTGAAATAATTTAAAATAACAAGTAATATTTGAGTAAAAATTTACAGTGATTTTTTTCGTATTCGCACAAGGACAGTGATTAAAATTTTTTGACAATCTTTGCATTTGTTAAGTTTCTAATGGTAGTCGTAGAATTTTAAAATCTTATCTTTTGGTGCATCAAATTTTTGGTATTGCTCCACCAAATCTAAAATTAAATTACATCTGCATGAAATTTATCGTACATGTCATGAGTAAATGTGTTCTTACGAAAGTTCTTTCACAACCTTGATATTAGGTATCCACGCATAGCTTGTTTATGCATCGTGTTTTTTTCTTACGCGTAGATTATAGAAATAACCGGTTTAGAATCATACGAGAAAAAGTTGCTTTATTATTGGTTGATATTGCCAAGCCTCCGTAGATTGTCAAATCATAAACACAACATAAGCAGATGTAGTCATGACGTGCAGCATTTTGAATTTGAATACGTATAATATAGTTAAATCGCTGTTTCAACATAAATAACAATCATGACAAAATATTTATTGAAAAGCTTTTGTATTTTTTATTAAATTCAAGCGGAGATTTCGAAAAACCACTATTTCTTAAATTATATATTGAATTGACATTAATCTTATTGCTAAACATATTATTATTCTATTTTCTCATGTTTTGCTCTTGCGATGTGGAATAGAAATAAACCGGTTTAGAATCGCATAAGAAACAAGTCGCTTTGCTATTGGTCTTCGCTGTCAAGCCTTCGATAATTATCATAAACTGTTATTGAATGTTTCTAATTGAATACAGTAACAAAATCATTTTTATTGTATGATCTAAGGTATCGATACCTTTATAAGACTGATTTTTTATCGTGCAAATTCGACGAGCTATTAAAGTCGCGGTTTACATTAAATGTTATTGATTTGCAGTTTGTTTTACAGCTTTTGATTGAACGGATTTTAATCGATCTAAGTGCGACATCCAAGTAATGACGTAATTATATTGTTTCTGCTAATAAAAAAATTTGAATTTATAATAAAATAGTGATTAATCGATCTTATATAGATTTTATAGATGTAGAACTGAACATATACAGATTTTATATATAACATATATCTCTTATATTGCACTGAACATATATATATATATATATCGTTTTAATATATAAAGCCAATAGAGCAAGAGCTGGATCGATTTGCTCAAAAATTCTTTTTTTATTATAAATTTATACAGACGTTTCGGCCAAGGTACGTGGCTATCTTCAGTGTAATACAAAAATTATAAAGTTTAGTACATAATTAGAGAAGCGTTGGTAATATTTTGACTAAGGAAACACATCCTCTGATAAAACGTGTATATTTGTGGTTAGTAAAATTATATACGTGTGAAGCCACGGACCGTCTAACTTGAACGGTTCGTCAACGACTATGTAAAAGAAATGTGACATGTGTCCACGGCTGTGAGTGGGACTCGACTGGTGACCAGTCAGACCAGACCAGATCCGTGGCTTCACACGTATATAATTTTACTAATCACAAATATACACGTTTTATCAGAGGATGCGTTTTCTTAGTCAAAATATTACCAACGCTTCTCTAATTATGTACTAAACTTTATAATTTTTGTAGTACACTGAAGATGGCCACGTTCCTTGGCCGAAACGTCTGTACAAATTTATAATAAAAAAAGAATTTTTGAGCAAATCGATCCAGCTCTTGCTCTATTGGCTTTATACCGGGTGTTTCAGACCACCCGTCCCACCCTTTTAAAACGTAGGGATGTGCTTGTACAAAAAAATGGCTCAAACGAAATTTGCATGATTATATATATATATAGATTATAGATGTACAGATTGAGAGCGTCGAGAGTTTAAACGTCTTCTAGTATTAGTATACAGATACGCTGAGAGACAACATCCGTGTTCTAACTGGTTTTGAAAATGGAACGTGATATAATATAGAATCATTACTCGAAGCTTTACCAGTTGTTTATCGATTATCAGCGCGAAAGGATCGCGTGAAAAGAATTAAGTTTCGCAAGCTCTGCGTAAAATCATTAATTTCTTTTTACATAATGGACATTTTATAATATTGTAAATGACTTTGACATGTGTGTTCCTTTTTTATAAAAATATAGATTTCTTAAAAACGAATAAGTTCAAAACAGATAAGAACAATAAAAAAGTATAGTTATTACAAGATTTTTTGTTGTTTAAGATTCGTGGTATAACATTTTATGACATAATGTTGTGCAAAAGTACCATTCAGTTCTCGTGCCGTTTCTCAAGGAGCATTTGCAAGAGTTTTCATGTATCGATCAATCCACTTTACAAAGCGATTAAGGAAACTGACATCAAATCTGCTCAAAATGTGAGCAAATCGCCACGGATATTGATAACAGGTTAGTACGAGATACTTGATCTCGTTCTGTTAATTCATAAGTACCAGTAATTCTATACATTATTTAATTGATACAAATTAATATTGATGTTCTCAAAAAAAAAAAGAAAAATGCATGCAATTATACTTGCATTACTTAATTAATCATTTAATAAAACATTTCTTTTTTTTTTAATCATATCACTATCACATTGTGTACATTGTGTTTTTCTAATTCGATTATGCACTTTTTAAAGGACATATCTTGGATACACATATAAATTCAGTCATACTTCGATCAACTTGATTTTCATCTTAATAACTTCTTATCAAAAGGCATTATAAAGTGCAGTTGTTTATGCGTAGAAAAAGATGACGCAACCCCATTCGCTTTTATTGTAAGAAACGTCCTTCACCAAGGAAATTTCCATGCCGTACGATTTTGATTCAGGGGGTCTGGGACAATTGGGCACGGAATGCGCGAAATTGCTCCGTCGAAATTACGGCAACGAGAATGTCATACTGTCGGACATTATCAAGCCGACAGAGGAGATGCTGAGGAATGGGCCCTTCATCTTCGCCGATATCCTTGATTTCAAGGGCCTGCAGAAAATCGTCGTGGATTACAGAATCGACTGGCTCATCCACTTCAGCGCTCTACTTAGCGCTATTGGTGAACAAAACGTGCCGCTAGCCGTCAGAGTTAATATTGAAGGTAGAAAATAAATGCAAAGATGCAAATTTGTAAATTGGCATCGGCTGGAAGTTTCGCGGCGCTATAAAAATAATTTGCTAAATTTTGAAAATCAATCTTGACGAAGTTCAGTGTATAATATAAATGTTTTTAGCAGTTTATTATTATTAATAGCATTACTTTTATTCTAATTAATTTAAAAAAAATTTAATTGATAAAAATATATGTATAAGATTTTTTTTTTTTTAATATTTAATAGAACGCAAATTACACGAAAACGTGGCTTTTCGCAAATTGCGTTAAAGTGAAATGGAATGTTGTGTTGACGAGTTAATTTATCATTGCGATAATAATTATAACGCGACATAGTTCATGAGGGGAAGAAAGTGTCCGAGAGAAAGCGGATGAGTAGTGTTCGAAAGGCGTTAGATGGTATCACGTATTTTTTACGAACTACAAACACGCTCGATGAACAAAATTGTTTTCGAATTTGATAAAATCAGGACGGAGTTGAAAATAAAATTCTTCCCAAAAAATTCAAGAATTTTTTATGCAGCTTGTGCCATTAATTTATCAATTTTAAAGATTTGCTGTTTCTTTTTATTTCTCGCATGAAAAAACAGGAATGCACAACGTCATCGAATTAGCAAAACAATACAAACTGAGGATCTTTATACCGTCGACGATCGGTGCGTTCGGACCTGATTCGCCGAGGAATCCCACCCCGAATGTCACGGTGCAACGACCTCGTACGATTTATGGCGTCAGCAAGGTGCACGCGGAGCTCCTAGGAGAGTATTATCATCATCGATTCGGCCTTGATTTTCGATGCCTCCGATTTCCCGGTGTAATCAGCTGCGATCCACCCGGCGGCGGTACCACAGGTGAGGATATCTTCTCTTTTTATCGAACATTTAACGCTAGATGTGATTGTCTTCGATAAACATGGTAAAGGCAACACATGATGGATCTTTTTTATAAAACTTGAAACTTGGAATTTATAATCTAAATTTTTTTTTCATCGAGGCAGAGCAGCTTAGCGTTAAACGCGCGATGAGTCATAAATTTTTTGCCTTATCATTGGTGAATAATTACATATTTATATATTTTTTAAGTGTCGTTACCACGAGGGAATATTAAAATATTTTCCTTCAACCAAAATTGCGATATTTGCGTGTTCAGACTTTCCGATTCGCAGCGGATTACAATCATGCTTTATGCTTAAGAAACGCTTAATGCCGCATACAAAATAGGCTGATAACTGAAAATTGATACAGTCTTTTGCCTTCTTTTGCGAAGAACTAGAGCATTAACCGCGATTAAGGTAACTGCATAATGATAGAATGTATCGCTTCTCAAGGACAATACTACCTGGCGAATAATGCAGTGAGACTTGATCGCCGTGAGACTGTTTTTCTCGGTTTCCTTAATTTTCTATGCGTAAGGAATTGGTAAACACATCGATTGGATACACATCAATAACAATACGATAAAAACATGTTACAAAAAGTACTCAAGTGCGTATCTCATTTTGCAGACACGCAAGTCAATAGAAGTGATTTATTTTTCTAGAAAAATATCAATCTTAAATTACAATAATTAAAATTCCTCTCGTACAAAAGGTATGTCATCGATATATCGCAATAGTATTGAAGTTCATCGTTGCTACTTTTCCACGATGTCGATTAATTCTTTCGTTGCGCTCAGCTCACATCGTGAGCGGCGGTCATTGCGAAGATTTGGGCAATTCGTATGTAGAGTTAAGAACGTTTATATATATATATATATATCACAAAAATTGTCTCGTGTTATATTTCTAATTTTAATTGGTTGATTTTGAATACTGAATTAAAAAAAAAAATATTAAAAAATATAAATAATACATATTAACTAATTACGCATTTAATTATGCATTTCGTGTGATAAAACTCGTATCTATGCATGCATCCGATTTTTTATTCGTTACAGATGTTTTCATACTGATTGTTATTGCTATACTGACTGTTAGTATTGAAATCTTATATTTTAAAAATAGAAATGGTTTCGAATGCTAAAATATACATTTTATTTATTATTAAACACTGGAATCTTATAAACTTTGGTAGGTTTAGCAATTTAGAATTTAATTTTTTTCATTGCGATGCAAAATTACATTTTTTTACCGCAATGTATTGGAATCTTATATTTTAAAGAAATAAATGATCTAGAATTCTAGAATATAAAATTTCAATGCATTGCAGTGAAGTTTTAGGTTTACCAAAAAAGATTCTAAAACAAATAAGATATAAGATATAAGATTCTAAAACATAAAAATGAACAAAATGTACATTTTCTAATAATAAATGTACATATTCTAGATCATTTCTTTCTTTAATATTCTTAAATATAAGATTTTAATGCATTGCAGTAAACTACTAGAATCTTATATCACATGTCACATTGTGAATGAAATTTTTGTATTTCCACAGATTATGCTGTAGCGGTGTTTCATGAAGGATTGTTAAACAAAAGGTACGAATGTTATTTGGAACCTCACACCAGACTACCGATGATATACATCGAAGACTGTCTGTCAGCACTCTTCCAATTCTTGAATACGCCTAACGAATTACTGCGCAGACGAGTTTACAATGTCACAGCCATGAGTTTCACACCTGAGGAACTGTTCAACGAACTCTTCAAGTATGTACCGGACTTGAAAATTACTTACAAGCCAGACAAGCGACAACTCATCGGTACGTATTTTATTTCAGTATGTTATAATAAAAGTAAAAAAGACATTACAAATTGATAAAAACTTTATTGTTAATTTTAGCTGAAAATTGGCCGCAAGTTTTTGACGATTCCGAAGCACGACGAGATTGGGGATGGCAGCACAAATATGATTTAGAGAGGCTGGTAGAGTTAATGGTGCGGGACGTTAGCACAAACTTTTTACCGAAATACCGATTGAAAGAAGTCAACAGCTATGTATAATCGTATAAAAGTTATACATAGATTATTAGCTTTTTTAAAAATTAATATACGTTTTGCAAACTTCCATGTTACATATTCTCCACTAAAATTCCAATTGAAATAGTAATTATATGTAATTGATGTAAAAATTCACAATTTATCAACATTTTTATATATAATTATATTTATTACAAAATTATTCTTTGACAGACAGTGATATATTTGGAGAGAACTTCTGTCTTAGGTCTTTGAATTAGGTCCAAAGAATATAAATAATGTGTATAACACAGAATAGCAAAATGTTATTTGTTAGCTTTGATCCATTAGATCTACAGCCATAAAATCTGTAAAATCATCATCGTTTAGCATTTCCGCGATGTTTATTGGAGTCATTTTAGACTTTTTCGAAGGCGTTTGATAATTCATTTTTTGGATTTTTCTTAGAGGTGTGTCAACTGTGTCCGTGTTTCTCGAAGGTGTAGTGTATTTGTCGTTTCTGTTTGGTGTACCAGTGAAATCCGAATTTCTAGAAGGTGTGGAATATCTGTCACTTTTCCTCGAAGATATATCTCCAGGAGTTCCAGTTACACTTTGAGAGAATTTATCTTTGTTATCGACATCTGCAAATAAAAATGTTACACATATAATAAAAATAATGAAATATGTTTCTCTTAAAAATATTTTTTTTCCTTTTCTTACCTTTACTATTATTATCGTCTTCCGTTAAAATTGCTCGACTTTCAGCAAAGTACGCATTTGGATGTAGAAGGGGTTTGCTTGCTGGTTTGTTGTGCATAACTTCAAAATACTTGGCACATGCGAGGTGATATTGTCCATCCTTAGCTAAATCCAATATTTCAGTCACATCTAAAAAACATTAACACGAGGTATAAGTGTAAGAATACTACTGCTTTTTAGAATAGGAGGAAAATCAATGTTCTTACTAGAGGCAAATACACCAAAACTAGTTAACTTTTGGCACAGTGAATCGCGATCCATATGTCTAAAAGGGCATCCGTGATATTCTCCAGGTCCAACAGAGCTAGATATAACTTTTTGACAGCCATATGGCGTGTAATTTGTTTGCTTTCCTTCTTTACCGTAATAATGCCTAATCGAGTATGCATATTTTTTCTCAAACGCAGCTCCATCTGTCTTTTTAGAAAATGCATCTCTCCAGAAGCGCAGAGCATCTTCTAAAGTCACACCTATACCTTTCAGGAATAATCCATATTGCATGCGTCCTGAATTTCTTAGATGACTGTTGTTGCAAAGCGCTTCGTGAAGTGTTCTCATACATAAAGGATATGATGTTTTGGATAACTGAAAATTTCACAATGTATATGTATATTATGTAAAATTTAAGAAAAAATAAAATTCTAATTAGAATAATAATTGATTTATACATCGTTCAGTTTATCAATAGGTGTAGCTGTGGTTGACCACACAATACGTGCCATTCCAGAGAAAGCTGAAGGAAGATTTGTTAAATACCTCGTCAATCTTTCATCATCGGATAGATTATCATAAAAGATCTTTGCACTCTGTGGAAAGATAAATTATTTAAATATCATTTTTTTTGTAAAATATATACTATCAAGCAGAAATTATACCTCTAATCCTGCAGTTAGATGTTCTCTAAAATAAGAAATAAATACAGAACTTAGATCCAGATGGGTGATATATGCCATTCCTGCATTGAGGTATACTTTACGTCCTTTGACTAAATCAAAAACTTTTTCAAAATGCACTTTGTAAATATCAGTGATATCAATATTTGTAACTTTTCCAGATGACAAACTAAGCTCTTCTTTCAGTTCTTCTTTTTCATCTGGTAAAACCTGAAAAAATATTAATGAACATATTAGATTGTAATACATATTACATTACAATCTTCTCAAATTTATAATAAAACATACAGGTATGCAATCCATGTTGTTGATGCTCAATAAGTATTCAATACCCTTCTTATCTAATGAGCTAAACCTTAATTTGAAGAATTCAACTTCCTGATTGATGAACCATTTACTTTGTTCTGGATCATTGCAGTATACAAGTCTCAAAATAAAATGTGATATATGATCTTTTTTCCTGGTCTGTGAATGTTCCTCAGACTGTGGATTGGATCCATCCGCATACACAAGATTTGCATAGTATTTCAGTCCGTCAGTTTTCAAAGAATCATGCAGAGCTTTCTTGCGTTCTTCCAGTGTTTTTAGATCACCTCTACAATTCGTCGTCTCGACCAATCGCAGTACTGCAATAAAGTTAATTGTAAATTTTATTACATTGATGATTACATATGGAAAGAGAGAGATAAGGCGTATTAGAAGGTACCTTTCAATCTGTCAAATCCCAATTCTTGAAATTCCTCCAATGACATTTCACCCACTGGTGGCACATCGTACATCTGAATGTCGTGAGGATAATCATTTTGGAAATCAGTTGTGTCCGCGACAGTCGTGTAACGTCGACGTGCTTTGTAATCCATCTTCTCCAAATACTATGTTCTTGTAAGTAAATATAAATCATGCACAAGTTGAAGAACACTATGGCATAATTCGTTTCTGTAATTATGCAAGTTGTAATATTTAATATTTCTTATTAAAAACGTTGACTATTTGCAACAACAAGCAAAAAATATATAAAATAAGGCATCTTTCTGTAAACAGAGGTTACTTTACATGCTCTGTATCATGCCACTAATTTTCCCGCTTTTTTTTCCTGCCATCTCGTGCACGCAATTGGAACGTCTTCTACAATTACCAACGTTTACCAACAATTTCTGATAGCATTTCTTTACAATCTCATTTAGATACATTTGGAAAAAAATCAACGGGCTATATAATTAATTATCTATTTTATTTTATTTTGTTTAAAAGTTATTTATTATTACATTAAATTCTATTTTAAGAATATTTTACCGACAGTGTCAAATTGTGAATCTTGCTATCGAGTTCTAGAAAATATAAGTGACAGTTAGATGACACTACATAACTCATTACACACAGTCGCCATTTAATTTCATTTTCTCGCTGCTGTAGTATGCTTTCCTTTTCGTAAGTAATCATTTTTGAATAAATAATGCTCATTTATTATACATTCACAAGTCCTAATTAAATACAAACCTAATGAATGTCATGCATAATTACAATTTTTCTGAAATTGTTTTCTTGTATCGTGTATCATGGTATCTTGTTTGAACGGCGAATAATGATGTTTTAATATTTTTAAAATAATTACTAGTTAGAATTATTATGTTCTTAATTGCTTTTCTTAATGTTCAATTTACAAATTTAATTGAATTACTTATTTTAAAAACTTTATTCCAAAAATGTCGCGCAAAAATAAGTTGAATAAACATAAGATAAGAATATAACCTTTATTTTGCAATACAATGATGCAATGTTATAAAGCTGAAACAAGAGACAATAATAAAATGTTTTTACAATTGCGTTAATACTGCAAAGTATTGTTTTATATTTATTGAAAAATAACGATTTTGTAATAATAAATTTGTTTCTAAAATAATTTAATTCTTTTTTTACAAAATCGTATTAAATATTGGTTATGTATAATGAAGAGGGTTGTTCTTTACTGCATTTTCTGTATTTTTTCGAAATTAATTTAAACAGGAAATTTAAAATGTAGCGTAGTTTAGGTGAACAGATCTCGCTTTATTTTGATATACTCTGCTAACGAGTCTGCGCGTTGCAGGAGATTTCTGTTTGGCTTTTCCCGGCTGCGGTGGATACACCTATTCCCGTCAGTCACGTGGTGAACTTTCGCGGATACGGATCGCAGTTCTTTCTTTCCTTGAACAGTACGATAAATTCTTAGCAGTGGTATCAAAGAAATTAGCGCTCAAAGAGAATCAGCTGAATTCACCACGGATCAGCGAGCATTTTTTAAAATTAGAGGTAAGATTAAATTTTTTGTTTTTATTATACTGACAATTTTGCGTTTATAGTTGAATGTGAATTGAAAAGCGACATTTGTTTAGCACTTAAAGCCTCGATAATAGGAAAAAATTGTTGATCGGAAATTTTTTGCTTTTATTCCTTTTTTTTACGAAAAATTTATTATTACTTTAATTGAAATAAAAGTGTAAAGTTGATGGGCAAAATCAAATTCGCTACTTGACATAAGTGCGTTATTATCTTGAAGGGCGAGAATATACGATGAAAGTAGATAGATAGACGGTCGATATCGTGCAACATAGAGCATCTACGTTTGGAATCTAATATCTACCTGGACACAGTCTCGGTGTCCAATGACTTGGTTACTGTATTGAATAATACAATATGCATCGATGCTTACTTCGACGACGGCGGCATTCCACCTCTCAACTTCTCATAGGTTGACGTAGACAGGCGCCTACAGAAAAGCAAAGTTTATGCTATACTCTTCACTTCAATATGCGTTGAATCGTACTTAAAGTACTGGTGCAAAGTGTTTTCGATTTTTTTCTTTCCTTCGCAATAAGATTACAGTTTGAACGCTATATTTTTATCAAACTTGTTCAAGTATTCCATGTTTCCATCTTTTGCCATTGTCGGAAAAAAATTATGCAAACGTGACGTGGAATTATCATTGTAAAACACAAAAAATTAAAAAAAATTTGCTTAAATTTTTTCTCTTGCAAATCTAATCTTTTAATTGAACATTTGATTAGAATTTTAAAAAGAAATGTGCGCTAACTGCGTAATCTTCAGTGTATTCTTGAAGTTATATTCGATATCAGGGAGTAAATGAGAGTAGATATATAGCAGGCAAAACTTGATTATAATAATTTGTATAGACATTGTACAAGCAGGCAACTTGCATTTACTTACTACGAGTTTCGCGAATAAGTTCGAAGACGGGAGATTTTAACCAGAGGCTTTTGAAACCACTTCTGGGATGATGGGCGACAATTCCGGAAGTGGAGTGCGATTTACTCGTCTCGGAAGTAGTGTATTCGAGCTTACGGTTTCTCGGGACCGGCTGTGGTTTATCTCTTAAGCAAATGAAATTTTAAAGAACCAAAAACTCTTCATAACGAAGTAATGTAGGTAACTGTTACACGTTGTTTACAACAACAACTACGTTTGCAGAATCTTATTATATACATATATATATGTTCTTTTGAAGAAATCTTTGAGAAAAAGTTTTTTACACATTTTTTTATTTTAATATAAAATTATATAATTTATATATTCATATAAATTTTACATTTTATTACATAACTTTGATATTAAATTTTTGATTATTTAATTTATTTTAATATAATACATATTTAAATAAAAGTTATTCCGAAAATTTAGCATTGTACATTAATAAATTAAATTGTGAAATAAATCATCACACGTTAAATTACGATATCCTTTTTATTTATTTCTTTTTTTAATTAAAAATAACAGTTGATCAAATTTAGTGAGGTAGAAAATTTCTCATGTTGTACGGAAATTTATAAAACATTAAAATATCCTGGCAATTTGTGTTATATTAATGGAGAAGTTTTAGTTTCCGCGTTACAATAGCGGTTGCAATAGTAGTTTGCATTATATGACACAGTGTGATAAAATATTCTTCTATAGTATATAAACTTGTCTTTACATGTTGCAGGTTTGTGAATATTTATGTCTATATACTTTAGACTATCTATATACTATAGAAGAATATTTTGTTGTGGCATGTTGTGTGTGTGATGAATATAAATCTTAATTCACACACACACACACACATGTGACACCAGTAAATTTATATTCTCTCGCTTGTTATTTTTCATAATTAATTTTCTGAACGATACGTGGTTATGAAGAGGGATAGAACGATCCAATTTAAGGTTTCGATTTTTACATCAATGCGATATTCGCTTACAAAAAGAAAAAGCAGTAGAAAAAAATAAATGATCTAGTTGTAATTCTTTGATGATAGGCACCGCGATGATAAACTACGCCATTATCAAAATACAAAATTGCTTTTTTTGCACGGATCAAATAACTCGAGTTCAATGTGAGCGAATAGGAAAATAAATGAGCAAACGAAAACTTTTCCTTTGTACGTTTACTGTACTCGAAGTGCGCATGCAACGTGTTTGCGAGCACTCCTCAAAGAGTGAATTTCCGATTTTTCCTACTCTGTTTGCACAACCAAATCTCTTTGAACTCTTCAATGCAGATACGTATAATAACAGCGCGCCTCCTCGAAAACGTAGAATTACTAATAGATTGAAAAAGTTTATTTTTAGAGAGAGAGAGAGAGTGAGAGAGGGGAGGGGAAGAAAGGGAGGGAGGGAGGGAGGATGTCGCAAGATTCGTAATACATGGTTTGTAATTAAAAGTTTTTTTTTTTTAAATAGAAGTCGAAGAAACTTACCATTTCCAGATCTTTAAATTTTAATATTCGGTAACTCGATAATTAACGCTCAGGTTACAATTTTCTTTTTAAATAAGTTTTACTTGAAATGATTACAATGACGAATTATGCAGTCCATAAACTGTGGACGCGAGCAAAATATCCTGGTGCATTATTAGGAAACCCGATGATGCAACGGGATGTGGGTGCACATCCGACGCAATCCTTCGTCATGATCTTGATTCCAATCGAGATTAACGAACCTGACCGGTGAAACCTCATGGGTCTAGTGATTCATCGATTGGCTCAAATTTCCGCAAGCACAAATGCGCGAAGAGGCGAGTCTCGACTATCGGGGCGAAATAATCGGAAGGATAACTAAAGAGAAAAACCGATATCTAAAATCTGTATGAAAGAAATTTTTACATAATAACGTTTTGTTTAAAAAAATGCGAATGTAAATGATAAATACGCGTGCTTTTTCGAGTATGCGCGTACACGCGTAATGGACTGAAAGGCCAAAAAAAAAAGTATAAAGCCAATATTTCGTATAATCGTGGCATTAGGTGAATTTTTTATCCCGCCTCTTAGTGCGACCACTCACGAGTAAAATGTACGCCCGCTTCACTTTGATCTGAAGTCCCTTTGTGGGATCCGAGTCGTTGTTAATAACTTTGTAGCGCGGCGCTCTATGGAGAATTGGCCAGCGCGAAACTTCGCGACGCACGTAAAACTTTGCCGGTCGCTAGGCGAAGAGATATTGAACCCAGTATCTCATAAAAAATGGACTCCAACAGCAATTTCATAGAACAGACAGGCTACTTTCGATCAGCCGTCGAGATAGACAATGTTATGAGCTACTATGACCAATGACGTAGAAATGTTCGATTTTTCCGCGGAAATAAGGGCGTTTTAGGCAAGGATTGAAACCGATGGTATTTCAATCAGTTCATATTTTTGATTAAATCCAACATTTAATCGCGCGCTATCGGAAAAAATTGGAGCGAAGTATATGTCTCCAGCTTAATTTTTGCATCAAGAATTATAACAGTTTAATACAGCTTTGTGTTCCAATATAATATTATAATATTATGTAATTGTCTTGCCATAATTTATAAATATATTGTAAGGTAATAATCCTTTCAAATTTTGGTTCGTGATATTGTCAAAAATTAATGTCTTTCAATTTTTATCGGCAAATACGTCAATAAAATTGTTCGGGAATTAAATTGCGTTCAAGTGCAGGCTATCCGTAAGACTTATCGAGGAAGAAACATTTATGGGTCAAAGATTTGAGGATCGATTATTGAATATTGTATTGAGTTTAAATACATTTTATCTATTATTTCTCATTTATTTATACAAGAAACAGCAACGACTAAAAATAAAAATAAGTCAGCAACGTTTTTAACTCCGAAAGATTTTCTCCGGTTAAAGAAAATATTAGCATGTCTGGAATTGAACACTTTATTATGTGATCTATTTGTTATTGATCGCCGCACAGCTGAGGAGGATATTATTACCTGCGACGTAAAGATTTATTAAAAAATATGCACGTGTCAAATTGAATTGTCATAAATATTCGACTCATCATATCAATGGCGCCTGATCCTTCGGTATGACGCCAACTTGTGCCGATCGATCAATCATCGATTGCCACGAAATAATAAATGCGACCGATTGTTTACACGGCCGTACAGCACGCGTCTATGATTGAACGTGCTATCGACCTTTGTATACTTGCACGTTCGAGGAATTAATCTTACTTCACGCCGGAACGCAACGAATTTCATCACGGGAGCAGCTCGAAAATAATGCAATTGGTTGCGCGAGAGGACATTGGAGATATTAATCTCACTCTGTTAGTTTCGTATCGCGCTTAATAGTGGGGTTTAAAATAGAGAGGAATAAACGTGCATTATCCCAGAGTGGATAAAGATGAAAGATATTTCACCGTGTTACACTTTGCCATTTTGTCAAGCGAGAATTCCAAGAGGAAGTATTATTGCTACTAAATCAGGATTTGCGACTCCAACGATAAAACATCCCTCTTTTCCTCTCGAGTGATGCGACTGACAGATATAACGGGCTTTAAAGAATTATTGGCTCTTGGACGTTCCGAACTGCGATCAGCTATTTTCTCGATAAAGGCGAAGTTTGTTTTTGTGGATGCGCCAAAGCAGCCGCATGCTTCGTGTCGATTCAGATTTGTTAATAGCGTTCCAAAGAAAAAACGAAGAAGACGTCGATAGAGTGAAAGCCACTAAAGAGTGCATTTTCCTGTAACAAGTTTGTTAGTATCCCGGAAAATAACTACGTTGGTCCGGCAACGTCATGATAACATTACGGATGAAATTTTCAGATTTAAAATTAAATTGTCGTGAGCACTTTAGCGATAATTATTTCTCAATAATGCCGGTCGAAAATGCACAATTTAGGGGCAACAAAGTTCTAAATTATTAATACCACAACTGTTATAATAACTTTAATTTTGTCTGAGATAAATTTGTTTGTCGTAAAGTTGTTAAATCATTATTTGTTTAAAAATTTCATTTTTTACTTAAATCCCATTACCAAGCTGTCTTGTACGTCGAAATATACAGCGACTCGTGGAGAAAGATTTACGTCATGAAAAACTTTGACGCAGCCCCACGCAAATGGATAGAATGGAACTTTGTTTTGATAAACGAAGTTTTCAGCGGCTCTAATGACACGACAATGAAAAAGAAGAGATAAAAGACGGTGATAGATTCACGTTGCTCGTCGCTGCTTAAATTCGCTGTCAAACAATCCGTTTAATGATTTCAAGATCTTATTTATTACAATGAAACTTTATCGTTTTAATTTCATCTACTTTTAGAACTTTTAATCTTTTTTCTCGTAAAAAGGATTCTTATCAGCCCTCATAGCTCGGTCAAGTGACGTATAAAGATATATTGGAGTCAAGATTACTTAATTTCGTGTTTCATTTCGTGTATCCTGCGCACTTTCACTATTAAATAGAAAAATGAAAAAGAACTTTTGATGCAAATGTTAATGCAAAATATAATATATCTATCATTATTAATGCAATATTGATTTTTATATTAACTTAAAGCTCTGTTAAGATAGAATTGAATTCAAATAACATTTTTAATTTATTTATAACTTTGTGATATATATTTCGGTTCATTTCTCTCTCTTGTTGCAATAAATTACTCTCGCGTTTAATTGCGCACTGTAATACGAAATCAAATTCAATGTAATTAGGAGATTCAGTCCAGATATATCCTCATCGGGCAGACCTAGATTACCTTCATTTTCGTAATCTGTCAGCACGTAAGCACGGATTAATTTGCGAGATCCCATAAATTCCACATCGCCGTTAGATTTCACGGCATCGATTTTCCATGAAACACTGTTTAGGGAGCTTTTCCTCGTTCGACTTCGATTTAAATAATTTAATGATTAATGGAAATGCAGAAACTATTAATTTTCTCTCGCATTCTGTAAACGCCGAACTTAATCACCGATATTACAGTGCCGTAAAACTGTTCATGTTTCGAGAGAAACTCTTCTTTGTTGTATTCTCCGAAGAGAAAATCGGTATAAGCGAGAGAAGTCTATTAACAACTACAAGAAAAATTCAGAATATCCCCAAGCGTAATTGGTTTTCATCAATTATTGTCTACCGCGACTTTCTTCATCTCTCTCTCCGCTTGTCTATCTTCGATAGAAAAAAACACCCGCTTTAAACGCAGAATAATTCTCCCTCTGACGGTATCGTGATTTTTTTCACGCCTACACTTTGGTCAGTGTTGGATATCCATTAATCGTCTACTATATTGCACATTTATCGAAGCTGCACAGAATCGCACTTCGTGATATAAGTTTTCAATAAACTTCCGCACCGACACACGCTTATTTTTATTTATAGAGGCCGTAAATATCGAGGGAATCTATAAAAATCCTTTTTATAGTTACGTAGGAAAGGAAGAACTTCGTTATTTATTCGCATTTTCTCCTTAATCAACGAGGATTCGGTATGAAATGTGTTCATTATGTCCTATGTCGCGCAATTGATTCAACGGCGCGATCAATTATGCAGAATGCTAACGAATAGGCAATTGAAAGATTTGTATCGAGGCTCCGTGCTTTCCTTACAACTTTAGCGATCGATTTCTCACCGTATTGCTGACGATACGTTTCTGCATAGGAGATCATTTGATAAAGCAGGCTCATCGAGTTTTCTCAACGTTTTCGTTAACCGAGCGGCTTTCGGTAATGATGCAAGTCAATCTTTATAGCTCGCGGTCGTGTCTTTCGCATAAATAGTAAGTAAATATACCTAACGTTCATAGATACGAGAAATTCAGCATAGAATCACAAAAAAAAGCAAAATGTTTTGTAACTGAAGTCTTATATAAAATGTAGAATATAAGACGTTTCGATGTATGTATGTAGAATTCCGCGTTTGAAAAGCGAGAACAGAATTGGTGCAAATATTGACGTTTCCTTCAAGAGGGATTTCAATGATGATTTTCATGCAAAGGCTAGAAGAAAATACATAGAATTAGAGTTAATTTAATGACGTCTATTTTAAAATTTTTCTTTTACAATCTTTTTTATTTTACAAGTTATTTCCATTTCTCTATATTTTAGCGACAATATTAATCTTATTCGTTTTTCATACAAATTTTGTACGCAATTGCGAAATGTCATATCATAGACGTAAGAAACTATTTCTCGCAATAACGTAAATGTCCTTGGTTGTATTTTTTCGATAAATCGAATTGGAGTAGTCCGAGATGAGATCGTTTTCGCGCGAAAATGTGTTATGAGATACGGAACACGGCGCGAAGAGGCACTCTCGCATCGCTATCTCGCTTTTATTTTCACGGGTTTCCCGTTGACCGACGAGACGATAAAGAAAAAAAATTACGTGTACCACACGCATCGTTTCATCTGAGCGTTTCACGCGCTCCTTTTCCTTCGTCTCGCGTCCGCTCGCGGCAACCATTTCCTGTGGGTTTTCTTTCTGAAAAGATGAACGCGTGGTTTTTCCAAGCGCCCACCGCTATCTCTGCCCGTGTTATTCGTAAACAAGCCGGTGCAGTGCTGGATATAACAATAACGCAATCGCAGTACGGTTCAACGCGCGTTATCTCCGCGATTTTTATCCTGCATATCTCTCAGGGGGAATATGAGCGTCGTGCCACGTGCGGAATAGTTCATGTGTAAAAAAAAAACATATTATTAATTGAATTCCACTTAAGTTTTGTGCTGCGTGACATTTTAGAAAATGTCGAGGGAGTGAAAATAGATCGTCGCTCTCCCCTTCAAGTTCGCAATAATAATTATTTTACTTGACCTGAAGACTTCAGATATATCGCGGATACGACGACGTTTCCAGCAATATCTAAATCGGTGCTGGAGAATGACATTCTTCTTCTTTTTTCTTTTTTTTTCTTTTTTTTTTTTGAGCATTGATATATTCCTCGGGCACTGTGTCCAAGGAATGAGGACACGAGATTCAATGCACCCACATGGATATGACGCCGAGCTCGTTGTCACACATACGTTATATTATGTAAAACCATTGTCACAGATTCGTAATTATAAGAGCACCTACAGAATTGAAAAAACAAAGATTTTTTTGTCTAACTTGATCATCTATAAATACTGTCGGGAAAACGGTACATGCTAAAGACAGATATCCGAGAGAAAATGCAATAATTCTTTGAAAGTTTCCTTCCGTCTTAAAGAGCGTTTTCTCCGCGAGCGATATTACATACTCTCTCTCTCTCTCTCTCTTGCTCTCTCTTTAAAATTCTGTTTTTTATAATCTTGTTGTTATTATTTTTTAAACTTTAAGTACTAACTACCGCTCAACAAATTATTATTACAATAATGGTAAATAATGCTGATATCACGTAGTGCAGTGCGCTTGAAACAACAACTTTAATATCGTATTACATCCGCTGTTGGAAAACTCCGAGTAATTCCGTTTTGCTTGGTGCACTCATACCGCTACAGCTTTATTCTCACTTATAAGTTAACTAATTCCCTTTCAACGTTATTTAACTGGAATAACTGTTATTATGTTTAATTACAACGTGGACGCGAAAATACTCTTTTGACGTCGGTCATTTCTCGTTTATCTTATATCTATAATAAATGAAACGTTGCCAGGAACAAAAGGAACGTTGGAGCTATCAGAAGTTGAAACAACGCTTTATCTTGAAAATATTAAAAGAACTAGATATTTCGATTCGAAGGTTGTCGTTGCGTCATTAAGTTTTCTTCTGGTTTCTGATTGATCCGTAGATGCGGACTGCTTGTTTGAAAATTGCATTGTTATCGTACAACTGCAAACTTATGGGAATTGTCGCAGAGCAATATATACCCCACGGGGGATATAACAATGTTTGTATTTTACCACTGGACGCGTTTGTATCTGCGGCCGAGTGCGCTGAGGTAACAACTTCGTGCTAATCCTGAAATGCATACCGCACCCTATTAGTGTTCGATATTTATCTACATTCCTTTACTGACTTATTGTATTGGGCAGAATCCAATTTGCTTTAACGGTTTCCCTCTAGTTGACTTTAAATACGAAGGTGTCTTGTATCGGCGTTCTAATCTATGTGTGCGCACAATATCTATGGATTTGGTATACGCCAGCCGATAGTAATTGTTACGCTTCGCGCCAAAGAGATTAATTTTATTTGCGTAATTAATTGATAATTATTTTTCTAAATTAATTATTTAGAATTTTTTGGAATTATTAGAGAAGCATTCGAATTTCAATTTTTATGTAATATTTGTTTCAATTTACTACGACTTTTCTGTGTAAAGATATTGATAATTATTAATCCACGACGCGATTACATCTCGAGTGATTCTGATTTAAGAATCTGCAGTCATGTAAGCCTTGTTCGACCTACCACTATTGATCAGCTGATCAGGTGCGCACATTAGCGTACTAATATAATAATTATGTATATCCTAAACAGCTTATGTGTATCATATATATAAGCGAGTCATGTTTATTCATGAATAGTGTACGCGTTGGATTTTCAAAATGTTATAATTCAATGAAAAATTGATGTATCGACATATGCCAAAAACAGATCTTCTATTTCCGCGGATATTTACGCTCAAAGCATACGCTTTTATTATGGCATGCATTTATTATTAACACACACAACATTTATGTGAAATAAAAAATGATAAATTATAATATATAGATTTTATTTGACAATTATAAAATTATTTAGTGGTAAATAATATTTATTTAGTTAGGATTAGTAGCAGATTTAGAATTATTTCACGTTCTTGACTTCTTGCCGTGCTGAAAGAGCACTATAGTGCTGCTCAGTAGAACAAACTATATTATATTCTATTGTCTACCACTAAACGTGAATAAAGCCGTGTTATAGAGGTAGCTCTTCAATAACGTTAATTAATTTAAATGTAAATGAATTTGGTGCAAATGTTGAAATGATGAAATTGCGACGCTGAAATGGAAGAATTGTTAAATATTATGATTTTTAATTTAGTTTTAAATCAAAAGCACATTTTAAATGTACTTTAAATGAGAAGTCTGATGGAAAACGAAGCTTTTCACTCTGAAAAGTAATAGTTTTCATTGCTTTCACTTAATACTCAGCTATATACTCAGTGGACTTCAGAGTCCTGTATAGAAAATTCACAATATCATTGTTCTAAAAAGTCACGCAGCTCTTTTCAAGCCTCATTGTTCAGCGGAACTATACACTCTTTCTCTAAAATAAAGGGTCATCCGCTTCTCGATCTCGTGAAAAAAACGCTTTTGTCGATTAAGGAACAAGGGTAGCTTGATGCCGGCTTGATGCCGTTTTTATGCGGCACTTTACTGCGTGTAACGCTTTATTGCACAATGTTCCGATGCAATAACCAAGGTTTGCTGTCGACGTGTGGAATCCTTTTAGCTCTAGCGATCGTCAACAAATATTCATCTATTTTCGCGATGAACGGAAAACGCTGAAGAAATAAAACTGACAATTTCTCAAGATTGTCGCGGCAAATTGTTCGACACGAAATGAAAACTGTCGGTATAAAGCGCTAGCAATACTCGTCAAAGAAAGAAGGAAAACTTTAATATGTATAGGTTAATATCTTTGCGGTTTTACATCAAAATGTAAATCTACATGAAATATAACGGTACCATTTATAGAAGAGACTCAGACGAGTCTTTTCTATGAATGTGTCGTTATATTTGACACGCACGTGACGATTTCTACTCAAAAAGATTATGCGAATAAAGGGATCCTTTCTAAGGGACAGATTTCGTAAAATATTTCCTTTTTATGATAGACTTTATGGACTTTATGGACTATCGCAAAAACGTTCAAATGTGTCAGCAATCTTTGATTTACTGCGTATAAATTTTCTCGAAAACATTTGGACTTTTTTCTTTAATGCCGATAATAATTTATTATTACATTTGATTCATAAAATTACATCCTATTTTCTCTCTGAAATATAGGACAATCTTCCTAGGATTTTTTTTATTCTACCATTGTTCTATTTTTGCGTTTCACATTTTTCTGGTTTCGCATCTGTACAAGTCTTACTGAAGCATTCCAATTTGCAGTTTTCTCTGTACCGATAAGAGCTGCGATGATAAGGGGATAAGGACAACCGTTCGAGATAGCTGCTTACTCGTAAATACGTAGTTTTCTTAAGAAAATGAAAAACAGGAAGAAAACGTGGATATTTTCGCGAAATACATTAGATTAATTAATTATTTAATAATATTAGCTATCATTAAAATATCTTGTGCGGAATTCACAACGTTGCGGAATTCACAACGTTGTACATCGGAGTATTAATTAGGAGAAAGACGAGAACAACTTTGTATAGAAACACTTGAATTATCTTCGTGTATGAGTCTCTTCGCAAAAGCCGGTCTTGCTTATTATCTATTATCCAACCAACTCACGTCATGCCGGCCGACTTTACATAATGGAATCGAGTTGATTTCAGCACATAATAAATTTACCTAACAACGCCGGTTATTTTTAATCAAAGGAAGTAATATCCGAGTAGGCGACTAAAAATTACATCATACGCATACATCGCGGCCTGGAAATAACGTTATAAGAATAAAACAGCGTGTAATAATACTGCGCAAATTTCACGTATAGCATAACATAAAAACCGTGAAGCCAATAATGTGTATGAATAAATGTGCGTTGATCTCCTGAATTTTTTCTATCGCGCATGTACTTTGTTACTTCAAGGTTGCAGTTTTTTGCAACGAAGACAAAAAAGACAACTACTTTGCGGCTCCATTAAATTTCGCGCTTCGCTTAAGCGCTGCGATTATCTCGCCTTCCGTCGCCGTCGCTTATGAGGGAATAAAGCACAAGAAAACACATTCAAACACGCACTGAGAGGGAGAGAGAGAGAAAGAGACAGATTGAAAGAGAGAAAGGAGGATCTCAAATGTAATTTCCCGCGTGCTCTTCACGCACATCACCGCTTTCGCGTTGTCAACACAAATATCTCATTCCTTATCCGCTCTACCGAGCTTTTAGCGGCAAACGGGTTGCCATTCTGAAATATGGGACATTCCGGATTTGTCGGCGATTTTTTTCTCTTCAACGAACAAGTGGCTATTATACCGGAATGTTGGGAATTGCCGTAAGAAGTCGAATCACGAAGCCGAAGCAGTCTTCGACTCTTTCAGCGGACTTATTTAGCGATCGCGGTACGTGACTACGGACTATAACGTCATTCAATCCCGGCAGGATGTACGGAACGATTGCTAGTCCTTTCTTTAACGGTAATTCCCTTAATAGTTGTAATATAGCAAGTGCAGTTATATTAGCTGCGTTCATTATTTACGGAGCCGCAGTCACGGTCGATAGGTTCTACTTTTTCATATTAATCGCGCACGCTTGAGAAAAATATTTCGTGAAACTTACGCGTGACCGACATAATCGAAGGATCTCGAAAAGAACACAAGAGGGTCTGGCGGAACGAATGATTGATGACATTTTAATCGTGCGTTATCGAGGCCTCTAATATATTTAAATGCGTGACTTATGTTCTGCTGGAAGCAGACAAGTATGCGAAATTCCAGCGGATTCCGGAGACGCTTTATCAAGCGGCGTATTTATAATATTTAGCGCTAAACCGAAATGTCGAAACTGCATATACGATGCGAAAGTGCAAACGAATGTCGCCAGTTACACTATCGCGACCGTTTATCCGCATGAAATCGTGAACGGAAAAGCGTAACCAATATATCAAACGTAGCCAAGCGTAGCCTTTGAATAATGCACGAGAATGAGTAATGCGCGAGAGGAGAAGCACATTTTCAGTACTACTGGCATTCTTTTTTTTTTGGTACTATTTGCATTCCACAAGATGCATGCATTACTATCTTTCATTCTCGCCTCACCAACGCAATGCGACATTTTTCATGTAAATCTGCTTGCCAAAATAATAGATGCAGATCTCTCTCGCTCGATGGTATCTTTTATTACAATATTTTTAATCCTTTATTTGTTGGGGACAATTAATTAATTTAATTATTTTAATATCATCAAAGTTGCACTAAAAGTAAATTTATAATACAATTTTAATATTATAATATTTAATATTATGATATAACATTTTAATTAACTCATGTTTGTTTGCACGAAAGCTGTTACATCAGAGAATATCTCATTGTGGAGGGAAGCGATCGACCCAAAAGATATCGGCATGTCGCGACTTCACCCAACAAACGTTACGACACCAATGGAAGCGGTATGTACATACATATATCCGAAAAAAAAATGATATATAAAAGTTTAATTAAAAAGACTTAATTGTCACTGTCATTAATATTTGATTTTGACAGCTCAGCGATTAATGAGATCTGCTAAATTCCCGGATATTTGTTTACAGGTGACGTGACAAAGATTGAGGTGGTGCTCGAGGAGGCACCAGATGCTGTCATTGTTGGGTCCATGTCATCGGAATTGGAGGCTACCACCGAACTCAATTCGACCTTTCCCGACGGTAAGTCGAATAATTTCATCTAATCCGGGTGACTGTAATCCCTGTTTATTCGCGACCGCGCCGTGTTTCATGATATTATTTGTCTAATCTTGTCAAGCGAGATATGAAAGCGTAACTTTCACTCTAAGAAGCACAAAAGAATTTTTCTGCTTTTTTTTCTCTCTCATGTAATTAAAATAGCTCTTATTTGGTTTTTGACAAAATATCAAATCGGCATATTTGTCGAGTAAATATATTTGTGGTACGATTATTTTCCGAACACGGCGAAGTTTTATTTTTGATATGAGTTTTATTAGTAATGCGATATCGAACGGCAAACAGCATCGAAAAGAAGCACCACTGTCGAGAGAAAAAAGAAGCGATGAAAAGTTTGACTTCTTTCAAATATTGATCACGTACTTGCGATGTTTCAATTTCGATGAATCCTTCGGGGAGTTTGTGGAGAGGCCGCGTAGTTTCTTGCGTACTTTCGTTAAATTTTTGATGCGACAATTTTTTTCTTTGATTTCTGTCGTGACATAGATAAGGAAATAAAACTCATGGAATAACGCGTTGTTTTAATGTTTATCTTTGCAAACGATCGCTTCGCACGTCGATACAAATATCACCTTCATCAATCAACGGAATATTATTCTCAGCGGATTACTTCGTATATCACGTGAAATCCATGAAAACTTTGCGTCTGCGAATAGAAACGAAATAACGTTCCAACAGCAAATGCGCAGCGCGTTACACGGCTGAATAATTAATAATTGTGAAACGCGCATTGCGTATATTTTCGCGATACACCGAGTTTTCGCTAACTGCATCGGACATTAATCCGACGTAGTTTAAGCACATTTCATGGTGTCTCTCCATT
This sequence comes from Linepithema humile, assembly GCF_040581485.1. Taxonomy (NCBI): domain Eukaryota; kingdom Metazoa; phylum Arthropoda; class Insecta; order Hymenoptera; family Formicidae; genus Linepithema; species Linepithema humile. The sequence goes on from NC_090128.1 coordinate 35,463,678, forward strand.
ACGGTTACGTAAAGCTATAAACGGATGTCTATTTTCCGGCTTAACGACACATGAAAAGAAGATGCTCGAGATTTTGCGAAAAGTCGTTGGTGACAGAAGATCGATCGTGTCATTTTTCTTTAAAGATGGTGAAAAGTAAAGAAATATAAATTTTGAGAGGTCTTGATAATCCGTTTGCGCTATAACATGTAAAATGTTCAGAGTTTTGTAATATATTTTCTCTTTTTCAAAGTTATTTGATTCAACTCTTAAATTCTTGAGCATGCAGAGATGAGAGAACGCATGAAAAATCCCGTCGCCCGACGACGTAGAAGAGAGATTTAGAGAAAATATAAATTATATGTATGAAATGTCGCGTGCACCTATATTTTCTACGTGCAATGCACGAGTGCAATGCGAATATAATGGAATCTGTCTAGTTCCTCTTTTCGTTTTGATTTTCTACGTGATAGCTCGCGAAGTAGAAGTTCTCTGCCCGGAAGGTTCGATCCAGACGCGGTCATGGATATCAATTTATCAGTCCGATCGTTTGCGAAGGTACTACGAAACATCGTTAGATAGCATTGTAGCATCGCCAACAAAGGTTCACGTATGAGTGAACATCGAATTGTGCGATACTCCTGAGCGATATTTCCTGGCTTTATTTTCTCTGCCATAGTCACCGTGTAGTTAGCTGACAGATCAAAGGATACGTATGGAAAATAGGTCATATTAACGTGCGATGAATATTAAAATCCAACTTCCAGGATAACCTTAAAAGATGATTTCAATAACTTTATTAAATATCCGCCGTCTCTTTTACAACGCTAATCAGTACTTTTTTAATGCAAGTCAATAATAACTTTATCCTTCGGTCGTTAAGCTTTATGTACGTTTTACCGTGAATAAAACACGTGAGGTGATTTGATAAGGGATTGCAGGAACCGGTGCGGTAGTGGTGCGAGCGGAAGAGGCCCTGATCGTCGTTTTTGTCCTGATTCTGTGGGTGGCTGCCATCGCTTTGTTCTTCAATCGATGGGGCAAGATCCGCATGCTCGAGCCATATCAGCCGAAATTTCAGCAACAACACAGACCAAGCTGCACGATAGTTGATCCAAGCCCACTTCAGGTAAGTGCATCCGTGCACGGTCGCTGATCACCTCGTCTCCCTGCAAACTCTCTTATTCCGCATAGATAGTTTCTATAGAGAGTACTTGTGTTGGAACATCTGTTGGCACACGGTTACATCGTCGGATTAGCATAATGCAGCTGATTTGTGCAAACGTGTGACGTATACAGTTCCTCGTGTGTCAAACAGCGTTATACACGACACCGCTTTATCACGACATGTATCTAAAGATGTTATCGATACATTGCGACTGATGTATCATCGAGTAAGGATAAATCAATAGCATTTTTACTTAATATTGGTACAATTTAATTATTTAACACGCTATTTCGTCAGAGTTCGATACCAAAAAGAAATTAATTAATCACGCCGAGCTTATTTTAGCGACAAATTCTGACATCGTGGTTGATCTGATATTTTTCTTTTAATTGCTTAATGCTTGTTTTTTGCAAAATCAATATAATCACGCACAGCGTATTAATATTGTAGCGGATTATTTAATTAAATTGAAATATTACAAAGCTTCTTTGTGATGCGTAAATCAGGCGATGAATTCTGCAAAATAAAACAGGCAATTAGATTGGAATTAAATTTCCCGATGTAGACGATAGACGATAGCACGAGAGAACTCTGATTATTTCTCATTTAATTACCAAAATAATGCCCAGCGTTTTGGTTGTTGTAGCATACCGCCGGAGGGTAAGCTCGGCACGTTAAACCTCCATCGTTGGAGGAAATTTGCAAACTCGCGAGGCCGACGTAATAAGCATGGCGAACCTGCATATAATATGTATATTATGCATGCTGGTTACTAATACATATGCCATATATACCGCGTGTCCCAAAACGCATTGTTATAGTTTAAAGAAGCTAATTCAAACTTTTTGCAATTTGCTTTTAATCTACTCTGTGGAGAATAATGTATCGCAAAGTGAACGATCGTTCACTAGCGAGTCTTTATTCAATTTCTTCAGGATGACACATCGCTCCCGGTAAAGTTTACAATCTAATTTATACATACATGCACGATGCTCCATATATCATCGCATAAACAAGCAATAGTTTGGACGTGATATTACTGGCACGAGCCTACGCAAGAAATATCGCGGTTTCCATGCGCCACGCGCGAGTCACGTAGGCGATAAACCTTCGGTCTACGTAGACTCAACATATGCGGGTATAAATTCACTCTTTATCTTTCATCGGGACCTTATGATAATCCGGTTTCAGCCTCAAATCGTGCCATTTTTATGGATCGAGTCAGGGTCGCCGTAAATCCTTATTTGATACGGACATTGCACAGAAAGAGACGAATAAAAGAAGACGTTCATTGTAAGTTAACTTACAATGAACGTCTTCTAATTAAAATTTTAAATCATTGAGAAATGAGAAATTAAAGTCCAAAATGTTCATTTCCTATTGTTAAAAAATATTTTTTTTTGGGAGACAGTAAAAAATTCTGTTCTGCTGTGTCGATGGCGGTCTTGAATCGAGTGCAGAATTAGAAAATCAAATTCATCGATATTCTCATTCATTTCTGATTCCAACCGCGCGTTTTAAGAACTCCTAAATCTTGTAGTATCCGCATTGAATAAACTGTCGAATGCATTTTTATGCCATCATACTTATTTATGGATGAATGCAAAAGAAGAGCAAAGATTTAATGCCGTGTGTCTGCGATGAATTGTTTCCCGAATGTGTTTTGCCGAACCGGGCGCTTTTCATCGCGATCACATGCGAATAACGTATATTCGATAGTCAATCTTGTCAGTCCAGATAACTATATATATTTCATGATTTTCGTTATACAAAGGAGACCTACGCGCGAACATACAGCAATTTATCATTGAAAGCGCTCTGGGACTGCTCGATCTTCGCGGATGCTATCGATCGACTGCGTCGTTGCTTGCTAACAGCATAATAGATATCCATGTTTGACGGGCCATGGGATGTAAACGCGACTCTAAATCGAATGGCTCATATTTTGCGTTTCGTGTTTCGAAACGAAAATATATATACAATATGCCGTCTGATAAAATATATTTGTTTTAGTTGTCATGAAAACGCGTAAATAAAATTTGGTTTAAATACCGAAGCAAAATATCTTTTATTTATATTGGAATTAAATTCACAGTTCTGTGGATTTTAGCTGACGAGTGTAAATGTGTCGTATTTACTTGTATGAAATTTTCATATAGTTGTATCGATATATATTTTATTATTGATACGGCTTGAAAAAGATTTTCCGGGCGAACTACGCGCCGTGTCTGCAATCAGTTTTTTTTACGCCTGTAGGATGCATTAAATGTTTCGCGATATCAGTCGTAGGTCGGTACTGGATTTATCTGTACAAAGGAATTCAAATCACGATGTGAGTGAGAAACCAACAAAATAGGTGCTCAACGGGGTTATCTGAAGGACCGAATCTCGTCGCGTTGCGTGAATCGAATCGTCGCGACTAAATTTTCGCCAACACTCGCGATAACGTCATTCGCTAAATTTTATTTTTTGATATAGTATTTCGTCATTGTATTTTTTATTCCACTTAAACGTACTGCTGTAGAAAAATAGTGAAATAATCTCGGGTTTTGTTGTGAACGGAATAAAAGGTATATTAAATGTTTGCGCACGGTAACACGAAGGATTCCCGTCCGTACACACACGGATAGATGGGATGCACACACACAGCTTCGCGCGTTTCGCGTCTGTGAGTTTCGAGCAATTACTTTCAGATAGAAATCACCGTTCGCCAATATGTATTTCTATGTCCGAGGTAATTCAATCGTGGAAACGCTCGATTGCATTGACGTCCGCCATGTCAGAAACAGTTTCGGTTTCTATTAAACCGAAGATATCTTACAGTTGCGCATCGATCTTTGTAAACGAAATTTAAACTCAATCGGCTCGGAATTGTTTCCCGATTGTTTTTGAATATGAGCGAATGAACGCTTGGGCAAAATGCTCGTTGTTAAGACTGCGAAACGCGCGCGATTAACAGCGAAATCGAAACAATGATCGATAACAGCGAATTTAATGAGTACAACGATGCAGTGCGGTGTTAAATTACACTGCTGATGTTGCGCGGGGAAAAATCGAGGCCAGTCAACAATCTTACTCACAAGTCAATTGGAGCCGGTATTTTAATGAAATTACCCGAGTTGAAATTTTTAGCTTAGATTAAACCTACAAGTTTTGTCGAATTTGGAGAACCAATGTAAGCTTTAATTCATACATATAGATATAACATTACATTGGCTATTGCCCTCCTTTGATATTAAAAATTGTTACTTATTGCCGTTTTTTCCATGTGGAAGCTCAAAAGAGTACCTACTGAGAACCTCTAAAAAGGCTCCAGGTTAGGTTCTATAAATATGTATTTCTAGAAAATAAATATTCAAAATTACTTAATAATCTATTATCTCATATACTCTACTTGCATTTAATGTATGGATCTTGATTTCAATAAACAATATATTAATTATTATAATTTGCTTAACTGTAAATAGGCTACTATAAGCAAATATTATATAAATAATATTCACTTATCTCTTACATATCTATCTGCAGTTAAGTAAATTACATAATTAATGTATTGCGCTTATTGAAATTAAGATATGCATTAAATACAAATAAAGTAAATGTGGTAATAGAATATTAAATAATTTTGAATTATAGGTCAAATATGTAATAAAATATTAAATAAAATTTTGAATTTCAATTGTTTTTTGTTTATTCGAATAAATTTTTAGTTATTTATAATACTAAATATAATAGAGTTGCACTTAATTTTTAAAAATATTTTTAACTATTTATTTGTTATTATTTATTTTATATTATAACATTTATTATATTAATCTGAAATAATAGAAATTGAACTCAATTATAGATTAAATATTAATATTTTTATTGCTAGAAATTTCGATAAGATTTGGAGATTCAAAAGAGGTAGGAGTTGTAAGAACGAAAATAAGAATTGTATATTTAATATCAATAAAAATAAGGGTTTTCTAGGACAACAAGATTAAAGAAAGGCCAAAAGAAGACATAACACTTTCAAGATAGAACTTGTAGGTCAAGGAACATTATTAGAGGCACAAATAACCATGTATGAGGTTTATAGTAGGTTTTAAATTTCGACTCGGGATAGATGAAAACTTTCTGCGAGATACTTCACGTAACTCGATTTTGCTGTGCCGCTCACGAACTATCATTCCGAATGTTCTTGATTAGTAAGACTTCGTTCTCGACGCGGTCGCAAGAGGCACTCGAATTTCGCAAGATCGTCGATCGCAGAACGGAATCCAGTTTGTACGACGCTCAGGTATCGCGGTGAGTCTTGCAAGGGATTTTCGAATATTTGATTCAATAATTTCGAAAGGGAATTGATCGCTCGCTTGCGGTATCGGATGCGATTGGATTTACTATTGTTCTCTAAATTGTTTGAGTGTACTCGATGAGAATCTCCGAGGGATTACAGCCTGCGGTTAGAGGCTCTAGAAGGAAGTTCGTGTACGTTGCATGCACTCAAAGTGGCATATTAACACCTTGCTGACTATCTGGCATGCATATTCCAAGCTCTGTGCTAACAAATACCTTTCCAAAGCAAATTCCCATAAATCGTCGAATCTCTCTACGGATGTATGTACATATTTACATTTATAGATCTCTAAATTATTGGTGTTAATTTCACTGATTCGTGGAGCCATAAAATACACCCAGTTTGATAAATTTACGTATTTATATAATTGGATTGAAATTAATAATTAATATTGATTCGAAAAGAGAACAGGAAAAAAGTTAAAAGTCAAAAGTGCGAACACTCAAAAAAATGATCTTGCAATAATAGCTAAAATTTTCTAGGTGTAAAAAATTAACTAAAACAGATAAATGATTAGCAACTGTTGTGATATTGCATATGTAATTACTTAATCAGTTTAGATGACAGAAACAGAATATATATCTGTATTGTTTGTGAACTTTAAAAAGAAAGTTTCTCTAAAGCGCCTATCTATATAAGATCAATCACGTGTTAGATCATGCAATGAATAACATTTAGCAATGGTACCTAAATTTTTCAGAAGTTATTGCTAGAACATTACTGCTATAAATTCTGTATGTGACAAACAATGTTTTCACAGATACGAAAAATAGCGATACATTCTTGTTGCGATATCTAGAAATCTAACTACATCAGCAAAATATTTTTTTGAGTGAATGTCGAGACGCAAAGGATATTACAAATTAAAGCAGAATTAAAAAAGTTATTTTTTGTAAAAGTTTTAATTTGTGATATCTATTTTTTCGCGCCTTGACATTTACGTTTTCGATTCACAGCCGCCCTTTTTCCGTTACTTTTTTATTTGTTAAGAACAATTATTTTTAATCTGTGAAAATTTATATCACAGTTCACAATCTGCATAAGATGAGATAATTATGTTAATGATTGCGAATGACGACTGATATCACATGCAATATTCACGAGAACATCTGAGTAACGAAACAATATGCTAAACTGCGCACGCTTGCGCACGTGAAATCTGCAATTTATCATTCTTGAGGCGGTATGCGCTCCGTATACGATTACGATCAAGCTGCTGAAGCAATGTCACACTATATTGTTGAAATGCTAATTTCGTAGATAGATCGTAGGTAGATCGCGCACACTTTCGTTCGGAAAACATTCTCGTTTTATTCTCGATACGAATATTCTGCTCGCATCCGTAATCCGACGCAACCGCATTAAACGATATCGCTGTCTCGCGCATTTCATCTCATGATTGATGAGGAAGCTACGAGAGAAATAAGCCGCGGACGAGAGCTCGCGCACGACTTTCGACCGTACGAGCGAGTTAATTTTGCACAAGTACTTTCCTGTCAAGCAGTTGTAGTAGCACGGTGTTGTGACCTATTAAAAGAGAGGCGATAAAAATAAAACGCAAGCATAATGTAATCGAAGCGCGGAGCGACAATAGTGTAGTTTTTTGCACTTTGCAATTCATCGCTGCAATAACTGTCACGATCGTGCGATAATTCGCGATAATCCAGCGGCGTGTTCGCGAGTGCATCGCCCCTAAGCGGTGAAATGATCGAAAATCACGCGCGAAGTTAATGACGATGAATGGCCTGTCCGTCCCAGATAAATTGGGAAAGACATTTAACGGATTTCGGCGCGTCCTCGGCACTTCAATCGGACATCTCGTACGCCCCGCGTCGAACATTCTCCGATAATTAGGACCGTGGGAATTCATTCCCAAGCATCCAGTCGTATAACTCGAGAGTCGAGTAATTAGTTCCCGACGGGTCGTTCCGCTACGGATGAAACTGTATCTCCCACGACGTTTCGTGCAGCTCCCTCCGTCGCCGATTGCAGAATTATGAGATGAAATTTGTACAGAGTGTCTCGCTGCTATCATCATCTCGCTGCGTTACGACGTTTTATCAGCGAACTTAATTTTGTTTGTTGAGCACGCTCTGCATCGAATTACTCTCATCGCCGGGGATCTTAAATTGAACGGAGCGCCGTAGAGTACGAGTCTCTCCATCCGCTCTTGCATAATACATGTAAATGCAGCGTCATCCTTGCCCTTTCAGCTCGGGGCACCGTTCCGTAATCTCGGTAGATGCAGCGCCCGTCGTGTCTTATAAAACGCAACGCGATATCAGCGGTGCTCGGTGTCTAGGATAACGTACTCGCGGCTCACAATGAAAATCGCGTGTAGATATGAGTAGCGCGAGCGTGTGTATCGCAAAAGTCATCCCGGTTGCGCTTTTCAGCCGCGCAGTTTAGCTGTAGAACGCGCTAGCCCGAACTTTTCTTAGGCGTCCTATTTGCGTCCCCCGGGAAAATTTTGTAAAGCAATCTTCTCTCCGTTATAATAGAATTCAATAGAATGACGTTAAAGCCCCATTCCGGTCTTGATGTTGCGCGAGCGTACTTCGATCGCGCCGGTCTGCGAGAAAACTTCATTTGGGAAGGAACAACATTGTCCCGGCTGGCCGCAAGGCTAACGCGCTTTGCAAAACAAATTCCCCTCTCGTTATCACAACAATACTGTCACGGCCATTAAACTGTGTCCCCGACGCATTGCGTCTACTAGAGAATCGTGTCGACATACGCGACACAACATGCTTCCGTATATCGGCTCACGTTTCCCCGACACATTTCCACCGAGAGACAATCCAGCCATGCGTCTTCTCGTATATCTGTGATTTAAATGTTTCCCTGGGAATACCGTCATGGTCGAGCCAACATTTGCCATGAATATATAAACCGCTTGAGAGTAACATGTTCCATTAAAAAAATACAATGTTGTTCAGTATTCTCAGTTAGAAAAAAAAACACAAAGGCAGAGTTACGATTCTCACTCATTCAATATTCTATTTATATATAAATATATATACAATATATATATAAATATATATATATTTACAATTTAGTGGGAAATTACATTTAATCGCGCATATAATTACTTCCCGGAAACTTAATTATAAAATCTATAATCTACTGTATCATTAAGAATCTATAATTACACCAAGAATTTCTTTGTCATTTGAGATATCATTAGTGATCATACTCGATTGAACGTTATAATTAATATCTCTTTTTTTTTTTTAACAGAATTGTACAAAATCGATGAAAATAATAGTTTGTACGTAGTTCCGCATCACGTCCGCATTTTTGTCCGCTTTAAGTGTAACCCGCTCTATAAATGTAATTAACGATATCGTAAAGCAAGTCTCAGCGAAATCGCGAGGCGTAAACAGACCACTCGAGGATTCGCCGGGATTTTCCTCTTGTTTGCAGCACCGAAGCTACTCGAAGTTCAACATCCACTGCCTGGAGCACCCGGTGCACCAGATGAGCTGCGGCTCGGCGGGCGTGCCGGTCGCCCGGCTGCGCCAGAACAGCGTGTTCGTGGGTTCGAGCACGTCGTTGCTGCCGACCAGCCAGGAGACGCCGAGGCGCGCCAAGAGCGCGTTCGATCTGCAGTCGCTGGTGCACGCGGAGGGCGCGGGGATGCAGAACGAGGACGAGGAACGCGACGGCGACACGCTGAGGACTCTCAGATCCATCGGCGAGTCGTCGCGTCTGCTGCAGCGCGAACGCCGTCAGAGCACCTATCACTTCGACCGGATGGACGTGCTGGCGCGACCGACGCAGCGCGAGCGCGGCATGAGCATCTGCCAATTTGACAGGACGGACGTTCCGACCAGGTCGTTGCAGAGGGACCGTGGCATGAGCATTTGCCACTTCGATCGGATGGACGTCCTGGCCAGGCCGCTGCAGCGGGATCGCGGCATGAGTATCTGCCACTTCGACCGGACGGATGTTCTAGCGAGGCCGCAGCGCGATCGCGGCAACAGCATCTGTCACTTCGACCGAACGGAGGTGCTGGCGAGACCGACGTTTCCGCCCGGCAAATGCCTGCTACGGGAGCGGCGCGTCAGCGTGTGCAATTTTATGGATAGAAGCGAGGAGCCGTTGGGCGGCAGAAGCTTCTTGCAGCGGAACAAGCGATTCAGCGTCAGCAACGTTGACAAAATCGAGACGCTGGGGAAATGCGTGTCGTCCAGAGACTTCCGCGGCAGCATCAGCAACATGGCGGAGAACAAGCAGGACAGCCTGACGAAGTGCGGCGCGATTAGGGAGAGGAACAACTCCGTGAGTCACCACTTCGATCGACCGTCTTGCAGCAAGACGCCCGACGTCGTGCTCGGATACAAAGCGACGTGCGTTTAATCGCGGATCCCTTCCGGGAAGTTTCGCCAGCACGCAGGAAACGGCGCCGTAACGTTCTCAACTATGGTCCAGGATTTCCTTCGGATGAAACTTCGGCTGTGAGACCCTTTGCCTCGATATTGATCTTTACTTCTTATATTCTTTCTTTTATGAATTTCTTAAAAGTACTGGTTTTAAGCGTCAGCAATCCTCTTATCGGAGATCTTTACGAAGGCTGCGATAACTATCGTCGTTCTATCACAGGACGTTAGAAGCATTCCTCGAGACGTCGTTTCGGGCTTGCTTCGCGTCTTGTCACAAATGAGGGAATCTCTGGTCGCAGTCAGAGAGACGTTTTCGCGTCTATTTCCTGCGCGCGTGAAATTAAACGCGTCGTACCTTTAAATGCGCGCCGGAAATTAGAGGCGCGTCTCGCGTCGCTGGCGACACGCAGCGAAAGCGCGAACGTTAAAAGGTGTTTTTTTTTTTTTTCGGTGGAACTTTTATTTTTTTTTCCTGCTTTCCTTTTATTTGCCGCGAGCTAAATGTAGTAACAAAACTATCCACCGCACCTTGATATGATTTGCTTCATGAATGATACATGACTGGTATTCCGATAAATTCGCGCCCGGGTAACGCGGTTAAATTTCTGTTCGTTGCACGACGACTTGTTAGCGGTACATTCGAGAATTTTAAGTCGAACAATGAAGCCGTAACACGCGGGGGAATATATCGTGAATGCAGATCGTGTCCGGTTTCCATAACGAGCAATAACGCGAGAAAGTGTGAAATATTACGATCGCGCGAACTAGACAGCGATTTTACAGAATACGACGTAGTTTGCCGGAATTTTTAATCACAATCTTCGACCACGAGCTTTGACGAGCGGAGTATAATTATTCCCGCGGAAGAGAAACCGAAGCTTTAAGATCCCCGATCTATTAACTCTCTTCTGCTATCTCTCTCTTTCTATATCTATCTATACTCTCGTAGATATAATTATAGACGGAAATTTTCTCCATTTTTCTCCCTCTTTCTCTCTCTCTCTCTTCTTTCTCCTCGAGACGCAATCCGTTCGCAGGAGCGAATCGTAGATATTACTCTATTCTTCGGAGACGAGGTCTCGTAGCACCTCCTCTTCTAAACGTACGTACGGGCTCTCGCAAATTGTCTGTACACGAAAAGCAGCGTAATTCGGTAGACGCCACGTCACCGGCATGCTCGATCGTTCGATCTGCAGAATCTGTCAACGCCATCGAGAATCAGCACGACGAAAGAACGACACACACACGCTCAGGGATTATTTAAAATCTTCATACTCGTCGGAGAATAGTTTGTCGCTCTAGCACGGAGTTCATCGAATGCGCGTTTAGTTTCCCATTACAATTAAATGTCGTTAACAGAGCCTATTAATTTAGCGGATATCGAATGCATAAGATATATCAAACGTATCGATTGATTTGTTAATTGAGCTTCGTAGCCATTTTGATGCGTGTGATATATGATACCCATTTGCGACCATACGTTTACGGTTAACGCGTAACAGTCATTAAAATTTCATTAAAGCGTAAATTGATCCTGATTTGATCCTGCTGCTCGGTTTCGCGGAAATGTCACGATTCTCTGTGCAGTTGATGTTATCGTAAAGTACAAAAGCGTTCAAAAATCCATATTATTCTAAAAGCCATCGTATGCAATAGAGGAACTAATAATACTGTCATATCCACGAATATCCGTTACGATATAACGAAAAATGATAAACCTATTTTGAATAACTGATAGATTTATGAGACGATGCATACATACATACATATGCGCGAACTAACGTCAGATATTTTCGGAGAGCCTACTATTTTTATCTGTCGGGGTGAGCAGTTCTTAACGACATTATCTAGTCCTAGTTCCTTCGACGCTGAGAGAACATATGATACATGGTCTTCGGTGCTCTAGACAGTTTTTAGCGAGATTAATAATCGTGTAAGTGTTTGTAGCGCGTGCGAAATTAAGGGGACGATCTCTCACTGAGAGCCACTGGTATATATTATCTTTTTACAATTTCTGAGAGCCCTCGCTAAAGGAGAGAGAGTCGCGAAAAAAGAAAAGTAAAAGATATTGCCAGACTCAACGTGGGCGTTTCTCAATTTATTAAAGACCTTTGTCTGCTTTCTGATACTTCAATTAAAACTGCAACGAAGTCAGCGTATAAGAGGAAAGAAAAAATAAACATGTTTAATTTTAAGTAGCATAAAGTGGTCTTTAATAAAGTAAGACATTACTTGAGAATCTCGTGCGCATTTATATAAGAGTGGGAATCTCTTTGTTGATAAATATCACATTATTTTTATCGGCGTACATCACATCGTACAAATGAGGGGCTCGGCTTAATGGCATATTAATTTATGGAGAAAATGGCATAATTACCTTAATTAATACGCCGTTGTGCCGATCAAATTGAATGAAATGATATCAGAATGATATAATAATAACATTGTATATGATGTTGTAAAATGAAATCCTATTTTTCGCGATCAGAACGCGCATTATCTCTATTATCGGAGTTTTATCGAGATATTACTAGCTTATTGGTGTCAGACCGAAATTCTTAACAACGGGACCTTCTAATTAGTCATTAACGAAACGTAGAATAATGAGATATATACATATGTAGTCATATACAGACCAAATATAAGCTTTAAATTTGAGACTATATACCTATATTATAGTAAAGACTATTCATAGACTATATGTTAATTTCGTGATTTCACGCGTTTCAATGCAACGTTCGTACTTAAAACTTTCGACGATTCAGACTGTTCTAATCAAAACTATTTAAAAATTCTAAGAGTACGTGTATTTTTCATAGATGTCTGATAAGTACTAAAGTGTACAACCTGTGTATGTATTTTGTTTGCGAAACGAAATGAGTTGCATTTACTTTTGAACACTCGTCCAACTTATAATCGCACATTTATTTCAAATATTTAGATTGCCAAACAATTTTAAATTACACATTCAACAATTTTAATTGCAGTAATTATGTATGTATTGTTGATAATTTACTATGGATGTTTTTTGAGATTTTTTCGAGAATTTCTTCAAAAATATCGGACGTTTGTATAATTAGTTTCTATTTATTTTTGTGTTCTTATATCCAAAGATTTTAAAATACAATATCAAAGCGCTAGTATGAGTGAGAATAATGTTAAGCTGTAGATGTGGTATGGATTCATCATAAGGATGGACTAAGAGCCTTGATTCATCAAGAGTGACCTGTAAAATGGATAAATAATTTGGCATTTATTATAGTTAATGCTAACAAATTATTTATTATTTTGTAATCTGTGTCTGGCACATTTATTTCATTTAACCATTATATTTTAAATCGTTCGTTGTATCGCGCAATTGTGAACAGAAAATTAATTAATATGTATTATACAATCTGTTTTAAACCGTGTTCGTTGCATTATATGATGGTAAACAAACAGCTCAGATTAATTAATTTGCTACCGTGTACATTGGCTCGCATTATTCCAGTTGTTTTCGCAATCGTGTAATTTTTAGATTATACGTAGGTTTATAGTAGATTATAGTTTTGTGAATGTGTTAATGGATGACTTTTTTTACAATAAATATTATTTGAAACAATATCGGAATAAAGGCTTTTAATCGAATGTTTAATTTCAAACTCGATACAGCGCAAAAAATATCTCTTGTATTCTTTTACTTTGACGATATTTAGTAAATATTTTACTAAAAACACATTACACATAAACATTTTACTGAAACACATTAAGAGATGTGTCATGGTTACTAATACATTAATGCCGTGGATTAACCTACTTTCATTGTTATATGTGTATCCAAGGGACGCGTAATGACACACCAGACAAAGGGTGTCCGTGCTTCCATTGAACCCCCGTGGAAAATTGCCCGGTGGCTACCGCTCGTTGCACGATAAAGTGCAGTAACGGCGAACAAAATGCGCGAACTTCACGAAGTCAGTGGTCCTTCCACTAGCCGGAAATTTCCGTAAAAGCCCTCAATTCCGAAATACCCTGGCAGACCGTAGACTGTAGCTTATCGTGTGTGATGATTATTAGACTCATTATTCTTAAACGTCTGGATTTTGAAGGGGACGAAGCAAGGACGCTATTGCATCCGCAGTGTTCTTATTCAATTTATCGAATTTTAGAATTCAAGTGAACTATTTTCAAACTTTTTGCTTAATTGCTTTACGCTACTTTTATCTATTAATTAATTAATTTCTTTAGCTTTGAAAATTAAAGCGTTTGTAGATTATTTATTTTAAACAATTATCATATTTTAGGTTTAGCGCGCGTCCAAATTGTCAATCTAAACACTGTCTCTTTACATTAGCCTTACCATGATATGTCGACATCGATCGGACGTTGACGCGTCGATTACCTTTACGATCACACTAAACTGTTTGAACGCGAAGGAAACAAGCGCCACGAACTGTTTAATACGACCTATCAATATTATCGACAAAATGTCAATACCTCCAAATGACGCATGCGACATGGTTGTTCTTCTATAGCTTCAATCCGTCATACTTTTTCTTGTTTCCTTGTAAAATATCCTTTTGGGGCAACATTGCACATGCCATGCGTGACAAACGGAACTATAGCCAGTGCATTTTCGCTGCCTGCGAAACGCTCGTTGCTTCCGCGCAATTCAACGATTATGTCTTCTATAACCGGCACGGATATAAAAGAGAAATATTCAAATATGTATGTGTATGTGTGTGTGTAAATATTAAAAAAAAATTTATTAAATGTTACCAATATTAGTTTATTATTTTATTTGTTTATTTTTTAGCGTCTAGTTTTTATTAATCTTATTGCATAAATTATATGTAATAAGAATTAATGTTGTTTTTGCTATTAATGAAATTTTTTCTAAACTTTTCTCATTTTGATAAGAATGCATGTAGATGGAGGTCGGGTTTCTGGAGTCACGTTGGAAACTTTTATTCCTTTTATTTATCTCGGGAAATTTCACAAATATTTCACATTCCACGCTTAGCTAGATGGCACGGAACAGTAATAATGTGTCGTGCGATTATCATTATAGTTAACATTTTCGCAGAAATTCCTCCGCATTGAACAAAGCTCCAAGAATTTGCAATTTAATTCCGAAACAAAATAGTGAAGTGTTGCATTTAAAAAGCAACTTTTTTAAATAATAACTTAAATCTTTGATCTTACTTATTTTTTCAAATTGCATATTTTTTGCTAATTATTTGTATACTTAAAAAATGTTGTTAATAATGGAAGAATATATTTTACTATTATTTTATTGTATAAAAGTATAAATGTTTTATCGAGAATTAATCTTTCCACAGCCATTGGAAAGCTTTTTCAGATTCAATACATGATTTTAATGGAGTTGCACGCGCGTGCGACAAGGATTGAGGGATCGCAAGACCGCATGAACTTCCTGCAGAATCAGCATCGGCACATTCCACTTAGACTGTTGCTTTTTCTTATCATTTTTTCTTGCAACGAACTTGAAACTGGGGCAACTATTTCATCGTGGTTTGCTCTCCAGCCGGTGGGGTTGTGAGAAAATGAAGTGCTTCGGCGAAGACGAAGGTGAACTTGCGGGATCTGGAAATGAGGAGCTCGTGGAAAAATGCGATTCGCTGGCAGCTATCAAAAGTTTCACGGACGCACTTGCGACAAGACACGAAACAGCGACTGTAAAGAAAACGTCTCAGAAGATTTCGTTGACTGGCTGGTAAGTCTCTTTCTTGCACCTTTAATAGTTCAATGTGCTAGAAGTTTAGAAATCATCTAAATTTCGCAATTTTCAGAACTGCCTTACAGTTGTCAATATTAATATAATCTTGTACTATTACTTTTACAACTACTTTTCACGAGCGTCTCAGAGTTTATATATTGAAAATTGTAGTAATATTTTTATTGCATCACCACTTTTTATGATTTCTCGTACAGCACATCTTGTGCGTATACTTCTGTATTGTTATTTGAATGATCAATGATTCAATTGGTAATAAAACTAAAAGAAGCGAACTAACGAAGGGTTCATAAAATTTGTATCACCGCGAATAAATAATGTCCCGTAAAGTGGGCTCCATTTAACCTAAAGTCCCCACGCCGCATTACGCAGTTAGGCGAGTTAGCGGGAATGACAGAAGAAAATAATTTGAAGCTTTGTTTTTGACAATGAAATAGATATGATTTATGGAGGCCGAGCGTTGCGACGACGGCGGTGAATGGTGAAGTGCCCTCCTTTTTAAGATTATTGAAGATAATTTGATTCAAGGGCACGACATCCCACCTTGACACCATTTCACATCCGATAGTGTGAGATTAAATATATTACTTTCGAGAAAGAGAGAGAGAGAGAGAGAGAGAGAGAGAGAGAGAGAGAGAAATATCGTAAAGAGAGATTGTTACATAATATCATAAAATATTGTATTTCCTATAACATGATGTGATGTTTGAGCTATCACTGTTGTGTTTCGCAACTGTGATGATACAACTGTGACATAATAATATTAATTAATGTGGATAAAAAGATTTGTGACATACACGTATAATTTAAACAAAAACAATAAAAATTGTAACTATATGCTACATTTATCAAAATTTTGTTCATATTTTTATATTTTTTATTCAACATGATTTCAAGTTTATATCCTCGCGCCAAATCGTCGCGTTTTCCAGCACAGCGATGACACGGTAAATCCGTATGGCGTTTATTTTTATGGTCGCGGGACACCGAGCATGTTCGGTCGAAATACAGGAAGATGCCACCTTCGAAGGAGTTGAACGATACGCGTGGGTGATGCTGACGAGGGGATTTCCTGAAAACAAAAAGAAAAAAAAGAACGAAAAATAAGAAGCGTACGAACGCCCGGCCCAAAGCCGACGTTCTCAACGACGTCTGCGGGGATCCGGTTCACTATTTCTTATCGACGGACTATAAAAAGCGGGAGATCATTGAGACGGTGTGAGTACCTGTTTTACGTGCGCCGAAGACATAAATTCCGGGGTTACGATGTACAAAATGCTTAACCTTTCTTGCCGAGGGTGTCGTCTGCGGGACATAAAATCCGAGGGTAAATCTGGGTAATTTCTAAGACAGATTGAAAATAAGCGAGGTACACCGTTATCAGTCATCGCGTAATTGCTTTCAACTACAAATATTAAAGTTCAAGTTGATATCTGCGATTTCACAAATGGCGCCTACGCCTTTCATTGCCTTTAATCCCGGCGCGTAAAATCTTTCCCAGCAGGAAGTAATTTTCCGCAAACGTGGGGCTTTTAGATCTTTTTTTATATTTAATTGCGGACCCCAAACTCTCGAGGCGCTATTCATCGTAGGCACTTTTGACGTCATTCGGCGGTTGGTTTCATTAACCGCAGTGCTCTAGCGAGTTTCAAGTAGAGCTCTCTAACTATTTAAAGCGGGCGACGTTGGAGCGAAGTAGAAATTAGGTGAAGAAAAGTAGATTATACGTGCAGCTGCACGATTATGCGTACTCAAAGACGATCAGCTTCATCCGTATATTCTATAAGTAAACCGGAATCGATTTTTCGTCAAGAGTTGAATAATGCTGTAGATCTTGTGCGTCTCATACTTTGTCTAATCTCAAAACTTGTACACGTCGCTTGTGCTCACTTTACCGAAACTGTTTCATTTAATCGTTACGTCGTTACGTTAGCTCGTTAGCCACGAACTCCGAATTTCGTCAGACGCCCTCCCGCTGGCTTCCGGCAGAGATTCTTAATTAAGTTGCAGATAACTTTAGAACGAGATTCTTATCTGCTTTAGCGACTTTATTAGAATGGGAGCTAGAATTAATTTACTATTTTCTAAGCAGTTGCAGCTCTCAACATCTTATCCCATTTATATTCTACTTTTACTGTATTATTTTGTGTATATATTTTACACAAAAGCTGTCTAATATTTTAATATATATAATTTATATATAATTTTTCACAAGAATCGTCTCTCTCTCTTTCTCTCTATAGATTTTATCAATCATTGTTCTGACACGTTTATTGAAAGACGTACGAGACTTTTGACTTTGAACGAGCAGGGCCGCTGGCACTGTGCTGCTTTTGACGCGTTAAAAGTTATACGACCCGTGAAGTTCTAACTCGTAAATTGCGCGACGGATGACACTTCTTTTCTTCGCGGGACAGAAGGAACGATCGCGAGTTGCGCACGAACAGAATTATACTGTCATTCGCGAGCCGTACGAAGACGAGATCCATCTTCCGAGACCCGCTGGCGCCCCTTGTATCTTGTTAAAAGTTTACGGCTGAGAATGAGAAGTAGCGTCATAGCGCAGATGTACTGGTTTTATGTAATACGCCGCGGGGACGAGTGAGTTATGGTCTTCTGGAAAAGATTGCGCTATTCGCTGATCGTTTCCGTTTTTGTTGTCAGATATAACGTGTGTCATATCGAAAAATATCTTAAGGATCAAGAGACACGGTAGTGTCTCGCGCCAAGTTCACGCGCAGCGCAAGACCGACCGTGTATCTTTACGCGAGCCCGAAAGTTGAGACGAGCCGAGATTATCGGATCTCAATAACGGCTGGGCCGATTGAGTTGTTGTTAGGCTCAATCGATAGCGCATACCCAAATTACATAAGAAAAGTATGCTTGTTTTTACTGTAGGTGCTGTAGAAAAAAAGTTATAATAGTCCAAAGTCGAAATGTCTAAAATAGTACGATAAAAATGTCCAGCTAAAATGTCCATGTTCCGATTTCTGACGTTAGGTGCGCTGATGGCGCTGAGAAGCCGCGCGGCGCGCGCTTACGTTGGCATTTGCATTTATTTATCAAGAGACACGGTAGTGTCTCGCGCCAAGTTCACGCGCAGCGCAAGACCGACCGTGTATCTTTACGCGAGCACATGAGCTGATAGGAGTCGAGATTTTCATATCTCAATAATGCGTGGACCGATCGAATTTATAATAGGCTCAATCGATAGAGCACATGCGATTTACATAATAAAAGTATCTTTACTTTTTTTGTACATGCTTTCTAAAAAACTATATTAATTGCCAAAGTTTGCCAAAGTTTGCCAAAGTCGAAATATGCCGAAATCTATGTAAGCTTGGTCGTCGTCGTCTGTTCGTCATCCTTCTCTAATATATAAGTTTTTACTTTGTCAACTAGAAGCATCAAAATGCAACATGGTTGTCCTTTTCTACATCCCGTGAAATGTCAATTCCCGCATAAGAGCGTCTTTTTTCTTTCCTTTCTTTTTCTAAAAGATGTCTGTCCTTTTTCAACATGGCGGCGCTCAGACCTGTCAGCTCGCAGCTTTGATGACACTAATCACATTGATATAATTAATATCGGTCGTAAAATGTATATGTAACGTGTTGTGGAGACGAATAGAGATAGTGTATATCAAAATAATAGTATTCTTTATAAAAAAAATTTTTCTCGTCTTGAAGTGCAGAAGTGTAGCAACACACATGCTGACAACACTCTTAAAGGGAACGTTCACAAGTGTCCCCTCCCGATTTGATTCTCCTTGAAATATGTTGTAAAACATACAATTTGAGAAGACACGTATTTTTTTATAGCGGCCCTAACTCAAATTTAAAGGGTGAAACACCCTTTTGAAAAAAACGAGTTTTTTCTTTGTGTGTAACTATCGCCAAAACCGTAGGAGATATAAAAAAATGTTTCAAGTAGAAGTTGTATGGCTTGTAATGGGCTTTATAACTGTGTAGTTGGATTTTCAAAAATGTAATTTTTTTTAATTTACTCTTACCCCTTGGTATTATTTTTTCGAATTTCAAAATTTTTGTAATGACAAAAGTTGTAGCATTTTTTACGCTAAATTCAACCATATATGATTTTATTATGTTCCGAAATCGCATCTTTCAAAAATAAGTCATCAGTATCATATTATATGCGTCGCGCTGCATGACGCATTGTTTATACCGCACTTGTGTTGCGCAATAGTCGTTAAATAAATATAAAAATGACATGTTATCATATATTTAAGGAAGAAAAGTTAACTAAAATTGTTGCTAAAGCATCCCTTCCACATTACACTCTTATAGATAATCGCTGCATTTCGTATGCAGCGCGTTGTCATATACAAGTTAGCTATCAGCGCATATTACACTTTGAAGTTTTGCTTGCAGTGACCACGGGAAAATAATTTATGAAACGAAAACAGTGAATGAATCAATCTATTCAACATATATCCACCCTGACTCTACTCTCTTGGCCCGACTTGACTGACAATGAATGAAATTCTGTACATACTCTTTTTCAATAATTTTAATATACTGCGATATATTCTACATACTATTACATTCTATTAAATTATTACGATTTTTTTAAACTATGGTATATAAAATCTTGAAATATAAAATGTATATTATAAGTATAATTATAATATATTGATACAATAAATAAGCTTTTATATATATATAAGCTTATTTATATATATTATAATTATACTTATAATATACATTTTATATACCATAGTTTAAAAAAATCGTAGTAATTTAGTGGAATGTAATAGCATGTAGAATCACAGTATATTAAAATTATTGAAAAAGAGTAAACTGTACAGAATTTTATATTTTATTTCATTCTCAGTCAAGTCGGGCCAAGAAGGTAGAGTCAGGGTAGATATATGTTGAATAGATTGATTCATTCACTGTTTTCGTTTCATAAATTATTTTCCCGTGGTCACTGCAAGCAAAACTTCAAAGTGTAATATGCGCTGATAGCTAACTTGCATATAACAACGCGCTGCGCACGAAATGCAGCGATTATCTATAAGAGTGTAATGTGAAAGAGATGCTTTAGCAACAATTTTAGTTAACTTTTCTTTCTCAAATATATAATAACATGTCATTTTTATATTTGTTTTGCGACTATGCACAACACAAGTGCGGTATAAACGGTCATGCAGCGCGACGCATATAATGTGATACTGATGACTCATTTTTGAAAGATGTGATTTCGAAACATAATAAAATCATATATGGTTGAATTCAGCGTAAAAAATGCTACAACTTTTGTCATTACAAAAAGTTTGAAATTTGAAAAAATAATAACAAGGGGTGGGGGTAAATTAAAAAAAATTTCATTTTTTGAAAATTTTACTACACAGTTATAAAGTCCATTACAAGCCATACAACTTCTATTTGAAATATTTTTTTATCTCCTACGGTTTTGGCGATAGTTACACACAAAGAAAAAAATCGTTTTTTTTTCAAAGGAGTGTTTGATCCCTTAAATTTGAGTTAGGGCCGCTATAAAAAAATACGTGTCTCCTCAAATTGTATGTTTTACAACATATTTCAAGGAAAATCAAATCGGGGAGGGGACACTTGTGAACGTTCCCTTGTTAGTATTTTGTAGTTAGTGGACAGAAAGTGTACTTTGTGCACATTGGTGGAATCGGCAGGTATGTAATGTTTATAGAGAAGAAATGTCTAACACTTGGATTGAAGCTGACGATACGCTAATTAAAAAAAGACAATGGCCTAGAGGTGCTAAAGATGTTTTTGTCATTCTTACAGAAATTTGATCAAAAGTAATCTGTTTTTATATATGAAAAAACGCAATAACTTAGAAATACAAATGGTTTTTTATACCCTTTTTATGATCACTAATAATTTTCTTATAAAACATGTTGTAAAATATAAAAAAAAATTATTAGGTTTGTATAAATTAAGATTTCTATAATCAAAAAGAGGATTGTCGTATTGAAAATATGACGGGAGTGATGGTGGGATATTATTACCATTATTTTTACTAAAAAAAAAGAATCATATTTATTAAAATTATTTTTACTAAAAAAAAGAAATGATATCTCACAAAAAAACCTTTTTTTAAAAAAGGTAAAAAAAGGGCGCCAAGTACACGCCTTGTTATATTTAAAAAAAGTTTTCCTCATAAAAAAACCTTTCCAAAAAATTGTTTTTTTTTAAAAAGTTTTCCTCATAAAAAACCTTTTCAAAGAACTGTACTTTCAAAAATATATTATATTAAAAAAAGTTTTTCTCACAAAAAACCTTTCCAAAAAAAGTTGTATATATCATAAAAAACTTTTCAAAAAGATTGTATTTCCAAAAATATATTATAAAAAAATCTTTTTAAAAAAATTATATATATTTATTATAAAAAACCTTTCCAAAAAAATTGTACTTTTAAAAAAAGTTGTATATATTAAATAAAAATTTGCTACATATTCTGTCTATAAAAGAGGTGATATCAGAAAATGACGCCAAGTTTAAATAAAGAACCTTTCAAAAAAAGTTGCATGTATATCTAATTATTTATTTAAAAATGATATTTATGTTTATATCTAGTTAATTCTTTTTAAGTATACTTTTTAAAATAATTGCATTTGTATCTAGTTATTTTTTTATATCTGTATCTAGTTAAATAAAAAAATTTTTCAAATTTAATCAAAATAAAAAAATATTACAAAATTTCGCAAAAAACTTGGCGCTGCTATAAAATAGCCTTCATTGCTCTATAATATTTTAAGATGTATAATAATATTTTAAGGCTATTTTATAGCAGCGCCAAGTTTTTTGCAAAATTTTGTAATATTTTTTTATTTTGATTAAATTTGAAAAATTTTTTTATTTAACTAGATACAGATATAAAAAAAATAACTAGATACAAATGCAATTATTTTAAAAAGTATACTTAAAAAGAATTAACTAGATATAAACATAAATATCATTTTTAAATAAATAATTAGATATACATGCAACTTTTTTTGAAAGGTTCTTTATTTAAACTTGGCGTCATTTTCTGATATCACCTCTTTTATAGACAGAATATGTAGCAAATTTTTATTTAATATATACAACTTTTTTTAAAAGTACAATTTTTTTGGAAAGGTTTTTTATAATAAATATATATAATTTTTTTAAAAAGATTTTTTTATAATATATTTTTGGAAATACAATCTTTTTGAAAAGTTTTTTATGATATATACAACTTTTTTTGGAAAGGTTTTTTGTGAGAAAAACTTTTTTTTAATATAATATATTTTTGAAAGTACAGTTCTTTGAAAAGGTTTTTTATGAGGAAAACTTTTAAAAAAAAAAACAATTTTTTGGAAAGGTTTTTTTATGAGAAAAACTTTTTTTAAATATAACAAGGCGTGTACTTGGCGCCCTTTTTTTACCTTTTTTAAAAAAAAAGGTTTTTTTGTGAGATTATTTAAACGGTGTCAAAATTACTGTTTTGAATGTAATATATTATACTTAAAATAATATAAACTTTTTTAAAATTTTGAATTTTAGAATTCGATAATTATTGCTTTCGATTACTAGATACAATAAAGAAATTTTTGAAAGACAAAAAATAAAGCGGGAATTATCATTATCTCATTTTTGCATAAATTTTTTTTATTCTTTCGAATTATTCTCGAGATTTCTGTGCTTCAAAATTTGTCATACACGCGAGCTCGATGTTTCGCCGAGCGTCATAATTCTGTCTCGTATGCATTTGTGTACTCCGCTGGTTTATGTTTTCTTCATTTTTTTCCCATGTTGATGAAATTTCGCTTTCGCGAGTTCCGCGCGCGAACGAGTAGGAAATTACCTTTTGCTTTTTTATTGGGGCTCAAACTTTAACTGCCGCCAACGGAACAGTTAAGCCGGTCGGTTTGTGCGCGCAGCAGACTCAGTATTTGCATTTGAAACACGCCTTGTGGCGTGGATCTCGTTCACGACAAAACAGCGAATTGGCTATTTAACTGCGTCTACGATCCTCAAAAAGGCGAGAGCTTCCGGCACACGCGCCTCGCTCGCAGAAGCACTTCTCTCGCTCTTTGCGTCGGCTTGACAGCCCGGGCTCTCGAACTAGTTTGCAAATGAGTACCGTCACGTGTGCGATAAAAACGATCTGTCACTAATCCGCAAACTTTGAAATATTTACGCTAATGATATGTAGTTATTATGGGTTGAATAGCTCATTCAGCTTGCGTGTAAATCAATAAGCTATCAATAAGCAATCAATAAACTATGATATACATAGAATGATATTGAAAAAAGTTTTATTTTTAAGAACAATAGTATTACATAATTTAATTTTTACATTAATTAAATTTGATTTATTTTTAATCTGTCTGTAATAGTCTGTAATATAAAAAGATGTTCGCGTAACAAATTGTTATTTGCAATTTTTATAAAAGTTTTATATTAATTCTTTTAAAAAATTGTTTAATATCTATATTATCAAAGTTTATGTACTGAAATAATTCATTACACTACTTGATAAAAAAATAGGGAACACTTTTTAGACGTACAAAATTGAGTAATTTTTAAACTTGAAATTCGGTGAAAAATCATTGCAGATAAAAAATTAAAAAAGAATTTCAAAAATTGAAGTTTTTATTTACGTACTTTTTAAACCGTTTTGAACAATTTTCTAAAATTTGTTGACAAGTTAAACTTATATTTTTGACTAATATTTTTACTAAAAATATATCAGCATACCAGTCAGAGAGAAATGTTTACTAAACGTAGGTATAAGTTTATTTAGATTCTGTTACTACATCTTGTACAGCAACGAAAAAAGAAAGGTATAAAAATATTTTTCTCGTAAAGTTGGATATTTTAGCAAATGAAATGTTTTTTTTCTGAAGTAAATCCATTCAAATAATTTGTCCACGAGTCGAAAAGGCAAAAATATAAAGCAGATACCGAGATATGATGTTTTTTTAGAAAAAGTATAAAATATTCAAATATAGTAAATTTATATGATTCAATTAATATTAAAATATAATTATCCAAGAATAAATTATCAAATATTATAAATAACTTTTTAATTTTTAATTTTATAGATAATAAATATGTGTCATATTTTATGCACGCTATCTTTGCAAGGTTGTCATAATAAGATAATTCTTATTAATTATCGATATCATTGTCACAGATATAATTGAAGGCAAGAATGTCACTATTCTTGTTATAACTATATTAAAACGTCGGATCGCACACCATGGTATCAGTCGGTGCCACAGTAGATCCGAGTGCAGTGAACCTTTTCGGAGCGTGACAGATGAATGTAAGCTTAAAGCACGCGCGGAATTATGCATCCGCGCCTATAATTATCCCAACTACCGGCAAAAGACGCTGAACCGTCATGTGTCTTGTGTGCTGCCGCTTGTATGAACAAAGATAAATACTCTAATATCGCTGGTAATAAAACATAAAAGTAGATTCTTAAGAATATTATTGTACTTTGAACTAAAAATTACGACATAATTTTTCGGTGATTTATTTTGGTTTCTTACAAGAGACAGAAAATGCGGTAAAAAATTATTATAACTGTTTTTTAATGGTAAAGCTTACCGCAGCTAGATCGTACAAGGCACATTTGTTTTGGCAAACATGTTTCATGTGAATTACGCAGCATACCAATTTTATTTGACGGATGATTTGGAACCAAACTTTCTTGCCAGAGGAGTCGATTAAAAAAATCAGTAATAAAAAGCTTTATAAAGAATTGAGTTTCGTCTGACGACTGGCTGGCACGTAATCTGAATAATTAACGAGAAAGTGGAGTCGAAGTGTGAAATTTAGCGAACTTTCGCATAAATTAGTCAATTATTTGTTTGCAATGTTGAACACGATCTTGTTTCGGGTGAATTAATTTGTGTTGAAAATAAAAATAATTAGCTATTTAATAATGCATGCACGCATTTCGGATACAACGTAGCAATTTGATAATCCGCTTTATATTTTATGCGGTGCGCGACTGTGTTAAATGCCATGGGTTAAAATACGACAGAATATGAAACGTTAATTGATTTAAATGGATTAAATATATTCCACTGTCCGCGTTTTCATTAATAATTGTTGTACCTCATCCATCGTTTATCCATCTTACAATAGGCTACTTTCATATCGTAAAACAATGTTGCACTATTTGCACTGATGAATATATAGATTGAAGGCAAATATGTTTCCCACGCAGCTTCTAGCAATATTCATTAAAGATTCGATCGCTCGTGAGTTTACCGATGCTGTAAGAGTTAATGC
Organism: Linepithema humile; assembly: GCF_040581485.1. Taxonomy (NCBI): domain Eukaryota; kingdom Metazoa; phylum Arthropoda; class Insecta; order Hymenoptera; family Formicidae; genus Linepithema; species Linepithema humile. Next base: position 35,489,557 of record NC_090128.1, read on the forward strand.
GTCAGTTGCAGTCTCTCCCATCGGTATAACATCTGCCGGATATAGAACGCTATTTAATTAAATAAGTAGAGAAAGTAGATCATCAGACGAAATTCGATAGCAGACGAGAAACTCATCCGAAATGATTTGAGGGAACAAAAATAAAGCTGTTGAAATAGCGACAAAACCAGCGCGCGTTTTTACTATTTTTTAAATTTAACATTGTTTTGCTTTTTTATTTTAGTAATATAATTTTAATTATTTATACTCGGAAATTGTATAAAGGTACTTTCGGAATACGCTGGCTTTGAGATAATCTGCGTATAATCCGACGTACAAATTTAATTTAACCGCACCGAGTCTAAAATTAATTATATCCGACTGCGTGTGTAGTCGTAATGGCAGTCCACCCTTGCGACAAAGGGTGGAGTTTATGGCGGTTTCGTAGGGTCGTCGGTGAAGAGGCAGTCGATAAAAAAAGATGAACCTCGGAATTGACCAGCGTGTGAAGGGACAACGGAGATGCGACCTAGTCTTCCGATTCTCGGATCGGCGACATCTAATCTGGCGAAAACAAAAAGACGAGAGAGCATGCGAGTATCCAAGTAACACGGAGAGGTTTTAATGCGCGAAGCACGTATTATTTTCACGCGCGAAGCTTCGACGTGTCAGACTTTTGCATAAACGTAAACCCTATTTCGAAATTCGCTTCGAACCAATTCGTTCTTTAATTAGAGATTTTATCGCCGTTTGTCATCGTAAAATGTCAGTGTAGCGGTTGCGCGGTCGCAGTGAGCATTTTCGCTTCCTAGCGGAGACGAGAGTACTGACCGTAAAAATTTTATTTTGTCGTTGATTTAGAGACGGAGCCGGGCGAATAATTTTCCCGCAGTTTCTGTTCCGCTCGACGAATTGCGTTTGTCCAGCACTCGGTGTGTCTCCTCGTTACCGTCCGCGTATAGGTAGTTTAATTTTGAATAAAGAAAGCCAGAATTGGAGGAAACTTTCGGGCTACTGCCAGACTCACTCCGTTGCGATCATTGTTCGGTACGTATACGCGGAGAATTTTGCCGTTTTTATGTCAGCGAACGTTCCGTGCTTTAACTTTGACGTTTTGCTGCGTCATCGAGTATGAGACGGTAATAACGGAAATTGCGACTCTTATACAACATCTTGCCGCTGGGAGTGACGAAAGATTACAACTTTGGACGACCTTCGCAGTGCGCTGGACGTTTTCAGAATAAAGTTTTTATTTTCGCTGGAAAATCCAATCAAAGAAATATAATTTTAATGAAAAAATAAGTAAAAAAAGAAAAATGTTAAACTGCATATTTCGGTAATAAATTAATTGCAATTAATTGTACTGAAAAAATCTACCAGCATACTTTGATTTGCAGTTAACACACTGTATTTTGATTAATACAATTTAAGTATGCTAACTAATAATTTGGCGTTTTATTCCTTTTTAGCATTTCATTCCGTTTATACCGTCTTGTTCGTTTAATATATTTTTCTTAGCGCTCTCCTAATCTCTTTTCCCTCTCGCATTTAAGATTTCATTCAAATCCCGATTCAATTACATTTCAAGCCTTCTACTAGACTAATTGCATTTATATAGGCGGCCAAAGTCTCCAATAACTCGTCCCTTTATCAAACCCGTGGCAGTTAGCATAACCACCGTTCTCGGAATGTAGTCAATCAGAGAACTCATACAGGTCTGATAAGGATTCTGGAAAGTTCCGCGAAGCTCATTGAGATCGCAAATTCGCCCCGGGATCATACATATTCAGTAACGTCAGAAGCGGCGCATGCGTTTCTCGTTTCCGTAAACTCGTTTGCTGGTGACCAATTGAGAATTTAATACATCTCCGTTGACGTTTTATTGTATTATACATGTCTTTGCGTCTGTGCACGTGGCGTGCTGCACGAGTGGGAAAACACGCGTGTGAGATTTTCGATGCAATCTGCGGCCCGAGTGGCAATCGAATTTCCAGCTCCTTCCTCTTTGAAAGCTCTATTTAGAGATTCTATTTGCAGCTTAGAGAGCTTCGACCTTAACTGAGACGCGGTTTGCCCCGACTTGGCCGGGGAATTCTAACTCGATTTATTTGCAGTTATTTCATTACTCTGTTTCCTCTTTTTATGGGACATATATTTTTTTTGGGGGGGGGGGGGGGAAGTATTAAGTGCCATGAGTAGTTTTATGTCCCCATCAGCAGAGTAATCCTATTATCTTTTCAAACCTGTCTCTCCGATTATATCTAATCGGCTTTCACACGGTTTTAGGCATGATTCAACTGTCGATCTTCGAGCATTATGCCGTTGTGCGAACACAATTTTTCATTGAGAAAGAACTCTTTCTCTTTCTCTCTCTCTCTCTTACTCGGAGCGAACACGTCAAGGTTTTCCGCCCACTGTTCCGCTTTCTCGAGACACCGCCTTCGCTAAGTACACCCTGAAAGAGTGTTTACTCTCTCCATCAGTGCCCTCCTGCATTTCTGCTTTTTCTCCCCGTCCGAGGACCGTTTCGTCTCCGTGACGCAGACGAAGCGGACGGCTCGTATCTCCGAGGCACGTAAGAGCCCGGGAAACACTCCATCTCGGATCACATTTCCCGTTGGAATTTAAAACAGATAATCAAGCGACGTACCTGCGCTCGATTATCCGACCTGTCATCGTATCGTGCCGTTCTCGTTGCCCCGAGATACCTTGCTTCGCCCGCGCGTTCGTTCATTGTTCCCGATTCGCGCGCCATCGTCTGCTAAGTGCCTGAGATCGGATGCAGCTGTCGCTTTCCGACGACGCGCTGAGGATCCTTCGATAGGTATTCGATGTCGCCGAGACATCCGAACCCTTTTTCGTACGGCAAATGGGGACATTCCTGCGCGACCGTCGGGTCCATTTATCAGCGAACTCTGCGTCCCCTCGGTCGTATCTGTCGCAACGCGGGCCGAGTATTTCTTACGCATTGTCGACCGTAGTGATTGATGACGGTATCTCGCGTCGTCGCTTGCTTGGGGGCCGATCATTGTGTTTTATGGTCTATCACGGTCCTAAGGTCGCTGCGAGGGATGCACCTTATCTGCCGTGACTAGACTGGCTTTATGGGCGACTCGCAGGAACAAATGCCCGGTGGTGGTGTTGTGAATTTATAGCGACGTATCAAGAGACACGGCAGTGTCTCGCGCCAAGTTCACGCGCAGCGCAAGACCGACCGTGTCTCTTTACGCGAGACCGAAAGTTGAGACGAGCCGAGATTATCGGATCTCAGTAATGCCTGAGCCGATCGATTTAAAAATAGGCTCAATCGATAGCGCATACCCAAAATATATAATAAAAGTATGCTTGTTTTTGCTCTATATGCTGTATAAATAAAGATATTAAAGTCTAAAGTCGAAATGTCATGAAAACTATGAAAATTATTTCAGTCGTCTGGGATGTACTTTATAAATTCTTGCCGATAGATGGCTAGTATCTCAGATGTACACATATCGGCATGTATCACCGGCAACGCATGCGCAAGCCATGTACATGCGAAGCGCGGAGCTCACATGTACAATGTGACTTGCGCATATATGCGGTAATCCTTCCATTCCTGCTGCTGCTGCTGTTTGTGTATCAAATCTGACCACACAGCGGTATACGTGTGTGAAGTAAAATATATGTAATACTCCTACATTGCTGATTGTGCTTGAGAGTTTCGAAAAATATTACGGTGCGGATGATATTTGTTTCTCACTCTAGAGCAGACTCTGTGCGTTGTGCGCAAGCGTTGTACCTATACATATATCCCGTACGCAGGCTACAGACGTCGCGCACGTGCAGAACGGCCAAATCGTGGTAATATAATGTAATATTTGCTAGTTTCTATTTTTCATTGTCCTTATTGTCAGTATAAATTGTGAACATGTTAAAAATAATTATATATGTAGTATATTGTTTTTAAATAACTAATCAAATGAATAATACGTACTAACATATTTAATTAATTATCTAAATCATGTACTCAATGTATTTGAATATCGTTTTTGAATGCCACTTATAAATTGCAAATTTAATTTAACTATGTAATACGAGTTTGTAATTCTATTTATAACAACTATAATTAAATTATTTATTAAACTGAAAGAGATGATAATAGGTCAGGGCCTAATAGAGACTAAATGAAATAGATAATTATAAACGTTGTAATATATACAGGGTGTCCCATTTAACTTGAGACAACTAAATATTTTGAAAAATAAGCACTGTACGAAAAAATGTCCCAAATAAACTTTAATATTATCAAGGGGGACGTCTGCCTGTGTAAAAATTAACCTGCCGCCACCGCCCCTTGGAGGTGGGGCGGGTGGCAACTTTGAAATTTCAAATGGGAACCCCCATTTTTTATTGCAGATTCGAATTCCTTGGAAAAAAATACGTAAGTTTTGTCCGAGACATTTTTTCGAATCGTGATAGATGGCGCTGTAATCAGTGAAAATTAGTTTTTGTCATTTTCTCTCACCATCGGGGTGCTTTATTTCGGTGAGTCCCCTCGCCTCTCACTATTCAATTACAATAAATGCTCGAAATGATGACTTTCCATTTCGATGCATTTATTAACTCGAGCTTGGAATGCTTGTACACATGTAGAAAGTGTGTCTGGCGTTATTTGTGCGCAAGCATATCTAATACGTTCCACCATGTTTTCTCGAGTATTTGGTACTTTTGTATACACTTTTTCTTTAAGGTAACATAAAATTATTTCAACTTTCAAAATTATTTTAAAATTATTTCAACTTTCTTCTCTAAAGATAAATAATCCATTATTTATTTGCTGACATAAAGAACGCGTCCGTAAAAAAACAAGTAGCTAGCGTACGTATTACTGAAATTTACTTGACTTGAAATTTAAAGAATCCAGTTATTGAAGAATTGTTCTGACTTAATTTCTTTCATTTATTTTGTTTCTCCTTTTCAGTATTTTTAGTATTTCAGAAATTTACTACATATGTAGATGCCTCATAGTTTTGGTACGCTAGCTACTTGTTTTTTTACGGATGCGTTCTTTATTTCAGCAAATAAATAATGGATTATTTATCTTTAGAGAAGAAAGTTAAAATAATTTTGAAAGTTGAAATAATTTTATGTTACCTTAAAGAAAAAGTGTATACAAAAGTACCAAATACTCGAGAAAACATGGTGGAACGTATTAGATATGCTTGCGCACAAATAACGCCAGATACACTTTCTACATGTGTACAAGCATTCCAAGCTCGAGTTAATAAATGCATCAAAATATAAAGTCATCATTTCGAGCATTTATTGTAATTGAATAGTGAGAGGCGAGGGGATTCACCGAAATAAAGCACCCCGATGGTGAGAGAAAATGGCAAAAACTAATTTTCACTGATTACAGCGCCATCTATCACGATTCGAAAAAATGTCTCGGACAAAACTTACGTATTTTTTTCCAAGGAATCCGAATCTGTAATAAAAAATGGAGGTTCCTATTTGAAATTTCAAAGTTGCCACCCGCCCCACCCCCAAGGGGCGGTGGGGGCGGGTTAATTTTTATACAGCCAGACGTCCCCCTTGATAATATTAAAAGTTTATTTGGGACATTTTTTCGTACAATGCTTATTTTTCGAAATATTTAGTTGTCTCAAGTTAAATGGGACACCCTGCATAGAGAAGAAAATGATTGGATTGAAGCTGATGATGCTTCAATTAGAAAAACACAATGGCCTAGAAACAATATGATACTTATAGAATGTTGTATTTCTGTAACTTAATTAATTAAAGAGGACCGTCGTATGCTGTATACTGAAAGTACGACTGGGGTGATAATGGGCCGTCTTTAAAAAAATCTAACTAATATTTCATTATTTTAGCTTTAAAAAACAGTCGTATATATATCATTAAAAAAAAAATATCTATCAATTACCTTTTTTTAAAAAAAAAGGTAAAATAAAGGTGCCAAGTACACGCTCTTGTCACAATCAAAACAAATTACTAAAAAAAAAGAAATAATATCTCAAAAAATAACCTTTTCAAAAAAAAAAGGTAAAGAAAAAGGCGCCAAGTACACGCTCTTGTCACAACCAAAACAAAACAGTATTGTTTTACATTTAAAAAAAATTGCCGTATATATTAAACCTATCAAAAAACCAGTCGTATATATTACCCTTTCAAAAAAAGCTGTCGTACATATTAAAACCTTTCAACAAGTAATGCTATTGTGTATATTAAAACTATAAAAAAATATGATATCAGGAAATGACGCCAAGTGGGATTAAAGAACTATGAAAAAAGTTGTACACTATTTCTATAAAACTCTTCTATAAAACTTTTGTACATAAAGCTGTCGTATATATTAAATAAAAAATCTAAAAAAGTGCTGTCGTACATATATTATTATATTGCATACTATATTTCACCATATTTTACATATACTATACTATATGTATTATATATATTATTACATATACTATACGATATATATTATTTATAATATTACATATACTATATATATTATAAAAAATTAAACTCATAAATAAAAAAAATTAAAAAAATATTAAAAAAACAAAAATATTTTAGCAAAAAAAATTTTAAAATATTTAAAAAATTTAATTAAAATAAAAAAATATTTATTAAAAAACGCAAAAAAACTTGGCGTTGCTACACCTCAAAATATTATAAAGCAAAAAAATTAGTAATAATATAACAATTGACGATTAATTGACATAATGTAATAAGTTGACATCATGTAAGTTAACATGTAGTTTACTGTAGCAACGCCAAGTTTTTTTGCGTTTTTTAATAAATATTTTTTTATTTTAATTAAATTTTTTTAATATTTTAAAATTTTTTTTGCTAAAATATTTTTATTTTTTAAATATTTTTTTTATTTATGAGTTTAATTTTTTATAATATATATAGTATATGTAATATTATAAATAATATATATCGTATAGTATATGTAATAATATATATAATACATATAGTATAGTATATGTAAAATATGGTGAAATATAGTATGCAATATAATAATATATGTACGACAGCACTTTTTTAGATTTTTTATTTAATATATACGACAGCTTTATGTACAAAAGTTTTATAGAAGAGTTTTATAGAAATAGTGTACAACTTTTTTCATAGTTCTTTAATCCCACTTGGCGTCATTTCCTGATATCATATTTTTTTATAGTTTTAATATACACAATAGCATTACTTGTTGAAAGGTTTTAATATGTACGACAGCTTTTTTTGAAAGGGTAATATATACGACTGGTTTTTTGATAGGTTTAATATATACGGCAATTTTTTTTAAATGTAAAACAATACTGTTTTGTTTTGGTTGTGACAAGAGCGTGTACTTGGCGCCTTTTTCTTTACCTTTTTTTTTTATTCTTTACGGCGCTTCTTCTATGATGCTTCGTGGACGTCATTTATGGAGCATACTATACAGTTTGAATATGAGATAATAATCTTTTGATGGACGCAGCAGACTGTTTGATATCGAAGTTTGCTGGATGAGTAATTCACTTTTTTTTTTACGATTCATTATGACATTTAAACGGGAGCTTAGATGATTTGATATTCTACGGATGATACGTTATAATTGCTGGCCATCTACTATTGGCTCCATGCCACACATCCCGGAAGCAAAACGACGACACGAGAGGAAATGCCGAGATAAGATATGGCACAGAACGGCGTTCTGATATTAGTTACGTCGATTTGCATGCGTCACTTTTGCAGTATTCACAGTTTTGCATTTTGGTAGTGATATTGTGCTTGTAGCCAAGAAAATTTACGTTTGTTAAGTGTTATTTATATCGGAGAAATTATATCGCGGAATAACTCACGTTGTAGATATTCGAGCAATTAGTTTAATATTTCGTTTACACAGATAATCGGAAGAATGATAATGCTGAGTGATAATAAATTTTGAATGAGTTAAACATGAGTTGTAGTACAGAAATTATGTATGAATTATTATCAAATTATTATCAAATTATGACGATAAGAAGATAACTTGAAGTTACAAGTTTGCACAATAGATTGTAATATTTTATTTCGCCTTAGTAGACGAAAGAATTATAATATTAAAGAATGATAATAAACTTCGAGTAAGTTAGATAGTACGAAGAGATTGTGTTTAAATTATGACGATAAGAAAATGATCCAAAATTATATATTGAATTGTTTAATGAATGAATTGCAAGATCTTATTTCGTCAAGCAAATAGATAAAAAGTAATAATGCTGAGTAATATAAAATAGTGATAATAAAAAGATAACCTGCAATTACAAGATAAGATTAATAAGAAATATAAACATAATGCTTTTTGCATCTTTTTTTATCATTTCTCGGTTCAATGTATTTTATCTGAAACGCTTTTATTATATTTATATATTGATTGTTAAATGAGTAGAGTATATCTACTCGTAATTTATTATTATTTTGTTTAATTATTTAATAGTAAAAATATTATGCTAGATATTGCATGTATCAAAATCTGTAAGAAGGCAGATTAGTGATTTAACATTTTTATGCACATATTTTTGAGATGAAAAAACGTATCTCTTATTATTCTAGTAAAATTTTGGCCAGTGGAAAAATCGTTATATTTTTGCGTTAAAGAATAAATAATGTGCATGCATTATTTATAATTTATGCAAATGTATGACAAACACAAATGTAATATGCGAATAATAGGGGGAAAAGATGGAGAAAAGAGACAAAGGATGAGAGAAATTGTAGTGGTTTAGAAAAACAAGCTCAAGATTAATTCTTTTTAACAGCAGTTTGCTTGCAATTGCATATATATATATATTATATGTCTCTTAGAACTCTCGTCACTTTTTCTATTTCCGGGTTTTTCAACAAGTTTTTCTATTTCGGTATCTTTAAACACAAACACGTTGAATCATAGTTTTTAATTTTTGACAAATTTGTGATAAATATAGCTTTATAACAGTCTGCATTAAACTTAAACTCAACATTTCTATTGTCGTAGATTCTTTACAAATACACGTGATAATGTAATTTCTAATTTAAAAACAACGCATGTCATTCTGCCATTTTGAATGTAAAATAATAGCTATTAATTAATGATTAGTCATCTGATGTTTCAAAGTACATACAATGAGATACGTAGATATTGAGTAGAAAGCAAATAAATTATAATTTTGTATGGAGTTTTTACTTCAAAGTCGACTTGCTCAATTTTAACTTTAAAATCAATTATTTTTTTAAATTCTCATGAGAGAGTTTTAAAATATAAATATATAATATATACAAATAAATAATGCAAAATCTTGATTAAGATTTTTAAACCAATTTTGAATCTTCACATCTTATATCTTTAATATATCGCATACCGGTATTTTTCTGACATTTTGAATTTTGCGTGATAAAAGATAGTAAATTTTAAAGCTTTTCTTGCATGGTGCACGTTAGATGCAGCAAGAGAAAATAAAAGCATAGGTCTCAGGATTACAAGAAGCACAGAGATTTCTCTTGACGTGATGGTTCTGACGAGAAACCGCAGCAATCCTGCCGACCTTGCGCTACTTCGACTGTAAAAGATATACGAGCAGGATTTACTAAATTCTATGTCACTTTCTGTTATCTAATCTAAGCTTTTAAGCTTCAACAGTTACCAATAACGATCAGTTTTATCCTGACAAAACATACGTAAATGGAATACGTGTATAAAACTGACAGACAGTCATGTGCAATGCTTGCACGTAACTTGGTGCACCGCATGTCCTGGTATACCACAGCTGCAAAAAAAGTAGAAACAAAATAAAAGTTTAGTTTATTGTTATACTTCAGCAAAACAGTACTATTTGTCGGATATAAATTATTTTATCCAAAGAATAGAATTTAGAAATAGATGAATAAAAAAGATGAAACAATATGCGCTGAGTTTAGCTTCGAATTACGTATTGTGTTTTTTGGTGGAGTGTTGACAGTTCGCACGAATAATCTTTCTGATAATTAAAGCAGCTGAAAGTTCAGCATGATGAAGAGCTATGCTCGTGCATTTGATCATGGTTTACGCTCTCGAGAGAATTGCAATAAAATCGTCGAAATGGTTATCGCGGCTTCATTTTCGTCTGCATCAGTGCGCCGCGCGTAAACGCGACCCTGGACCACTTTGTGGGGTCATAAATCTAGGAAGAGCTCTCTCGGAGCTCTCGGGCTCCTCGCGAATCAGCAATTGTGCGCGGTATACAAAACGGCCGCGTATATATCGAGGTAGTCTCAATCTAATCGGTCAGGTCGAGTCGTTAGCCTTGTCGGCGAGTTATCTGAATATCGGGTCAAGGTTAGCAGACGTTAATGGGCAAACGTTCGGCACCACGCTGGCTGATTTTTGATGACTGATAAATATGACACTTTGTTCGAATGAGCGTTGCGCCGTGCCGGCCCTTCTGTCGATTGTAATTGAAGAGAGGTGGTCACTTGAGAGTCGCTTACAAATTTATTCGTCTGCCGCAACTGCAAATATTGAATTACAAATGTCAGATCGTTTTGCATCGCAGCTGCAATGAAATAATATTAGATTTATAACGTTAGAAAAAAGATGGCAGAGCTAAATTGTATTTTAGATATTTCATCTTGCTTTAATTAAAAATTTCACACCAACGTAAATGCAAATACTTGACGGATGGCCGCTAATCCGGCACATACATAATACACAATGTAATTTCTCATTTTAATCACCCACATCGAGAAGCATAATTTCAATAGCGCCGTGCAAACAGAACGATAATTAACATTACGGGTATTTGAACAATAGCATCGCCCGCAGTATAAACACAATCGGTTAATCCGGCTTCGGAATCCCTTTCCGTTGGATAAGCGTCATCAATACGTAACGCAGCGCAGCCATCCACACAATCAGCGGTTCACTCGATGTTTACACCAAATCAATCAGACAATTAAAATTTTATATTATACAGTTAAAAGTTATACAGTTAAAAGGGATACGGTTTTTCTTCCCAATTTTATAGATATGTAGATATTTGTGTGTGTGTGGAGGGGAGGCGTATAAATATAATATATAAATGTTATATAAATTCATAATTTTATAAAGCCTATGTGTGCTTGATTACACCAACAGATTCGGCCAATTATATTTAATTAGGAACTCCCGGCCCCTTTTAGATTATAGCGCCGACTAAACATGACCGAGCAAGAACACTTAATTAACTGCTACATTCCCGGCGGCTATGCTCATCCCACAAAGCAACTTGTCTCGCTTCTAATATCAGATATAAGTTAGTATTCCAACTGCTGGAAATAAGTCGCGGACTTTTATCCACCATTCTTCTCTTTCCTTTCTCGATCCTGCCATTCTTCTTTCTACAAAATCGAGTTTTGCAGATTCCAACATTTTTTAAGAAGGCAAAGTTTTTTTGTAAAGCTGTCGAATTTGAATAGAGTGATATTTGAATAAAGACGACAGCCACTTCAGCTTTTTGCTTTGGCAAATCACGTTCGACAGAACAATCTCTTGAATAATTCTGTCACTAGCAATCGTAACTAGCATTGATTGTCACTACTACTAACACAGATGACCTGATTAATTTCCAAATAGCCGGTGGCCGATAATTACGGAGTGTCCATGGATCTATTCCCCTGTATATCCGGCATAGATGTGGTAAATACACAGCATCCTTCTGTATCTAATTAATAATACGTAGTTTCTGTCTTGTTGAATTTTAACCTTCTCTCGCAACATTTGTTAAGCCTAAAATTAATGGAGCTCCTTGTTTTTCAGCTATCTTCTAGATGCTATAATCCAAGGACTGATAGTTACTAATCCAGCGTCAATTAATTTAAATGATTGATCTGAGCAATGAAAGCCCACTGAAATTGTATTAAGCGTTAATTACGAGAAACGCAGACAAACACTTTCATTAATTTTATTTACTTTCATTAATCTTTGTTATTTCCTATAGAATAATAATACAGTTTATCATCATCACAATATATTTCTATATAGATTATAAATGCGCGTTCTAATTATAGCGCAACTGCTCGTCGATTAATTGTATGTATTTGCAAATACAGCATTGTTAAAAATTGCAGAAAATAGAATAGAATTCTCAAGTTTTCTATTTTTGACTACGTATATAAATAGAAAAGATAAAGATAAACTATAGATAATAAAAAAATTTGAAGATAAGTAATTAAAGTAAAAGATATGCGTATTTCTCTTATCACAAATGTCACATATATTTAAATTCGTGGAACGATTTACACGACAAATTTAATATGTCGCGATGTCACAAAAGAATCACAAAAGAATATGGACAATTTATGAACAACTAGAACATACACGTGCGCCTTTTTTTTGTTCTTTCTTTTTGTATCCGTTTAATTGTATCTGCTTAAACACTTTAAACTTGTCAAACAACTTGTTAAAATAAAGCTGTCAAAATACAAACTGCCAAACGCAATCATCTCTATAACAACAATGATTGATGATAAACAAACTCATCAATACAAACTTTGCGATAGACAAATCTATCGATAACGCGATGACAACGAAAAGAGGCTTCAAAAGTCAACATATTTTTTTTAAGGTAACATTTATAATTTTTTTTTTTAAATAAACAATAAATCTTATCATGTAATACCCAAAATAAATTAGCATTTTTTAATATCAGTTAAATTATGTTACAAATATTTCAGAAATCACATAAATATGAAAATAAATATAATTGTAATCTATGCAAAAATGTAATATTTATGAAACATATGAGAAAATATACATGCATCAAAGCAAAGCTTTGTCTGCATTAAAGAAGAAAAATTTCATCATTAAGATAATATAACATGTAAACTCGGCAAAATTATATTTAATAAAGAAAAGTATTGTTAGAAAATATAGTTTTTTCATCATTTCTCTTTTTTCTGTAATAATTATGTTACAAGAGATAAAAATTTGCTGTGTCAGCACACTTTTTATCTACATATCATCGAGGCTATGTGACTCATAGTTATAATCGAAGTCTAAATAATGAAGTTAATAAAATTACTTAATACCTACATAATTTTTATGTATTATCTTTCGCTTTTGTTACAGTATAATAATAGATTAATTCGCAAAGATTAATTCTTTATTTGTATCGTAGAAACGATTCAAAAATTGTTTATACATTTGAAGCATTCCATAAATCTAAAAACCTTGCGATTCTAAGAGTTTTAATTTTAAGAACGAGATGATAAAGCACGTTACATTTCTTTCTTTAAAAATCTGATTACTTTTTGATTAAATATAATATCGATACTGCAATCTAAAAATTTCTTATTTATTTTGAAAATGATAAAGTCATATTGATATGCTATCTTTACGCGCGCATTGTCATTCTTTTCGTCCAAAAGTTTTACGGCTTCCTCGTGCTGCCTCCAAAAGAGAGACCCCGAAGATTTTTTTCATAGAGATCATCGAGTCAAGGCCCCTATGGCCATCGGTGACCGTCGTCGAAAAAGGGGCCTCTGTAATCAAAGTGAGCGGCCTATAAGAGCGAGTCTCGACAAATGTGTCATTCAGTGTAGTCGCCGTAACCCAAGAGGCGAGCTGACGCGGTATTTATTCGCGTGTGTCGGCTGACCGATTTCGTTACGGACTTGCATTTATTCGCGTGTACGACGTTTACTCGACGTAACAAGCTGCACAAATGTCGAGCAAACCGGTTTCTTGATAACGAATACATTTCAAGTATATCGCAAAGCGATATCACGTATGTAACATCATTCGATTATCGAAGACGTATCCGGATTATCGATAGGGAATAAAAGATTTTAGCAATAGTGCCGCTACATGAGAAAAGAGTGACGAAATTCGAAGTGGTGTCGAAGCGAACCGTTACGTTTCACTGAGAATTTGCGAGGAAACTTCTTACGGGACAATCGCAGTGATATTGCGTAAAGCTGATTGTTAGTATTTGTAGATTTGATTATTGTGAAAGCGCTTACGGTTAGTCCGAAGAAAACAAGGTACATTTGAACAAAGGACAATTGATCTTATATCTATAGAAGGATATTATTCGGTTTTGAAACTAAAACTGATCATTAGATGAATTCGTGCGCGCGGAGAAACGGACAAAATCGCACTTTTATTTCTCAAGGATAAAAATATAAAAATTGTGAATAAACTTCTCGTGAAACTCATTTAACGTATACATTGTAGCATATGTAAATGAGCTTGTTGCTTTTTTTAATTGTAAAATATTAAATTTTTGTTTAATGTTTATTTAATTGAAGTACACTTACATTAACTGAGCATTAATCTATATTAACTCAGCATTAATTTGTAACATTAAGCAGCATTTATATCTGCTTAATAAACAAAATTTATAAGCAGTTTTTTATATTGATGGCAAACTGCTGACGTTGACACGCGATTTGTTTCATCATTTAAAAGGCTATATTACGGCTGGAAACAAACGAAGGTTGACGGTTTATAGTTGGAAGTTAAAGGACACTTCCGTTTTAGCGGATAAAATTCTGCTTAAAAAATAAACGAGATTATATAAGGTTTTAAGAGAGGAATAGACAGGTGACAGTGCCTTTGCACGAGGATCTCAAGCCTCTTTTTCGCAATCTTTACATTCTCTTTAGAGACTCGAGCGGACCCTGGACCCAGATATATGTTACTGACTACATCGAGTTGAGACTATATTTAACGATTTAGCTTACTCATCGTATGATTACAATCAGTTGTTATTTCTCTTCCGTGCTATTCGTGTCATTTTGTTTAATGTTTGTTTGTTACGAAACGTGAATCGAGTAACAGAGCTTAGACTCTCGAGGAGATTATGGTCTCGAACAGACACTCTCAAAGTAGTTGATAGATGAGACGAGGTGAAATTGCTGCGAAAGTGCTGGCGCGAATCGATCAGTGAGTTCAACATTCTCTAGGGAGATGAATGAGTCTATGTGCGTGTGAAATCGCGACGCTACGTAATTTTCATTCCCGAAATATCGAAACGCCAGAAAGCAAATTGAAGCCGATCAAAGTTATCCGTAAGTGTTTTTTTAGTTTTTCACCGTGCAAGGTGTTATGTTTAATTGTAACATTTATTTTAAACCGAACAAAATATTTACACAATTATTGTTTTCTAATTTCTTAACTTTTTTTTATTCTTATTGACATTAAAAATTACAATAATAAAAACTTGTTTCAATAGTAAAGAATTACATTAAAACGAAATGTGAGCACACACAAATTAAAATTAATTAAACTTTAAGACTTTCGTAATTAATTAATTTTGTTTAATGTATATTTATTTTGTATACTTTATTTTATGTTATTAGGACCTTGAATAAGTTCTCGCTGTTTTTTTTGTTAAAAAAAAACATTAATTTAAAATATAAGGCTTACAATAACTTTACTCAAAGTATTGTCCATCATTAGAGACCACTTTCTCCCATCTTTCTGGCAGTAATTGAATCCCCCGTCGAAAAAACGATTCATCTTTTGACGCAATCCATGAATCGACCCATTTTTCGGTTTCTTCGAAAGAATGGAAGCGCTGCTCGCTCAAACCATGCGCCATCGACCGAAACAAGTGGTAATCCGAGGGGGCTATGTCCGGTGAATACAGCGGGTGAGGTAAAACTTCCCATTGAAGCGTTTCCAGGTAAGTTTTGACTGGTTTTGCCACATGTGGCCGAGCATTGTCATGTAACAAAATGACTTTGTCGTGTCTCTGCCCGTATAGTGGTTGCTTTTCTTTTAGAGCTCGACTCAAACGCATCATCTGAAGTCGATAGCGAGCTCTCGTGATAGTTTCATTAGGTTTAAGCAGCTCATAATAAATTACGCCCTGCTGATCCCACCAAATGCAGAGCAGAAGTTTCGAACCATGGATATTCGGCTTTGCCGACGATGTTGATGCATGGCCGGGCTTACCCCACGATTTTCTACGCTTAGGATTATCGTAGTGTATCCACTTTTCATCTCCAGTGATGATACGGTGCAGAAAACCTTTTCTTTTATGCCGTTGAAGCAGCAATTCACACATGAGAAAACGTCGTTCAACGTCTCTCGGCTTCAACTCATACGGCACCCAATGTCCTTGCTTTTGGATCATTCCTAACGCTTTTAAACGTTTTGAAACTGTTGACGCATCTACTTGCAATGTTTTCCCGAGCTCTACTAGCGTCTGACATGGATCTAGATCAAGCAATGCCTCCAATTCTTCGTCTTCAAACTTTGTCGGTGCTCCAGAACGTTCTTTATCTTCAAGGTCAAAGTCATTATTTTTAAAGCGCCTAAACCAGTCTCTGCATGTCGTATTCGACAGAGCATTGTCACCATATGTTTCAACAAGAATTCTGTGTGCTTCAGCTGCAGATTTCTTTTGAATAAAGCAGTGCAATAAAATTCCCCGCAAAAACACTTTATTTGGCACAAAAGTAGACATTTTCGCAATAGGTAATTAAACACGTGGTTGACACTGTGGTAAACTGTATCTACTAGAATTTGAGGTTACATATAGTACTACTTAGCTGATGCGTTTCCGTACGAAATTCCATGCACATGTAGGCTATGCCGATTACTGCGCTCTCGACTTTACCGACTAAGCCTAGGGATTACAGAGACTCACGTGCGTGATAAAAAAGACGAGTTCTATCTGACCCCTTTGTAAAGACAAGACGTAATACATAATTTTCTGATATTTAAATACTACACGTCTCTCATAGTGCTTACTTCCTAACACGTAAATCCTCTTCAACCTATTGGAAATATTGTGGGCCTCCACGTCGAAGAAGATTAACCAGGACGTCAACCACCGGGTAACCTAACCCCCGAGATACGTTCCTGGATATACAGGTGCCCACATTTGGTGACCCCGACGATTCAGTCGAGTGCTATTGAGAAGATCTTGTCTAGAACTCCTGCCGTAAAAAGTGCTAAAAATCACTCGTGTATTGAGACAAAGTATTCCGTCTCGTATACACCCAACGGGCGTCCTGCCATTGTTTCATCATACCTGCACCACGCCTTGCGTAGTTTATTTTCCGAGCCGCCTTATCAACACTCGTTGCCACGAGGAGACGAGTCAGCTCGAGTGTCAGCCAGAAATTCATCACCTGAAACATAAACGGATTTTTGCCGGCGTGCAATTGCATATCAACAAGTCCATTGTGAGTTGCCGCCTTTTCGAGAAGGGTCCAGTTCGCCGCGCTCAACGTCCATTTGTGGATCCTAAGGAAAGCAGCCAATTGCAGCAAGGGAAACGAGAAGAGTCCAGTTTGCCGCGCTCAACGTCCATTCGTGGATCCTATGGAAAGCAGCCAATTGCAACAGGGGAAACGAGAAGACGACTAAACGAGCGATAAAGACAAGCGCAGTCGATATACAGATAAGTCTATTTAATCAACGCCATGTCAAATTCAGACAACTCGGACAACGGTAGACCCGACCCGCAAATTCATTCATATCGCGTACCTAAAATTCCGCCCTTTTGGCGTGACGATCCCGAAACTTGGTTCTTGCGAGTAGAAGCGACGTTTCGTAATGCGAATATTAAAACAGATAGCACCAAAGTAGATTTTCTAGTTGGCGCGTTAGAAGGAGAAGTCATTAGACATATTAGAGACCTCATTGCTTTAGAGCCGCCCCCGGTTGAATTGTACCAAGCTCTTAAAGATCGCATTCTGTCAACCTTTTCGACTTCACCAGAGGCACGTTTACGTCAATTATTAAAAGGACAATCACTTGGAGACCAAAAACCTTCTCATCTATTAAATCATATGCGCCAACTAAACGGAGGTCAATGTAGTTCAACAGTCCTCAAGTCTTTATTTATTGAGCAACTACCTGAGACTCAAAGAGCTATCCTCGTAGCAATCAACGAACCCGATCTTCAAAAATTGGCTGAAATAGCCGATAAAATCGCTGATATGAGCGGTCACGACCTGTCACTAGTTCCTATTCAGACACACACTAAAAAAAGTAAATTTCATTCTCCTAGTGATCCGAATGATCAGTCAGACCTTAAAACTAAAATATCTGAACTCACTAAACGAATCACTAATTTAGAGAGTAAATTTTCAAAATTTAAACGAGAGCGTTCCTCTTCACGATCCCGCGGAGCATCGAAAGCGGACGCAAAATCCGGCCTTCGCTACATACATCAAAAATACGGTAAAAAGGCAACGTCTTGCCGCAAGCCTTGTTCTTGGAAAGACGATGATACATCGGAAAACTGAGTTCTCCTCCCCGTTGCGAGACGGTCGGCGAGAGGGAACTTACTCAAAATCGTCTCTATATCCGTGATCGTATTTCCGGTCACCGCTTTTTAATCGATACCGGTGCCGAAATCTCAGTCCTAGCTGCATCTGCTTCGCAGAAAAAAGCAGCAACACAGCTTAAATTGTACGCCGCTAATAATACGAGTATTGACACTTTTGGCGAACGACGCCTCACTTTAGACCTCGGGTTACGTCGCGCTTTTACTTGGAACTTTTGTTTAGCCGCCGTTCCTTTTTCAATTATAGGGGCTGACCTTTTAAAACATTACGGATTAGATGTTAGTCTACGTAAGCGTCGTCTTATCGATATCACTACAAAGTTATTCACCACATGCACCATTAACACCACCCCAAATTTCGGTCTGTCAACAGTAGATCGTTCAAACGTTTTTGCTAAGATCTTTGCAGAATTTCCGGGAATAACTGGTATCGATCAACGAATTCCATTAAAGCATCGCGACGTCGAACATCACATACTAACGAATGGTCCTCCGATCTCTGAACGTTCCAGACGCCTAGCTCCGGACAAGCTAAAAGCCGCTAAGGCAGAATTTAAACGTCTTATGGATTTAGGTATTTGCCGTCCCTCGAGCAGTCCGTGGGCTAGCCCGATACATCTGGTACGTAAAAAAACAGGCGAATGGCGTATCTGTGGCGACTATCGCCGATTAAATGCGGTAACTATTCCGGATAAATATCCAGTACCTCATTTACACGATTTTTCTACGAATCTTAATACAAAAAAAATATTTTCTTCGCTCGACCTCTTCAAAGCATACCATCAAATCCCAGTAGCAAAAAACGATATCCAAAAAACAGCAGTAATTACTCCGTTCGGTCTTTTTGAATTTGTCACTATGACATTCGGCCTCCGGAATGCTGCTCAATCGTTTCAACGGTATATTCATCGCGCGCTCAGGGATCTTGATTTTATTTTCGTGTACATAGATGATATCCTTATCGCATCCTCATCTATAGAGGAGCATAAGGAACATCTCCGCTTAGTCTGCCGTAGGCTTAAGGAATTCGGATTAATCATTAACCCATCTAAATGCGTTTTAGGCGTCGAAGAAATAACCTTTCTAGGACATCACATTAATAGCCAAGGTTTTAAACCTACCACAGAAAAAGTCGCAGCTATTCTTGATTTTCCTAAACCTCGCACAATAATCGAGCTGCGACGGTTTTTAGGCGCGTTAAATTTTTATCGACGCAGCCTTCCGCATGCTGCAAGCGTTCAATCTCCTCTTCACGCGTATCTTACAGATTCACGCAAAAACGATAAACGCGAAATAGCGTGGAACTTAGAAGCGGAAACTGCGTTTTCCAAGGCCAAACAAGACCTAGCAAATGCAGCGCTTTTAATTCATCCTTCTGACACCGCAGAAACGCGCATTGTTACAGACGCTTCGGATATTGCAATGGGAGCTTCCTTAGAACAATACATATCAAACGTTTGGAAACCTCTCGCCTTTTTCTCACGCAAATTCACTGCGTCTCAACAAAAATACAGCGCATACGATCGTGAACTAACAGCGGTGTATGAAGCTTTGAAGTTCTTCAGACACTTTGTCGAAGGCCGCGAGTTTAAAGTATCTACAGATCACAAACCGTTGATTTATGCTTTTAAACAACGTTCAGATAAGGCCTCTCCGAGGCAACTACGACAGCTATCTTTTATAGCTCAATTCACTACTAATTTTGAATATCTCCCGGGAACGGACAACGTAGTAGCTGATAGCTTATCGCGAATAGAAGCCCTACGCCTTCCTGTCGAATTCGAGCTAGTCGATTTAGCAGAACGGCAATCTCAGGACGCAGAACTCAAACATCTGTTAACATCGCAAAATTGCTCACTCAAACTTAAAAGATTTACTTGGGGATCTCCTCCCACAGAGTTATACTGCGAATTGTCTGGCGAATCCATACGTCCCTACATTCCAGCCGCCCTTAGAAAACAAGTCTTTGACATGTTCCACGGTCCTGCTCATCCCAGCGCTAAAGTCACTGATCGAATAATCCGCCAACGATACATATGGCCTAATTTACACCGTGACGTCGCAGCCTGGTCGCGAGAGTGTATCGATTGTCAACAATCAAAAACTACACGACATGTCAAGCATCTACCCGCATTTTTTACCGCGCCGGACGGCCGTTTCGACCACGTTCATATGGACATTATTGGTCCGTTGCCCCCTTGCAACAATTTCAAATATTGCCTAACGATTATAGACCGTTTTTCGCGCTGGCCAGAAGCCATTCCCCTTCGCGACATTATGGCGCGTACAGTGGCACAAGCTTTTTATGATAATTGGATCGCACGATTCGGCACACCTCGGATCCTCACAACCGACCAAGGCGCTCAATTTGAGTCTCAGCTTTTCTCCGCTCTGTTATCTCTCACGGGTTGCAAGCGAATTCGTACTACCGCATACCACCCCGCCGCGAATGGTTTGATAGAGAGATGGCACCGTACCTTAAAAGCAGCCTTAATGTGTCACAATTCTCCAGATTGGGTAAGCGTATTATCAACTGTTCTACTCGGATTACGCACTCATGTGCGCTTAGATACGGGCGCTTCCCCAGCAGAATTTCTTTATGGCACAACCTTGCGTGTACCGGGTGAATTCTTCATTCAAGAAGACTTTACACCGGATCCACAGATTTTTGTCGAGGATTTCCGCCAATACATGCGTCAGATAAAACCTATTCCAGTATCACATCACAACAAAAAAAGCCCATTTCGTTATAAAGACCTTCAGTCATGCTCACACATATTTCTACGCTCCGACGCAGTAAAAAAACCTCTTGAGCGACCATACTCCGGTCCGTTTAAAGTTCTACAACGTGTTTCCGACCGAGTTTTTACGATTGAAATTAATGGCAAGCCTCAAAGTGTATCCGTCGAAAGACTTAAACCGGCGCATTTTATAGCCGACAGTATCAATGCGCCTCAACTCGCGGATACTTATAAATCGAGCGATTCTCATACAACGTCACTTAAAACTTATTCCGGTCCCAAAAAACATGTAAATTTTAAGTTACCTTAAGCATTATCTTTTGCATTATATTCTTTTAATTTAAGGCTCAAGTTAATAAGTGCGTTTAAAATTATCTTAACTTTTAAGAAAAAGCTTTATACTCCGGTAAGTACCCTGTAAACATTGTGCAATAATTATGTTCTGTTTATATCGTTTACACTCGGAGGGGAGTATGTAGGCTATGCCGATTACTGCGCTCTCGACTTTACCGACTAAGCCTAGGGATTACAGAGACTCACGTGCGTGATAAAAAAGACGAGTTCTATCTGACCCCTTTGTAAAGACAAGACGTAATACATAATTTTCTGATATTTAAATACTACACGTCTCTCATAGTGCTTACTTCCTAACACGTAAATCCTCTTCAACCTATTGGAAATATTGTGGGCCTCCACGTCGAAGAAGATTAACCAGGACGTCAACCACCGGGTAACCTAACCCCCGAGATACGTTCCTGGATATACAGGTGCCCACACACAGAGTGCCGCTACGCCATCTTTTAAGAAACAGCGAGAACTTATTCAAGGACCTAATAATAAAAAAAAACTACAAATAAAATTACAACTCATTAATTTACGAAACAGTCTCGAAATTAATGTAACACTTATGTAAGAGTAATTGTCTGCTGAAAGAGTGATATTTTTATGTAATGACATAATCATTCATCACACAGTGATTAAATATATGATGAAAATAATTTTAAAGTACGTTGACACGTGTGAATAGATCATCATAAGCCTTAAAATACGAGATGCATCCATATACCAATGACATATAATCTAATCTAAGAATGACTAAGAAATTTTTTAGCAGTCAATAAGAAGATATCGAGGTCTCATTATATATTTTGTTGTATGCATGGCAACAAAATTAAAAAGTAATTATAATAACAAATGTGTAATTAAAAGCGGAAAAAAAATTTTATACGTAAAAAATCAAATCGGGTAAACAAGTTGACTACAGAATAAAATTGCAGATATACAAATATGCAGATTAAATAGTTAGCATATATAAATATTACTTCAGTTATGTGTGTTTAATAATTGATTATTAAATTACATAAAGTTGCTTTACATTTTATGTCTAAATAATTGTAGTATAAAGATATTATAAAAATATAGTTTAATAGTAATTACACGTTAATAGTAATTATTTTTACATAAAATTTGCAACGTTTTTTAATAAAATAATCATAGTTTTATAACATAAAAATGTGATATGTGTATTATTTTAAAATATATGTCTTTTTTGTATATATTTTGGCTTTAAATTAAGATACTGATTTACGAATGCACCTATTTAGCAGATATATGAATAAATTATTAATTAGAACATAGTTATCGTTTGATCATTAAAAATATGCTGCAAAATTTTATTTCACAGAATAAGTTTGCGTACACGTGTAATAATCTCATATAAAGTTATTCCGTTTTTTTTTTTTCGAAGATAATTACGCTCTCCGAGAAAAGACGGGATGAAAGGTCGGTTTCTTGAATTGCGTAATGAAGTGTAGAAATATCAAAGTATTGCATTATAAAAAGTGAATGATAAAAACGGAAACTTGTTGGGGAACAGATGTAGTCATCGAGAACATCTCATCATCGGAAATACCGATTATTGGAAATATAGAAGTTTCGTAATCGCCACACCAATTCGATCAAACCAACATGACTCTCGATTCAAAGTGAGTATTATCTGATTCGAAACAAATTATTGCGCTTATAAAAATAATATTTAAAAAAATGTATTTTTCTCTTTAAAATTATTCTGTTTTAGTAAAGAAGAGCGTGCCATGCTGAACTACGCTACGCCTAATTACATTTCATCGGGCGTAGAGAATAACAACAATAATAACAATGAGAAGAATGAAAAAGATACCTTATGTAAAGACAAAACAACCGTGCAATACTCATCGAATTCAAAAGGAGTGCTTGCACAGGTTAGATATATAACTTGAAATCTTATAGTAGACGTAGAACTGTTTATTATTAATTCCCCGTATTTTTTAATTATTTTTTTTATTTTTACTTTATTATTATTATTTTTTTATTTTTACTTTTTTATTATTTTTTAATTATATTGCATAGAATAATAGTCCGCATAGAATTCGAGAGCTCTTTTCAGTATTTTGAAAACTATTCTGCAAGAGTGACTATCGTATATAACAAACCCTTTTTTTATTTCGCTCGCGTGTAAACTGCTAACTTTCGTGGAAAAAGGAATTTGCGCAGTGGTAGGCGCACTGCGTGTTCAGCCATGCGGGACCAACGGAGATATTCTGGATTAGTGCCAGAATATTTTTCGGTTTAAAAATAGAAAGATACCAAACATGGCACCTACCATTCTTCATCTAGTGCTTTCCTGTCGTTACTCGTTTCCGTCTCGGAATTGTAACGCCGTATCACTTTTATATCGACATAAATATTATTTTTGAGAAAGTAGGATACGCATATATTTGTAATAATATTCCTTCGGCAAAAATATGGATTAAAATTTTTGAAAATTCAAATGTGATTTTAAATCGAAATATTCGAAGGAAAAAAAAAACATTCTCAATACCACTTAAACATGCGGACATATATTTTTGTAAAATATATTTATCTCTCTCTCTTTAGTATCTGCAGCATGCAAATTGCATCGCATTAGAATGAGTTGCTTCAGTGGAACTGTGCTCGCATGCAGTTACATATATCTTTCCGTGTGATGTGCCACTGTGCTTTACCGTTTGTCGCAAGACATACATACATGTATATATATCTCTGCACGAGATTTTCGACAAAGCGTACTTTGCCGTGAATGTCGTACGGCACATAAATATCCTCCAGCGGCTTACGTCAGTATCTACGGAACAGCGGAAACAGGGCAAATTCTGTGCGATATAATAGCAGTTTGAGTTTTATAGAAAGCGAAGAGCGGTAGTAAATCTTGGCTGGTTGTCAACCACATGTTTCTTACCCCCTTTTTCAATTCGTTCAAGCTTGTCTTTGTGTGTAATTGTTATACGTTCACTTGGGAACGGCTCCAACATTCTTCTCGCCGTTTCACTTCTTCGTGATTAAATCGTAATTTTTTACGGTTGACGCCGTCGCTGCCAACCCTCACATATCAATCATGTATGTTTTGATTTATTGCAGTGATGATTGACTTTGAAATATTCGTTGAATTATCACGGCCGTGTGATTCTTTCGCTGTTATATTAAAATACTTTACTGCAATAATTTATTATGATAATTAACACGATCAGTGAAATGACTAATTATGTGTTTGCAGTGCTTGGTAACAGGTGCAGTATTGTTGCTGGCGACTGGTGGCGGCATGCCGATTGGTTACAGCGCTGTTCTGTTGCCACAATTGTCAGACAATAGCAGTACTATATATGTGGACCGCGAACTTGGCTCCTGGATAGGTGAGAGCGCACGTTTGCTAGATATTAATTTTATCTACACTCACCCGAAAAAAAAGCGGTACACTGAAAATGTGGGAAAAATTCATCAAATTTCAACTGACGATAACTTCGTAAATAATAAAGATAGAAAGTTCTATAAAATATGGAAATAAAGCTAAAAATCTCTACTTTAAGAATCAATTTATTTCAATGTTGCAAAATAAATTTATTGAAAATGGCGGATGACAAAGCGCGAGCATGCAAAATTGAAAAATAATGGTTCGAGTTTGCGACGGTGCACGGTATAAACAAAAAATTGTAGCTTATTGGGATCAAAAGCGTACGAAAGTACAGAGTCTCCTCTTTAAAATGCTTTTTTATGCATCTCGATACGATGATTTTTCGCCGAGAGATTCGCATTTGAAGAAAAAGGCAGATTCTTACTTCAAATGCGAATCTCTCAGCGAAAAATCATCGTATCGAGATGCATAAAAAAGCATTTTAAAGAGGAGACTCTGTACTTTCGTACGCTTTTGATCCCAATAAGCTACAATTTTTTGTTTATACCGTGCACCGTCGCAAACTCGAACCATTATTTTTCAATTTTGCATGCTCGCGCTTTGTCATCCGCCATTTTCAATAAATTTATTTTGCAACATTGAAATAAATTGATTCTTAAAGTAGAGATTTTTAGCTTTATTTCCATATTTTATAGAACTTTCTATCTTTATTATTTACGAAGTTATCGTCAGTTGAAATTTGATGAATTTTTCCCACATTTTCAGTGTACCGCTTTTTTTCGGGTGAGTGTATTAAGGACATATAAGTTGGGAAATAATTTTGTAAAAATATTTCTGTAGATATTTTTGGAGAAAACTTTTATCAATTCGTGTTTGTTCCCTAAAAAATGAATGATATTTACATCAGTATTAAATCGGACGATTGATCTTTATTTATGAAACGAGATTAAAGAGATCTCCTCTGAGGCCTTACGAGTTCAAGAACCGATAGGCAGGTTCAAGGTTGCACTATTGCGACCCTCGCGCGAATAAAGCGACCGCCGCCGTTCGTTGCAAACCGTAACCGACTATATACTGTCTCATTGGATGATCTTTATCAATGAGGCCAAGTTTGTGTGCGAAGGATACCATTTGAAAGTCTATGGGCCTTGACAACGTGCAATGTCATAATTAAACGATCGCGTAGAAACGTACATCCTTTGATAAATGCCAATTAAATTGGTCGTGCAATCTTTTATTCGGATAACGTGTGGAAAGCAAATATCTCCGCTAGAATGTGAATTTTAGCACTCTGTTTTATGTATCTTTATTGCGCACGTGTCATGCACGAGACCTACAAAGTATACAACTACTATCCTAAATGTGTGGTGCGTAAACTGCGTGAAACAACAATGTGAGCACGTAACATTATATTGTTACTTACTGCGCAGAACGTTTTATCACGCCATAAAATCTGTAATATTCAACATATTATGCATTTTATAGTTTGCAGATGGTGGATATATACTTGCTATAACATAAAAGTCGTATATTTATACGAAATCGCTTAGAAAGTGTAATATCGCTTTGCGCATCATCAATTTCACGAGAAACAATTCTGTGTAGAGCATTAAAGAAAGAAAACACACGTGAAATATCTTTCTTTGTCAGTTTATAAATTTGATAAATATATAAAGACGGGATTACCAGGGTTTGATGGTAAATTTATTCAATTTCATGTTGCGTTGGATTTTCAATTATTCAAGATCGGAGACCGAGGCGTGTGAAATCCCTTTTTCTTTCACATTTCTGTCTACGCGCGACTGTACAAAAGATCGAATAGGCTTAAAGGGGCTATTCTTAAAACATACGGGTCATGCATATGTTGAAAATTTATTGGTCCCACATGAAATATATATCGTAAGATCGAAGTACGGTTTGCGATCCGCTGAATGATTGATTCTCGCACTGAATCTTCATTGTTACAATCTGGAATTTATTGTGCTACCTATCGCGAATAATTAACGTCACTGGCAGTCGTTAGCACTGATTGTGATCGATCATCTGCTTTTCCGAAAGGCTCAACGATCATTATTCGTGACGTGTCAGTAAGAGACGTTGCTTGTAACTCGTTGTGTCAAAATATTTATTCTCAGTCGCGTGGATTTTTTATGTGTCAGTCCCAAGCGTGTCATAAAACACATTTATAAAACATAGATTGTTATTAAATTAGATATACAATTGAAAAAAATATTACTGTAAAAGTTGACTAAATCTACAATCTTTTTTCGATAAATTATAAGTATGCAAATTATTTTACTTTTATCTAATTTTATTAAATGTAGATATCTACAAAATTATTCTTTTGCTGCAGTGCTATGTGTAACGAATCCCTTCAATTTCATTAGGACGAAAGGAACGCGGCGTAAAAAACAAGCTCGATGCACGCGACGAGCGTTCCAAATGGAATTGATTGCATTCCTCATGAATGCAACGCGAATGTTGATGAATTAGGAAAAAAAACGGAATCGCAATTTGCGGCGATGGGTTTTATTAATGTATCGGATACCGAAATATCAAAAGGTCAATAGTGACAATTACAATTAATATAATTACGTTATTTCGTTATATTCGTAATTTCTAGTTTCACGAGTGCGAATTAATATAGTTATTACTTTGAAAGCTTTTCGCAATGTTATTTTAATTATAAAATGTAAATTTTTACAACACTAGCGAACTCTTCTCGTTCCCGGTAAGAGCTTGAAACTTTTGTCTAGGCTAATGATCATTTCAATTCAAGTATTCAGCGAAATCCTCTTGTAATCTTCTTTGAAAGTCGACGAATAATAATTGCAATTCGACTGAATAGCTTTTCCTACGAAAAAATTTTTACTATATTTTTTTTCTGCGCAAACACTACGCAATATGTTAATAATTATGTGGGCCGTAATATGCGATTATTCTCGTGTCATTGCGAGTTAAACTTTTAACATTTATAACAAACACGTCCCACGTTCAATCCGATAATAGTATATAGATGCACATGTGATCGTAAATAGCTTCGCGTTAATTGCTCCGTTATATTCTGCGTCGCGCAATAACATTTTAACGAACGCTCGTAAGAATTTTATGGTTGGCGCACAATTGTCGTTTGATACGCTCATTAATGCGCAAATTTGCAATTACGTGCCATTTGAATTTTCACGTTATTCATTCTTTACGCTCCGCAAACTTCTAAACTAATAAAAAAAATGACGTTAAATCCCTTTGCGCGCATGATAAATGAGAATGAAAAGGATATTAGGAAAAAGAATAGGATATTTGGATTAGTTTCTTTATGGAACGTGGACTATGCAATTGTTAAAGTAATGAATTGTTTGTTATGCAGCGATAAAGAAGAGTGAAAAGGATAGTAGAAAAAAGAATAGGATATTTGGATTAGTTTCTTTATGGAACGTGGACCATGCAATTATTAAAGTAATGAACTGTTTGTTATGCAGCTTCGGTTCACAGTCTGGCTACTCCTATCGGCTCCTTGCTATCAGGACCGTTGCTCGATGCAATCGGCAGACGAAGTAGTCTCCAATTGTCGGCTGTTCCTTTATGCATAGGTTGGCTGATCATCGGTTTCTCCAGAAACGTGATTTCTATTTTAGTAGGAAGAGTCGTCTGCGGCTTGTCCGTAGGATTGATGGCAGTGCCTGCACAGGTACAGTATTTCATGCAGAATGAATTAAAAATGCGACATATATCTGTAAAGCAGAAATAAATTAATAATAACATATGGAACTTTGTAAAATAAGTTTCACGAAGATGAAAGTTGAATATCATATAAAAAGAAAATTATATTTAAATTTGTCAGTTTAATGTTTACTGTAGCTTAATTAATTCATGATCTTCGATTTCATTTTTTATAATAAATCTTTATTTAATATAACATCATGTTTTATTAACATTTAACGCGATATTAATGTAATTATTTTATTAATATTTAACGCTATGACATTAACATAATTATCTTCCATTTGATCGGTTTAGTTTTTGCTCGGTCTGATCATGGACGGACTTTTACTACTTGATCTGTTGATTGACTTTTGCTACTTATTTCACACCGATCGATTTCTTTATTTAAACCACTATTTATAACTTCATTATTTACTCTACTATACTATATTTATTAAAATTTCAATAGTTTTAAAGCATAACGTTTGCATTGACCATATTTTAAAGCCTAAATCTGCATTTTTTTAGGTACTAGTAGGAGAAATGGCGGATCCAAACCTTCGTGGATTCTTGGCGGTGGGCGGTTTCGCATCGTACTGCTGCGGCATCCTGCTTGTTTACGCTTTGGGCGCTTCTTTTAATTGGGACATCGTGGCCTTCTGCGCCATTGTACTTCCTTTTCTGGCCTCCGTCGCTCTCTGTTTGGTGCCCGAAAGTCCCGTCTGGCTCGTTAGACGGAAGAAAATTGAGCGCGCTAAGAAAGCCCTTTTGTGGCTCAGAGGCGGCGATATGGAACAGGTGAAAATTCGCAAATCTATTTTCGCGCGTATGAAAAACGCAAAAGAATTTATTAGCGAGTAATAACGTTGGCGTAACAGTGTCGCAAGTGTTTGAAAGTATTTGATTTAATCAGATGTGTAAGGAGATAACGTTTCTCAACACAAGAATGGAAACTGATCTCGATGAAAGGCCCGCAAATATATCGCTGAAGGAGCGAATCTTCTCGGCGGTGTCCACGATTCGCGATCCGGGTGTGCTGAAACCATTGGTCATCATCAACGTGTTCAACATGCTTCAATTAAGTAGCGGGACGTACATTATCGTCTTCTACGCCGTCGATATGGTCAAGGATATCGGTGAGAATGTGTTTGCTTTCCTTCGAAACTTTAATTTTCACATATATATTTTTCAGTAGTAAGTAGATAACCATGTCAAACTTTGAAGTAAAGTCGTATAAACTTTATAAAGTGTAAACTTTTTAAACTGTAAAGTCTCGCGAACTTTTTAAAATGTAAAGTTTTATCACGCCATTTCTTGCAGGCGGCGGCAATGTGGATAATTACTTAGCGGCTGTGGTGACGGCGGTTATCAGGTTTATCTTTTCCCTCGTCTCCTGCGTTTTGCTACTTAAAATGGGCAGGCGAACCTTAGGCATCCTTTCGGCGCTCGGTACGTCCTTGGCTTCATTAGTCCTTGCGGGATACATGGTCGCCGGGAAGGGGGGAGCCTCCGTAGACGTGAGTATCTCGATTTTCTGCGTTTTCCGATTCGTTCTGTGCGTTAATAAATTTAATACACGACTTTAGTCTTACGTGCTGGCTGTATGTCTGCTGCTTTACGTTGCCGCGAACACCATTGGTCTGCTGACACTTCCCGGACTGATGATCAGCGAACTGATGCCTCTAAGAGCCCGCGGCATCGGCGGTGGATTTATTTTTTTCTTCTTCAATTTACTTATGTTCTTCGCTACAAAGTGTTTCCCATTGGTAAAGTATCACAGTATTTTCTTCTGCATGCGAAACAAAATTTTGAAAAGGACACTATTCATATGTTTCTAATTAAATGTACGTGCGCAATGTCTGAGATTATTCTATACATTTTGAGGATATTTTAGATATTTTTTTATTTTGTTAATTGTGCGAAGAAAGATTCAATATTATTTTAAGGTGAACGAAGCAGTTGGCACAACGGGGATTTTCGCCATCTTCGGTACTTTCGCTTTTCTGGAGGCTGTTTTTATTTACCTTGCTCTACCGGAAACAAAGGACCGTACGCTTCAAGAGATTGAAGATTATTTCCAGGTGAGAAAATATTTCACTTCTAAAAAATTGAATAAACTTATTAATCACGGAGATCACAGTGTGCTTAATATAATTATGTTTTTACAGCAAAGTAATATTTTATGGATAACCAGAAGACAGGCAAGAAGAAGGAACCGTGTCCAAGAAGAATAGTTTTCTACAATAGTATTTAATATTTCTCATCGCGTGTAAATAAGAACAAATTAAGATGTTTTCTATAATTTATACAACTGCGATCTTTGTTTAGTAGTAAATGTAATTGTACATTTTTTATATCGTTATTATTTTAAGATGTTTTTATGAATATGTGCGGATAAGTTAAAATTATGCCATTAGATGTAGCAATGTAATGACATAATGACAAATGTATGTATATTCTTTATTTATAAACAAATCATATTAAGTCGTACACGGAGAAAATTTTATATCAAAAATTACTATGTACGGTAGTAGCTGCAAACCATGAAGAAATTATAAAAATTTTTGCTATGTTTTCCACATGTGAAATATAGTAAAAATTTTCGGTCCGCGGTTAATGCCGTACATAGTAATTTTTAATATCAAATTTTCTCCGTGTATGATTGATGTATGAATAAAATAAAATTTTTAATAATTTAATGTGAGGAAGCAACCAAGGCATCAATTTCGAAGTAATATATCCTGCACGCAGGATTTCGTTTATTAATTTACTTTTACAGATATGCCTTTTGACAACAGGGTGTATTCTATTATAGACATGTTTATTATCATCGGTACTCACATGTGATACTGAGCACATGTTGACACTAAAATAGAATTTTATTATTTTTTCATTCGGCTGTCTTTTTCATCTTGCGTTACATAGTTATTATCACTATTTAACATTTCTTTAATATTTGTCTTTTCGATATATTTGTAGAGTGCTGAGGGAGAGGGCATGTAGCAGACTATAAAATAATTAATCCTCTACAATATCATAACTCGCAAAAATAAAAAATAAAAATTATTAACGATTATAGAAACTAAATATTATAACCAGAAGAGAATTTTGCACATCTTAAAGTTAATTTTTTTTTTAAATAAATTTTAAAATAAATTTTAAATAAATTTTAAATATATTTTATATATAGTTTTAATTGCGTCGTATTTAATATACTCTCTATCGCTGCACGAGATATATATTAATTTATCGAGACTACAAAAACAATGTCTTCGGGCTATGCCACACTTATCATTATGACGATCGCGAAAAATTGATTCATATAATAGGCAGCCGAATTTTTGTGGTAGTGGACTGTATCTGTATTTTAGTTTCATTTAATTATGCGGATTGCGGAATTTCTCTCCAGCGAATTTCGCGGCAGCGCCAAGCTCCTCCTCAATACGCAGAATCTGGTTGTATTTGGCCAAACGTTCCGAGCGGCAAGGCGCACCAGTTTTAATTTGGCCGGTCGAGAGACCAACAACCAAGTCAGCGATAAACGTGTCCTCAGTCTCTCCGGAACGATGGGAAACCATGGTGCCCCAACCATTGCTCTTGGCGAGCTTGTGAGCATTGATGGATTCTGTTACACTGCCAATTTGATTGACCTTTAATAACAGGCAGTTGCAAGCTTTCTTGTCGATTGCTGTTTGAATCCTGAAACAAAAGAATAGCGATTAATAATTTAAATCAAAATCTAAGAAAATAAAAAAAGATCTTGGATATTATTACCTGACAGGATTAGTGACCGTGAGATCGTCACCAACGATTTGAATAGGAGTAGCCGCGGTCAGAGCGGTCCAGGAATCCCATCCATCCTGATCGAAGGGATCCTCAATCGATACGATCGGGAAATCTTTGACAAATTCCAAGTACAAGTTCTTCAACGCTTCTGGTTCCAGATATGTGCTCGGATCAGATTTCTCATTCTTGAAGTCTAAATCGTACTTTCCGTTTTTGTGGAACTCAGAGGCGGCGACGTCCATTCCAATTTTGATCTTCCCTTCATAACCGGCAGTCTATAAATTTATGGCAAAATTCTTGAAAATTGACAATCACTGTAAAATAATAATGTAAAATTCATGTCATAAATCTCTCAACTTACCTTAATAGCGTCGATAATCAAATTAAGAGCTTCCTTATTTTCCAAAATGTTTGGTGCAAATCCACCCTCATCACCGACAGCTGTGGCGTCAAGACCGAACTTCTTCTTGATACCTGCCTTCAAGTGATGATAGACCTCACTGCCCATTTTCATGGCTTCTGTGAAATTGGCTGCACCAGTGGGTAAGATCATGAATTCTTGCATAGCCAACTTGTTACCAGCATGAGAACCACCATTAATCACATTAAATGCTGGCACTGGCAAAATGATATTATTGTTGCCAGCCAACTCAGCAATATGTCTGTAGTACAAATACATACATGTAAAATATAGTCACGTATAGAGTATATTTAATAGCTAGATATTTAAAAATGTTTTCTTTCGACAAAAAAAGAGAAATTTAATCAAATTTGCTATCCACCTATCAACATTGTTAATATTTTGCTCACTGCAATTATGAGTGTCAAATATACTTACTTATATAAGGCTAAACCCTTTTTAGCAGCACCAGCCTTGCAAACTGCTAAGGAGACACCCAAAATTGCATTTGCTCCAAGTTTGGATTTATTCGGCGTGCCATCCAATTTCAGCAGGAGATTGTCGATTTCTGTTTGTTTTGTAACATCCAATCCAGCCTTGAGAATAAGAGATCTTTATCAATGTCTGTCAATTCTTAATATAACTATAAAATGTTGTGTAATAAATATTTGGCATCTATTAGAGCCTTGCATTATATTTATAAAATTAATCACAGTTCACAGGACTCTGGTATTTATGATATTTAGTTAGCGAACAGTACTTTTGTCAGTTCAGGAGCAATGATGGAGTTAATGTTCTCTATGGCTTTGAAAACGGATTTTCCATGATATTTAGATTTATCGTTATCCCTCAGTTCCAAAGCTTCATGGACACCAGTAGATGCACCAGATGGCACTGCCGCGCGGAAGAGCCCTTGATCAGTGACAAGGTCGACCTAAAAGCACACAAATAATATCATATAAAAAAATATATAATAAAATGTTACAGATGCATTTCCATACAATTTAATATATTACCTCTACTGTGGGGTTTCCACGAGAGTCGTAGATTTGACGAGCCTTGATGCTTTTTATGGACATTTTGAAGTAGTTGCTTGTCGACGTAAAGTGCCTTGCTGAAGTCAGAAAACTGCAAATAGCATAATAAACATAAAGTAATAGAATTAATTGCTAAAAAATAATAAAATCACACACAACAATAATTATGAAATCACATTTTATTCTTCGCATCACGCTTTTAGGTTATAAAATAATATCAATGCTATAAATAAACTTCGCTACTCGTCCAATCGTGTTCGCTATATATATAACATTTTTTAATAAATAATTGTTATCGAATGGATTTCATGATGTAAGATTGTCTGTCAAGAAAGAAACTCGTTATCAATCGATGTAATTTATGAATTCGCAATAATTATAACAAATTATGACAAAGTGCAATAAATGTAGACAGAGTATAAACTGACAATTACAATCGACTACTTTTAAATAAAAAAAAGAAAATTCTTAAGTCAAAAATATTGTAGCAACTGTTACAGAAAAAATGACAGTCGCTAATCAATATCTTAGCAAGCAATTATATAAAGTTCATGAATAATATTCAAGAATTGATACAATAAAACAATATGTTAAACGCTCCTAATCAATGTAAATCTCCGTCGAGCTGTACATCGATCTCGACCTTGTCAAGGTCATCATAAGCCCGGTATTTGAAGAAACCAATTTTCGGAAAAGAAACATTTAATTTGCACTAAGAATATCATTACACGTCAAAAGATTACACTATTAGCGCGATCACGATTGTTAACGACCTTGTAACGAAGTTCCGGTACGAAACGATGCGACCGGCAAGTAACACCAGCATTTCTCAGAGAACTCAACTGTGCGAAGAAAATGACGAACTCACGCGGTTCAGATATGAACAGATGTGAATAAATCAAGAAAAAACTCTCAATTCACTAAAGAACCGGCTATTGTTTCGCGAGCATACAAAATGCTCACCTAGTGTAACGCGCGCGACAATCCGCACCGATCGTAGGATGAAGAATGAAGTTTGACCTAGCCAGTGACCTACACTGGTGATGCAAGCAGGGAGTTATCGATTATGAGATTCTCGTAGAATGTTAGGTTAAAAAGAAACGAGAAATTTATCTACTCTTGCTGTCTTACGCGAAAGAGATATATTATTGCAATTTATCGTGTTATCACGTATTGCTCCTAAAACATTTGGGAGTTTTTTTTATAACATCTCAGAATTACATAACAAGTGAAGTTTGTCTCGCATTCTTACGTATTCCAACATGAATTGGACAAATTGATAGAAGCCAATGGTTTAGCATCTTTTGAAAACCATTCAAAATTGATTGGTTAACCTTGAAAGTGTGCACCAATCGCACAGAAAATGTATGCGCATAACCAATCAGAAGCTTAGTGTAAGCGTCGTTTCATATAGTATAGTAATGCAATCTGCAAAAAGTTCTATACGACTTTAACCATTGATTAAAAAGAGAAGAGGATACTCAAAGATTGTTCTGATTAAGAATATCATAATTGGGCTTGTTCGTTTTAGCTGCACTGGGGCAGCTCTGGGTCTGCTCTAAACAAGATAATACAGGACAAACTATTTATCTGTCCTGTATTATCCTGTGTAGAGCAGACCCAGAGCAGCCCCAGTGTAGCTAAAACGAACAAGCCCATTATAACGTATTCTCTCAATATTTCGGCCTAAAAAATAAAAGTACGATTTCGTAGTTTACTTCTATTCCGCGAGTGTCTCTAGTTCCAATAAACCCTTAACATTTAACACTAGAAGAGTATGAACTGTAAGCACATTTGATATTAATAATGGTGTAATTTTTTAAATAAAAAAGATAATTTATTTTATTATTAGGTAATTATAATTTATTTTTCTCTTTGTAATTTTTTTTACGAAATAAGATATATGTCACAAAACTGTTTTGAATGTAATCCTAGTGTCTTAGTGAGAACTCGATTGGCAATATTGCTGCATTCTGCCGGTATCATTTGCGTAGGTCAAACGTGCTTATAAATATTTTTCATTTCAAAGCGTTTCGTAACATGTAACGTGTTGTGTGTCCAAGTTTGACAAAATTTTGGAAAGAAATGTCGGATTTTATAAAACAATATAAGAAACCACCATCTACTTTTGGTAAAACAACAATAATTAAAAGCAAGCTTGTTCAAAAACAACAAGAAGAGCGCGTTAATAGCAGAACAGAAATTTTAGAAAAAAATCGAAAGAAAAAGTACTTATTAACATCGCAAAACAGTAAGTTAATACAAAATAATATAATTCCTGTTTTTTTTAATGTATTTTAATTGCTTGCTAATTAAATAATGCAAGTTGCGCTTGTTTGAAATTTTATTTAATACGTTGACTGCTATAAAACATGCTGACCATCGTATCGATATTGTTTTTCAAAGATAAATTATGTACTGATATCACAGACCTATATGAGATATATTTTATATTAATACAAACCATTCGATCGTAATATTAAAAATGGCCTAATATTAAAAAACCTAGTACAATGGCCCAAAACATGAAAAAAGTTTTAGACATTACTGACAGCCAACGTATTAATAAGAGATATAAGAGATACACATCATACAAGTCAAGGACTATTCTTGCTGTTTGCACAACACTCAGAATTCACACGTTCAAAATTTTAATTTAGCTGTAATATAATAATAATCAGAATACATATATCTACTATTTTTTTATCAAAAGAGATTTAACAATATTTGCTGTTAAAACATAATAATAAATTTTTTAAAATTTACTAAATAAATTAACTCTATAAATACATGATAATTTTTATATAGATATATTAAATATTAAATTAAATTTTTACATACATAATTTAGTTATTGCATTATATTATGATAATAATTGAACTATACACATTTGCATAGAAAAATAGTGTGCGTTTTAAAAACTATTTAAATATATATATAATTTTAATATATTGCATGTGTGTGAAAGAAATTGATAAGAATTATTTGATTAGGCAAGAAATATTTTTGATTTTCTAATAAAACACTTAAAATTCTAGATAATAACTTACAAAAATTAATGGAGTGGAAAGCGGAACGCGCAAGAAAGAAGAAGGCAGAAGAGTTGACAGAAAAACCTCCTTTTAAAGTTGGAATTGTTCATCATAAATATTTTTCTCCACCTAATTTTTTGACTAATGATTTAGTTGCTTCGAAAAAGAAAAAAGTTGCTCGAACAGATAATAAAACTACTTTTAAAAGGAGAATTACAAAAGCTACGGAGAAGCGACTGAAAGCTAAAGCTGCAAAACAAGAAGCTCGGAAACAAGAAGCTTGGACACAAGAAACTCGGAAACAAGAAGCGCCTACAACTTCGAGCCACAATACAATCAACGGGACACTTTATACAAGTGGCGAAAAATCGAATAATAACAAAATTGAATCTATCGAACGGGAATTATTTGACCCACCTGATCACAAGTTTAATTCATCTGCTGATCTGTCTACCATATTATTTGGAAATGTATTTATAGAAAATACGTCAATCGAAGATATTCTTTCACATGATAAATCAGTAGAGAAAGTCTTTTCAACTATCCTGTCATCAGACGAAGATGAGCCTTTAAATTTTTCGCAAAACGAGCAAGTGGAAAAAAAAGAACATTCTACCAAATATTTTAAACGTCTGTTATGTAAAGAAAAAGATAGGCTCCAGAAACTTTGTGATAAGTGGACGGCAATACAATCACAAGATAATATTACGGAAGATATTCAATATCAAATTAATCAAGCAGTAGGTCAAACGACTATGTTAATTAAAGAGAAATTTGAACAATTTCGTCATTTAATATTAATTTGTGAAAAAAGTGAAGAAAAAAAAGATGACATTGCAGGAATAAAGATAACTTGTACAGATTTGCATGGATTTTGGGACATGATGTATATCCAAGTGAAAGATTGTGATTCGCGTTTTGCAAAACTGGAGAAACTTCGTGCTGGAAATTGGCAAGAACAATTATTACACATGGAATTTCTTTCAGCCAGAAAAAAGACAACGAAGACGCCGAAACAGAGCTCGTCGCGAACATCAATTTTAGGCAATCAGAAGAAAAAGAAGTTGGCGAAAATTGGAGATGCTAAGAAGCATTCACTGCCGATTAAAACAAATGACATATTTACTACGCCTTCCATGAGAAACAAGAAAACTGCTTTTCACAAAAATTTGGATATATTATGTAGAAGAAAATTGCTGTATCACACCATTCCTAACTGTACATCAACACCATTTTCTGAAAGTATTATGTCAAGCACTTCGAATCGTATTAGTACTTCGTTTATAACAATAAAAGTAAGCAAATTCTACCAAACCAAATTCAGATCAAGTGACACGTCTACACCACAGTTAAATAATGAAAAGCATATGTAAAATTAAGATCCAAGTCGGCATCAGTAATGTTATTTATATATAAAAAAATACTATTTATATATAAAAATGTGTATGTTAAAATATTCCTAAGAATTAGAAGAACAGCTACTGACGGAGATATTAGAATTCGATGATTTCTCAAGATCAATATATTTATTTTGTTAAATTAATCCGACAAATTACAATAATTTGACAAATTAATTTGACAAAACTATCGAACAACGAATTAAAAGATATACAAAAATCGCGAGCTTTATTAATAGACAATTCTGAATTTGATGAAATAATGTTAAATAAATATATTGATCTTGAGAAGTCAAATTCTAATACCTCTGTGAGCAGCTCTTTTTGTGAAACAATAATAGAAATAACATTAAAAGCAAACTAAAATATAAATTCTTAGGAATATTTTAACATATACATTTTTATAGTATATAAATAGTATTTCTTCTAAATGTGTTTTATTTATGTGTACAAAGCAATGATGTAATAAATATGTAAAAATAAAACGAATAATTGCGGTAGAATTAAATTGAAAAGATTGTTTCATTCTGAAAAATTTGTAACGCAGAAATAAAGGCAATTGTTTATTTAATTTTTCTCCAAATGTTTAGATACAGTTCACACAAATATATACAGACGTTACTGAGCACATTTACAACGGTTTGTATTGAAATCTGTGATTTCGCGCGTTAATTCGCACCAATATACATAAGCGAACGCTTGTATTTGCCGCGCTCAAGCGAGGGATTGACCGCGTCGCGCGATGAAATAGATATATAGTATATAAATAAATTATTTACCTAAACTAATTTATATAAATAAATTACTTAGGTACACGAATGTCACGATATCTAGCGTATTAATTCGCCGTTTCGGTTGTGCGAAATGGCGATAATACTTGTCCGGCAATAAAATATGTATATTATATTGTGTGGTCCTGTGATCTTTTCTCTCCCGTTGATATAGAATCAAATAATCTGATGATCAAACGCGAGCCGCGCATAAATATTAAGAAATAATTATAATCTACGAATAAATATCACGTTAAATATATATGTAGTATCTGCAAAATATCATCTTTTTTTTTTCCTTTGCGACCGCGCGAACATGATATACGAACACTGGGGAGATTGTACTTATTAATATGATGATACACAATAAGCCGAACGTACGTTGCGGCAGTGTGCCAAATTACGAGGCACACTCGATTTTTTTTCTGGCACTTAGATTAAATCGTATCGCACACGACTCGTTCATAATTACGATCTAAATTATAATATACCTCGATACAGCGATGTCCTTCGCAGTGATAGTAATAAAAAATTGTTCCGGCGAATCGTTTATGAGATATTGTCACCGTAATATACATATAGATTGAACTGAAGAATTTTCATTATTAATTCGCTTATTGTTAATCTTACCTATATGTGATCATAATTATATTCTTTATTCTGTTTACTTCGGATATATCGTCGGCATATGTCGGTGGCTCGATGTATTCATAAAATTTGGTCAGACTCGTTTATGCCTCTTAACATCACGATATGCTGCCTAGCATTTGTACGACGTATAGTTACTTTGTAATCGAGAATAGTTTTGAGATAACTGACATCGACGTCTACTCATCTATTAGAACTTTGTTTTATTTATAATCATAAAGTGTCCGAAATCGTTCGTACTTTCGTGGTTCATTTGTCCAGCTAACGTATTGTCTCTATTATAGTTATCATAACAAGATTATTTCATCACTTGAAAT
Organism: Linepithema humile; assembly: GCF_040581485.1. Taxonomy (NCBI): domain Eukaryota; kingdom Metazoa; phylum Arthropoda; class Insecta; order Hymenoptera; family Formicidae; genus Linepithema; species Linepithema humile. Next base: position 35,529,344 of record NC_090128.1, read on the forward strand.
CTCATTGTAACAATAATGATTATCCGAGGGCATCGAGATCCCTATCGATCTTTTCGTTAAATTAACTGTAAATTCGATCAGGTCACCTCGACATAACATTCTTACGTCCGAACATGAAACATCAGAAGCTCAGAATCTTATTGTTATAGATTTAGCGATATATTCTCATAGTAGCTTGTCGATAATTAATTCTTTGAGTCATATATAGTCTGCGTCTGATATAGTGAGCCGCATTTGCAACGTCGATTAACATTCGACTCTCCGGCAAATGCACAACAGGATTTGGTTTCACCATCTTTCCTCCCATAGGCTGTTCATTAAGTCATCGTTGTGAGTCCATGCGCGATGAAAGCCGGAAAAAAAAAAATTTAAACGATAAAGAAGATTCATTCTTGAAGAGTCAGGTGTGCGCTTTTTTTCAAGGGCAACACTTGGGCGCAGAAACAAGCTGTCGCTCAACAGAGCTGTCTTCAACATTGTCGCGATTAACTAAGCTAGGTAAGTCCTAGGATTAGACTTCGAGATGCCCGCCGAGGCGTCTCCCTTGGCGGAGCACGAGGACCACGTCTCTTCGGCCAGACTGCCGTATCTCTGCACACCCGGGAACGGCGGCCCGGAACTCTGCGGCGAGTAATAGCCGCCCTGCAGTTGCTGGTAATAATTGCCGGCGGATTGTTGCTGATACTGTTGGTACTGATCGCCGCCCGTCAGGACGTTGCTGTAGCCCGAGTACGAGCCGTACTGAGACGAGGAGTACGACGAGGAGGAGTAGCCGCGCTCGCTCAGGCTGCGATAAGGCCCCGAATGGTGGGGCCTACCCTCCTGTCAGACCGGGGTGCTCACCGCGGCGGTGCTTATGTACTCGATGTCGCCGATACTCTTGACGCGACGGTGCCGCTTGCCGCCGCCAGCCGTCATCGGCCGCGGCGGCAGTTGCGGCGGTGGTGGCGAATTGCTGCGGACGCTGCTGCTCATGTACTGGCTGGCGAGGCTTCCGGTGTCCGAGGACGACGACGGCGATGCCTTCTCGCTTCTAGGCCGGAGACCGAATGCTCTGCTCAGGGATCCCTGCGAAAGGATGCTGCACGTTAGAATCGAGGGTTTGTTCAAGCGGTGGATTTCGAACTCTTCAGAGAGGTCGAAGTTACGAGCAAACGAGCGATGATGCCGATCAAATTTATTCAAACATCACGGAAGCTTGAGATGACGTACTAAGATTTCTAATAGGCTTATTTTAATATTTTTTTTAGAATTTTTTTGGATTGCCTGGGAAATTAAAGGTTTTTGAAGAGAATTTAAAGAGTGCCTGGAAATTTAGATAGAGATTGAAGCTGTCAGATAATCAGCTGGACTCTCGCTTTCATATTGACACCAGGCTCTAGTGTTTAATCAAGCGTAACTGTTACATTTATTTAGAATAGTAAAACGACTCTTTGGTGTGGAGGCAAAGTATCGCTATCTAAATTTCGTTTGCTGTATCTTCGGCTGGAATGAGAGGATCAGCGAATATCAGACAGAGATTTTAGGATTCGCTGGGTAGCAGAGTGATCTTTGCGTGATTGCGAGCAGTGTGGGGGGAATACACATGCTACGACAAAGAGAATGGCTCGTGTTCCCCGCTTCGATTTCGTTATTCCGAAACATCGACGATTGGTGAGCCCATCCTGATCGCCAATCATACAAATCTAAGTGATATAGAAAACACACGATGATCTAAACGGTGTGTGAATAAGGAAATCAGTGGAGACACTACGAAGGACACTACTGGTGTAAGTACGTACGTGATTGTATTAATGGCGCATACCTGTGAGCTTCTCCACGACAACTAGCAAAAGGACGAAATAAGGTCGATTAAGAATCCACACGTTGAATTTCCACATTGAAATCATCAGTTTATATTTACACAATCGATTATTACGGGCGAATGTGGGGCACCGCGGTGCCCCTTTGTAATCATAAATAAACGGCCCGCTATAAATATGAACGTTTTGCTATGTAATTCGATTTGCATAATTGCGTTAATTTAACCGCTATTCGCTATAAAGGTGTACCTTAAGATACGGGACATTCTGGTTACATACATGAGGAGGACATGTGTTTGGCTAATGTATATGCTCGTTATATACAGTGTTTACAGTGTAGCATTAGCGCGTACGCCGGTGTACTTAGCACCGAGAAGAGGGTATAATCGCGGGATTACGGGGCTGCATAATTTCACCGCGACTGCAATTGGGAAACAATCGATACACTTCTGAATATTTCAGCCGACGAATTATGGCCGTCCATGACGATGATCTTTAATTATGCACCGTATCGCGAAAGAATAATCGTGATTTCCGCAACAAGAAGTAAATTGTGCAGAATCAATATTGACCTAATAAAATTGATATCAAAAATTACGCAAATGAAATGAAATATTTTCAGTAAGTGAACAAAATGCGCAAATATTGTTGTTTATGTTTTCCGCACTTTATCGTATAAATAAGTTTAAATATTAATTCGATGGTAAACGCGATGATAAACAGATGAACCCCTGCTTCTCCCCTGCGCGATTACACATCTTTTTCTCAATGCGGCAGATTGTCTGGCAATCTGATTGGACTATAAAGACGGAAACAAGGTATACAAGTAGATGATTAGATGCAAGAAGGAGATGTTTCCGCGACCTGTTTCATTCTCTATAATTATAGATAGTACGACTGCAAGGCTTAGGCTTGTATTCCATCAGTCTTGTTCTCTTTAACCTTGCGAGCGGATTTCTGATTTAATGCGGATCATTTTTTTTTTCATATCGGTATTCGCGCTCGACAGATCGATGATAATTTCTCGACTATCTCAAAGCCCAGTACAATTCGACTCTCTTGTATTACTCCCTTGCTCGCATTTTCTGTACGATCGAGATCCGTAGGAGAATCGCCCGGATCTCGGCGAAGCGTTGCCTTGAATAGAACTGATCAATTAATCGCGTTAATCGGGAAATTTTCCTCTTCCGGCTTTCTTTTGCCGCGTCGCTTCGCTGAGATCGAAGATTTTGTCTCGAACGAGAAAGCGTTCACGAGAGTACGCTTCATCGTTCCACGATGCCGATACATTTTTGCCATACCGATGGTTTCTTATTTTACTTTCCTAGAACAGAATATGGGTACGAGTTCGCGATCGATCAAAACGTTAATTTGATTGTCACGATTAGATACACAAATATCTTCTACGAAATTATTTTGAGAGTTTGATCGCAACAAATGATAATTAACTGTTCTGTGAGATTATATCACGTACAGAAATTAATTGAAACAGAGTTAAAAATTGATCGATTGCTTACTCGCGTGCTCTCGCGGAGATCGTTTTCATAAAGTCTTCTGCAAGTTTTTCGAAAAAGGGTTAATGAAATTAAAATCGAGAGCGAGATAATATGAAAAGTGATAATTATATTGCAATTAATCTCAATTAACAATTAGCGAAGACTTTACAAAAACGTGCTCAACCGACTGCAACGATATGACGAGTTGATAGACTCTGTAATGGGGGTTCTATGGCATTATAGAACAATGTACAAAGAACTTTAGAGAAAGTAATATATATATATGTATATATATATATGTATAAATACCGAACCTTTTTTAAGTAAAGAAGACTGCAGGTCTGCGATGATCCACAGGATGCAGGGACAATGATTAACATTAGGTCGAGCTCATAGCTCACAGCGTGAAATTAAATTATTGACTCTTGTCGCGTGAAACTTCGGAAGAAACTACCTGGAACTTTTTTAAAATAAATAAAAAATATAAATAGAAAAATTATTTTGAAAAAGTACAATAAATACTGCGTGTATTATATATAAAACTGATCAATTTCTACTTCATTATTGCTTTATCAGGATTTTATTAGGACGTAATACGTTAACTTACATGATTGATGAAAGTATATATATGTTTCACTCAATTACTAAACTATGATAATAGTTATTATATAAATAGTTGTTTTAAATTGTGATATCTATTCTCTCCATTTATATTTTTAACAAATTTCATAAATTTGAAGCCAATTTTGTATTCTTATTCATAATGAGAAATTATTCGTTATATCTTTCACTCGACAAGAGTCAATTATGGATATTAGGGGGAATACTTTGCTGTGGGGTATTATACGAGCGTTCTTAACTAAGCGATGCCATGCAGTCGTGCCAATGATTAACAAAAATAAAGAGCTAATAATCGCACAGATGAAATGCGTGAAAGTGAGCGCGAAAATGGGCCGCGAGAATAAATGATTGCGGTTGTGTTTCGGGTGAAATAATAAATAATTAAGGCTGTGTCATTGTAGGACTATATATTGATTCTAGCTTATCGAATAAATTATTAACATGTGGAGGAAATAATTTCACATGAAATTGATTAGAATATAAGAAATATTTTTTTGATAATTCATAATGTATGTAGCTTTTGATATGAGATAAATGTATTAAATATTCTTATCGTAATTATTTTATATTGGTAAAAAGAGGATTAAATTGCACGATTAAGAATGTGAATTGTTTTCATCTCTCTTGAGGATTAAATGGAAGAAAGGAAAAAAAATGAATCTATCATCCATTGTAATCTTAAGGAGAGGATTAAGAATGTCATACATATATCATTTCCCTAAATATCAAATTTTCTACGATGCAATGACCATGATAAAAACAAGCATAGGCTTAAGAAGCAACTCGCCAAGAGATAAATCTCCAAGAGATCTATCCCTTCAAGAACACTATCCTTATCCCTTTCCAGTCCAATATTAGTGTAAATCAGTTTTTTGGTGTACAAAATTTAACGTGTAATCAAACATTTTTCATGTGTAAAAAGAGAGCAAAGCGCAAATTATTTAAAATCATCGTTAAATCTAAGCTAGATTTGTCGAATCCAGAGCGAAAACACTCGATCTTTGTATCGTTCGCTGCATTTAAACGTAATCGTCTTGATTGGTTCAGATAAATGATAACATTGGTGGACCGGAAAGAGTCAAGATGAGTGTACGGGCGAGGCGGGGAGCGGCATCGAGTTCCTGGCGCGGTCGCGCGCGGACCTCGTTGAATCTAGACGGTACGTTACCCTGAGGCTGGATCTGCGCCTGTCGACGGTGCCGGTGTGATTCGCCGTCATGTGGAGCGCCGACAGTGAGCTCTGATGATGCTGTAGGTGCAGCGCCCTGCTTCCACGACCGAGACTACCGCCCGCGCTCGCGGTGCTGATCGGACGGCCGCCCCCGCCGGTGCTGTTCCTCGGGACCACCTCCAGCTGACTTCTACGCACACACGCACACCACTCTTTTTTCATGCACGCCTTCTTGCGTACACGCGTCCTTGACCGCCTAATATGCACATACCTCGATCATGGACACACACACACGTGTGGCACGTACTACAGCGAACCGCTCTCAAGAGCATCTTTTTTATTTCTTTTCACAAATCTTTATTCAATTCTCGTTTGGCAAATCTGCGAATGCGAGAGACATATTTTCCCGAATATTTGATTGAAACTCTACTCGCGTAAATTATAATATTCACTTGTGGTGCTTCGGCCGATAAATGTTGATAGTGGCTCGCTGCAGGTGCCCAACGATAGAACGATAGAGATCTATCTCATATAATATATGAATATCTAGTTACAACATAAATATACATACACAAGCATTTTGTGCACCACCGATATAGAGTAATGTATAATGTTTACTGGGCTGCCAAATACGCCGGGGGTGGTCTTTGTCGGACCGACCACGGGGCGCATTTCCAGCCACGCTAACCAGTTAACGAGAGTAAACACCGAACAGTCAAAGATATGTAAATATCAAACTTGGCAAATCAGAAAAAGATAAAAGGAATCATAATGCAACTGGTGTGGTGTGATTCCTGGTCAGAGAAACGTCCGAGGAGCTTTCGTTCGCGAGATATATCGAGGGGAAACGGAGAAACGATTCTTACACATTGTTAATTAAATGGGGAGCGATTAATGAATTTGCCGAACAGTTAAAAAAGTATGCTAAAAGTTTCGCTTAGGGTTGCTCAAACAAATCGAAAGGCCTATGTCTTGGTTCGGTTGAGGGTGCGATACAAGAGGGGGAGGCGAGAGGTCTGACCAAGGATTACACCACGATCACTAAGATTAACATGTGCTGTACATAGCGCAGTGCAGTGCAGGCGGCAGCTGTGGGCTACGGCTCAGCTATGAGAAACATTACCGGTGGATCCGCGATCGAGTGAACTGCAGACCCAGCGAATCGCGCGCTGCGGCTGTGTGTGCCGAGTAGTACTCCGACCAAGTACTCACAACACGTTCCACTACGTGGTAATCGCGTCATGTTTGTATATGTACATTATATGTCGACTGTAGCTGTACTGTATTTACGTGTGTGTATGCCCGATATATATCCAGGTATGGCATGTGTATTTAAGAACTATGAGTATTTTTCCGGCGCTCGCTGCAAATGCGATTTCTTCCGCGGCAATTGGCCGCGAGAATCGTCGAGCGAGCGCCCCCCCCCCTTCGCTCTATCTATAGATCTCGATATATCAAGGGAGTCCACGTTTCAGTTTAATTTTAATAAAAAGGTGATTCATCGAAGTTGATAATTTCTCAAGTCACCTGAATCACTTGAATCCACTTAATCAATAGGGATTTCTCGCTCGAGCTTTAAGAATTTAAATAAATGTGGTCTTCTAATTAAATTTTCACGTAGAACAAATAACTGCCTGTGCGTTAAAAAATTTTCATAAAAATCTAGATGAAAATTGCACTCCCTTCATATCCTTCGTCTTCCGAGCCGGTTCTCGGAATATTTACAAACCCCCACGGGATTCCTTAGCGATACGTTAAATTACGTTTCTGTCGGTTACGAAAGCTTTCTGCGGAAGTTCACGGATATGTCTCTTACACGATAACTAACTTTACTCGTAGAAATTCTGGAAAAGTAGCTGCCTATCGATTACCGGCGACTATACAGTAACAACTTTCTCTCTTTCGGGGCTAATGCTATTTTACGAAAACGCGAGTGTGAATCGCTCGCGATGAGGAAACGAGAAACGCGTGTCGCCGATGAAGCTCGTCAATTTTCACGCGTAATTCTCTCGAAAACACTTCTCTGGGCGGGTGAAAGAGGAAAAGCACTCCCCGATTATATGTTCGCGCGCGAAGCACTCCCGTAAATAAATAATTGACGATATTCTAGCAAAGGTCTCTACTGTCTCGACTGCTGCAATAACCGAGGACAAAGTTGAGATTTATGGCGTAATTCGATGAGTTAACTTTGGCTACCGCACGTGGACTGAACGCGTGGAGTCCGGCGTGACGTGTCGTTCGTTGCTTTACAACTTGCACCTGCTGCTTACGTTTCGTGAGTGCATTGATTTTATTCGACATGCGATACGAGTCGATCGGGAGATGAGAACTTGAAACGACCGTACGCGATTTCATCCCCCGTTACGTTCTTGTCTCGAAACGGAGCCTCCATAAAGCGCCTTTGTGCGACGAACGTAAAAAAGGTCAATTCCATTTTATTGTCTTTCATCCAGCAAATTCTCCGCGATTGATCGAAAGATTGAACATTTCTTATCTGCTTTCTGGCCAACGCGTGATAAGACAGCAAATAATGTGAGAAAAGTCCTTTACGTGAAAAATATTATTAGCAGCGTTGCAACTAGTTCCCAATAAGTTCTCTTATTTCGTAAATGAATATGTGTCTCGCGCAGTGCCATATAGCTTTAAAAGGCATGTTTTATTTTATTGCGTGACTCAACATGTTTAGAACATATCCGCTCTCCCTTGGCGTACAAAGCGCGGTGAAAGTAGGTTAAAAACGCGTTTGAGTGACTTGGAAAAGATCTCAAAACGGCCATCAAATTCTCGTGGCGCTCTAAGGAGGCTCCTTCGAGGCGAGGATGCCGATTAGTATTTCGAGTGACGTCGGCGTCTCGTTGGCGAGCGAGAACAACGACGTCATGGCGATTAGTGAGCGTTGTCCAGTGTCGCCTCTGGATGACAGTAGACTGAGTACCTTGCTGGCAGAACAAGCGCTTCTAATTCGGCGGTGAGGTGTCGTCTGATCATGTGCTTAGCCGGCGGTATGCCCAAAGCGGTTGCCATGGTGTCGCCGGTGAACGACGGCTCCAATACAACCAGAGCACCGTGCACACCTGAGTCTGTGGAAAGAAAGATTTTTTTTTTTCCCAAGATTAATTTCGACGGCTCGTGAAAGTGTTGTCGACTTTAATGGCGAAAGGCCAATTGTTCGCATGCTTTTGTGTGTTATTATATTGAAAAAATACACCGTTTCAACAAACATCGCAACATACTGTTGCTACAAAAAAATGATGTAGATGCAACTTTTGGTAAGAAATTATAATAAAATTGAGGATTTCAATAATTCATCGAAATGTAATTCACCTTTCAAGTTCTCGGCGTATTCCGCGAGATCGATATTCCTCGCCCACCGAATGAACCTTTGATTCGTCCAGACCAAAGGATCTGTGTCAACCTGCTCGCATTGATGTCTCCTGACAGCGAGCGCCTATCACAAAAGCATGACGTCATCTCTTTGATGCTATTATTCAGCCGCAATTACATCGTCCGATTAATCTTCATGGAGAACTGATTCTAACGCGATCAGCCTTAGACGTCTCCACGTGCTTTCAATCAGATCTTGTAACGTTACTTCGGCCAATAATGCGAATTGACTCACCTGTCGATCATAATTCAGCATCCGCAGCAGATGAATACCGTGGACGATGCTGGCCTGATGAAACTTCCTCGTGACTCCGAGCAACTTCTCGAGCTCCTTCTTGCTCAGATGATCTAGCATACGCGCGTCCACCATATTGGTGGCGAAACTCTCCGAGTATTGGGCCAGACCGAGATCCGGCAGCCACTCGGAGCTCACCCAGGTGTGACCTAGCTGGGCGATGCAGGGATATCGTACGTGACTCGGGTGTCGATGTTCCTCGATAGCCAAACGCAGTTTCTTTCGATGAAGCGGATGAGTTACGCCTAATCCGGCCTCTAGCTCGGCGTCGCTCAATTCGAGTAGGACCTGCAAACAGCATTATGATAATATTAAGTTAAGTATTTTCAATGAAGAGTAATTTTCTAGACTGTTGCTGAAGTGAAAAATTTGAGAAAAAGTTTAAAGTGTAAAGGATAGATCTTCAAAATAATTAAAATAAATTTTAGCTTAATCAAGTGAAAGCACTTGGGACTCTTGGCGCCTGGCTAATCAACAGGTTAAACGGTTTTAAAGCTCGCCGGTGGAACAGATGATAAATCCTTTACCTTGCCCGATTTGACATTCTCAGCGCATCGCGGACCGTACTGCGGCATCCCGAGAGCCACCTCCAGCCAGGCTAAAACGGTCGGAGCTCGCCATCGTTCCATCGGCACGGAGGCTGCTTCCCTGAGTAAACGAAGTTTCTCGGCATATCCCTCCTCGGTGAGCGGCGACCACGATCGATATGGATCAAAGCCGTCTGAGCCTTCATTGCCGGCGCTCCCGCCGCTGGAACTGTTTGCCGTCTTCCGATGTCGCGAGCGGGCGAATACTCTGTCAAAACGAGAACATCGATCCATTCACACATGTCGCGTACAATAATGTCAGTGAAATATATTTCTATTTGTTTCAATTATATTTATCATGTAATATAAGCTTATCTATTTTTTTTTAATTTTCCTGCAAAATGCACGATTTTTAAGCGTTGAGTTATGTCGAGATATTGTAACATCGATTTGCGTATTTTGTTAAAAGCATCTTAGCCCGAAAAGATGTAATTTAATTTATGAAATGCGCAATCAATATTTTGTACAACAAATATTTTCATATAAATTTCGACTAAAGTAGGCAGGTAACTAAAACGCGAAACTGGATTTTTCCGATAGAGATAAATCTAATGCCCCATCGTGCCTCGTCGCGCTCGGTGGGATAATGGAAACTTACGAGATTTCTATGCGACACTCTGTTCCGCACCTAAAGAGCCGGTTGACACCATCCATCATTTAGGGTAAAATCGCGAACACAGGGATAAAAGCCTCATCGATATAACGGCTATAGTATCCAAGTGGGTGTGATTGAAAAATCGATATGTTTCTCGCGTATACAAAAGGTCGTCTTGTTTCCAGAAAATCCTATTATTTTATCAAATATCTATTTATACAAATCGCGAATCTACGTCTCTCTCTCTCTCTCTCTCTATCTGCATCTTTTTCTATTTACATCGTTGTGACGTAACCAACATCGTTGTAAAAGTTGCAATTTTCTTTTTACCGCAAACTCATTTCGCTCGTTTATACATTGTTAAGAAACAAGACTCGCGTGGTAATTACACGTTCCGTTGAAGTAGCGTCGAAGTAAAGAGTCATCAAAGTATAAAAACATCGACAGTGCACCAGCTGTTACATGCAAGCGCGTAAGATTGAAAAATCAATGAACAGCTCTTGTGCACTTTTGAAAGCATTTGCTATTGTGCGAATGGATCGTATCGCACAAGTGGCACGGCTTTATTTCCGTCGCGTGGTTCGCTCGCGGGAAGCTTTCGATGCTTTTTATCCCGCAGATATTATTTCTGACCGTTCGCGTTTGTGTTACACATAAATTATTCACGACAGCGAAACAATTTAACTCGCATTTATATATAAAATGTATCGCTCGTTTCGACGATAATTGCGATACGTATAATCAACAGGACCAGTTGAATAATTGATACTTCACTCGATTAATACCTGTTTAAGATCACGAGAACAATGTAAGGGAGAAATAAAACAATTGTAAAAAAAAATAACAAGCTCCTTATTTTGAATCTGTGTGATTTTAAAGGCAAAATCTTCGCACATCGCGCAGTAAAATATTCAATGTTTCCGTAACGGGACGGCCTGCTTACCTTGAAATGGATCCCCATGTGCCGCCGCGAGTGGCGGACGATCGCGAATGCGCGGCAGGTGCGACGACAGGTGGTGGCTGCTTGTTTCTCCTCGGCTCGGATTCCAGCGGACTGGATAGCTGCTCGACCGATCGCGATAGCGAAGAATTGTCCATGGATCTCGAGAACGCGTTCAACGGCGACAGCGTCGGGCTGCAATCTTTCGGTGTGGTAGCAGCTGAAAGCAGAAGGCGTCGCTCGGTTGAGCATCACGTCGCACGATGTTATCGTCGATTTCCCGTAACTGCCTTGAGCACTCGGAAGGAAAATAGGAAGAATGACATAGAAGTAGATCGCAGAAAAGTAATGATATGCGGAGGATGTGATAAAAGTCCCGCATGAGTTAAATAAAACCGTCGAGAAATTATCAATTAAATTATGATCGTATAAATACTATTTAGATGAAGATATTTTTGTCGTACTAAAAAAGTGTGTAATAGAAAAAAAAAAACATTAATTAATATCAAGCTATCAATAATGACAGGGTGTGGTACAGGATGTAATACATAGTTAAATCGGACCATCGGCAAGCTATTAGTGATTCATTTATATTTCTTTAAATGCCGCAAGCTAATCTTTACGTGTTATATGAAGATCGCCTCGTATACGTGTCTCAAGTCGTCTCATTCGTCGAGCATTAATCTGTTTATCATCCTGCTTAATGGCACAGCGAAAGGTAATCGATGCATGTCACATAAAGAACACACAGCGCGTCGTGCAGCGATCCTGTTCGCGTGCAAAAAAGTCCTTTTCGTGGGCATAGCTCGTTCTTGTCATCTGTCAGGTTTACGTGCATGCGCATGCATTCGGGCCGTGTAGCAGGCAGAACTTGTATCGAGGATACATCCTTGGGGACCCTCGACATATCGGTTTGGCTTTTAACGCACCGAGAAAAACGATGATTTATTCGAGTTGCCCTCGATCTCTTTCGGAACCACCGTTCACCATGTTAAGGCGCACACGCTCACACATATACGACATACACACCAAGAGATAAATGATTGCAGGGTGACCAGAATACGATAGCGATCGTAAACGCCCAATTTTACGGGCCGTCTTAATTCTAGAAAGAGTTTTAGAGATCCGCGAGAAAAAAAAAAAAAAGATCTCGAAGGACTGTAACAATACTTCAACGCGATGATGATTATCTGAGCGTCGATCGATAAAATCACAATTCCGCGCTAATTAATTTGCTCAGTTCGAATCCGCACTCTCGATCCGCTATCGATCGATCGTTTATTTATCGATCCTCGCTCGAACCGGTCATTCTGCGATCGTTGACGTAAGAAAACGGACATCGGCCAGAGAGGAAGAGAGAGAGAGAGAGAGAAAGAGAGAAAGGCACACACACGCACACATAGAGAAGCAGCAGAGGCGCCGGGCGCGAACGACGGGAGGCGGGAAAGAGAAAAGCGCCGAGTGACAAGGGAGGTGACGACGATCAGTGATTTATCTTGGACACTTACATTGGTATATGTGGGGTGGTGCTACGGAGGATACCACGGAGATGCTGTCCATGTCGAGACCGCTGCCCTCGACCATAATTGTCGGCGTGCCTGCGCGTAAATATATAAAGGACATCAATTTCACAGTGTGAGAAGGGAGGAAGCGCAAGAGAGAGGGGGGGGGGGAGTTGAGTGTTGCCGATGGGGGCCCGGACGCGGGCCCCGCGCCCCGCTTTTATGCACGGAGACGCTGTCAAGAACGAGCTTCCCTTGAGGTCGCCGGGCGTCGGCGAGCTTGTGTTCTTTATGTCGCAGCACTCTCCCCGGCGAGACGATGCGGGCGCGCCGCCGAAAGTGGGACGAAAAGGCGGCGGGACGCGTCGTGACGGAAAGTAACTTGACGCTTGACTTTTTGCGGAAGATAATGGACACGGTCATTAGGGAGAATTTCTATCTAGCTAACAGGGAAAGTTTTAATTGATAACTTTGCGTGCGGCATAATGTTTAATTGATTAATTAACTTTTAATTCCACGGTGGATTATTAGCTGCGTGAGAAATTCGAAAGGGTTTTAACCGCGGGTTTTACGTAAAATTATTAAATTTTACTAATTAGTATTCCGCTAACTAGTTTGCCGGTTATAATTAACAACATTCCAAAATCGATTAATGCAATTCACTTAAATATACATCAAATGCATTTATGGCCACACCGTCGATCCTCTTGTTATTCCTGAGCGCTTGTTTCCTTAAAAAAAAAAAAAAAAAAAAAGAGAAAAAAACATCAAAAAGATAGATAGAGCCATGGTAATATCCTGAGCAAATGTTTAAACTGATAATGTGATTTGATAAGACTTTGGATAATCCGGGAACTTGAGCATTTCTGCGCGCCTAAAGTGCATCTTCCGTGTTCCTGCGAAAATCGTGCACGCGCATCAAGCTCCGAACTCGCGTTCTTCGGTGATCGCGAATGTTTGCCGGGAACCCAATCGATCAAACCATTTTAATGCAACGGCACGGCGATTGGCTGAATAATACATGAAGGAACGTGCTCGATTAGACCACCGCCACCTACGTTCGATTAACATTCGCGGCTGACAGACGCCGTTGGACTATTTTTCAAACCGGTACTTAGCCGGATGTGCACCGCAATCTCCTCTAACTAGACGATTAATCTTGGGACTCGTTGCAGCTAAACGTCGGAGTCATTATCTCTTAAGCGAATGTCACTCCGATTGTGATTAATAGTAATGCTGAATAGACCAACGCTTCTCAAAAATGTCCTATCGTTGTCATATAGTTAACGACTGTTCTACAGCGTGAAATCTCGATTTCCTTACAATTTCCCTAACATTATGAATGTTGGGTTAAAAACAATCTCTATATGAACACAAAATAAAAGCAATATCTAGCAATACAATATCAAGTCATCGTATATAAAAAATATTAGTAAAAAAAACGAGGTCAAGAAGAGAATTTTACGTCTTAACGCAATATTCATCTATTATTTTGACTTTCTTTTCTACATTAGCTTGCAAATTTTTTTCTCTTCTCTTTCTGTCCTTTTTAATTTCGTGAAGAAAATAATGTAGCCCAAAAAAAAGTATACGCAGAATGACGCTTACCGTCCGTCGTGGAATCCGAGAGATTTCCGCCGACGCTGGTCGCGCCGCCGCTCTCGCGATCGCTGGATCCGCGAACGCCGCTGTCGGCGCTGCAGCTGCCGCGATCGCCGGCCTGGCCGGAGGATCCACCCGCACCCCCGCCGCCGCCCACGTTACCCACGGATACACCGAGTTCGGTAATGCCTAACGGCGGCTGGGAGTTCACATGGGGGATGATACCACAGCCACCGCCGCCGCCGCCGCCGCTGCTGCTGCCGGCGCCGGGCGTCGCGGCGCCGTTCACGCTGCCCCGCGGAAACGACACCAGGGACTCCTGATCGCTCAGGCAGACCCCGCCGCCGCCGCCGCGTTCCACCAGCTGACGTTGCAGCTGCAACCGTAGAGAAATATACTTTAGAGCGTGGATCATTATGAATATCTGAGTGATTCGGAAATGTTTTCCTTCAGAAATATGTATAAGAAACTCTTGGTAGCGATATAAAGAATCATATCTCTTTTCTACAAACTAGAAGACTGTATCATTGCAAACATTAATTTCACAACCACCAAAGACAGAAACCATTGCCTCCAATTTAAATTCTTCAATTTCTTAAGAATTCCGCATGAAAATTTGAGAATTCTAAACGCATGAATTTTGCCGAAATCTCCCCAAAACTTGCTCAAACCCCGTGAGTTTTGAACTCGTTAATATAGAATGATGCGTGCGTTCGACAGGCAAAACTCACCTCTTTTATGGTAGCGTGTGCGTGCGAGAGAGCGGCCTCTTTGTCGGCCAAACTAGCCGCGAGGCTCAGGCTTCGATCGGCCTCGTCCCTCGCCGCCCTTAGAAGACTCCAGCGTTCCCTCTCCCTCTCACGCTCGCGTTCCTCTGACGGCATGCCCGCTCCTTGCTGCTGAAGACGTCCCAGGGTCGCCTCGTTCTCCCGCATCCGCTGCAATCAACAGTCAAAGGGACCCATGTCCGGGCAGTAACTCCGCCCCCAAAACCTTCACCGTCTACTGTGGCGTGCACGTGATGCGAAAATTGCGGGGAGTATAGCAAAGTGGCAAACTGCGATTTCGATCAGCATCGAAATCGCATTGTAATCGACCTTCCTACCGACTCGCGATATAAACGTGACGTATAAGACTTATGTTTGCGGTTGAGAAATATTTGTCTTACTGTTGTAACAGCGTCGCAAATCAATATTGTAAAGCGTTCGCCAAACAGAAAGTGAGTTAATAATTAATTAGAAACTCGACGAACGGCGCGGAGGCACGAGATAATCGATATTTGACAAAATAACTTGAACTGCGCCGGAGCTATCGGTAATTTCGCCGAAATAATGAGCAAACTAATAACGTGAAAAGCAAATAGCAGCTGAAAATCAAATAAAACTCGCGAACAAATATCCGTTTGATATTCACGAAAATGTCAACCATTCGCGAAACTGTTTCGCGTTATCTCCAGCGCGTCGCTGTGAGTGAGAGGACACTCGAGACGCGATTCATATCTTCGATATGCCTGACGCGGACGCTGATCCTCGTGATTGACGTTCTCCATTGCTAATTCCATCTCGTACTGCATAATTAATACTCGGTGGATGTATATCACACATACAATTAAATAATTACGAAGATCGGATAAATGTAGCAAAAATTATTTTAAACTGACAAAATGAAAATTATCGTATCATAAATAATAAAATAAAGTTTTTTAATCCACGTAGTGAGTAAAGCTAATAATATTCTTTCTACGTTGAATTCGTGTAAATCTTGAATACCTCTGCATATGAGATTTTCAAAAGTGAGATGCTATAATTAAGATTCATCATATACCTGACCTGAGATAACGTCCAGCTACGTCCCGACAAGGAGAGACACTCTCGCCGATTAAGCTGAGAGATAATTCGATTTTTCGGCTGCGATTATATTTTAGTGCGCGAATAGACATGACGCTTATCATCGGATATTAGACACTTCGTCGGCGATATCGACTACGGCAAAGTTAATCCACTTATCTCTCCCTCAAGCGCGAGTAACTCTGTCGTACGTCTAACAGGTGTTGCAGCTAGGTTTATCGGCTAAACTTTGCGGCAACATGGTTATTACAGGCGGCGTGGATCACCCGGGCGTTGGCTGTTAGCACGTCTAGTTTCCTCAAAAACTATTGCGCGATATCGTAGAGTTCTTCGTTATTCGATATAATTGCGGCGCTGAAAGTGCAATGGGCGTTATTTAAGTATCGAAAAGTTTCGCGGAGGGAAATTGAGGAAATTTCGCCGTCTCGAATATGAATTTATCTTACCACTATAAATTTATCGTTTTAGATAGAGTATATATCACTAATTGATTGTTTTAACAAATAATAGAGAGTACTTCAGATAAGCATCGCAAGAATTGATAAGAGAATTTGATGGAATAAATTCATTTATTGCTATCTCCCTCTTGTTAAACTCTTCCGTATAATTTTAGCGAGCTCGTTGCTTTCATAAACATTTATAAAGCGCTTAAGTACATTAAATTCCTTGAAGGCAGATAATTATATATAAATATGCGGACAATGTCTACAATCTTCCGTAACAGCACGATGCAAGAAAAAACCTAAGCAGTTTGAAAGCTTCAACAGCGGGCGAGGGGGTAATTCCATCAGCGTTTCATAAGAGCATCGTCGGGTTATGACGTCGGACGATAAACAAGAAGGAAGGACCAGAAAACACGTCAAGACTCGCGGAACAAAGGCGGACAGACTGAAAGAGATTGCGAAAACGTAAGTTTACGCACGCATATCTACCACGACCGGAATCTCTTTTGAATTCAACGGCAGATGTCGAGTTCACGGATACATTTAAGTAGATTTAAGTGTAAAAAGAATTACTTGGTTTATTTAAAAGCAAAATTAAATGTTATATTGTTCTTCTTGATAAATATGTGTATTAAAGAAATATGAGAGAAAAATTGAAAGAAAATTAAAATTTTAATTACAAAATTAAATAAAGTTGAAACATTTTGCTTGAAATTATTTGAAGCACCTTGGCATAAACCTTGACGGAGGGCGAAGATATTAATAGATTATTTTAAAAAATTAAATACCAAAGAAATTCCTCTTCTGTTCATCCACGAGTATAGCTGCAAACCTCGTCAAGGTGGAGGAAATTGAGGACAGTGTGGAATAGAAAATCATAAGGTCATGTACGAAGAGCAGTAATATGTCAGCACTCGCGAGAGACAAAGTAGATTATGCAGAAGAAGAAAGAGAATGAGTGAATGTGGAAGGAAAGACGGGAGAATGCATAAAAGCGAAAGAAAATTGACGGCGCGCTTTATGGAGGAAAAACTGCCGTAAAACCGGTGGCGACGCGTGTATTCTTTCGAGACAGCAAGGATAACGCGGAGGAAAACCTGCAACAGTAACGTGTCTGCTGGCAGTGACACTTGGTCTGTATTCTCATCAGAAATCCTCTCTCTTCTCTGAGACTTGTTTTTCAAGTGAGTGAGTTGCGAAATTTCAACTTTCGCAAGATTCAGCTCACGTAAGATTGTTTTTAATTTTGCAAGAACGAACATCACATGTGAGAGATGTAGGCGTTTCTTAGAAGTTTGCGCATAAAATGCATAAAATATGAAAATAAAAATGATGAATATTACGGAGTGCTACTTTCTTCAATTTTTGTTCAGATATGTATATTTAACAAATTTTAATATTAATATAACTTAATATTATTTTAAAATTTTGTGAAATGTTTTACGCCAAGTTTTTCGTATAAGGATCAAATTAATTCTTCTTACGAACTATATTATCTTTATAATATATATAACGTGCTCTTTTGCTCATCGTGTAACATTATTAAGTTCTTGTTTCAGCGCGTGCAAAATTTAGTTTCTTTAATACTTGCGCAAAAAAATACCAAATACAATAAGTCACAAAAGCGCGAAATCTTATTATTAATTAATCGCAGGCTCTTTCATCCGCCGTAGCATGCGCTGTGTAATAATACTTTTATTAAAATGCCATAGCTTACGATGCTGCTTTTCATCTTCATGCTAAAACGTCGCTTTTCGAAACAATACTATTAATTATTCTTAGCACTTCTTACGCACCATGATATCTTGTCAACAGCATCAAACGGACGTTTTCGCGAGATTACTGCTGTCATTATAAATTTGCAATCGTACATCGCATCAATCTTTATGAATAATTACTTTTTCTCTAGTAGAAAATTTCTACAGACTTGTGGTGTTTATTTTAGCATGTTTTATTATTTAACAACTTCTCCGACATCTCTAGAAATTCTCATTATACAAGAAAGAGTCAAAAAATAACCTTAATATTTACAGTCCCTTTTTATTGCCATATAAGATTACTTTTTGATTCTCTGCCTCATATTATACATTATTAATAATAATACATTTTTTATTTAACTAATTTTACTTTTCATGATAAACGCCGAATTTTTATAAAATGTAATATCTGGTATTCTTTAATAATTAAAATTTAATTATTTCTCTGTCTCTTTCTCCCTTTCTTTCAAATTATATTGTGCATATTTTTTATTCTACTTTTTAATTTTATGTTTTAATTTTTCGCTTTAAAAGTAACTTCATTAAAGACAAAGGGATTAGACTGAGATTCTTCCTGTACTCGAATAATCTGTGTGTGCTCCGTTTTTTACGCAGGTCTTTCGTGGCATCGGACAACTGCTCTCGGGCCTTTCAAGAATCGAGGCTGAGCCGTATCTTTGTTCCGGGGTTGATAACAATCGGTAGCGACAAAGGCTCGCTACATTCTCCCTCTTTGTCTCGGTACATCGTTACACATTGGCTTAAGACCAAACGGCCCCGTTACCGGGGGGCAATCTTGATGCGCGATGCGCTCTCGAAGCTCTCGATCCTCGAGCCTCCTCCAGTGATAACGGCTTCGTTCACAATTTTCATTATTCTGTTTTGTTCCGGAAAAATTTGCTCGAGGTTAATTTAATTCAATGTATCATTCGCGTACACTGCGCTAATTCGCTATAATTTATGTCTTTGTTTACATTAGAATACTCTTGTGAATTTTCTCTCTGTTACTGTTGCATATCTTTTTTTGAACAGCGAGATTGAAAGATTACATGTCCAACGCATCTGGTGCACTGAGAGACCAGCAACTGCGCCGCGTTCATCGTTGGCGAATGCCGTTGTTCATTTAACGGAATTGAAATGACCGCGACTTGACGTGGCTCAGCGATAACGGTCTCGGTAAAATGAGAAACTCCGGCAAGTTTAATAAAAGTATTTAGCAAACAAAATTGCCGTCGTGTGTTGCATGGAATGTCGCTTGCGCCTCGCGAGCTCGATGCGCTCTGGGAAAAAATTGAAGCACGGTCGGGCGAAGTGTCTTTAGGTCACAAATAACTTTTCGCCGCGATTAATCTTTTTAACTCTTCTCGCAAAAAAAAAAACATTTTTTTTACGTTTAATATACTTTCGGCAATGCGGATACTTTCGAACGACATTTAGCGCGTGCGCTCGCATATTAATGAAGTTTCAAGAATGAACCAATTACTGATTAACCGCCCGTAGTGAGAATATCGATTGCGTATATAGAAGTTTTTAATTACGTTCACAGAATGGCGGCTCTGGGAATCGCCGGTTGCGCACGATGACCCTCCCGGCCTTCTTTTTTCTCTCTCTCGATATTTCCGCGTCGCTTCATAAAGACGTATTAGAGGCGAAATTAAAATCCGCCGCGGAGCGGTTTCGTTAGCCGCTCGTTTCGCGTTGTTCTCAATTTTCATTAGCCGGCCGATTTGGCGAGCAAGCAGAAAATTTTGTTACGCTTTAATGGTTAAACCACTTATCGTCGAATTGTCGCACATCGTATTTTATCGAACGACGTATAGTTATGATAATGGAGCAAAAATCAAATTCCCTCATTATCTTATTCGCGGGGATTTGAAATCTCAGTGCTTTTTTTCGAAGAAATAATGCTTTCAGTTTGTTTTCACCTTTACTGTCTTTCGTCGATGATTTCAGAGTTCAAAATTAAAAGCTGCTGACAGTATTGCTAATGGATACCGCCAAAGCGGAGTGAAAGAAATGCACAGCGCTGGCAAAATAATTTCAAAAGAAAGATATATTTATAAATCCCAACGACACGCTCGACATCGCTCCTTTATGCCAGCAGCAATTAATACGTCGTTCTGCAAAAAAAAAAGTAACCGCTCTTCCCCTAATGCTATTTCAAGCACCGCCGGAATTATAAAAACATGAAAGTATCTTCATGCTAAAGAAGACCAGCGACGAACGTTGCGACGTCTAAATTGCGTTACTTAAACAATTTTGCTAAACATCTTTCTCTCCTCATCTTTCTCGTACGTTACTTAATCGACTTCGTAATAAATCTACTTATTAACAAATATACTTCAGCTTTCGTCTTTCGGCGATATTTTTACGCCCACAGCAAAAAGGCAAGTTGGAGAGGAAATTACAGCTCCGGCGAGACGATTTCGAAAGTTGAACGTTCATAAATATCGAGTGCGGCGAAGCATTCCTTCCGATTTCAACCAACGCCTTTCTTAATTCATCGCCGCGGCCCTTATCGAAAATCGATCCCTCTATATGAGATATGCAAATTGCGAGCGAAGGAGCATTAGAGTTACTTCCCGACTGTTTATTGCTTTCGCTCGCGGAATGTAAAAATTCGCTCGCGATTAAAATTCTAGACTCTGCCTGGATAACTTACGTGTCTCACTAGCGCGAACGCGAGATGCAAAGATAAAATGCAAAAGTCTCTCTTAATCCTATAGTTGTAAATTATGGAAATATTATTTCCACAGATGCCGTCGATTCTTTTATTTGTTATAATCGACGATAGAAAATCCATTTCGCAGCGTTCCCCATCATGGTTTAAAAGGACTTATGGAACCTTTCCAATATCTTTAGCTCGAACAATTCCATCGGGATCTTCTCGCATAAATCTAAAGTCATAACCGTCCCACGCGAAAAAGACGTTCTTCGATTTTCGAGAATAAATGTTCTACTATCAGCGGAATTTTTCCGAACTAATTTATCTCTGCGAAATTTTAAGAGGAATCATTAGAACCGCTGTTTAAATCTTCTACTGGAGCGAAACGATCGCTTGATCACTTGGCACATCGTTGCAAAATGCCATTTGCTCGCCACACTTTTCGCATTCATCATTTTCTACACCACATCCCAGAGTTACAGATAACAACTTTGTCATTAAGAAAACAAAAAGAAAGAACATTCTCGAGAGCATGCGAAGATCACAAAAGTGATATTATCTGCTGGCTTACCTGTTCGTAATTTCGTATAAAATCGCGTAGCTCGCGCTCTTTATCCTCGAGCGTGCCATAAAGCGCTTTCATCTGATTCAGGAGATCGAACTTTTCCGCTTTGAGCCGCTTCCGGTCAGCTTTCAGTGCCTGCAGTGCCTCCTTCGCATGTTGCAGTTCCATTTCTAGGGCGACAAAGCGGGCCTCTTCTTCCATCGCGGCATCGTCGCCGCCAACCTCGCCTCGCGACGCGCCACTCAATAACAGCCTCCTCAATCTCGCGACCTCGGCCACCAGTCGCTCATTTTCCAATCGCAGTCTTCTTGCACTGGCCAATTCCGCGTGTCCACCACCGCCGCCGTGGATGTTGGATAGTCTAGACGCCACCACAGGATCGCCAATTCCTAAAAAAAAAAAAAAAAAATAATTACTCAGACTAAGATTAAATTTATATTAAATATTTATAATAAATATAAGCTTAAAATTGTCTTATTTCGATGTAAATTAAATTCTGAATAAATAAAATATAAATTAGTTTAAAAGAGAAGAAAAAGATATTGTCTCTCTGAGTACGTGTATCAAAGCTTTGTATGCATTTTTCACAGAAATTATTGAGAACTTGAGACTTGAGAACGCCGCTGGTTAATTCATAAGATCGCGGCTCACAAGGCTTAAATCTGGATCTTGCATCTCTTATAACGGACCTTGTACCTCGGAATAATATAGCGCTCCGAGATTCAGAGCGCCGTATTCTCAATAAATAGCACAATGGACGGAGGCTATCCAGGCAATCCGCTTAAAGAACCAAGGATAGGAAAGAAAGGCGCATCGGCCAGTTATTGTTCATAAAAACGCCGGGTTACCCACCGAGAGAATTAGTCGGGGACGACGGTCTGCTGCCCGGCGCTGGTCCGGGTGGTTCATTGTCCTCGTCGCCCCGCACATCGCCGTCCACCAGATCCTTATCGGCGTCCTTCTGGTCGTGATCGTTCATCTCCTTGCTGGATCGCAGGGAGTCGCGGTTAGTGGATATCCGGAGCCGCTCCACGCTGGAGCGGTCGCTGCCGCCGCGGTGCAGGAAACCACTCCGGTTGGCCGATCCCCGATCCGGACTGGCGCTGCCCGATCGAGAGTCAACACTGCCCCCGGATCCACCCAGCCGCGTCTTTTCCAGAGCGGGAGCGTACGGTCGACGCGCCTTCTCGCTCGGACTTCGACAGGGCGAGCCATTTCTTCGTTCTGGTGTGGAAAAATTTTATGTTTTTTAATTTTTTTGAATAATATCTGTTTCAAAACGTCACGAGAGTTAGAAAAATATAAATAATAGTCTAAGAAGAATGTAAATGGCGTAATAAAAGTCCCGCCAATTCTCTAAAAAGTTCTCGCCTGTATGTTTTTGTTCAAAGTTTTTTTGTCGGCCACATTCTTTTTAGACACACTGTATTTTTTACATTTTTATTTTTTCTATCGCTTAATACGTGTATAATTAAGATTTTCTTTTTGGCAAAATAATTGCAGCTATGAATAATTTCACCTCCGTCCGATTACAACACGATTATTCCATTTCCAATATAACACACACAAACCGTACTATTATTACATTTAAATCACGGTGAATAAGTTCGGTATGTTTCATTCAATTAACTGCATGATAAATTTATGTTAGCGTGGAAAGCCCATTCGCAATCAGAGTGTAGGTAATTTAAATCACGCGCTAATTAATTTCAACAAAGTTCAACACGATGTAATTGAATCGCGCGCATTTTGCATCGTGTCCTTTTAAATGACGCAGGACACTTCTCGGTGGATACGTTCGTACGGAGTTTGACTCCAACAACGATCGACTCGAATGCGATGAGTTAAGAGGCGAGGAGAAGAGTAGCAGCAGACGGAGAACGATTTATATTGGCGCGCGGAGAAATCGCTGGAATGAAGCCAGCTTTTATTGGAATGTGCGTTCGACCCAAGGCGGATGCCGTGCGCCCGATAAGGTGGACCCAATCGACGATTTCGACGGCGAATACTATCACGTGAAGCGCACAATCGATCGAGCCGATAAAACGGGTGCTCTGAATGCACTCATCTCCGAATTTGCATGCACACGTGGGTCACTCTCCCTTAAGTGGGTCCTGTTGGCGTCTCCCTTCAACAGAAGAGAGAAGACGGACACGAGTTGCATAATGTACGCGCCGTGTCTTTGATCTTTCGCAAGCAGATCTCTCATGAACGCGTTAACACGTTCCTTCTGTGTCAGAATATTATATATATATATATATACATATATATGTATTTAGCGCCATGCTGAAATTGTCGGGATTAAATTTTGACAGAGAGCATATTTTGAAGTACATTAGTTGCAGCGAGTTGAAATTCAAAGGATTAGTCGACGCACAATTCCAGCGCAATAAATGTGTTAAAATGTGAAATAATGAAATAAATAAAAGCAAAAATGAGTAGAAATAAATGCGAAGTGATGAAAACTCTTATATTCCGCGAAAACAACGACTCCAACATTTGTCACAGAGTCAGCTTTCATAAGCTGCAATAAGTAGTTTACAGGCTCGGTCGGCGATCCCGGCTTCAAGCTGCGGGAGAAAACTATGAATCATGGCCGGCCATAAAAATAACAGCGTATAACTGCGAGATATACAGGATAACTCGGCAGGGAAGTTAAGATAAACGTGGAAATGCGAAAAACATTTGCGCCACGCCGCCTTAAAATTTCATTCCCGGAAACTTTTTAAAAAGTCTTATCCGCCGAAGCTCGCGCGAAGTCGATAACTTTCTTTCCAGCCTTAAGAGCATTTTCGTTGCCGTGCTGTCTTTATGAAAATACTTTTGCGAAATAAACTCTGAACATTCAACCCGGTTCAAGAATCTCCCCAGAGAGCTCGCTTCTTCCACGAGAGGATTCTCCGTGCGCGAATCCTTTAATTTGAAACAGACAGCTTTCTTACACCGATAATCATATTGCAAGCCGACTCTTCGTTTTCAGATTTGTGTGCGTAAATATTTGTGTAAAGTACAAATAAAAATTAATTAAATAAAAATAAATTGATTAAAAAATGGAAGAAAGTTTTGTCTACAAACCTATGGGACTGGCTCGCCGCTCGACGGGACTGGTTCTATCCTTCTTGTCCACCGGGCTGGTTCTTTTGTCGATGGGGCTGACCGATTTATCACTGGCCGAGCTCCTTTTCTCGATCGGGCTACTGCCGGCGCTCAGCCGCTTGCCGTCCTCTTGCTGCTGAGCCTCTGCTTCCTGGCCAGAATTGCTAGCGGTTGCCGTACCGGCATTATTGTTGCTGTTACCGCTGCCGTTGCTGGCCGATGCTCCCGCGTTGTTGTTGTTCAGCACAGTCGGCAAGGCACCGCGGACGTCACGCAACTCGCCCCGAAGAGTCGCGCACTCGCCCCTGGCGCGTTCCAGCTCTCCGTCCAGCCGGGCGCCGGTTGCTGCGTTCTCCTCCACCATCATGCGGAATTTTGCCTGCAAACAGATCGTACGAGAATGTGAATAGAAATAAAATCGGAAAAATTGGCCGCGCAAAAGTTCAATAATTAAAAACTGTGAATTTGTAGTTGATCTATTAGCCTACTATTATATCTTATCTTGTGCTTCAGCATCTGAGTATCTTTTCAGCATGTAAGTATCTTTCAAGTATCTTTTCAATGTTTCAATTTACTTTAGACGTAATTTTAATTGTAAACTAGAGTTTAGATATTTAAAGTTGCTTGAGAATACATAAGCTTCTTTTAATTCGGCAAAAATCAGAATTCGCTTGTTCGCAGGCTGTCATTTTCGCGAAAAGTTACCGACAAAGTTTAATGCTAACGCCAAAGTAAAACGAGCAAATCACGGCGAAATAAAAGTTTCGTTTCGGCGTGAGGCGTAAAATATTAATAAGGCCTGTTTGCGACGGCGGGCTCGCATAAATCTCATTGCGCGTTTGCCATTATGTAGCGGACGAGAGTTCTTTACATGCCACGGTGGTATCGACTGATGTCGTCTATTCTATTCAGAAGTTTGCGCGCACGACGTCGAACGCGCCTTCGGAGTCGCAGCACGAATCGCTGAAATTGCGAAACAGAAAGACGCTCGGAACACGTAGAGCCGTACTTCTTTCGTACAGTCGCATTAGAAGTAACCCCGGGAATAAGTAAAATGCTATTTCTCCAAACTACGAAACTCAGAAGGCAGACAAATGTAAGAGAGACGCGTTGAAAAAACCTCAGTGTCATTCGCAGATTTTGCGACGTTTTTAATTGAACAATTGAGAGAGCCAAACAAAAGCAGCACTTTTATTGCCCGACTTCTATTTTTTTTCAATTTAAAAAAAAATATTCTACGAGAAAAATATTTCCCTCGACGTTTTATCGAGAAAGAAAATAATTCCACTTTACCAGAGATTTCTTGGAATATCTGAAGATGTTTATTTCTGATTATATTCTCACTAACGTAAACAGCTTCGGTACATTTCTACGGTATCGGCTACGTGCGAGTTTCTAGCGTCAAGCCGGAATTATGGCTTGCACCGCCTGCAAATTCAAAGCGGCGTTTCCTAACGGCGATCAATGAGACTTCGTGGCGCTGTCCGTATAATTTCCGGAAACGTTAATTCACACAAACGACTGCGGAATCCTTCGTGCAGAATAATAGATGACTCTCCCGTGTCCGGGCTGACGCGCGGGTCCATACGTTGGGATAGGTCGATGATACAATATGGTTCTCGCGGTTAGATACGAATGGTGCACCGAACGGAAGTGTCATGGTAACCGAACTCGGGTCAAGCGTGACTATTAACTCGCGATCTTGAACAAAGGAGTCGATAGTGCTCGGTGCGACTTGTTAACTTAACTCGATCGTCGAATTCGCTAGACCCAATGTAGCTTCAAAGCGTGACAGATTAAGTCAAGGATTATCCGAGATTTATCTTTAGAGCAATTCAAACGCAGCTAACATATTAATACTTAACGGTGATTAATATTTAACAAGTGTCTATTGATAGATTCTAGACGATACACAAGCTGCATAGAGAGTTTTGTGCGCGCATTAATGCATCATTCATATCTGTGCAGGTGAAATTTATATCAAACGTTAATGGTCAACCTTCCATTGATTGACGCGTTAATGTTATATGAATATATCAGTAGTATGTACTGATTGATTCTGTTGCGTGTTAATATTTATAGCGTGAATATTGTAATTCGATGGTATAGCAAAATGTAGAAAAAGCACAGAATTAGCTATCGTTTAAAAAAAAACGTATCAAGCAAAAAATACAATTAAAAGTATAAAAATAAAATTTTGAAGAACGCAGAAGACTTTTCCGTTCAAAAAAAAGTAGAACAGTTCTGCCATTGGCGTGAGAAGTCGAAGAAAATAATCCCTGTAAGTAACATTTGCGTTGAATCTGCATTGGATATATATTATATAAACAGCAAAAGAGCAAAATTTTGTAAGCCGGTTACATCACAAATGCAGATTGCATCGCGGAGAAAGCAGTCGCGGCGTCTCGCAGGACGCGCCCGTAAGCGAACGTTTCGCGAATTCAGTTGAATGATCGCTGCGGCGCACCGCAGTACCGAAAGCTCAAACGAAGCTCTCTGAAATTTGCAATCTCGAAGCAAACCGACAGCAGTACACGCGCCTTTCCAAAGCTGCTATACATAAGCGGCTTCCGGTAAGCCGTGCCACTTAATGATACGCTGTCAAACGCGACGGTTTCTAATTGCAGTCTTGTAATGTTGGCCCGTCGCTAGTGAAAATGATCAATAAGTTGGCAGGATAAAAAGAATTTCTTGAAACGAAGCGTCTTATTTCATGAAGAAGAATTTAATGACAAGCTCGTTAGTTTTTCCATGCTTTAAGCAGCTTTGCACGCAAAGTATTGAGAACGTTTAAAATATCAGTATCATAATTATCTCACAAATATCTTTATTTTTATAAATATCTCGTCAGCATAAATCGTTATACGTCTCTTCGGTTTCCATATTGGCTGAAGGATCGCCAATATGTGGACTTCGCGAGAGATGCAATTAATTATTGTGCAACGATCGCGAATGTCACGCTAGTAATCGAGTGCCATGAAGCCTCAAAGGCAGAAATATATCGAGGAACTGAAGAGAACGAGGAAGAGCGAAGCGAAGAGTGGCCGTCGAGGGGACTATCATTGGCCAACTTCCAGCGACACAAAAGGATAACGAGAAGAAGAAGAAAGCATCTCTCGCGGACTTGTTGCATTCCCAGCGGCGTCTCCACCCTTTCCCTTCGGCGTGAACGCTTCGACAACGATCGCATTCACGCCCTTTTCACAGTCGTGAGCCGTCGGAATCGCGATGATAAATTTCCGCCGAATGGAAACAAGCGGTGAGCGAAGACCACTCTCCGCGCTGGAGAGCAGTTTCGCCTTTAGTGCATGGCGTTTAAACGTCACCGTGGCCTCTTGCAAAATGTATACTTCGCTGCAGTGCTGTTAAACCACCGGATCTCCGATTCGTACATAGTGTTTCCGCAGAAGAGATCAATACCGGAGGTAATGGCGTTGATAACGCTTGCTTTCTCAGCTGCGCAAATTTTGATAAAAAGCTCACATAAATGTCTCACTTTTATATATTATTTTTAACTAAAATCCTATACATTATATTCAATCTATATTATTCTACATTATAATTTTGAAACGGTACGTTTTTCTGCGCGGAGTAACTCGTCGGAGTCAGGAGTTCGGTCGGTTGGGGGCACGTAAAAGAATGCTCGGATGAAATGTGAGTAAAGCGAAAGAATAAAATAAAATAAGATTTATTTCTTAACTGATGAAGTCTGCTATATACAAATCCGCGTGGATACAGAGCGTTTGATATCTTTGTTTGAGCGCGGGTTATAATTTTATCTCGGTGGTGTCGAACAATGTGTAACGGTGGTCGTGCGGTGATGAGCAAGTGTCGGCGCAAGCGCGGGTGCCGCAATTGTCTCTAGGCGACTGCGAGCGCGTGGATCGATACGTTCGAGCGGCGTCGATGGTCGATCGACTGATCGATATGCTCGGGCGCGTGCGTGGTGATTTCGATGTTCGCTGTTGATTCGTTTAGTTCGCGATTGCCTGCCGGATTTGAGGACCCGATTTTAAGAGGATGAAGACGGGAGCGAAGACGCGCGTATTGCCCGCGTCTCGAAATGGCTGGTGTTCTAACGTGGAGCCGAGTATTCCCGGTGGTATACGGGTAGGCCCGTATGTAAGAATGAAGCCGAGTGCGCTCGGTAATATACGAGTGTGCTCGTATTTAGGTAACGAGACCGAGTATGCTCGGTTATAATACGAGTGCGCTCGTATGCAAGGTAACGAAACCGAATATGCTCGGTAACGTGCGAGTATGCTCGCACGACGGAACGGAGGACAGTTCCTGGCGGCCGAGTATGCT
The DNA here is from genome assembly GCF_040581485.1 of Linepithema humile. NCBI lineage: Eukaryota > Metazoa > Arthropoda > Insecta > Hymenoptera > Formicidae > Linepithema > Linepithema humile. The sequence continues at coordinate 35,558,020 of NC_090128.1, forward strand.
CGGCAGGAATACGAGAATTCTCGTATCGTGGTCTAGAGCCGAGTATGCTCGGCGAGGATACGGGTGTGCCCGTAACGTGGAAGCGGTTCCTGAGGCCGAGTATGCTCGGTTGGTGCACGAGTATGCTCGTGCTCGTGAGGCTGCTGGGCATAGACTTCGAGTATTCTCGAAGGATTACGAGTGCTCTCGCAACAGGACGTTCACTGGCGAGCAGTGAACGGGATCTGGTAGAGAAGCGTACAGCCGGGCCTCTTTTATACCCGGCTGCTGCCCGGCTGCCGCCCGACTGGCGAAGGATCGGCAAGCATCGGCGGTTTAGCCGGCGGACCCCCACCTGGTAAATTTCGAAAACGGTCGGGTGTGGGGGGCCGTCCGGCGATTGACCGTCGGTGTTTGTATGAAAAGTTTATCGGCGCGCGATGCGCCCTTTTTGGCTACGGACGATGTTCAGTCCGTAGCCGTGACGATGCATGCTGCATCGTTACAATTTTTATTAAAATATTCAAACATTTAATTTTACATTTTAATCTACAATTAAATGCAAATAGAACTCTCGTAAAATGTTAATTAATTCATTCATTGTTAACTAATTGAGTCTAATAAAATAATTTAATATTGGAAAGAATTAATTTAATTAATTTTTGACTAATTTATTAGAATTAATTTTCAATTGAACAAAACGCGTATTGTTAATCGACACTATTAATATTACAGTCGAATTAGTCGAATATCGTCGGACAGTTTTGAGTTGAGTTCAGCCGGGTTATCTATCCATTCCGGGCTATGTCTGACTACACAACGGATTCTGGATTATTCGACCAGAGTTGCAAACGCCGATGTAAATACTGACCGCGGACTATCGTGTCGATCGTTTGTTGCAGACTGCGATATTATGTCTCCCCTATGTTCGCGGCGGAATCGTCGATTGCGGGCGGACGAGAAACAATTTCGCGTACAATCGCTGCGAGTGTACCGGCCCGTAACAATTAAATGAACGATCGGGTCATTAGCCGAACAAATTGTCGTACATGGAGCACCCTGTGCGACACGCCGCGCACTCCCCATAACGCGCCCAGGAGAATACCGTAATTGAACGGTCAGATCTTTCCGCATCAAATCACGGTTATGGGCCACCGTTGGACGGTCTTACGGGGTTATGACCCGACGTTAGCAGCGAGCGCCGTTTCACGCTAACTTGCTTAAAAGTACGTCGTCCAAACCGCGAAGTCGTTGGGAAGTCTCTCGGTGGATCAATTTGTGGCTCACATCGAGGGGAGAAGAGAACATTTAATAACAATAATGTTCTTTCTTTTATATTTTTTTAATATTATACTTTATAATTCTCTTACCTCGACTATCTTTTTAAAGAACTTTCGAGTGGAAAATTTTGACGAGTTAAAATTAAAAATTAAAAGATTTTTATCAAGCGCTTTCTTTTTAGGTACGAGAATAGATACAATAATGCTTTATTCATCGATTAATTTTATAGGATCTGTGAAATTATTATTCGAATCATCAATAATTTGCATCAGAGTGCGAGATGTGTCGGGATAGACTAGAAGAGTGTTCTAAAGAGGTTCGCGCGTAGACCGACAGCTAGTTTAATGAGTAATTTTCGTTCGCGAAAGTCGATAAGTACGCCGTCGTACGCGGTGAGAATCAATGAACGAGAGTAGAGAGAAACGTGCCAGTGGAAAGCGAACACTTGCCACTACCGTAGCCGTTAGGAAACAAACGAGGAAAAGATTCTGAGTTTATTTCAAGAATTGCGAGTAGCACAGCTTGCCTCTCAATCAGAGACTCCAGTGGCCTATCACGAATACAAATGATCCAAACGATCGTCGGTGAATTATCCTCTTCTACTATGGCAAAGTATCGCCCACTGTACACGTCAATAAATGATTGAATCGAATCTCGATGCGGAATTCTAAATTCCGCATTGTAAATCCCGATCGCTTCAATGTAAAATATGTATGATTTTCTTCGTCCGCTTCTTATTTATGGGAAGAAGCAATGATTACGCGCGTGATAAAAACGTAATTATTCATACTCGCCGCGCTTTAGCCCGGCATTAATGTCCAACTTGGCGCAAACGAATTAAAGTGAGTTTCCAAAGTAAGCTCAAGTACGATAAGTAAAATCAGGTTCGGGGGACTGCATTAACTTTCCGCATAATTGCATTTTTATTTTGTCCGCTAATTTGCTTATTTCGCCGGAATTTACTCGCCTGATAATATCTTCGCAAACTTAATCCAAGTAATTTAAGAATTCTGCTGAAATCACGGGAGATCTCGAGTTTACTTTCTCACTAATTATGAACGGGAAATTCCTCAACGCAGCCCTTGTCCCGAGGTGTCAAGGTGGCCGGCGAACGTCACCGAAGAAAGAGAGGGATTTTCATTTCATCGTGAAGTAGCGCATGAAATATGCATCACTCGGTGCATCTGCGATTTTTCACCGAATAACCCTTCCGCCGCGCTGATGGCTGCTCGCCTTCGGTTTATGCACATGCATTTCGTATGCCACGTGAATTTACGATGCATATCGGAAACGAGATCGAATCGTGACTCTTTCGTATCCAAATTTAAAAATTCCATCTAAGTGATTTCATTTCCACACTTTAATAGATAATAATTTACTATTAAAATATCTATTTATCGAAAATTTATCAAAACTTATAACGTTAATTAAATAATAACAATATTTGTATTAAAAAAAATAGAAAATAAAAATCCAATATGTTCTAAATAATAAAAATTAATTAATATAATTATTATTGAAAAAATATAGTAATATGACCGTTGTATTGATTTATAATGTCGGATATGCTGAAATATCTCGTTATTATCTTAATATAATTTTTATATGTATTCGAAAAGAGACTAATATAACCAAATGATATCTTTCGCATTGTTTCGCCATCGTTAATGGCAATGCATATCCAATAGTGCTAAAAATTGGAATAGCATTTTATATTAATAAATTTTATATTAATAAATTTTTGGAATAGCAATTTGATCATTCCAGCTAACTTCAATTGTGCGCATATCATCAAAGCAAAGTCGATATGTCATGTCAAAGGCACAATGTACATAGATATATCATTCTTTCCAAGATTTATCCTACGATAAAGTGGATTTTCACCCAAAGGATTATAATACTTTGAAGTATCGCATTGCAACACGTATTTCGCATACGGAACGACTTTTATATATTCTTTTTTAACGCAATTTTCGCCTAAACTTCACTTCAGAGTTTCTCGCGAAATTCTCTTGAGAAATTCTATTTCCTGGTCTTTGTTGCTCGTTAATTAAAATCTCCAACATCTCTCGTTCTTCTCCGCGAATCACGTTTCACGTAGGAACTATTTATCGACTTTGCTCGTTTCATGTGTATTTCACTCCTTTATCAAAAGTATACAAACTTCGAGTTCTTTCTGTATTTCGTTTCAAGTTCTCCGTCCGGACGGACTCGAGCGCTGTAACGAAGAAACGAACTTCAAATACAAAACCAAGGTGGAACAAAGACAAGAAAGCCATCGCAGACGGTAAAAAAAAATTCGCGAGCAGTCGAGTGGTTTCGAGATAAGTACGTGAGTTTTAGTTCAACAAGATTTCATTTATCTATAAAAACAATTAATATTAAAAATTGGAAGACGGATGACAATGAAATTATATGTCTGAAGTTTTCAGGGTAAACATGATCGAAATTGATCAAAGCATTTACGGAAGGAAAGATGACGTGATAGATTCAGGGCACCCGATATAGCTGTCAGCCGTAGCTCGTCCATCCTGGCATAGGTGTCTATATGTACTGAAGCGTTATCATGCGCGCACACCGTCTACAACTAAGTTAGCTGGGTAGCTGCATGTGACGGTCCAGCACATGGGTTCCTCGTTTGAGAGGTCGTATCTTCGCTCACCGATGAGGGAGGCGATAGATGGCGAGAGAGCGATACAAGATGGTCGATGCCATCGATGTTATTACCAGCAGACTGTTGGCTCGAAATGATTTTTCTATTTATTTTCCTCGCTCTTGAGAACCAATGCTTGGAAGATCTTCAATTAAAGATTATATTGCATCGATATACTTGGACATAAAACCAGAGGAGAATCGGAGGGCAAAAAAAAAAAAAAAAAAAACGCGGGCGCCTTCAAGAATCACGGAAGAATGAGAACAATACGAATCATACGAAAAGAATATAAAAAAAAATAACAGTGACAAGTGTAATAGTTGTATATAAAGATATTATCTTGATGGAGGGACGGCTGCAGTAATATGATATAATGGCTCATCATTTGTCTGATGTAATAATAGTTATGAAGACGAATAAAGTCATTATTTTGATAATGACGTAATTTCATTCTTCTCTGTTTGAGATATAAATCTTTAACGTGAAATCAAGTTTCATTGCTCGACTTCTCCCTTTTTCTTCTTGATTACTTGTGCAAGCACTCGCGATGAAATAATATCGGTGAACGATCGATAAATATCTTCTTTTTATGCACGGAATAAACCGAATTTGCTCGTGCGCGAGAGTGGAATGGCTATTTGTAATCTCGTTGATACGATTCGGCTTATTTCCCTGTAGATTTTCCGCGGCGAGGCGAATAACCCTAGTTTATACACCAGGATATTTACGAACTTCTCAAATATTTCATTGGAAATAATCAGTGCAATATATCTGTCTGTGTAATTACATTTGGAATAATTTCACGTTAACCTCTTCGTTAAATATAAATAGTTAAATATAAATCGACATTAATTTCACATAAATATATTAGGATATTTCTATCTTCTATTTCTATCTTCTATTTCACAGCTGTATGATCTTATATATAAACAAAAATGTTTATAACTTATTAATTAATTACGTATTTTAACCGTATCAAGCTAATACAGCTTGAATTCCAAGTCATTTATCTTTTTTAAAGCTTTTCACGCAAACCGTCATTTATGAGAGGACGTAACGCGTTTCTTTCTCCCTCTTTCTCTTCCTCGCTGTTACAATACATAGTTACGAATGACTTATATTTATATATGAGAAATATGGTATGCAAGCGGCAAGATGAAGGCTGTCAGTCGCAAAAGGCGTCGTGGAATGAATTTATCGTAAAAAAGTAAATGGCGAGAGAGGGAAAAGAGGGACATGAAAGGCGGGGTTGGACCGAGAAAGGTCGTTGAGTGACCCTTTTTTTTCTCTCACTATCCAGAGACATGCAGATGTCGGACGAAAGAAAAGGACGACGAAGAAATTAAAGCGGACACCGGCGGGAATTTCCTCAGCAAAGGACGAGGAAGATGGAATTTCCATGATCAAGCGCCATACTGCATTCATGATTATTAACTTCGTTCTCACGATTGGTCCGGGATTGAAATTAAATTGAAATTTTGCAAAGTATTATTTGTCGCCGAAGAAATCAAACAAAATAAGAAATATTTTCGCAAAATCTTCATAAATTTTGCACCATTATTAAACGTATGAATAAAAAGAAAAGATTTTAATTCCATCTAAGTGTTTTTTTCACAACAATGTGCTTCAGCGCGTCGAGGGAAACGCGTCGAGTGCGAAAATCGTGGGGAAAAAAAGAGAGAAAGAGACTTTTTCAGCCAGGACTCGTGGGAGAACTTGTGAAAGAATAAAAGTGACACAGGAAAATAAAATAACTAGACGCGCTCGGAGGATTTCCTCGACTTGTTCGAGCAGGCGATATAGTAATTATCAAGTTTGTCCTCTCTCGGACGGCGGAAGTAAGACAGATAGGCCAGGGAACGAAGAGAAATGGAGCGTGAGAGAAAGAGATAAAAGGAGAGAGAAAGAAAAAGGTGGAAAGAGAAAGAGAGGAGAAGAGGAAGAGATAGAGTGAGAATGGTGGAAGGTAGATGGAACGTCGTAAGAAGACTACGGAATGATGCAGTAGCTGCGCATTACCGGAAGCGGCAGCCGCCACTCGAATTTATGAAATTGCAATTCCGACCCCCTCGTTGCACCGCGTCGGAGCAATTTGTCTCGCTACGTACGAAGGTAAAATAATCCAATCCCACCTCTCTTTCCCGGCTTTTTCCTCTCGCACACTCTCGCGCCGCGATGCGAAATCGTCGTCCGTTGTAATTGCCGCGGCTCGAGTCACGTAGAGTAGTATCGATTTTCGCCTCGGGCGGTGACAATCCGTGAAGACAACAGCGATTTCCGTCGCACGCGAAGTATCTCGATATTACTAGCATGCATGCTGCAAGGTATCATAATTTAATTGAGAAATGTGATCCGAAAACCGGAAACACAGTTACATTTCAGCGTGAAAACTTTTCAAAGGTCAGACAATTTTTCAATATATTTTAACACATTTTTCATATTTTTTAAAATATAGAATATCTTTAAAAAAATAATAGCTCTTAAAACATATATTAAAAAAAAATAAATTTTATTCCACATTAAACATATAAAAGAATACTGATATTCCTGTGTTAAGAAAAGATGAATTCTAATGATTAACGAAATTTCGCAGACAAAAAAAGAAGAATAAAATTGGAAATGAACGTACTTGCGATTCGTTAGTGCTGAATATTCAAAACACAAAAGTAGCATCTCATTAAGCCGATTCTCGCCGCTTTATCCACTCATATTTTCAGATATAGCGTTTTCCATAAACTTTAGCCACGCATTTAGCATTTTTCTTGCGCACAATAGGTGTACTGATGTTATATCGAGTGTTATCAAACATATGTCGATTTCGCAGGAATAATCGTAATGCAACACGCAATACATGCAATAATGTATTGTTATTAATGAGCAGCTGCAAAACGGAATAAATTTTAAGAGGAATGAATATTAAATCGGCAAGCCCGCAAGCGAAACATTTATCAACGCCGCGTATTATTCCGGCAATTCGGGATTTCATATGAAATTTCAATGCAACGCCGAGAATAAAAGTAATTGTCCATGACGTCGGTGACCGCGTACCGATCCATAATCGTGTAACACCGCAAATCGCAACAAAAATAATACATCTCACTTTGATTATTTTCGATTGTGTAAAACGGGCGATAGAAAAAAATATATTTCCAAAAATGTCCATTAGAATCCTGGCCACTTAAAGCGAGAGGACTTGTGCTGTTATTTAAATAACACGTCGCGGGTGTCTCAACTATGCCGTTCCAAGTTTCGAATGTAGGCCAAGCCCGAAGCAAACCTGTTTTCGGCTTCTCTATAAGATAGACATTAAAATACCTTCTTTACCAAAAATGGAAATTAAAGTATAATACGAATATTCGAATATCATATTCAGTTCATTGTTATAATAAAAATCGAAGTTAACATAAAAAGTCTATTTTTTAATTTATTTTTTTAAAGTATCGGAGATTGTATTAAGATTGCAATATCATTTGAGAAAGCAGTTTCTTTAATATGCATTTGTTTTTTTGCATTACAAATGCACTACAAGTTTAAATAAATATTTCAAAGAAATCAGAGAAGCTAATGTAACTTTGGAGCTGTTTTCTCGTTACTTGCGCGAGAGTAATAAAGTTGAGAGTGTCGCAGATGGCTGCCACCTGATATCAAGAGACACGGTAGTGTCTCGCGCCAAGTTCACGCGCAGCGCAAGACCGACCGTGTATCTTTACGCGAGCCCGAAAGTTGAGACGAGCCGAGATTATCGGATCTCAATAACGGCTGGGCCGATTGAGTTGTTGTTAGGCTCAATCGATAGCGCATACCCAAATTACATAAGAAAAGTATGCTTGTTTTTACTGTAGGTGCTGTAGAAAAAAAGTTATAATAGTCCAAAGTCGAAATGTCTAATAAAATAGTACGATAAAAATGTCCAGCTAAAATGTCCATGTTCCGATTTCTGACGTTAGGTGCGCTGATGGCGCTGAGAAGCCGCGCGGCGCGCGCTTACGTTGGCATTTGCATTTATTTATCAAGAGACACGGTAGTGTCTCGCGCCAAGTTCACGCGCAGCGCAAGACCGACCGTGTATCTTTACGCGAGCACATGAGCTGATAGGAGTCGAGATTTTCATATCTCAATAATGCGTGGACCGATCGAATTTATAATAGGCTCAATCGATAGAGCACATGCGATTTACATAATAAAAGTATCTTTACTTTTTTTGTACATGCTTTCTAAAAAACTATATTAATTGCCAAAGTTTGCCAAAGTTTGCCAAAGTCGAAATATGCCGAAATCTATGTAAGCTTGGTCGTCGTCGTCTGTTCGTCATCCTTCTCTAATATATAAGTTTTTCCTTTGTCAACTAGAAGCATCAAAATGCGACATGGTTGTCCTTTTCTACATCCCGTGAAATGTCAATTCCCGCATAAGAGCGTCTTTTTTCTTTCCTTTCTTTTTCTAAAAGATGTCTGTCCTTTTTCAACATGGCGGCGCTCAGACCTGTCAGCTCGCAGCTTTGATGACACTAATCACATTGATATAATTAATATCGGTCGTAAAATGTATATGTAACGTGTTGTGGAGACGAATAGAGATAGTGTATATCAAAATAATAGTATTCTTTATAAAAAAATTTTTCTCGTCTTGAAGTGCAGAAGTGTAGCAACACACATGCTGACAACACTCTTAAAGGGAACGTTCACAAGTGTCCCCTCCCGATTTGATTCTCCTTGAAATATGTTGTAAAACATACAATTTGAGAAGACACGTATTTTTTTATAGCGGCCCTAACTCAAATTTAAAGGGTGAAACACCCTTTTGAAAAAAACGAGTTTTTTCTTTGTGTGTAACTATCGCCAAAACCGTAGGAGATATAAAAAAATGTTTCAAGTAGAAGTTGTATGGCTTGTAATGGGCTTTATAACTGTGTAGTTGGATTTTCAAAAATGTAATTTTTTTTAATTTACTCTTACCCCTTGGTATTATTTTTTTTTTTTTTAAAATTTTTGTAATGACAAAAGTTGTAGCATTTTTTACGCTAAATTCAACCATATATGATTTTATTATGTTCCGAAATCGCATCTTTCAAAAATAAGTCATCAGTATCATATTATATGCGTCGCGCTGCATGACGCATTGTTTATACCGCACTTGTGTTGCGCAATAGTCGTTAAATAAATATAAAAATGACATGTTATCATATATTTACGGAAGAAAAGTTAACTAAAATTGTTGCTAAAGCATCCCTTCCACATTACACTCTTATAGATAATCGCTGCATTTCGTATGCAGCGCGTTGTCATATACAAGTTAGCTATCAGCGCATATTACACTTTGAAGTTTTGCTTGCAGTGACCACGGGAAAATAATTTATGAAACGAAAACAGTGAATGAATCAATCTATTCAACATATATCCACCCTGACTCTACTCTCTTGGCCCGACTTGACTGACAATGAATGAAATTCTGTACATACTCTTTTTCAATAATTTTAATATACTGCGATATATTCTACATACTATTACATTCTATTAAATTATTACGATTTTTTTAAACTATGGTATATAAAATCTTGAAATATAAAATGTATATTATAAGTATAATTATAATATATTGATACAATAAATAAGCTTTTATATATATATAAGCTTATTTATATATATTATAATTATACTTATAATATACATTTTATATACCATAGTTTAAAAAAATCGTAGTAATTTAGTGGAATGTAATAGCATGTAGAATCACAGTATATTAAAATTATTGAAAAAGAGTAAACTGTACAGAATTTTATATTTTATTTCATTCTCAGTCAAGTCGGGCCAAGAAGGTAGAGTCAGGGTAGATATATGTTGAATAGATTGATTCATTCACTGTTTTCGTTTCATAAATTATTTTCCCGTGGTCACTGCAAGCAAAACTTCAAAGTGTAATATGCGCTGATAGCTAACTTGCATATAACAACGCGCTGCGCACGAAATGCAGCGATTATCTATAAGAGTGTAATGTGAAAGAGATGCTTTAGCAACAATTTTAGTTAACTTTTCTTTCTCAAATATATAATAACATGTCATTTTTATATTTGTTTTGCGACTATGCACAACACAAGTGCGGTATAAACGGTCATGCAGCGCGACGCATATAATGTGATACTGATGACTCATTTTTGAAAGATGTGATTTCGAAACATAATAAAATCATATATGGTTGAATTCAGCGTAAAAAATGCTACAACTTTTGTCATTACAAAAAGTTTGAAATTTGAAAAAATAATAACAAGGGGTGGGGGTAAATTAAAAAAAATTTCATTTTTTGAAAATTTTACTACACAGTTATAAAGTCCATTACAAGCCATACAACTTCTATTTGAAATATTTTTTTATCTCCTACGGTTTTGGCGATAGTTACACACAAAGAAAAAAATCGTTTTTTTTTCAAAGGAGTGTTTGATCCCTTAAATTTGAGTTAGGGCCGCTATAAAAAAATACGTGTCTCCTCAAATTGTATGTTTTACAACATATTTCAAGGAAAATCAAATCGGGGGAGGGGACACTTGTGAACGTTCCCTTGTTAGTATTTTGTAGTTAGTGGACAGAAAGTGTACTTTGTGCACATTGGTGGAATCGGCAGGTATGTAATGTTTATAGAGAAGAAATGTCTAACACTTGGATTGAAGCTGACGATACGCTAATTAAAAAAAGACAATGGCCTAGAGGTGCTAAAGATGTTTTTGTCATTCTTACAGAAATTTGATCAAAAGTAATCTGTTTTTATATATGAAAAAACGCAATAACTTAGAAATACAAATGGTTTTTTATACCCTTTTTATGATCACTAATAATTTTCTTATAAAACATGTTGTAAAATATAAAAAAAAATTATTAGGTTTGTATAAATTAAGATTTCTATAATCAAAAAGAGGATTGTCGTATTGAAAATATGACGGGAGTGATGGTGGGATATTATTACCATTATTTTTACTAAAAAAAAAGAATCATATTTATTAAAATTATTTTTACTAAAAAAAAGAAATGATATCTCACAAAAAAACCTTTTTTTTAAAAAAGGTAAAAAAGGGCGCCAAGTACACGCCTTGTTATATTTAAAAAAAGTTTTCCTCATAAAAAAACCTTTCCAAAAAATTGTTTTTTTTTTTAAAAGTTTTCCTCATAAAAAACCTTTTCAAAGAACTGTACTTTCAAAAATATATTATATTAAAAAAAAGTTTTTCTCACAAAAAACCTTTCCAAAAAAAGTTGTATATATCATAAAAAACTTTTCAAAAAGATTGTATTTCCAAAAATATATTATAAAAAAATCTTTTTAAAAAAATTATATATATTTATTATAAAAAACCTTTCCAAAAAAATTGTACTTTTAAAAAAAGTTGTATATATTAAATAAAAATTTGCTACATATTCTGTCTATAAAAGAGGTGATATCAGAAAATGACGCCAAGTTTAAATAAAGAACCTTTCAAAAAAAGTTGCATGTATATCTAATTATTTATTTAAAAATGATATTTATGTTTATATCTAGTTAATTCTTTTTAAGTATACTTTTTAAAATAATTGCATTTGTATCTAGTTATTTTTTTTATATCTGTATCTAGTTAAATAAAAAAATTTTTCAAATTTAATCAAAATAAAAAAATATTACAAAATTTCGCAAAAAACTTGGCGCTGCTATAAAATAGCCTTCATTGCTCTATAATATTTTAAGATGTATAATAATATTTTAAGGCTATTTTATAGCAGCGCCAAGTTTTTTGCAAAATTTTGTAATATTTTTTTATTTTGATTAAATTTGAAAAATTTTTTTATTTAACTAGATACAGATATAAAAAAAATAACTAGATACAAATGCAATTATTTTAAAAAGTATACTTAAAAAGAATTAACTAGATATAAACATAAATATCATTTTTAAATAAATAATTAGATATACATGCAACTTTTTTTGAAAGGTTCTTTATTTAAACTTGGCGTCATTTTCTGATATCACCTCTTTTATAGACAGAATATGTAGCAAATTTTTATTTAATATATACAACTTTTTTTAAAAGTACAATTTTTTTGGAAAGGTTTTTTATAATAAATATATATAATTTTTTTAAAAAGATTTTTTTATAATATATTTTTGGAAATACAATCTTTTTGAAAAGTTTTTTATGATATATACAACTTTTTTTGGAAAGGTTTTTTGTGAGAAAAACTTTTTTTTAATATAATATATTTTTGAAAGTACAGTTCTTTGAAAAGGTTTTTTATGAGGAAAACTTTTTAAAAAAAAAACAATTTTTTGGAAAGGTTTTTTTATGAGGATTTTTTTTACTTGGATATTTTTTTGCTAAAAACTAAAGATGGGCATAAAATGAAGAGGCCGGCATTTATAGTCTCCGACTACTTTGCTGACTTAGCTGTTTTCATGTGCAAAGTAATGCGCGAAGTTTCACCCGTTGACTAACGAATGATAGTTACAATAAAAGGAATGAAAGCAAAGAATATTGCGTTATCTTCTTTTCTTCCTTTTTACAGAGACAGGTGTGTTGTATAATATCGTGCATTTATCATATCAAAAATAAAAATAAGTTATGGCTAATAAAATCGAGAATATTTTTTCCACGATAAAATTACTTGCTAAAATTAAAATTAAATGGCTATTCCAACATACACGACTTGCACAATTGGTAAGTTAAAATATCTCCATTTTATGTAAAAACTGGCAAGAGAAATTTAGTTGACCGAATATAGCGATAATGCGATTTACATAGCGCACTAAAATATAACAAAAGTAAAGTGACAACTTTAATTACATTTATCTGCTTAAACGAACCAAAAATTCTATCATACGCAATATAGAAGCATCCAAATATTTCCTCTTGTTTGATATACATCGATTTCAAATATTCGTGTGAGAAATTTTGTTCTCAAATATTATAGTGCTTAATTAAACAGAAACGTAATAATAAGATCTAATTAAAGTAAAAGCTGAATTTTGCTAAAGTTTATTAATAGAAAATATTCCACGACGTGCAAATATAGCAATCCGCGCTACTTCGCTCAATTCCGAGAAGAGGCGTGTTATTACGATGTTGTATATACACTCACAATCAGTTACTCGCAATCACTGCGGTGATAAACGGGTGCAACGAAGTACGCTACACTCACGGTTTCGAGGCACGTTTCATCAGTTACTGCTACGTTGAGTTAACGCGACTAATTGTACGTATAATGATGCGCGAGCGTCGTTGTAAGTTTACATTACACGGTGCTTATGCGACTTACGTAACTGCTTATGTCTGAAGTTTCAGTCTTATTCGATCGCGTTCACATCCGAGAACTCTCTCTCGGCGTGGCCCTTGCAATTCTCGAAAACGACTAAATTACTCCATGACTTGTTAACTACATCAGGAAACTCAAAACTATTACAATAATTTTCAGTTTTCTTCAACAAATATTGCGAAATTCTTAACGTTTACAAAAAATATAAAATAACCATTAAAAAACAGTTATAATAATTTTTTACCGCATTTTCTGTCTCTTGTAAGAAACCAAAATAAATCACCGAAAAATTATGTCGTAATTTTTAGTTCAAAGTACAATAATATTCTTAAGAATCTACTTTTATGTTTTATTACCAGCGATATTAGAGTATTTATCTTTGTTCATACAAGCGGCAGCACACAAGACACATGACGGTTCAGCGTCTTTTGCCGGTAGTTGGGATAATTATAGGCGCGGATGCATAATTCCGCGCGTGCTTTAAGCTTACATTCATCTGTCACGCTCCGAAAAGGTTCACTGCACTCGGATCTACTGTGGCACCGACTGATACCATGGTGTGCGATCCGACGTTTTAATATAGTTATAACAAGAATAGTGACATTCTTGCCTTCAATTATATCTGTGACAATGATATCGATAATTAATAAGAATTATCTTATTATGACAACCTTGCAAAGATAGCGTGCATAAAATATGACACATATTTATTATCTATAAAATTAAAAATTAAAAAGTTATTTATAATATTTGATAATTTATTCTTGGATAATTATATTTTAATATTAATTGAATCATATAAATTTACTATATTTGAATATTTTATACTTTTTCTAAAAAAACATCATATCTCGGTATCTGCTTTATATTTTTGCCTTTTCGACTCGTGGACAAATTATTTGAATGGATTTACTTCAGAAAAAAAACATTTCATTTGCTAAAATATCCAACTTTACGAGAAAAATATTTTTATACCTTTCTTTTTTCGTTGCTGTACAAGATGTAGTAACAGAATCTAAATAAACTTATACCTACGTTTAGTAAACATTTCTCTCTGACTGGTATGCTGATATATTTTTAGTAAAAATATTAGTCAAAAATATAAGTTTAACTTGTCAACAAATTTTAGAAAATTGTTCAAAACGGTTTAAAAAGTACGTAAATAAAAACTTCAATTTTTGAAATTCTTTTTTAATTTTTTATCTGCAATGATTTTTCACCGAATTTCAAGTTTAAAAATTACTCAATTTTGTACGTCTAAAAAGTGTTCCCTATTTTTTTATCAAGTAGTGTAATGAATTATTTCAGTACATAAACTTTGATAATATAGATATTAAACAATTTTTTAAAAGAATTAATATAAAACTTTTATAAAAATTGCAAATAACAATTTGTTACGCGAACATCTTTTTATATTACAGACTATTACAGACAGATTAAAAATAAATCAAATTTAATTAATGTAAAAATTAAATTATGTAATACTATTGTTCTTAAAAATAAAACTTTTTTCAATATCATTCTATGTATATCATAGTTTATTGATTGCTTATTGATAGCTTATTGATTTACACGCAAGCTGAATGAGCTATTCAACCCATAATAACTACATATCATTAGCGTAAATATTTCAAAGTTTGCGGATTAGTGACAGATCGTTTTTATCGCACACGTGACGGTACTCATTTGCAAACTAGTTCGAGAGCCCGGGCTGTCAAGCCGACGCAAAGAGCGAGAGAAGTGCTTCTGCGAGCGAGGCGCGTGTGCCGGAAGCTCTCGCCTTTTTGAGGATCGTAGACGCAGTTAAATAGCCAATTCGCTGTTTTGTCGTGAACGAGATCCACGCCACAAGGCGTGTTTCAAATGCAAATACTGAGTCTGCTGCGCGCACAAACCGACCGGCTTAACTGTTCCGTTGGCGGCAGTTAAAGTTTGAGCCCCAATAAAAAAGCAAAAGGTAATTTCCTACTCGTTCGCGCGCGGAACTCGCGAAAGCGAAATTTCATCAACATGGGAAAAAAATGAAGAAAACATAAACCAGCGGAGTACACAAATGCATACGAGACAGAATTATGACGCTCGGCGAAACATCGAGCTCGCGTGTATGACAAATTTTGAAGCACAGAAATCTCGAGAATAATTCGAAAGAATAAAAAAAATTTATGCAAAAATGAGATAATGATAATTCCCGCTTTATTTTTTGTCTTTCAAAAATTTCTTTATTGTATCTAGTAATCGAAAGCAATAATTATCGAATTCTAAAATTCAAAATTTTAAAAAAGTTTATATTATTTTAAGTATAATATATTACATTCAAAACAGTAATTTTGACACCGTTTAAATAATCTCACAAAAAAACCTTTTTTTTTAAAAAAGGTAAAAAAAGGGCGCCAAGTACACGCCTTGTTATATTTAAAAAAAGTTTTTCTCATAAAAAAACCTTTCCAAAAATTGTTTTTTTTTTAAAAGTTTTCCTCATAAAAAACCTTTTCAAAGAACTGTACTTTCAAAAATATATTATATTAAAAAAAGTTTTTCTCACAAAAAACCTTTCCAAAAAAAGTTGTATATATCATAAAAAACTTTTCAAAAAGATTGTATTTCCAAAAATATATTATAAAAAAATCTTTTAAAAAAATTATATATATTTATTATAAAAAACCTTTCCAAAAAAATTGTACTTTTAAAAAAAGTTGTATATATTAAATAAAAATTTGCTACATATTCTGTCTATAAAAGAGGTGATATCAGAAAATGACGCCAAGTTTAAATAAAGAACCTTTCAAAAAAAGTTGCATGTATATCTAATTATTTATTTAAAAATGATATTTATGTTTATATCTAGTTAATTCTTTTTAAGTATACTTTTTAAAATAATTGCATTTGTATCTAGTTATTTTTTTTATATCTGTATCTAGTTAAATAAAAAAATTTTTCAAATTTAATCAAAATAAAAAAATATTACAAAATTTTGCAAAAAACTTGGCGCTGCTATAAAATAGCCTTAAAATATTATTATACATCTTAAAATATTATAGAGCAATGAAGGCTATTTTATAGCAGCGCCAAGTTTTTTGCGAAATTTTGTAATATTTTTTTATTTTGATTAAATTTGAAAAATTTTTTTATTTAACTAGATACAGATATAAAAAAAATAACTAGATACAAATGCAATTATTTTAAAAAGTATACTTAAAAAGAATTAACTAGATATAAACATAAATATCATTTTTAAATAAATAATTAGATATACATGCAACTTTTTTTGAAAGGTTCTTTATTTAAACTTGGCGTCATTTTCTGATATCACCTCTTTTATAGACAGAATATGTAGCAAATTTTTATTTAATATATACAACTTTTTTTAAAAGTACAATTTTTTTGGAAAGGTTTTTTATAATAAATATATATAATTTTTTTAAAAAGATTTTTTTATAATATATTTTTGGAAATACAATCTTTTTGAAAAGTTTTTTATGATATATACAACTTTTTTTGGAAAGGTTTTTTGTGAGAAAAACTTTTTTTTAATATAATATATTTTTGAAAGTACAGTTCTTTGAAAAGGTTTTTTATGAGGAAAACTTTTTAAAAAAAAAACAATTTTTTGGAAAGGTTTTTTTATGAGGAAAACTTTTTTTAAATATAACAAGGCGTGTACTTGGCGCCCTTTTTTTACCTTTTTTAAAAAAAAAGGTTTTTTTGTGAGATATCATTTCTTTTTTTTAGTAAAAATAATTTTAATAAATATGATTCTTTTTTTTTAGTAAAAATAATGGTAATAATATCCCACCATCACTCCCGTCATATTTTCAATACGACAATCCTCTTTTTGATTATAGAAATCTTAATTTATACAAACCTAATAATTTTTTTTTATATTTTACAACATGTTTTATAAGAAAATTATTAGTGATCATAAAAAGGGTATAAAAAACCATTTGTATTTCTAAGTTATTGCGTTTTTTCATATATAAAAACAGATTACTTTTGATCAAATTTCTGTAAGAATGACAAAAACATCTTTAGCACCTCTAGGCCATTGTCTTTTTTTAATTAGCGTATCGTCAGCTTCAATCCAAGTGTTAGACATTTCTTCTCTATAAACATTACATACCTGCCGATTCCACCAATGTGCACAAAGTACACTTTCTGTCCACTAACTACAAAATACTAACAAGGGAACGTTCACAAGTGTCCCCTCCCCCGATTTGATTTTCCTTGAAATATGTTGTAAAACATACAATTTGAGGAGACACGTATTTTTTTATAGCGGCCCTAACTCAAATTTAAGGGATCAAACACTCCTTTGAAAAAAAAAACGATTTTTTTCTTTGTGTGTAACTATCGCCAAAACCGTAGGAGATAAAAAAATATTTCAAATAGAAGTTGTATGGCTTGTAATGGACTTTATAACTGTGTAGTTAAATTTTCAAAAAATGAAATTTTTTTTAATTTACCCCCACCCCTTGTTATTATTTTTTCAAATTTCAAACTTTTTGTAATGACAAAAGTTGTAGCATTTTTTACGCTGAATTCAACCATATATGATTTTATTATGTTTCGAAATCACATCTTTCAAAAATGAGTCATCAGTATCACATTATATGCGTCGCGCTGCATGACCGTTTATACCGCACTTGTGTTGTGCATAGTCGCAAAACAAATATAAAAATGACATGTTATTATATATTTGAGAAAGAAAAGTTAACTAAAATTGTTGCTAAAGCATCTCTTTCACATTACACTCTTATAGATAATCGCTGCATTTCGTGCGCAGCGCGTTGTTATATGCAAGTTAGCTATCAGCGCATATTACACTTTGAAGTTTTGCTTGCAGTGACCACGGGAAAATAATTTATGAAACGAAAACAGTGAATGAATCAATCTATTCAACATATATCTACCCTGACTCTACCTTCTTGGCCCGACTTGACTGAGAATGAAATAAAATATAAAATTCTGTACAGTTTACTCTTTTTCAATAATTTTAATATACTGTGATTCTACATGCTATTACATTCCACTAAATTACTACGATTTTTTTAAACTATGGTATATAAAATGTATATTATAAGTATAATTATAATATATATAAATAAGCTTATATATATATAAAAGCTTATTTATTGTATCAATATATTATAATTATACTTATAATATACATTTTATATTTCAAGATTTTATATACCATAGTTTAAAAAAATCGTAATAATTTAATAGAATGTAATAGTATGTAGAATATATCGCAGTATATTAAAATTATTGAAAAAGAGTATGTACAGAATTTCATTCATTGTCAGTCAAGTCGGGCCAAGAGAGTAGAGTCAGGGTGGATATATGTTGAATAGATTGATTCATTCACTGTTTTCGTTTCATAAATTATTTTCCCGTGGTCACTGCAAGCAAAACTTCAAAGTGTAATATGCGCTGATAGCTAACTTGTATATGACAACGCGCTGCATACGAAATGCAGCGATTATCTATAAGAGTGTAATGTGGAAGGGATGCTTTAGCAACAATTTTAGTTAACTTTTCTTCCTTAAATATATGATAACATGTCATTTTTATATTTATTTAACGACTATTGCGCAACACAAGTGCGGTATAAACAATGCGTCATGCAGCGCGACGCATATAATATGATACTGATGACTTATTTTTGAAAGATGCGATTTCGGAACATAATAAAATCATATATGGTTGAATTTAGCGTAAAAAATGCTACAACTTTTGTCATTACAAAAATTTTGAAATTCGAAAAAATAATACCAAGGGGTAAGAGTAAATTAAAAAAAATTACATTTTTGAAAATCCAACTACACAGTTATAAAGCCCATTACAAGCCATACAACTTCTACTTGAAACATTTTTTTATATCTCCTACGGTTTTGGCGATAGTTACACACAAAGAAAAAACTCGTTTTTTTCAAAAGGGTGTTTCACCCTTTAAATTTGAGTTAGGGCCGCTATAAAAAAATACGTGTCTTCTCAAATTGTATGTTTTACAACATATTTCAAGGAGAATCAAATCGGGAGGGGACACTTGTGAACGTTCCCTTTAAGAGTGTTGTCAGCATGTGTGTTGCTACACTTCTGCACTTCAAGACGAGAAAAATTTTTTTTATAAAGAATACTATTATTTTGATATACACTATCTCTATTCGTCTCCACAACACGTTACATATACATTTTACGACCGATATTAATTATATCAATGTGATTAGTGTCATCAAAGCTGCGAGCTGACAGGTCTGAGCGCCGCCATGTTGAAAAAGGACAGACATCTTTTAGAAAAAGAAAGGAAAGAAAAAAGACGCTCTTATGCGGGAATTGACATTTCACGGGATGTAGAAAAGGACAACCATGTTGCATTTTGATGCTTCTAGTTGACAAAGGAAAAACTTATATATTAGAGAAGGATGACGAACAGACGACGACGACCAAGCTTACATAGATTTCGGCATATTTCGACTTTGGCAAACTTTGGCAAACTTTGGCAATTAATATAGTTTTTTAGAAAGCATGTACAAAAAAAGTAAAGATACTTTTATTATGTAAATCGCATGTGCTCTATCGATTGAGCCTATTATAAATTCGATCGGTCCACGCATTATTGAGATATGAAAATCTCGACTCCTATCAGCTCATGTGCTCGCGTAAAGATACACGGTCGGTCTTGCGCTGCGCGTGAACTTGGCGCGAGACACTACCGTGTCTCTTGATAAATAAATGCAAATGCCAACGTAAGCGCGCGCCGCGCGGCTTCTCAGCGCCATCAGCGCACCTAACGTCAGAAATCGGAACATGGACATTTTAGCTGGACATTTTTATCGTACTATTTTAGACATTTCGACTTTGGACTATTATAACTTTTTTTCTACAGCACCTACAGTAAAAACAAGCATACTTTTCTTATGTAATTTGGGTATGCGCTATCGATTGAGCCTAACAACAACTCAATCGGCCCAGCCGTTATTGAGATCCGATAATCTCGGCTCGTCTCAACTTTCGGGCTCGCGTAAAGATACACGGTCGGTCTTGCGCTGCGCGTGAACTTGGCGCGAGACACTACCGTGTCTCTTGATTTAGTAAAGTAATATTTTTATAATAAATAAGTTTAATTATATAATTATCTTAAATAAATCGCTTTTCAATTTTCTGAAAATAAATAACAATATAAAGTTCGTAAGTAAAAAAAAAGAATTTTGCTATTACAGCGAAATTTTCGTTACATATTAAATATGATAACAACAAAATTTTGCTAACAAAACTATAACTAATTTTTCAAATTATTCGATATATCAGCAAAATCTATTTTGCTGATAAATAAATTTTGCTGAGTACATTTGTTCGCGCGCGCGCGTAAAAACATATTAATTCGCTGCTACAATAAAATAATTTATTTTTAACAAATATATTTTGCTAATGCAGCAAAATTGTCGCTGCCAATACAAATTTTGATGATAAAGTAAAAATCAATTTGTTATAATAACGATATAATTTACAGATTTAATAAAATAATTTGCAGCAAATAAAATTAGCATCCGTAACAAATCTCTTTGCTATCTATATAATAACTAACATATTTGCCGTGTCAGCAAGTTCTTTTTTTCGTATAAAATTGTATATATATACATACATTTCTCCGGAAATCAATGATACAATTTTTCATTCTCAAATCTGAGACTCAATATAGACTAAAATAAATGAAATATTTCGTTTGCCTGGTTTCTGCGTTTGGCGTTGTCGATTTAACGGAGAAATATTCGGTATTGGCACGTATACCATGTTTTCATGCAGAGGCAAGATAAACTGTTCTGCGAATCGCGCAATAAGGGAGAAAATTTCGATGTATTTGTGAGTCTGCAAATTATTTCATTGATGTTTAACGCAACGCGATACAACGGTTAATTGAGCGGTAAAAAGCTCATTCGGAATAAAACGATAGATTTGGCAATAATATACCTATCTTGCTTGTTCGATATATGAAATTTGATTATTAATATTAATTAATATTAATATCGTTATGTAACCGTCAAGTTTCAGTATTTTTGTTAAATAATAATTAACTTAAATGTTGCAGTTACAAAACAATTTTTTATATCTTATAATTTTTTGCTTGTTAAAACGTTTGTTAAAAAAATTTTGATAAATAATAAACATTTAATAAAACATATATTATTGTTTATGAGAAAATAATAAGTAAATAAAAATAATATCGTGCGAAATAAAACATGCAGTTTTAAATACAAATGAAATATCGTGCATTTACGTTTTATAAATATTACTTCGCAGTCAATCCAATGATACAGAATTCTATCTTTTTCTTCCTCTCTCACTTTCTCTTTCTTCAAAACTAATTCCATAATACTATTCAATATAACAGTCAAATTAAAGGTATACAATTAAAAGTTAATCGGCCGTGTGCGCAGTTATAATAGTTTAAATATTACCCTGAATTCCGCGTAACGATTTCGTATCCATGGTAGATTTATGAGAGAATAACAGAAAAAAGAGAGACTGTGTGTGAGCGCGTCAAATGAAGTTTCCGCGACCTGATTTTGGCTTACTCTCCAACGAAATTAAGCTAATAAAATGCAAATTTAATTAATGTACGTTATTTAAGTCTTGCGTATCAAATTCTCATTTCCGCTATGATATAGAATTTTCAATATTTATGTGTTTATAAAAAACACTGCATTAAATCTACTATTTCCAAAAAGCAAACATTTTTCAATAATTTTCCTACAGAGCTACATACCAAATATTCATATAATGTTTATTTTCTTTCATTTAATTGATTTTATTTGACTGGCTTATTGAGAAAAAAAATCTTTAATATTTATTTTTATATCTGTAGATGGACAAACATTTTCTGCACTGTTAGATATTTTTACTGTCAACATTTATAATACATTTTTCGCGTAATAACGAAATATTCTGATTGTGTATCTGATACATTATCGTATCTATTCGCCATCGGTATCAAATAGTTTGACCTATTATATTACATTATTTCCATTTGATCCATTATGGTCCATTACAGTACAGCAGCTAGAGAATGGAATGTCGATCGATAGCAATATCACGTCAGCTGTCAAATCGGCTTATATAGTTTCGCGTAAGCTGCACAATATCCTACTATTTTTTCCAGAGGAATTAGATACAAAACAAAAAAAGAACAAACGAATGACAAGCCAGCTCAAAAGTAGCGAGCGAAACATTTTCTTTCATCGGCCAAAGAGAATTGGAGTAGAAACAAAATAGCCTGAGCGATGCGCGAATTAAAGAGGGTTAATCCGTTATGGTTAGTGTTAAGGCACGTAACGCACGTTGCAGTGGAGCGAAACGTGCGCACGGATACCATATACCTATTCACGCTTGTATAAAGGATCATCTCGTGATTTTACAAGAGCGACTCGTCATTGGTATTTTCCGCTCTGTCGAGTTTTTTATTCGCATTCACTGCGTATGCAGAATTTTTATGCGGTGATAAAAATGTGCGGACACAGAGCTCGATGGCCGAATAACCAATATCCAAAGAGCGCTTTATAAACAGAGCGCGGCAAATAATTAAAAATATTTATCTGACATAAAAATTAATTTCTAGAGTGCTACGTGTGCATTCCACAAATATTATTTTTTGTACAGTCGATCATGCGTGTAATTTAAATTTCTCATCGATTACTAGATAAATTTTAATTAAAGCAAAACGAAAAAAATATTTTTTATATAGTCCTGTTTGTGCCCACAAATTCATTGTGTGATTCAAGAATTGATCTAGAGAGTAATATTTGATCAATTCATTAACATATAAATTGGCGACGGACCCTACAATTTGATCCACGCGTACACTTTCACACGCAAATACTGCAAGTTTTACATGAATTTTACGGCGAGCGTATTTTTTCATTTCCCAGTTCTTGCATTCACGGTTGTCATGTAAGCGGAGTTTTCACATCCCCAGCTTTTACGCGGGCATTTTGTACTAATCCAAACGTCTCGTAAATATTTTTCTCGTGAAAAAATTTTGCAGTGGCTACTGAGAGTCCTTTGCAAATTACATACACCCAAAAAATGCATTCTGCACACATTTAATACGTGTAGTAATACCGTTATATAGCAGGAAAATACAGTGATAACGACAAAGAAGTAGTAAAAAGTACGCTATAATAAAGAAGCGTTTGATTGTATAATCAGAGAGTGTACAAAATTAAATTGCTTTATAAGTATTTTTCAGTTTTATGTATCATAAATAAAATATTATAACAAATCGTCTGTGCGTATTATTAAAAAATACAGAAAAAAACGCTCTATAATTATAATTTGCAAATGTAATAAGGCACAAATAATTATTTTTATTAGAGTTCGGTATAATTTTGAGATCTCGTTACAAGCAATGTGGTATCACACTGCCAAATCACTCGGTCTTGCCCTAGATTTGCTTTCGCATACAACGCGAACTCGATCTTCGCCTAACCAAACACTTTAAGTTCGTTTAAGTTATGACAAGAGGATGGTGTATACTGAATTTCAGTCGCCCAGAGTTTGGGAGATGTTCTTAATCAAACAAACAAGTTCTCTAATATGTACCGCGCACTAACTGTATTAATAACACACGACGAGCACTGTGTTCATCTCTAGAATTAATTATTATTGATATTGGTTTGCTCAAACTTAGTTAGCATTAGTTTTCCCCCAACTTTATTCTAATAAACTATGATTAATGTCGATTGTATTGTAAAATTAGTACGTAATTTTAAAATTGTCTAATATTATTTATGATGCATAATATTCAGTATGTATATTATACACAAAAATAACATAAAATATAAAACATAGTATTAAATACATTCATACATTTACTATTAATTTTGTTATATGCATTATATTTATCACTTGATAAATTATTCATGCAAGCACACAAAATCTTATTTTCGGTCACTAAGTTAAGTAACACTGTTGTAAAATCGACAGTTCGATAAAAAGAATCGCGTTTTATTTGACTCATTGTCAATTTCGTAAGCAACTATTCATCACCTTTCCAGCGTGACGAACTTTTTTCTTGTAATGATCACCGTCACGTCGTCGACCGGTAATCGATGCAGTTTCCTTTTACAGACACGTCGAACCCGATTAATCGCACTTTTACGAAGTTGATGGGAAATTTATGCCTCCGTTAAAAACTTGATAAAAAGGACTACTAGCAACAAAAATAAATATCTCAAGAAAAAAGTTATCTTTCTAAATAATACTTCGTGTTATCTACTCGATATTTACAATAAATTATCGCTATTACGAAAAATAACGTGTAGAATAAAAAATATGTATTATTCATTAATCTTCAAATTCAATGTAAAATTGTATGTTTTTATCGTGCATATTTTTAATATATATTATTTTACGCGTGGATGAAGAGGAAATATTTGGTTACAAAATATAAAAAAAAATACAGCGTCGCGTTTCTCGTGTTCCAGATAAAATAAATGGCAACAAAAAATACACATGCAAAATCAGTGGTCCTCTTATCGTCTTGTCGTCATTTCATCCCTCTTCGTCATTTCGCGGCAGTGTTTGTTCAGCCGCTAAATGGCATCCACCTCCTCTCTTGATGAATCCTCTCCGCTTTCTCCGCCCGCTGCTTTCCGTCTGCTGCAGCAGCTTTCATCTGCGGCTGCTATCCATGTAGGCGATATCTGTGATTATCTGTGTGACGGCTCTTAATGTATGCATTTTAGCTTTTAGCGAGAGGTTGAGCATTAATTGCCAGAGAGATAATTATATTCATGGAAAAGACACGCGACAATATGCTCTCTTCGCGCACCGCACTTTCTAAATATTTAAATATTTTAAACCGTCCCATTAATAGCCGTAAATATTTCAGACGACAATGTTTGTTAAGCATTTCGCGTTTTCGTGAGAAATTTCATTAGATTTTGCATGTATATTCGCTTTAATAATGATGTTTGCAATTCGAAATGTTTCAGCGGTTTAATTTCATTGCGGATGAAATGTCTTACATCGCACACATATTATGTGCACCGCAGTAAAGCCATACGAGATGCACGGATTATTTTCACTTCCGCAGCGGTATCAAAGGGTTAGTGTGCGAGTGCCTTCGCTCCACCTTTCCGCATGCTCTAATCAATTAGCCGTTCGAGAACGAGTTCAGGGATAGAAAAGAACAGGTTGCAAGGGATAAATAATGCACTTCGCGCAATAATGCCGTTACTTTCCCGCGCATTTCCATACGAATTGAATCGCCGTATAGCGCGCCTTTATCACCAGCGTTCCCGCGTACCGTGCGTAAAATGCAACCTCCGAAGATTTCACGCCCCGCTCGCCGACGGCCACGTTTCTTCCCTTGTAATTTGCGTAGACACACTCTTATTATACGGACGTCGCTTTTTTGTCGCGTCGAGGACATCCATGCTACATACGCAAGGTCGTCCCTTTGGGAACGCCCTTATTACTCTCGATGCCGCCGAGTGTACGCGTATATTCCCTCCCCTCTCTTCTTTTTTTTTCGTTTGTATACCCGGTTTTTTCAATTTCTCTCGTCCGGTCAAGCGTTCCTCTGATCAATGCGATATCAACCAGACTACCGCACGCAACTTTAACGGCTCTCGCGAGACTGCCGAAGCGTCGATATTTCGATGCGGCATTCTTTGAATTTATTCGAATAACAGAGCGCCAAAACGAAATACATTTAAAACTAAAAATTTAAACAAAACCCGAAGAACACCCGCGCAATATTGGTCGAAAAGTACAGTCGTATTGTTCCCATAAATTTTTACTTCCCGGCGCCGCCCCAGCGTGGGTTCTCGGCGAGGCGGCGTTTAAACTTCAAGATATCGCCGCGTGTATCGACCGTATCCAGCAGCTGGGAAACTTTGTTACCAGCTCTGTCAGCGCGTATCCGCTCCGCAGTGAACTCTAAGGCGATATTATGCCCGATTCATATGCCCCGTCACGTTTCTCCTTTTCTATGTGTCCTGCCACCCAACCGCGCACGCGACGGCTTTCTCCGTCCCTCGAGCTCACCTTCCGCAGTTCGTTTCTCTTTCTCTCTCTCTCTCTCTTTCTCTTTCCCGTACGCTTTGTTCTCTCGCGTAGATATGCGCAGGAGATCGAAATTCAAACGCGAGTCGCATAATGGGGTGATTTTGCCTTGCAACGTCGAGTGGAAATTCTCTTTCCGCCGGATATTGCTCGGCGGCCGATTGATCATCTTCGAGTACTCGGGGACACGATTGAAAACGTGACTTCTCCCGATGCCTGACTCAAAGATGCTTGTAACCCCCACGCTTTCAGAATTCAAACTTGTACCACTGAGGTAGTAAAGAGCAAGATTTTTGATATTTCTCGATACATAGAACGTCGCCGTTTGATCGTTCACGGCGATAGTCGAGTAAAATGTTTTTAATAAAAATTTAATGGAATTAGAAACATATAAGCTAAATATCTTATATGGAAAGAAATTATGCCCCAATGTGTTAATTTTTTTTACATCCTATGTATGTTTTGCATTTGTGCTTCTTAATTACATATTTGAATAATTGCGTTACGTTTGCAAATTTATAATAATTACATATTCAACTGCATATTTAATCGCTGTATAATTTGTAATTAATGCAACGTAATCGATACACGTAGTACTCGGTCACAATATAAAAAAGCTGTCTCCATTAATCTGTGATTTAACAATGTTTTCGCGTCACACTGCATTGTCAATCGAATGTAAAGTGCCGCAATTTTTACAACGTTTAATCGCGGAACTCAAGCACGTATCGTCCAATTTTAATTTCACGGTGACGATCAGCGCGCGTGTCCACCGTCAGCAAACTGCGAGCCATCAGTTTAATTACATTAATCTCGAAATAGCCACGTCCACCACGTCCGAATGCTATTTGTCGGGTAACGTGTTTATGCGCGACGTGTCGTATATGATTTAGCTATAATCCGAATCGCGCAACCCTTCCGCGAGGCCTTCCCGCTGGAAATATGTCATTACCGGATCTGTTTATGCAGATTTCCAATTTCCCGGAATTTCGCACGAATTAACTTTTAAGCGCGCGGATTCTTGTCCTGACATTCAATTTAATATAACTTTTGCACTGATTTAATATAACTTTTTAAAAGAAAAGAAACAGCTATTATATGCGCCGTAACAAAACACAACGTCAACAATAAAATAATAATGAAATGATAATTGAAGCGCCAATGTGATATTTTGCACGATTCTGTGTTTGTGACGTAATTGCATCCCTTGCATAATGCTGCATAAAACGCTTTGCAATTCA
Organism: Linepithema humile; assembly: GCF_040581485.1. Lineage (NCBI taxonomy): Eukaryota > Metazoa > Arthropoda > Insecta > Hymenoptera > Formicidae > Linepithema > Linepithema humile. The sequence continues at coordinate 35,585,508 of NC_090128.1, forward strand.
CCATCGTCGGCAATATGCCACGAAATTAGCCGTGCGCCAACATTAATCTATCCGCCCTGTGAAAATCATTATATCAAACATTAACAAGTCTGACGGCTCTTTTAACAAAGAGTGCTTTCGACGCGCGTTACGCGCGGAATGAATGACACGCCAAAATGAAAGTTCGGTACACGTCATTCTCGTTCGCCTTTTATTTACGCGCGTGGCGTAATCAATATCGGGTATTACATATCTCCTGGCGCGACGATTTTTTACATTCAAGAGACGATTAAAAGCGTTATTACGATTATTGAGACAGCGAGATATTACCGATGTTTATTTTGCGCGTGTATTCCTCAAGTTAATTAACAAAAAGTATAAAATTCTGGCGTGTGTGCGTTAATTAAGCCATAAATCAATCGAATCAAATCAATATGAATTGCAAACAATTGTATTGTAATTTATTAAATATTTATATAATTCATATAATATTTATTAAATAATGTTATTTATTAAATAAATGTTTTTTATATCAACTTTTATACTAACTGATATATATATGTTTTAAACAAAAAATAACTATTTGAAAGTATAGCACTTGCAAATTTTGGTATCAAGTCTTTGATTCGCGCGAGAATCTTCTTACGATTTGATGTTTATACGTGCACGTCATTTACGCGTTTCGTCGCGCAAGAGCTTCTGGACTGAAAACCAGCAACAAAACAGTAATTTCTCGACTCTCACCCCGCCGGCGAAGTCATTAGACAGGAGTTTGTCCTTTGAATCCGCCTTTAAGCCTACTCGAGCATAGCGAGTGCACGCAGACGGTGCTTCGACTTTGGCTGATTAGTTTGCATGTTCCTGACGCGCGACTTTGACCTTCCAATTTTAGACGTAGAACAGTGCCCGCTTTCGACTTAATCTTCCCTCGTTACGGTTATCCAAAGCAGCACAGATCGCCGGGGGAGATATTCGTTTAATTAGTTACAGAGGCTCATTATCGATGTCGGTTAATTAAGCCGAAATTATCGAATTACTAAATTAATGAAAAACTGCGAAAAAAATTCGCATTGTCCGTTCAATCCATATTTAATCAAGTTATTATTTTATCACCGCAGAATATCGGATTGTTACACTTTATTATCGCATTACTGCGATTGAGCGTAGGATTTTTATGTTAACATAAAAAATCTTTCTATTCTATGCATTTTCGCAAAAATTTTATCTGACTACTGGTATTGATCGCAACAAGATATAAACCATCGTTGTTACACAAGCCAATCGTATATGTAACGCTAAACCAGATGCAATGCGAAAAACTCTTTTTTTTATTTTAATCCTTATTTGCACTGATAAAACCCATCGCGCCGATAACTATCGGCCCCTTTTTTTTCTCCCGACACGTGCGAATAAACTCTTCCCGATACCATCCAATATCTCCCTCTCTCTCTCACTCTTTTTGTCGTAATAAACATCGAGCAGTCACCGCAGGGAAATGCCGGCAAATCGCAGTCGAGGTCGCGCGTGCATAGGTAACAATGGTTAGTGGTGGACAAAGGAGCCCGCTATCAATAGACCCGGCCCCTCGTCCGCATGACAATTAACCCCTTCGAAACCTCGGTACGTCGCTTTCTTGAAAATCAGCGAGCGCTTATCGCCTCGAGAGGGCTGCTCGCCCTCTGAGAATGGAAAAACTGCCCTAGGCAATTTTCATTTAGAACAAACGCGCGCAGTAAGCTCGCGCCGGTTACAAAAATAATGAAAATTTCTTTACAGATGTTTTTATCAATTCAATGACGTAGTAATTTCGACTAATAACAGCCTACGCTGATAATGCATTTTACATCACCGGATTTATGTCTCTGCACTAATTTTGTGAAATTTACTCCTCAGAAAAAAAAGAATTTATCACGGAAAATTTTCAGTTTTTTAATTAATTGTCAATTATAATAACAGCTAAATGCTACTTCAGAATTTCATTTATGTCACTCGAAGGCATGTTTCTACGAGAAACTAGACAACGATCCGGGAGAATATATATGCTGTCTGTGTCAAGAAGCACGACCGGCATTTCTATATATACATATACATATACATATACATATACATATATATATATATACATATATATATATAATACCTCAGCAGTTTACGACAGACAATGGATTTTGGTATCAATGGGCATATACACGACCCCTTATCTGCTCGATAATTAACCTCTTGACACCCAGGGTCGTTTGAATCAAGTTCGCCGTTTCCATGGAGTTCGCGTGAGACGATTTATAATCGCAATGTTTCAGCTATGCCGACACCTACCTTCCCATTGAAGATCTAATATTGTCAAATTACACGTCGCACGGCTACACACCTCCAGTTGCATTTCAAAGTTTCGATAAATAAACGAATATCGCAATTTTACAAGGTTTCTTCTAGAATTGGCAAATGTGGCAATTACCTGTGCATCTGCGAGGATGCGTCGCATCAAGGCCAGGGTGGGGTGCGTTGTGAGATCATCTTGAAGGGCAAGCGCCTCGCCTTCCTTGTTCAAATGATTCAGAGTTTTGAGAGCTGCAATCAGAAAAAAAGAATGCAAATGCACTACGGATTGTAACAACGATAAAAAGTCATTATCGCACATTCGTTCTCACTCCTTCTCCATTCGGATAAAAATCTAAAGGGGAAAAAAAAAAAAAAAAAAAAAAAACAACTTGAAGAAGCGTTCACTGAAAGAAAATTGTCCGTTATATCGACACCGCAATGGCTTTAAAGCTCGCTGAGGACTCATAAACGTGCAATTCGGCAGTAAGTGACCGCTTTGCGGAAATCGTTGGCACGTAGAGAGTGTTCGGTGGGTATGTGCGCCATTGAGTCGCATTAAGCCTTTCATCCGAGACATGCGGGGATGTCAGAGGATTCCCGAGCTCGGACCTGCATCGTCCAAGATGGCCTCTCTCTCTCTCTCTCTCTCTCTTTCTCTCTTCCTCTCTCTCTCTCTCTCTCTCTCTCTCTCTCTCTCTCTCTCTCTCTCGGTTCGTTCATCTCGTATTATCTTCACCCGGCCGGTGGTACCGGACGGTGGGATAATTGAATTCCCGTGGTAGTCGGTAGTCGTGGCGCGAAGGTGGAAAGGCCCGAGGGTTGCCAAACTGTTATCGACAAGTTCGTGAGAGGAGCTCGTTTTGCAGCGAGGCGCTCGAGCAACCTGACGACAGACACGCGCCTCCGATGCTTCCGCGGCATCGCGTCCAGGCTATCAAACGTGCTTTAGCAAAGCTTTTAGGTAGGTACGAGTACGGAACATTATGCGTTGGACCCGTTGAATTTTTGGATCCATAGAGTTGGACGTTCAAGCGTTGTCGAATTATGTCCGCTACGCGATGACAAAATTAACGAGGGAATTTCGTTACGTTTCAAAGGCTTTTGTTGCTTTTTGTAAAGATGTCAAAGGAAAGCGGTAACTGCATCCTGATAAACGACCAGCTTTTCCTGCGGAGAGTGAGAGCGGCGTGTGGAATTATAATACCGGATAATACATTCCAGGACTGCGCGAGCTTAAACGCAAATTTAGCGAGTTGCATATGCAGTTGGCGGCGCGACGGCTTTGATGTGGCGTAAGCAAAATTCGAGGCAAATCCGTAAACCGTACGACAGAGTTTCGCAATGTAACGTTATAACGAATCTCGTTAAAAATATATTTCAACTGCAAGCGCGACTGCGAAACGACGACGACGGGGAGCAGCGATTCGTCGAATTAGAGTAATTGACGCTGCATTGAGCAGCGCGGTCAAAAATCGCCGGCTTAAAATCCCGCGAGTCCAATGGGGAATTTTAAATCGCTTCAAAACCGATCGCGTTACGCGAGAACGCATTAATTGCATTAGTGACGTATTTTGCACTGCCGCGCGCTGCCACCTGCTGAGGATTTAATGATGTTTGCTATTAATCCAGTTTTAATCGCGCGTTTGATTTTTTTATATGTACGCGCCAACGAGACTCCGACGCTCTCTGGCGAGCACGGAACAAACTTTCGCTTTTGTCGCGTGATCGGCAATGACGCGACGGGGATGAACTTGATTGAACGCGATTGGATTGCAGATTATTTGTCGCACTCAAGTTGCAATTAAGCGAAATTAAACTGCCGCTTGCACCGAGGCAAGTAAAAGCTCGAAAACATGTTTTATCGACAAGTTTCGTTTGCCGAAGACAAAAGTTCCCGTTGTCGATAAGATACGAACTCTAAATCGCTGAATGCCTTCCAGGTTGATCCTCGAGCGTCCTGCAAAACCCTCGAAGAACGACAGTATTATCGCCGGATCTCAAGAAAGAACTCGTCGTAAAATTGTTCTTTGCCCACCAAAATCGAAAAACTTTATAAAGGTAAGAGTATATTTGCAAACAAAAAAAAATTGCTCAGCAATTGTATCGTCGGAGAAAAATAAGGTCCCTCTTTGCTTATTATTTTTTCTAATTATAAATACTAAAATCACAATTTAAAACGTGCCCAAGAATTAAAACAGTAATACTGAATAATTTTAAGACAAAATAACTGTTACAAATGAAAAAAATTGTGCAGAGTATAGAAGAGTTGGCCTCGTGTGGCCTCGGTTACACGGCTTACAATACTGTCAGGTCAGATATTTATCTGTCATCTTTAAGCCAATTGATCGTGAAGGAGCAGAAAAAAAACACGCTCGAACCGGTAGATCAGCAAAGAAAGAGAGAGAGAGAGAGACCCCTTTCCTTCACGAAAGTCTGATCTCGAGATTGTAGCAGTTCTTCAAACACGACAGGAAGCACTCTCGCATCAGAAACGTCGAGCACCCTCACCGAATAATCTTGCGCGATCGTTACTATCTTAACCAAAAGAAAGAAACCCGGTGAGCTTCGTGCCGGAGATTCTCGATTAAACAGCTGCATACTTTCATGTCAAGGATTAAGTACAATCGCCTTTCAAAAAAGAACTCCTCACAGAAAATATATGAGTCACATAAACACGATTCAAAGAAAAATATTTCTTTTAGAAGATATTGTAATTAATTTAAAAATAACTAGCAGCTCTAAAAAATATTTTCTATCGAGATACGTAAATATTTCATAGAAATTTTTCAAGATGAAAATCATTTTCTGTGAAAATTATTTTATACGTTAAATTATCAAGTTTTATATCAAATTATCATTGAATAATTAAATCATCGCGGCAGAAGAGTGGATTTGTTGTAGAAATTGCTCAAAATTTGCGTTAGTGAACTTCAGCGAAATGTGTGAATAAATCAGCCTGTCGGCACAAGCCAGCGAAACGATAAATCTCGCGTGCAACGCGAAGCGAAACGTGCTTCTCGCGAAAGTAGGCGACCACGTTGAAATATTCCGCGCGATGTGTCGATACGAAGGGGCGGCCGCGTCGCCGACACATGTAAAACCTCGACTCGCGCGATACAGGCGTACGCGCCAAAGTGCGCGGCGAGCTCATGCGGTCCTGGATGGCCCTTCCAGGTCGGTGGTAAGTATATAGATCTCAAACACGGCCGAGAAGTGGGTACGTACGCCTCTGCGTCGTTTCTACAGCGCAGCGGGGAATCGCGGGATCATGCTGATATACGGCGCGCCCCGATATTATGCGCCTCCCGTGTGCCGGAAGCGAGATTCTTTATGAGCTTTTACACGAACTCGAAACTATCGAGATCGCACAGCCAACTGACGCGAAACAGAAACTCCTTTATGGCGTCTCGGCATCGGTAAAGCGATACTCGGTAATATTCGGTTCGAAGTAGCAACGCGGGAATGGCTTGCAATGAGAAATGTTACTTTAAGCTCTTCCGGACTCGGAGTTCGTAATTAATATCAGAGAATTGAATATTCGCCGGATTCCGCCGGCTAGAGATAATCCACGCCGGCGAGAGTAACGTATTACACAATGCATTATGCCAAGCGCAATTTTACTTCGCGTTTAAAATGTAACGCGGTGATCGCGAATTGTGAACCGCGACGCATATTAGTCCAGCTTCCGGTATACACTGGACATCCGTTATGGCCCTTCGGGTCGACCGCTATCTATCACGTCCGACAATCTCGACTTTCCCGACGTCGAAGAAAGTGAATGACTGCGGGATAGCAAAAAAAAATTTTTTCCGGAGAAGTTAATGAAATATAACGTTTACATTGATAAATTGGCTTGTGTGCACTTTTAACGCAAATGTGTCCTCGTTAAAATTAAAACTTTTCAACATCGCCGTGTTAATATCCGGAACAACAATTAAAGTGTCATAATGCAAGTTTGCCAAACACATTTTGATCAAGCATTGCCGCATTTGAGAGACGCGTTCCGGCTGCACGATGCATCCTAATGCGTTCAGACACAGATATACCAGAATTACATTGTGCTTAATATATATCCGGCTAAGCGCATAGTTTACCGGTCTGACTTTCGTACAGCAACACGCGCACACATAGGGCGTGCTGGAAACAGGATTAATGGATTAGCGATGTTTTGAGTTACAAGCGAAGTGTAAGCGGGGCAAATATTCTCTCTCCAATTAGAGTAGAATTCTACGGTAGTCTGAAGCTTTGAGTTACGGCGAAATCGGCGCACCTGCAAGGGTCCGAGAGCCGCCGCCGGGGTGATCCTTTATAAATTGCGGACTATATTTCGCAGCGGAAGTGCATTTATTTTACATAAGCTGCGCATCCGTCGTCCGAAAATTGAAAAAAAAAACAAAAATGAATGTCAATGTCACTATCGCCGCTGTAAATTGGAGAAATTTTGAAGTTCTTGAACAAAGCGTTGCTTGTTCTTTCTTTTTCTTTCCGATCGATGTATACGTGCCGTCTCGATTCGAGATATATCGAGGCCGGAGCAAACGGCAGCAACAAGGAATAACCTGATGTATGTTCGTGCCGATATTACAGTGTCTACTCAGTGAAAGCGAGATTCTTTATGGCCTATTGCACCAGCAACTGGGAATATATCGAGCTTGTCGCAGGAATGAGTAGACCGAAGTAGACATTATGACACGTGCGATTCATACATGACTGTAAAAGTATAGTAGGATGATGTATTTTATACATATACATATATAAAGTGTCGCAGCACGTTATCAAGATACATGTGACTTCAGAGGAACAATAAAATGTGATGGTAGAAGTGATGGCATACGTACGACAACAGCGATGTGACGCAATTAAATAAATATAACAAATGCAATTAACATACAATTAATAAAAACAATTAATGAATGTGACGCAGCGCTTGTTTCGCTTGAAATTTTGATTGACTGATCGTTCTCAAAATAGAATGCGACGACAAAAATAATAGTGTACGCTAACAGCGATATAACGGAAGCAATTAACGTGTAATTAATAAAAAAAATAATTAATAAATTAAAGTGCGGCGTAGCGTTCGTTTTGTTTTGAAATTTCGATTGCCATTTTCAAGATAAGCTCGTAAGTGCCTCGAATATCCGACAAAACCGTGGCGGTTGTCAGACTTGAAACCCTGTACGATGTTTATCTTCCCAAGCACCAGCAGGGAATCCCGTGTAATACCACAACCTGCCCAGGAGTGACCAGGAGCTGTCATCGGACTCACCTTCCTCGAAGGGCTGCGCACGCTTGGCAAATGCCCTCGAGAAAACACCACCGCGCGGCTTCGACGCGTCCACGCCGTTTTCTACGGCTGTGCTCATTCTGCCATCAGCGATTCTTTACTGTATTTGCCGTGGATGTATCTGAAATTGACATTATACGAGATGTTCCTGTAAGAGAGAACGATCGAGACGGCTATTGAATGCTCGATGCAGTTTGATGTTCGGTCCCATATCAGAATCTTTTAGCTTGACACGTCAGTCGATCGAATGAAATATCGTTATGTCGATCAAATTATTATTAAATTTGTTACATTTAATATCGAAATTTCCGACGAAATCTGATAATAGAATAAATTAAAAAAAAAAATAAACTTTATGGATAAAATAATTTTTCAAAAGTCAGATTCATATCTCAAGCAGACTTTTCCGCCTTTCTTGCATCGAAAGTTGTACGAATTGTGGCTCTTCGATGTGCTTTTGTACAATCTCATTAGCCTTTCGTAATTAGCGCATTAATGTAAGACCGCCAATTTAATGCTGGCGCTTTTCGAATGCATAATACGCGCAGTTTTCACGCCGCCGACCGAGTATAATGGTGAGGTTGTAAGGAATACGTCAATGCTAATTAATGCAATTTATACGCTTCTCTCTCACATCCGATGCCGCGTAAAAGTCAATTTATGCCAGTGCCTCGTGCTGAAACAGCTCGAGTACTATTGATGAACCGCCGGCGCAGCCGTGCCACCCACGCTCTTAGTGACGTTAATTAGTGTGCCGCGATTAAAGTTTCTCTCTAATTAAATATAGCTTGCTTGATTACTGGTTGGAAGATTACGGATAGAAGGACGCCGCTAGGAATTCGATGTCAATGCACAAGAGAAGCGAAAGCCAGCGCTGCATCATTTAATCGTATATTATTATCCTCTGCAAACAATCGTTTACATTTAACACAGGATAATTTCAAAAGATTGATTATTAAGATATCCTTGCTTTGGAAGGTCGACCAAATAAATTCCTATACATATTTTGCTTCCTGCAAACCCGATATATAGGGCTTCTTCCTACAAACTTCACTTATCAACGCTCACTCTAGAAAGATGCATTATCGTATAGGAAACCTCGCATGCTTATGTTGACGTAACGCAGCACCGCGCGCATGACGGCCGCTCGTTACTCGCGCGCCTCGGGGATGACGCCATTATATGGAAAGTCCGTAACGACGACTAGCGGGCAAACGACGAGCATATAATAACAGCGCGCGCCGCCCGCTCAATACACCCTTCCGAAAACGACGCGGCACCCTTTATTACACGTCATCCTGTGCATACACGCGCGCATCGTCACCCTCTCGTCGCGGGACCCGCCGTCATTCGATCGTCATAATTTATCATTACGCACGGGAAAAGACGCGCCCGATAAATCCACGCCGTGTTCAACTACGTTACCATTGATTTATGCACTGTGACATTCGTACGGCTGTAAAGAGAGATCTATCGCGTGTCCTTTGCCGCGTCACGGCGTCAGAAATCATGTGCGCGCGCGAATTGTCGGAGACTCGATGAAAAAAAATGTCGACCTTTACTGCCGTCGTTCCATACGCGACCCTTCCGCTTCTGAAATATCCGACGCGATACGATCGTCATATACGAGCAAATAACGCACGGTGACAAATAATCCGACAGATATATGGAGCGCGCCCGAGCGGAACGGCCTCACATTTAGAAATTTAATGTTTCACAAAGGTTTTATTTGTTATTTAATACGGTAGCATTTATATTTATTAATTATAATTTTATTGTTCTCGAAATTATATATAATTTAGACGTTCGCTATTTGGACGAATCGTATTAAAAAATTTTGTAGTTTATAATTATGATGCGGATTCAGATTCTGTTAGCGATTTAGATTACTTTTGCATAGCAACACTTCAATTTGAATAAATTGGTGTCCGCTGCGAGAAAGCGATTAAATGTTCGCTATTTCAATTTCGGCGCACACTCTCGATTGAATACGCTTTCACGTTTAGTGCGATCAATGGCGATAGCTCGTAACGAAATGGTTAAACAATTCCGTTTGTTTCATTGCTTCGCATTCATACCGCTATTTAGCGTCGCATTCAGCGCTAAATATCACTTTATATCCGAAATTTTTTCCATCAATATTTAACAGTTTTGAGGTAAAATGTATTTCTCAAAAATATTTTACGGAATTTTTTATAATAAACGGGTATTCAATATACAGACGTATAAACAAATAGTGATAATGAAAAAGAGAGATATGCATTATTTGTTTGACCAATCGCAGTAGAGATGTACTCGCTTTTCCGTGATGAATCCAATCAGTGGATTAGCGGATTAAGGATCGCGTGCGGGATGTTGCACGCGGCATTAAATCGGATGTTTTATTATTCCAGTATATTTATGTCTCGACGACAAAGCAGCCAAGGGATTGCATCACGTGGGCGTTTAGACTCGATAAATTCTTGCGGGGTTGCGCGAGTTGGTCTCTGATTTATGTACCGCGACAGTAGAACTCATAAGGGAGATCTATAGCCGTTTTTCCATTCCTTCTTTTCGCGTCCCGTAGAGCTACGTGCGGAAATCTTTGTCGGCGATTTTCAACTTGGTGGAGATTTAAGACGGTAACACCCGCAGAACTTTTGGCTTCGCTGAATGTATTATTGCTGCGTCGCCGCATCGTCAAACCTAATCGAACCTTATTTTTTCATATTTTCCAAAAATTTACAAGAAATAATTTATAAAAAGTATCAAATTTTTTTCTACAAAATTATTTAATTGCTTGAAAAAAGATGTCAATGTATTTTGTTATAAGTGTAAATGTTATTTTCTATATTTCCAATAATAAATCCCACACACTATGTAAACAATCCTGATTGTTTTCTGCTATCGGTCTATTCTTGTAGAACGTGATTCTGTAACTGAGAAGCTCGTGTAATTCTATCCAGATTAGCTACATTAATAAACTTCGAGCGAGCATTACGTGATGGAAACGAAACTCACAATGAACCGCGGACCGCGGAAAGAAATTGCTCTCTCGTTTCATTCGTATCAATAAACTTCTGAGTAAGCACTTTCACGCTGACGAAAGGGGAAATAAAGCGACCATAGTTGAACAAGAGCAATAACTCGCGAATGAATTGGACCACATCCCGCAGAGAATTTGACCTGCAGAAGTTGGGGGATAAAACCATCTATAAGAATATCGCTTCCAAAATTATCAGATCCAAGAATATAAATAGGAATAAAATCGGGAGAATATAAAATAAAATGTACGAAATAAATAAAACACAATAAAATAAAATAAATAAAATTGAAAATTCTTTTCGATAAAGGAAATTTAGCAATTTATCATTATTTGTTGTCATTTTTCACATAAAATTGTATAATTAAAAAAAAAATCACTGCATAAAACTACAAAGTAACTACCAAATAGCCAAAATGGATTCAACGCGTTCGACAGAGCAAAACGGATTTTCCAGAACAATTTATAGCGTTATCCTAAATCCCGTCTTATCCTTCTCGCGCAGATATTAAGATAACGTCCCAGCTGTGTTTCACCGTGATAATAATTTGTGTGTAACTGCAGACTACCCTAGAAACGAATGTTATTGTCAGGTTTGTTCGGGGAGTTCGCTGTGGCATACGACCCCCTGGTGCCCAATTTCGAAATGGACATCCGCCGATTTGACGATCCTTTTAGCCGCGCAACAGTCACTTGGGAAATGACGGAGTTTCGTCTACTTTTCTTCATAAAGTATTGTAGTTTCCGTACTAAGAATTCAATTGGACGTGCGATTTATTTTGTCAACTTCGATTGTCAAATGATTGATTAAGCAAATAAAAAGTATAAGTAAACGACGTTTCGAGAATTGTTATTAGTGAACAAATATGTGTGGAAAATTATAGCCATTTTGACTATACTGACTTTTGCCTAATATAACAGAATCTACTCGGAATAATTCCAGTTATGCGAAGACAATTCATTCCGGTCATCGAATGCCGTCGAAGTAAAATAAATGGAAAGGGCATGACAGTGGTCGATATATCAACGGAAACGACCAAGTCACCGACATTCCCCGTTTCTCTCCTCCGTACGCCGCGATCGATCGCGCTTCTCTCGAAGGGCCGACCGGTCTGAGCTCGTAAATACGAATTACGATGCGGCCGTTGTAGTGTCTCCGCGTTTTCAGATAACGAGATACATGAATTAAATATAACATCGACAAGGAGGATCTTGTGGGCCAATGTTCTGCCTAATTTCGCATCGTTCGTGGAAAAAAGTATGCACTCCCATCTTATTTCGCATTCGTTGCGTTTTGCGCCGAGTCCACGTTTGATTCGCAATTTCTGGCGTGTTTTTCCTCCCCGAGGATTCGACAGCTTTATAACACGTTCAATTTACTCTTGATAGCGCGACCGTCTCTTCAGAAACTCGGGCGAATAGTTATCTCGCGAAACTAATTACCGAGAAACCCATTTCGAAATTTTGTTTTCGCCACCGCGTTCTTCTCCAGGCGATGTTGCTCGGTGTATCTATCTTCCTCGCACGAAAGGAAATTACGGAATTTAGACGCATCGCAGTTCTCCCTCAACTCTGTCGAGAGTTCTGCACGAATGATAATTCCTGCCGGAGTGAAGAACGAGCCTCCCTCTAGCGCGGAAGGAAATCTCTCGCGAGATACAGCGCAATGCAGCTTCGAATGATTTTGTGGCGCGCTTTCCGGCTTGTCTCTTCGCCACATTCAGCGTAACGTCGGGATTTATGACATAAACCTAAGTGCGTGGGTCTACCTGTTACCGCAGCATTCGTATTGCAGCGAGTAGTCGTACGAAATCCGGGCGAAACTTTCTTAGACTTTGAGCGACGCGTCGCGTAGATGCGACTCGACAAGTCGGCCGCTTAACGAAATTTATATACGGATAGTCGTGTATCACACAGTTGGAAAGTTTCCAACTTCTCCACGAAACTTTGTTGACAGATTTTCTTTTAATTTTTTCGAGATTATTTAAAATATAATACTTGTTAAAATGTCTCGAAATATCTTTCACCTGTTGAAAAGTTGATTTAATAATTACCTGCTCAACAAATCTCGAACTATATGAAGAATCTTGACTTATGTGAAAAATTACAGCAAGAGAACTAATCGACTGTAATGCGATTTTAACAAGATAAATATCAATGTAATCTCAGCGTTTCTCCCTTCTTCATTATTCCGCTTCTAACCCGACGTTACCGTAAACTTCGTCATTAGCTCGATATCATCGGCAGTTATAGCTGAGAATACCTTACGGCCATGTGCGATTTTAATCTAAATGGAATGGAAAAGGGAACGGGTTCACAAAGGCCGGGCGACAGAAAGCTCGAAGAAGCGCAAGGAGCGCGTCAAGCGGGTCGGGCTTACAGTCAACGCTGACGCCAAAGCTAAACGCTCTTTATTTTTTCCCGCCTCCTACTTTAATTAGTGCGCCCCCAACCGCATAATTATTGCGTTACGGTTGCATTAGGCGGCAGTCAAGGCGAGTTTCTCCGCGCGAGTACACCCGGCAATTGCCCACCCCCTTCTTCGTCGTGCCTCGTTTTTTCCGCGCTATTTTCTTTTCCAGACGTATTTAGCAGCGCTGGTATGTCGCGCGCTGTAAATACGCGTAACATTTTCGTTTTAACTGCAAAACGCATTCGATGCAAATTGCAGCCAACATATTGTATTTTCAACAAATTAAAACAAAAAACATTTTTAATCCAGTAAATGTAGAGCTTTATGCTCATTTTGTATTAATGAACTTGGAATAAATCTGCATTTTGTGGCTTTCTCATTTATCGAGATTCATTTTAAAATGTTATTTTCTCTTCCCAAGTATATTTATACTCCGCATAAAGTAGCCACTACATCGCAGATCAAGTAAACAACGTTCAACTACTCGGATCTCAAATGTGATAGTTGACGCGATCGTGATTAAGTTCCAGCTAGTCGAGCGAAGTTTGATGAAATCGTTAGATTGTTTTGACTTCAGTAGGAAATTCAACCGGAACGTCGGATAAAGTTTGTTATCTTAAACTTGAACGCTATTACCTTTAAAAGAGACGCTGTTATCTTTTCGTAACTCTCGCTTCACGAAACCCGCTGGACGACCGAACACGCTTCAATTGCTTGCGTGTTTTATATTTCTATTACGTAATGAGCGTAAACAAATAAATTATACACAGATAAAATAATGGTATATACAATTGTATGTAAATTGTATAGAAAATTATCGTTGCGTCAACGAAAGATCGTGTTGACATTCGATACTTGTTATTCAAGACGCATAATCCGCTGGCAGGCCGCGGTTCCTAATTGACCTGTTCGATTTTTGTTAGCCAAGAACAATGAACACTGGAACAATCTGTCTCGCACGATGGAGCATTCAGGATGAACCTTAACGGTGAAAGCCAGACCGGAAGAATCGACGATCCGTGACTGGCGATACAACAATGCAAACGGTGCCTAAACATTTTCGTTCCAAACGAAGTGTCACCGCAAATTTCCCAGCAATTGCGACAGCGATTAATCACAGATAGATACAGTCACACCTTTCGTTATCACGAATATCGCGGAATATACAATTGATGCAGAACGTTTATTTCATAACATTTCGAAATCGTTAACAAATTTACGAAACCGTGTTGAAACATTTTGGCAGTAGAATCAAATTTCAAAGACTTCCTAAAAATTTTGCATCTCTCATTGATTATTTATACAAAATCGATTAGATTGACACGAAATGGCTGGGTACATACATGCGCATAACGTTTCGCGATAAAATGCATGAGCAATTGATGCTGCAGAGGGCAGGTCTCTGTTGTCGCAGCCCCTCTCTCCAAATAAGCAGACGGGGATAGCTGCGAACGGGCGCATGCAGAAGCGGCGAATAAATAAAAGAAGGGTAGAGCAGAGCGGCCGCGAAATCACGAGCGACCGTATGACCGTAATACATTCCGTCGTGGCGAGCCACGTACCGAGTGGCGCGGAAAAACGCGACGTCGGCAAAAGTTCCCTTCGTCCTGCGCAAGCAAGGTTAATCGTCCCTTTTACCGTAGATGCGCGGCGTCGCGTGGGAAGATAGGTGACCATGTTCAAATTTAGTTAGCGGCGAGGAAATTTATTTTGCGTCGGTGGCTGGTTTAGTGACGAGCAGCCAATTACCGTCTCTCTCCCTCGTCTATCTGTCTCTCTCTTTCCCCTCCTATTTCTCCCTGTGTCTCTTCCTCTTCCTAGTCTCTAGGGCTGTATGCATAGGTCACCGTAGTGAAATGAGATCAGAGCGAGAACGGAACAGCGGATAGAGGCGGAGAGATTGAACGAAGAACAGGTGTACAGCGCGTTTCACAGTCATCCGTGAAATATACCGTGCACATGATAAACCTGAATTTCTCACTTTTCTTTTAACAAATGACAATGCAAGGTTCGTGAAATGTGAAATAATGTGACATTTAAAGAAATAAAGAAATGTAATATTTTGGAACGCTGTAATTTGCAGCAATTCCGGCTTCATTCCGGGACAAAAGCCTTTCCAAAATGAGTACGAGTTGATTTCATTATCAAACAAATGTAGCCCCACTTAAGAGCAGCACGGTACACCGTGTAGAAAAGAGGAAGCGGAAGAAAGAACTGGGTGGACGATGGGGGATAGAGCTAGTGCCATGAATATTTATACCACGGCGGATGGTTATATCGCTGTGGAAGCTTAGGAAAAAGGGACGCCGGCGCTACGTGTGCGGGAACACAGTATACTATGTGGCGTTGAAGCAGGCAGGTACGGGGACTCTATTCGAGCAGAATGCGGCGAATAAGCACGATTTATAATGCATGGTGCAGGTATGTACTATGATACGACACGTAATATGCGCGACGTGCGTTAACTGTGTATCGTATTATTCGCCGGTGTATGTGACCGTGCTCAGCGTGGAATTAGCCGCGCCGCCCTTACGTGCGCGCCCCGTTATGTAAGAACTGCGAAATTAGGCCATAACGGAAGTTACACGCGAAATGTTCGCGCTGCATTTTCAACGGCGCTCGCAACCTCCTCCACGTTAGACAAATATAAAGCGGTCGTAATAAATGTGCAATTAAATAGTTCATTACAGGACTTCCGAACAAATTTCCACTTACAGCAAAATATTTCATATTTAACCGCTAAATGTTTAACTTTATTTTATGTGCGGGTTTAAAATTTTCCCAAAATAACGTAGAAATTTTGTAGAAAATATTCAAAAGTGGAAAAAAAGTATGAAACCAAAGGCGTGGAAGAGAATTAGCGCGAGTATTTGCCCGCAAGTGGTACTGGATACATCGCAATTCCACTTGGCAAAAAGGGAACTACGTTATAGTCCGAACCGAGCGAACCGTGAAGCGATGCATATAGCGGAGTATGTTGCTCCGAGGAGTGGAGGCTCTATCATGGCATAGTGCCCTGATAAATATGTACATACATACAATATCCGAGAGCTAGAACTCTAATCCATCTATATCCAGTGCGCGTGGAGCAACCGCGCTTGTTTTCGTCACAGATTCTTTGACAAACTGGAAATAGATTTTTAATTAACAAAAAAAAAATCTGATTACTAATTTTACAATAATTTAGTATTAGTGATAGGCATATCCATAATATAATTTGATTTTATGCACGAACACCTTGTAACGGCTCTTTTCGCCTCTCATTTCTAACTATTGTTAATTTTACAATGTTTAACATTTTGGTAAGCAGATAAATCTTAATAAAAGTTCTGTTAACAAGAAGGTTAAAAATGCAAACGATTGACAAGATACATCCGACAATTTTAGAATAGCATTCGTGATATCTGATGTTACACATCCGGGATTAAATACTCATCCACGACATGCGTTTCCCTAACGACGAGAAACACAAATTAGAGCAACCCCGTTCGTGCCGGATGCACGCAATCCGTGGCCGTGCACGCACGCGGAATTCAAGCAGCAACGATGCACCGCGCGCCCATCGGACGACGGATAAGCATAAGTTGAAGGCATAGTTCGCAACACACACTTTATCGAAGCTCGTACACGCCAGAGGCTCGCTCGCTCGTTCGCGAGGAGGCGCGCTAAATTGCTTCTTAATTGCCGGCGACGGAGCCGTTCGTGCAACCGACGGGGAGGGTGAGTCACGCTAATCGACCCCGATGCATCCCATCGGTTGCGGAGCGGCATCGATACCCGGCATCGAACCGCGCGCACGAAACAACCTTCTGTCCAACGGCGCGCGATCGATAAAGCGATCGCCTCTCGCCGATTTTATTCGAGCGAATCCAATCCGCTGTCGCACATGCGCTGAAAAAGTGCGAAGTCCACGAAGCGGTATCGGAAACAAATTACTGGCCCTGAATTGTGCTAATGCATTTTGGAATAGAGTATCTTGTGTGCCAGCCTGTGCGATAATGGCCAGGAAAAGTTCCGGAATAATAAACAGTGATGCATTATAGGTAAATAATGTGATAACAATTTCGCAAAAGAATTTTGTATTAAAAATTTTGTCAAAAAAATTGAATGTTATTTAAAACACTAATTGTGTTTATATTGTTAAGCGATATTTTCCGTAATTTTTATATTTACATATCTGCAAAATAATATTTACGACTTTGTTTAACAAAAAGTTAAATTTCTATTCTCCAATTATCTTGTAAAGTGATGTCTTACTGATTCTCTTATCGCAGATAGATAGGTATAATTTGTAAAATTGATTTCTGTAATCGCATAACGCTAGCATTAAGCTATGCGCGCACGTAAAAAAATACAAACGAGCTGTAGTTACGCTACGCTCGATGCTGCGCCTCGAGCGATAAGTCAAACGATCGCAAACAGACGCGACTAGTTAGCGCTTAATCGAACGAGGCACGATACGTAGCACTTCCGATACGTATAAATCGCGGAACCAAATATTACGACTCTTTCACGCAATAGTCAAACCGCGATCAAATGCAGTGGTGTGATTGCAGGAAGCGATGCATACGATGCACGATACGGTCTTCGTTATAAAGCGGCTTCGTTATTCATCGCGCGTCTGCACGCCGATCTGCGCGATATAAAAGAAAATTCCTCTTTTCGCAACCATCATAGGTTTGCTCTACACATTATACACAGATCAAATAAATATGTCAGTAAATAAAAGATTAGAAATTCCACTCTATATAAAATTCTGCACAAATATCAGATTATAGACGTATAAATATATCAAAATTTCGACAAGTCGTCGTAAGGAGGTTGTCGAATCTGACGTTTCGATAGATATGCAAGACGTCGCGACGCACGATGCCGCGACGCGACTGATAATACGACATATCAAGCATATTGCTGCGTTATGAAGGAGTCGTGGCGGTAAAACGAAAGCCGCGACATTGTACCGCGCCAGCGATATATTTATGCAGACGAGAATCACGCCGATGTAGGCGGTGGACATATGTTAGCGGACACCCTGTATATCTTGCCGTGGCTTATATAGTAGGAAGGCCGGTTATTGGGCGGACAAGAATAGAGTGCATCGCTCTCAAACGGAACATCCGTCTAACCGCACCGTCGGTTCTCATTCGAGATGCGCGCAGAGATGCAACATGAGAGCGCGCCTCCGAAGGGCGGCTCTTTATGCAGTTTGATCGCGACTGATGCATCGCCGCGCTATATAATTCCGTCGCGTGCTGCCACGTCGTATTTTATGCCAATTAAAAGTTGGCAGAAATAAATTATTCGTGTATTTAATATGTACAATATAATGTATGATGGAATATATATAATGTGCTTCGCCACAGTAAATTATATTCGACGATAAGATTACGTTATCATTCCTCTTAGATTACAATCTCATGAAGAAACTTGTTTAGGAAAATGTTACGGATTATTATGTATTTAGAATATTTTATGTAGTAGAATATGCTTAAAATATATAATAAAATTTTGTTGGATAAGAGTTTGGTTAATTTGTTCAGAAAATGAAAAGTGAAATAAAAGTACCTTTGATACTTCGGAAGAAATGTATTTTGTGGAAATGTCGAATCCGGTATACCAATAGATAAGTTTCTTCACTCGAGGCACTGGCATGCGCCGTCGTAAACGGCCGCATCTGCACTAAAATCTGCAATAAAACGCGCACTAAAACCCGCACTAAACGATAACCGCGCCGTGAATGAAAAACGCATAGTTTCTTCGCGAACGTCGTATTATCGTTATATAAAAGAAAGGCACGACGGTGCACAAAGGTTCTTTCTCTCCCAACAACTTCGTTAAAGGATTGCTTGGAAAAGGACCGTCGCTCAGACGCCGTTGTTTCGCGTGTTACGCCAGAACATCTAATTGCGCAAATAATGGCTGAATTGCTGGAACCGATTTACTAGCTGCCGATCGACTGACGGGAGCGAAAAAGGCGATACAGACTAATTGCGCGACGTGCATTCTTGCGACGGACGGCATTGAAAACGGGCAAAAGCACAACGCGCCATTTAAGGCACTCGTCGCGTCCCGCCGCGCCGCGCGCTCTCCTTTCATCGTAAAGAGAGACGCCTCTGCAACCGGCTTAAAGGTATTCGGGTGAATAAACGACGAGAGAGGAGGCGCGTTTAAGACCTCCTCTCCGTCTCCGATTCGATTAAATCCCGAGCAAGGCCGAATAAAAGTACGAAGAGAGAGAGAGAGAGAGAGAGAGAGAGAGGGAGAGCGCACGGGGAGCGCACGTTATCGAGGCTTTCCATAGAAGTCTCCTCTCGCAGTTTCTTCGCGATCGGTTTAAGTCTATTGCGTTGCTGCTCGACGTAGCCCTATAGACAAGTACGACCCGGCAAAACGGCGCTCGATAAAGCTGAAAGCGTGTAAATTATTAGAGAACAGTGCGAGACAGACGCTTTTAGATTTCTCATTTATCCCTTTCGCGCAGATGCCGTCCATATGGCGATTTAATGCAATGCAAAGCCGTCACCAAAGTCAACTTATTGTTTCGAACTTCAATCCTAATCCTTTCACGCTAAAAACAACTGATAAAATTGCGAAAAGAATTTTATGAACAACCTAGCAAGACTTTTGCACGTACCGCGCGCTGGCTTTACGTAACCCTCGACGATCTGCATCTTAACGCGATCGTGATTGATCGTGATGCTTAGCAAAGCCCTTTCAGGTCGCAGTCGAGCGGCTACAATGATCGATACACGCAAATGACGTTCTCATACATATTTATTGTCTGCTAAGTAGAGCGGGAACCGGCGCCCATTTCTTTCGCTCACGTCATTATCGCAATTACTTATAGAGCGCATATGTGTCATTTATATTCCCGCGGGATCTCGAATCCGTAAACACGCGGCGCACGTTCTCGCACCCTCACGATACGACATCGAATTCCGCCTAAATTACACCAATCTTGCGCCGGTCGCGTGTGCAACGCGGATAGACGAGTTCGCTCGGTGCAGCTGCGAATTCTCATAAATATTTATTGCGCGTCAAAATAATATGCAAATACAGACGCGGGCTCGTTTCCGCGGGCGCGCGCTTCGTATACGTGTATACGAGATGTCGGTTTCACGATTGCCTGACGTACAGATTGGGACCGAACATCGGAATCTACGATTGCGAGCACAGCCAGCCGCTGCGTTTATCGAAACAGCAGGTTACGCGAAATTGAAACTGGTATGCGTCAACGCTCGGATGGAAATGTCGCCGGCTACAAACATCCGGGGTGCAACAGTATGCCGAATTACCCGCGGCAAAGCGCCCTATGAAATTCTGAGATCATGTTTATTTACCGAGATCGGCGTGTGAATATTAATATTTGTCTGCAGATTTTTATTGTAATTTCAATAAAAAAAAATTTGTGCACCTTTTTCAGGAGACTGTGCGATATCAATTTGATGGCTGTCGAGCGAGACAGGCTATCAAAAATTTACAGCGAATTGCAATGGCTTGCAAGATTTATTTCCCGCGACTTTGGAAACAAGCGTGGCAACAAGCCCTTTGTGTATTCTGCTATCGGATTTCGAATAACTTATGAATGGACTTCCGAATAAGCCGTGTTTATAGAATCAAGTGAGGCAATTGAGTTGTCTTGTCGATAAATAAAATAATGTATAATGAGATTAACAGCTGTTACTATATTCTTAACTTTAACATTATTATTAACTTTATCTTAAAAACTCGTTATGTGATTGCATGTACTGATAATCTCAATTACACCACTTGACCATACATTTATTTCGCTTTGCATTTCGCAATTAGTCGACAGACGGTGATTCTGCCACAGACTCAATATTTGTCACATTTGATCGCAAAAAATTGAAATCGTTTAAGAATGTAATCGTAACCGGCAACAATCTATCCGAACAGTAACGAGACGCTCTACGAAGAAATGTAAAAGAAAATAAAGAAGAGAGACATGAACTTGGAGGAAGAACTTGCCGGTGAGCATTCCTCCGTTTTGAACTCCGCCGTAGGTCGACTCATCCGGAGCAGAAATGTTCCCACGCTTCGCTCGCGAATGCGCTTCGAACTGCGGGGCGCGCTCCGTCCAATCACGCTTCCACTTCCGCTCGTTCGTCGCTCAGTAGTTATTCGTGGCAGACACGCTGCGGCAATGCGGCCGCGATTTACAGTCACAACACTTTCACCGACTATTATTCCACGCAGGTCGATCTCGCTTAATTAGCACAGAATGAACGGTCCAATTGTCATTTCATTCGCAAGTGGAACGATCGTCTTGTTGTTCATATAATTTCTCTACGTAGATATTAACAATTAATAATTTATTTCCTTTGTATTATTGCATAGATATTTGTCGGTTCGAAATTTATATTCACATTCGCGACAAAGAATTATCATTTCGCAAGAACGTTATTATGGCAATCGAGATGTTTAGAATAAATCTTTCCCGTTATTCTTTGTTTGCGAAAAAAAGAGAAATTGAGATCATGTGAAGCCAGACAGAGAGAAGACTTTGTTCCTTTGGTGCGGAGGCTAGCAATTCTAGTAATAATGCGTTGGATTGCGGCCAGGCAAATTTGCGATGAAAGATATAGGTTCTAGTCGAAAGTTCGACTGTCGAAAGTCAATTACTCGCAAAAACCGAGTTCGTTAATCCGAAGTAAAGATGAGCCAAGTTCGCTCGATCTTTCGTTTAATGTCGCTCGCTTGTCCGGGCTTTGCCTCAATCAAGTCTTAAGAATGCAGTAATGCGCTGAAAGAAAGTTCGCCCGTAATCCTCTGTAACTGGAAAACTTGACGGAACGATTGCGGAGCGTTTGTACAAAGTTGGAGATTTATTGCCGCACTAATACTTTTACGAATGTATCTCTGTCTTACAATGAAATAATCCTCGAATTATGTTCCATAAGATCTGTAGCCAGATTGCGCTTGAAATTAATCTCAATTTATTATTAACTTTCTGAATGGGTTGGAATAAGCGCGACAAACTGCTCGATAGCACACGAGCTGCACTTCGAATCGCGCCAATTTTACGCACCAAATCAAATCGAGTGGGAACAAAGATATCCGTGCTATACATACACACGACTCCGACCCGCTAATATTATTTGCTGACATCCGCTCGGTTCGTTCTTGATTATTCGCTCGAACGGAACCGGCGATGCGGGAACGCGATTTAGTATCTCGGCTTGTTACCGCGATCCTTTCAGGTGAAAATGGGCGTGGAATAAACTGGGAAATACATATTGTAATACATTTATCGGAAAAATATGCTTACAGCGTTGGTAAAATTGCGCTCAAAACTCAAGAATGTACAGTAAAAGAAATCGTCATAACTGAATTTTACGTTGTCAAAAGTGTCGTTCAAGAATGTTTCTTATCAAACATTATCTTATCTTGTAAAAAACTCGAAATGTTTAATAATTTATCATTAAATTTTCATAAAAGAAATATAACTAATAAAATAAAAATTTGATATAAACTAATATTTAAATTATATGGAAATTCTCCATTAATTTCCTTGCCAATAATTATGCATGGCGCTTCGAGGACGTTTGCAGCTGCATCTCGCATATATCGATTTGGTTTTGCTCAGTTCTGCGCACAGCGGGCGTCATGTGATTACAATATGACGGATGCATCCTGTCTCGAGTTTTCTCTCACGAAAAGAAGATAGAAGTACACGGGTACGATGAAACGGCCAGATGTCGATATTGGAAACGCTCGCGAATGAGCAATAAAACATAAAATGACGACGGTTAAAAAGAAACCTCGCTCGAGTCCTTGCAAAGGTAGAACCGGCGAGGATGTGGATTGACTGAGGTAAACGAAATCTTTCCTCGTGGATTCGACTCGGAAGTGCACCGAGAAAGTAAGACGACCACCAGAAAGAAATAAAAAAAAAGAAAAAACCTACGAGTAATATTATTTTTGGATCGCAGAGGAAAGAGAGAGCAATAATTCAGTCTTTTTTTTTTCAACGTCCTCGAACTTGGATAGAATGTCGGGAGCTACGTGATCTATTCGCTTTCGCGTTTATTCGTACAGTACTGAAATATGTATGACACCGCCACAGACATGAAGTCACGTGCTGCGCTTGAATTTATTGGACGCTGCAACGCTACGTGGAAGTAAATTCCAAAAAAAGAGAGAATTACAGATCTTCAAAAAGAGTGTTCATCATAAACTGTATATTCCATATGTTCGTACACATCGTGCTCGTAAGTCGCTATGGAGAAAGCAAATTTACAAATCCAAGAAATAGCGCGTTATCCATTGAATTCTCGTGGAGATAACCACTCCGAATAAAAAATACTAAAAAGAAAAGAAAACACAAATCCCTAGAAAAAAGATAATTGTGGACCGCGGACCGTTGTATTTGGAGAATAGTCGCGGGCGAGCCAACGAAGTAGCACAAATT
This sequence comes from Linepithema humile, assembly GCF_040581485.1. Lineage (NCBI taxonomy): Eukaryota > Metazoa > Arthropoda > Insecta > Hymenoptera > Formicidae > Linepithema > Linepithema humile. The sequence goes on from NC_090128.1 coordinate 35,608,957, forward strand.
TATGTCGCCGTTGCGAAAAAGCTAACATTGCAGCGCTGGCCGAATATTTTGTAGTCCGAAATAAAAGTTTATTTAATTTTGATTTTAATTCACTACTGCGTAAAGTGAGTTTCTTCCGCGTTCTGACAATTTTTACGAGAAAGAAAATATGGTTTCACAAAATAAATTTCCATTATCTACCATTTTGTCTCTGATCGCTAATATGATTACAAATCTGGCAATAGAAACTAAATAGAGAGAAAAGGAAATCTCTCGAAAATAATAAATAAATAAAATAAATTCAAAATGTGTCTGTATTACAGCTCATTGTCAGTCTATCTTTTGCCAATTCTAGCTGTCTCTATGGCGAGAGGAAGAAATTCTGTAGTTGGATGCAGTCTGCGGAACTATATGTAGAATGTAACACCGACGGAGCGGAGCATCCGGGCTAAATCTGCTTGTTCAGCCACATTACCGATGCAACGAGACGACGGGCGCAGCGACGTTACGCCGCTGCACCGGCGAAATGCAACGCGCAGAGGTAGCAGCGGTGGGACAACGCAATACAGCGCTATACAGCGATGCATTAGGCAGTATACAACGTTGCGTTTCGCACAGATCGTTGTCTCGAGGAATGCGAATTTAGGTGAGAGACGGCGCGAAAGGAGAAACGCATTACTACTGCATCCGCATAATGCGTACAGTTTCTCACATAGCTCTCACATCACGTCTCTCGGCTGTGCGTCACATGATCAATAAATTCATGATTCATAAATTCATAAGATTTGTAACATTTATAAAGCAGCGTGGCAAAAGCGGTGCATTAAAATTCGCCCCGTTAATGAAAAATAATATCAATTATCGAATCTAGATGTTTGTAGAAAAATTGAAACACGAAACAGTAAAATTTCCTGAAAATTATTATTACGCGATCTCTTTACCGTAAAACGTTATAAAAATCGTACAGATGTTCCTTGATAATATCGAATTTAATTATTGGAAATTTTTACATGCACGTTCAAAAAGAGATACGAAAGTCGCAGATAAAAATATTTTACTTGACTATAAATTAAATCTTTTCACAGAGAGAAATAATTATTTCACGGTGCATTTTTAAGTTCCGATGAAATTGATTACATCCTATTTTCTTTCATCAATCAGCACCCTTGTCATTTAATTTCTTTAGATGTAATATCAGCGCATCGCGGCTGCGTTTAACTTAAATACAGCGCACAGACACGACGGCCTGACGATTACCGCGCATTACTGTTGCACCGGCAAACGCACCTGCGGCAATGATGTTTTTAATCCCGTCGGTCCGTTCGCCGCTCTTTAAATTTGTTACTCCGCGGGTATTTTTCTCGCTCGATCGTTACTGCAGAATCGCACTGCGTCGCTTTTTAATTCTCTCTCCATTATAAATCCTCTTTGAAACGCATTATATAGAAATATGTTACCGCACAGTCTGCCGCATTTTTATAACGACGCGAACATCTTTAATGCACCGTTTGCAGCACGTTCAAGATTTAAATCATGATTAATATTTTAAATCTCGAAAATAGTCAGAAACTACACTATTCTTTTGCAATTGCAATCTACAAAAAAAAATTAGTAAATACAAAAGAAATAATATTAAAATCAGGAGTATAAATCAGGGGAAATAAATTAGGAACACAATGTTACTATTTCTGTCGCGTTTCGAACAAGCCGTAAATATCGCTCGCGACTATCTTTGTAAATATTTTATCTCGTCAATCCCTACCAATAATCGATATATAAAGTAGCAGGCTATAGCATTTTTCTCGATGTGTAAATAAATTGTAAAGTTTCGCAACGATATACTCGCTCAATGCCGGCGCGTCATTTATCACGGTCGACCGCTGGCTGCACTTTTACATTTGCCACATTGAAACGCAACGACAGATATCGAGGCGTCGCGGTTTTCAGGTTTTTCAATCTCGCAGTAACTCGATTCCGCGCGACGCACAAACTGCACCAACACCGGATTTACCGTTGCTTCCACTTTAGCACTATACACTTCTAGAACTTCAAGCGTCGCGCCGAGATACGCGCTTCCCGTCACTCGCTTGCTCCGCTTTTAGCACTCTCCGCTGCGGAATCTCCAGCAAAACTGTCGCTGGCTGGAGAGAGGAGCAGACGGAGGCTGTCGCGTTTCATTGCCAGGCGTTGCGTGCGTTATTGTAGTGAAATCTCTTCGGAGTCCACCTCTACTCGGCGTAGCAGCGGAGTAAAAGGCAAACGCCGAAGACGGTAGAGGAGCCTCGTTTCGCCGGGAAAGCGACTCCGAAAGACGTCGATTCGACGCGTCGAAAGCTACCACGCGTATACCGGTTTCTCCGAACCAAGTCGACGATACATCTTCCCCTAAATGGAAACTAACGCAAGAAGGTCGTGGCGGATGCGAGTCGATGCGATGAAGAAGCGGTTCCCGCAGCCCGGTCGTGACACCGGTTCACAACCGACTGAGGATGCGAGAACAGGCAGGCCGCACGGACGACGCTTGTCGACCTGCGAGCAGCAACGGGCCCTTCACGGGGACCCGTGGTGGGGCAAGACCCCCTCGTTTCAGGGGCCCTCGAGGTAGCGCACCCGGCGGTTCGATCGCAGGGCTCGACCGAGCGTCTGCTGTCTGAACAGGAAGAACAACTTCTGCCCACGAGGCCATCATTGTTTGCCGTTATTATTATTACTATTACACACTCCGCCGCGTTTTGGTCGGCCGCGTGCGACGACAAGAAATTGTCGGGATGGCTCATCTGTCGCTTTATTTTCACGTGGCGTCTGATATTTGCGCGAAAGGCAGTATCGCTTGACGAGAGAAAGATGGCATAAGGATCGGTAATGAGAGCATCAACAGTAATCAATCTCTCGCACGCTTGCTGCAGCTACAGCAGTGCCAATTTCTTCATTCAATACAAATGTAACTTTAATTTTCCGAACTCTCTCTATTTCGTTGTAATATATAGTTCATAAACTTTCTAAATTATTAATTACATATTTACGCATATTTATAGTATATAAATAATTGTTTTTAATAGCAAAATGTAAAGAAATTCTGTAAATTTAAAAAATATATCTCTCGACAGGAATAAAAGTCAAAATGTTTTTTGTCAAGGAATTTATGTTCCTTGTTAATTGCGTTCGTCCTTTTGCGCTAGGCAGCGCTCGTTATTTTGCAAAATTTAACGGTACGCATCATACAACAGTTTCAGGAAACGGTGAAATTTACGTGGAAAACTTGCGAAAGTTTCGGAAAATAATCGCGGAAAGCTTTCAGAAGCGAGGGCCAAAAGAATTTCTACTATACGGCACAATGATAAATTCTAATAAAATGGTGATGTCTTTCACCCTTTTTAGGCGCAGATGTTCGGTATTAAAGCGACCTGGCCTGGCCTGAATCGGAAAAGTAGCATCGCCGCGCAACGCAAAACACCTGAGCCGACTGGTGCACAATATCCTGACTGCGAACAATGCGTTACCGCTGGCAATGTACGCATTCCAACCGGAACACACGGTACATCAGAAGCTTTTATTGCCGGGATTGTACGCCAAATTTGCGTACACACGCGGCATCAATATTTAACATTGATGGGTTATTTTTCTTAACAAAAGGGGCATCGTGACTGAAATGAAACTGTAAACCCATATTGCTATTTGCAAATTAATTTAGGATCAAGCGCACGATTAAAAGTATTTATTTGGCGTACAAATAAATAAACGACGGGGCAGGCGTCGATGCAAAATTTAATTGATATGCGATCGAGATGTGTGCGTGATATATTTATTTTAATTAAAATCATATGCGAGACAGGTGCAGACCTTTTTCCGAATGAAGGTATTTACAAACGGCGTAAAAACAGGTGAATCCGAGAAATACCGATAATAACAGTACACTCAAAAAAATGATCTTGCAATAATAGCTAAAATTTTCTAGGTGTAAAAAATTAACTAAAACAGATAAATGATTAGCAACTGTTGTGATATTGCATATGTAATTACTTAATCAGTTTAGATGACAGAAACAGAATATATATCTGTATTGTTTGTGAACTTTAAAAAGAAAGTTTCTCTAAAGCGCCTATCTATATAAGATCAATCACGTGTTAGATCATGCAATAAATAACATTTAGCAATGGTACCTAAATTTTTCAGAAGCTATTGCTAGAACATTACTGCTATAAATTCTATATGTGACAAACAATGTTTTCACAGATACGAAAAATAGCGATACATTCTTGTTGCAATATCTAGAAATCTAGCAACATCAGCGAAATATTTTTTTGAGTGTACTATTAAAGCAAAATTATTATTCTCTTATTATATCTTGTCAAAAAGCTGAGATTAGCTGCAATTTGAAACGCAAAGAGTGATAAAAGTATCTTCACAGACATAATTTTTCTCTCTAATTTCCAAAACGTTTTTTACGACGCACGGAGATTTGTGTGCCGTCGCATACTAATGAGTCGTAGCATAATCACGAACGCGATATTTTTTGCGTGCGGTTTTCCGAATAAATATACACGCGGTAAAGAAAACGAGAAGAATGTTGTGCAAATAAATATATACAGCATCAAATTTATCAAACCAAATGATATTTATCGAGAATCTACATTTATGCTCGAAATTATAAAGCTGCAAATATTACAAACATGAAATAAAATTTCTGTCACAAAAAGAATTACGTATTTTCATATATTAATTGCTAAGCATAAGTAATATATAATAAAATAAATATAAAAATGTTTCTATTGAAAAATATTGTAATGGATATTCATATTAATATTTAAAAAGTTGCTAAATGGTCGGTAAATTAATTTAAAAAGTAAAAAAGAATTAAATTAAAAAGATTCCTAAATTCGTCTCATTACATTTTATAATTGTAAAAGCGTTGGTAAATAAGTTATTTTAATTATAAAAGACATTTGCTACAAGCAAGGGTTAAAAAATAGTGGACGCGTTAAGATTCTTATTACGATAATTTGCCAGCGCGCAATTAGAGAAAAATCTGCGGACGTTTTTGCGTCAAGCTGATTTATATCACGCACGGGATATCCGGGAAGCGGTGATTTCATAATCATCCCTTCATCCGTATATTTTAAGCGGAACGACACTATCAAAGCGCTCGCGCGATTCCTTGGGTGACGAAGGAGCCTCGAATGTACCGATAAGAAAACTTACAAACTGCATATAAAAAACTCGCGTGTAAATCGGCGTTATTAAATAAACGACTGCTTGGGAAAAAAATGAAATAAATTACGCCGCTCCATGAGAAAAGCGGCAATAAATAAAAGATGCGATAAATTTGCGTATTTTGTTGCCTATCGAAATCTTTTTTCGGTCAAAAATGCATCGCGCACCAAGTGATGAAGAATTGTGTACTATTGTGATCAACTAGAAAGGATGCAAAAATGTTTCATGGCATCGTAATTCGTTATCGATAAAAGGACTTTTGTCCGAAATCGAATTTCCATTGGCGTCCTGCCACGTTTATGATATAACAACAAGTTTTCTCCAAAAACGAAACTGTTATACGTGACTATTAAATTAATTCCGAGTGATAAAGAATGAAAAAGGAAACATAGTGCAATACTAAAATATAAATTTAGCACACTACTCATATATCAGGAACAATTGATTTATTCAGCTATTTGATATTAATGCTGTAAATTATATTAAGAAAAATTTTTTATCTCCAAACAAGGACAGGAGCAGAACAGTTTAATTCCACATTATCTTAAGTAAATCTTAAACGACAAATATTAATACTTAAACGATATCGTAAAGTACACTCGGTACTGTGCGAGGAACTCGTAATCACATATAACACATATTTAACACAAAGTGTAGTATCTAGAAGCGGTTTACGTAAACTAGTGCTCACCACCATGGATACGTGATACTTTCCTTCACGCTCTATTCGCCTGATCTTCCATTACTGGTAAGTATCCAATCTGTTTGCAGCTTGTAACAAACCGTGCTAACACGAATTTTCACCCGTAAAGTAAAAAGGAAAGAAGAAAGAAAAAAAAGCTTGTTAGAAAATAGATGACGATACTTTTTCATCGCTATTTTTACAAAACTTAGATCCAGGGATTCAACTATTATTAATAATAAATTACAACGTAAAATAGCTAAATTAATTAATTTTTATAGATACATGAATAGCATGCAAAGCATTGCGTATTTTATTACTAATTTAAAAAGATAATTTGTTCAAATGTTTATTCAATGATTAGGATATTTAAAAAAAAACACGACCCTAAAAAGATTGAGACAGAACAAAAGGTCTTTTCAGTGCAGTCTTACTTCCACTTACTCGTCATTGATCACTTCGGGTAATCCACAAAATGCAAATCGCTCGATTTGCCCGACAATTGAGAGTCGTTATTGAAAATGTCGCGCGTAATTTGCTTCGTGTTATCGCGCGCGTTAATTCGCAAGCTCGTCGAGGTCGCCGGTCGATTCACCCCTATCTCGCGCTCTTATCTCGAGTGGAAAAGTTGTAAGCGCACTGCCAAAACTTTCGGGCCTTTCGAGTCGATGCTTTTCCAATAAGCTCGCGAAAATTCTATTCGTGCGAGAAAACGGCTGAAGACTCTGGACCAAAGGAACGAGGACAAGACTAGACAGGCAGGAAGGAGGAACGGCGATGCGACTCGCGCTGAATAATGCAGCGCGCGTACATCCTCGGACTACGGCGTGTCTTCGGACTTTCGACACTCTGAATCGGCCTTCGTAAATTCTTTATCCCTCGCCTATTTCATCCCTCGTTCTTGGACGAAATACGCGACGAAAATGGAAACAGGCCGCGGAGTTAATGAAATTTTTCATGAATCGCCTCTCATCGTGCGCTCGTCGTGACCTAAACTTGTCGCGAAAAATTTTCTAATTAAAAGTTGCACTTGGCTCCCAAAAAAAAAGTACAACTTAAGCAAACTATAATTTTTTGTAATTCTCTTTTTTATAAAAAAGTAATATTTAATTCATTTATATACTTCTTATAATATTATATTAGTAAAAAATAGATAAATATTTTAAACAATGACTAAAGTGACTAAAATTAGTCGATATTTTTGAAGTAAAAAGATAAACGTTTAACAATTAAATCTATAAAATTTTGTTTCCTTTTCTCTCGTTATCTCATAGATATAAATATTATGTAACAATCTAAGACCAGAATATTGGAGAAAAAAGGAAAATGACATTTAACAAATATTGGCGTTTTAAATATTTTTTAGTCAAATGTCTATTAAAAATCAATTAATCAACCGTTAAATTAGTCAAATTACATAATTTACGACATTAATTATATATAAATTTTTATGTATCTTCCTGTATTAAATATTCCTTCGATAAATTTTCCAATTTCTCTCATGTTCGCTCGCATAATGCTAACCCGGTCAAACGCAAGAGTTGCAATTAACCGATTCCGGCTGAAATTACCAGTATTTTTGCCAGCTTTTTCAAAGACGTGACTAGAACGTCAAGACGGGCATTTCGCCGTTGCACTCGTCATTCATCTCGTTCACGTTCTTACTCTTATCAGGATTCCGGCTGGTAAAGTTTACGAGATGCATTTAGCAGCACGATAAATATCAATATACTAGCGGCATACGACGTGGGGCGCGATGTGTCTATGGAGCTTTTAAGTGCCCCAATATTTATGTAGCTACAAATTATCCGAGGTCCCTTTTACGTTCCCTTTCATTTATAAATCGAAATGCGGTGTTCAACCGTCAAGCAGTAATTCTAAGGGATCGTTCGATCGTTTTATGCGGCGACCATAGTTAGCATGGAGAAATGTCATTGGATATGATTTTGTGGTTAAAGTGTTAAAGAAAGAAGTTAAACTATCTTTTAAAATAAATTAAATATGTAAAAATTATAAATAATACTAAAAAAATTAATTCAGTAACAATATAAATATATTAATTGAATCTAGGAAATTATGTGAATGTAATAGTCTTACGTTAAAGATCTTCAAACAAGAGTAAAATAAAAAATATATAAATATAAGATCCCAATTAATTTAATAAGACAATCGATCCTTGCTAATTCGCGACAATTACGTGTTGCATAATTGTTCAATTAATACAGGCGGGTGCACTAATAGTGCGATAGAATATTGATATTGTACACCTGCAGAACTCCTTCAAAGCTACAGTTCATCTCTCACTGATACATGCATGCAATAACTAATCCTCTTGAACGTACTAAGTGCTAAATACGCTCTCATCGACATAATGCTATTTGGCTTCATCATAAAGTCGACCGGAACAAGCTCTGTTACATAAACATTACATGAACATCGAGATAAGTACGTACATAACATAGTAATATATTTAAAGAGATATAATTCATTAAAATACTATGAAAAATAACTTGAAAATTTAAAAAATAAAATTTAACAAATCAGATTCATTATTCATCAGATTTATAAAACAAAATAAAACGTATTCTGTCTATTTATGTCGAATTCGCGCGGATCGTGTCTCGAGATATTTATCCAAAAAAAAATTTTTCTCCTTGCCAACTGGCCGAAACTACTGTGCAACATCGCCTGACGTCGTTCTCTTGTTAAAAACGCAGCGATTTCCAGATGGGATCGTTAGGACACGTCGACATAGAGTGGGCAACCTGGACCCTTCGCGGCAGATGCCGTAAGAAGGTCTCGAGATGCAGCTGTCGCCTCGCGAGAAACACACTCAGGCTGGAACTCACACAGGCTGCTCTTTCTGTGTGTGCACAACTGAAGGCTCATGCCTATGTATGCGCGAACATAGAACACATATTGCTACGGGAATATTGCTGGCATGACGAGAGCCTCGACACCTATGAATACATTGGTCTGTTTAACGGAGCTCGATGCTCTATGTATCGCTCTATGTACCGAACCATGTGACACCTCTTCAGCAAATGGTTAAACGATAGAGATGTTGAAATCTCATTCGTATATCCAACAAATTCTACAAGCTTTATTATATTTCGCGTATATTTTATCTCGATATTTTATTATAAAACCAGTACCATTTTTATCAAACAAAGAATATCGGAAATTTACCAAGTTTATTAATAAAAAAATTAAAAAATTATATAGTTCTATAAGTTATTGCTATTATATATCATAAAATCAGTTATTAGCTTGACATTGATTCCAGTCTGTAAAGCAAACTACAGCCATCGATTTTTCTATATCGAGGTTTGTCGATGGATATAAGTAGTCGGCAGAAAATTGCTTAAATAACTTTATATGAGCATTATCATGAATGAATTTTATTGGAAAAACTCGACGGCGTACGTTGTCACAAATATTTACAATATTTTATATTGTTTATAGCGATAACTAAAAGCAAATGAATGTCAACGTCGGTTTTAGAAAATATTCAGCGGAACAATATTGGTTTACACCGCAATTCTATGGCACACGTCACTTAACTTGACGTAAACCATTCAAATATGAAACAAGAAGTTCCATAAAAAATTTTTTCACCAACAACTTGCTGTTAAAATATCAAATTTTGATTAATAAAATGCTCTTTTGCTGGATAAATCTGGTATTGCGACCGAATATTGCAATTATTTTTCAGCAAGCAATTATAAAATATTGCAATCTATATTATACTAAACTGTTATAAACTATTATAGTAGTTATGTCATTTTGTTTTAAAAAATTACCGCAGAACTATTAAAGCTATTATAAACTAAAACATTAAATTAAACGACATTTTACGGGCATTTTGCGAAAGAGAAAATAGATTCTCACTAAAATCGGGCAACGCATAGTGTCGACGTATATTCGATAATAGCGCTTTCCATCGAAACACAGAGTGCTGATGTAATACGAGCGCGGGCGAGAAAAAGCACGGCTGTTAAAAAAGAACAGGTGAGGTACAAAGAATTTTTGCTACAGAGTTCGGAGTGGCGTTACGTGTCGTTAGTTTTCATTGTGCTCTTTGTCTTTTTCTCTCCTTGAGATTAACGACGCCAATAAATCCGGGTTCACGATGGCAAATTGATTAATATCGATACAATAGTCAAAATCCCAAAGAGAAGAATAGAAGAAAGAGAGGAAGAAAATTGGACGAGAAGGAAAACTCGTGTTTCCGATGGGAGGGAGAGAAATAGTTATTTATGAAGTCGAAAGAAACCTTAAATCTTCGAAGCTCCAGGTGAACCTCCGATACAAGCCACCACCTGCCGCCCACGGGGCATCCCGGGCAGCCCCCCCTTCAGCGGACGAGCCACGTGGGTCCCTTCGCGAAGGCGGCTGAAAAACTATCCCGAACCCTCGCGTCGCATTCAAGTCTTCGAACACCTGCGCGCGCTAAAAATTGCCGATTAATAATGCGGTAAATTCTGGTCAAATTGATAATATTTAAATTATTGCACATTAATCCTTTGTATATAATATAAACTTCGTAATTCCGGAAACCGCAAAAAGTGAAAAATGTTTTCATTTTATCGCATCGTTAATTACGATTTTATTTTGTATTTAATTTCGCAAAGCAAATTCTACATTTAATTAAATGCTTATCACGAGTGTTTGTTTCTGCGCGAACATATGTGTATAGATATTTAAACAATGAAAACAGAGAAGAGATGTCTTCGCAGAAATGTTACTACTACACGCAATTATTGTATACGGCGTGTAACGCGTCTCTATCACGAGCGCACTCGTGCGTTGCGATGCAGAGAGCGCGAGCGATGTTCATAACTGATAATAAATTGAACTAGTTAACGTGGAAAATGGAAAATGGACTAATTGGCCTATACAGTTAAGTTAAATAACCAGCCTGATAACCGACTAGGGTATGCTGATTACATCAACTTTCCCATTAATTTGTAACATCGCTCTCGCCGGCGTAACGCCGCGTCGTAATTTCTGAATAATGAAAGCAACTGCTCTTATACAAATCCAGGTCACGGGATTACGTCACCGTACGTGGCGCGTGAGAAAGAGTCGGCGGGGAAAAAAATCCCCTAGTAATCCGGAGCCGTCGTCCTGCGAGAGAAATACGGTAAGACTGGACATTATATAGCGAACGGGATGAAACGACGCGAAAGGACGTTAAGAAGGAAGGGAAATGGCTGCAGGACCGAAACGGCGGATACTCCGGATATCGTATTTTCTCGCGATGCCTCGCCGGAGAGGAGGGCAGCCCCCCTTCGGACCGGCTCGTACCATCAACAGGGGTGGAAAACGAGGTTAGGGGAGGATGACTAAGTGCACGGAGGCAGGGCCTCCGCGTTGCGGGAAGAGAAATCCGTGGTGAGGGGAAGAAATCGGGCTCTTTCCTAAAATTTCCCTAAAACTCGTTTAACCTCGAAGATATCTTTCCACATACATACACAACGATTGACGAAAAGAGAGCGTATAGCGAGGGATTCGGGATATATCCTTGCGAAAGGACTTAACACGAGAGATGATATCTCGAACAATTTCGAGAACTATGGATTCGCGGTCGGCCGAAATTTCATCGCGTTGACTTGCTATATCTCAAAGCTCGTCGAGCCGTTGTCGCATTTTGGCCAGCGATTAATTTTCAATCAATAGAATTAAGGTGGGAGCGATGGAATCTGTCCAATAAATTTCGCGGTTTTGATCAACTCCGGCAACCGTTTCAAAACCCATCGCAAAATGGTCTCTTTTGTTTCTTTTTTTAGGGATGTGGAGGGGGAAGAGAAAGGGAAAAGAACGTCCGTCGGCTCAATTTGTTTTCAATTGCGTCACAATCACTGTCAAATTTCCGCCAGGTCGACGCGGTTTTGCAAAAAAAGGGCGCGACGCAGCGCGCGCTTTCGAGCCGCTCTGTATTAGACGGCGAGGGTGGGACGGAAAAATCGAGGGTAGAGAACAGGGTGACTAACTGCACAAGCATGAAGAGGGTGGCCGTGAGTACAGACTGCGAACAACGAGCTTCCTATAATACAGGGTGTCCGTGCGAAACCTGACACGTCTGTCACGCGAAGTACCACTAGAGAATGCTTACTAAAACGATACTTCTTAGTTTCAAGACATTACACACTTTTTTTCCAATAAAAAAGTACATTTTTATCGTGACTAAATATAACTTTCTGAGTAATAAAAGATCACATTTAAAAAATGATTAAACAATACACACACGCGTACACATGTCAGCACATTGATATACATAATACTCATGTTTCACGAATACAAAACCACCGATATTTTTATCTGTTTTTGTCTACTTTCTTTCTTTTTTTTCTATTAAACTGTGCTGTTTGTTGCTCGCCAATTTGTCAGATGGAGAATAATGTAGAGAATAATGTTTTTCTTGAAAATGTAGGGCACATAAATGGAGAATCCTTGTTTATATCGCATCGCGACTTCGATGACGGCTGAGTCCGCCCACGATTTTTCTACACGGCGCATTTTCACAATACAACACATTTATAAAGGACGTCAGTCGGCGCACAATATGCTTTCCGCGATCCACGAAGAGCGCATGTAGCGAATGGGGCCCTACATAACACTCTGCACGCGACTATCACTATCGTCCCCTCAATTTTTGTCTCGCTCTTCTCTCGCACTCAAAGGAAGAAAAAAACTCTCGACGACTTTTGCCGGAACTTACTGCTATATCTTTTTTCTCTACTCCGCGAGCTCGTGTTTACACTGCAACGACGACTTTAATAGCGAACGGCTTTAATAACGCTGATGGGACGGAAGAGTGGAAGAGAGAAAGAGAAAGGAAAGAGAAGGAGAGCACAATACTGACGATACTATTTGCACGTAGATTCATTAAATTTTATGAACAAATACAGCAGTACGTCACTTTAAAAATTCACTCCTCGACGGCTAGATGCGTCGCGAGAGCGGCGCTTTCGAACGAATGATATATGTCGCTGTGTTTCTCTGATATATCATCTATAAATTCACTGCATTATGCAGTTAACATTGTCATCGCTGTTGCGCGTTTGCTTCATGTATTTGCGGCACGAAAGTAGGATAACGAATTCTGTGTTGCATTTAACTTGTCGGTGAAAGAACAAATATCATAAATGTAAAGAGAGCATATTTTTCTGTTTGCTCTGATTATCCTGCTTTCAAGCTGCAAATGCGTTTTAATGCTGGCATGATTATATTTTAAGCGTCATAAGCATAAGTGCACGCACAATAAAACGCTAGAAAAATACGTATGTTTATCGCGAGAATTTAGAAATTTCTATCGATCACCGAGCTACAACTTCACCGCTTATTAACAAATGCATAAATCTCGCTGCGAAGCGGAGTATAAAATTTTCCATGTTTGATCCAGCAATTTTCGACGATTTCACAGTCCGTGAAAACGCGATGTTTGTCATGCGTGTGCCGGCATCATTAGCTCTATAATGGCAGCCTATAAATTGATTTTGCAGACAGCAGTGACGGACAGGTGCATTTACCCTTTCCGTTACTATGCGGAATCGAATCGAGCTCTATGATCCTGCGGAAGTTCCGCGTGAGTCACGCGGCAGAAATGGCTATAAAAATGCAGAATTACGAGACTCGATATTCCGACAGACAGTTGGCCAATACTGGCGGCTATCTCGAGATGCGAAGCCATTTCCCGTAAGCGAAACGGATCGATCACATATTTCTCCCGCAAATAAGCTGTTCATGCTCGACATTATCCGTAGTAATCGCTTAAATAAATGTTACAATGCCCGATTCATCGGTAATCCTAAAATTGGACTCGGCAAACATAAACTACAAAACCGACCCTCGTACATAATTTTGGCGGCATGTGTACACAATCTTGATCAAATAACAGAATAATCAACATAGTACATTTTTGGAGACGATTCACTTGTCCAAACTAAAGCCATCAATGAAAAAGCAATAGTCGCGAGTGACGACAGGCACTTTCGAAACACCCTGTACACGGGCTACCCTACCGCCAGATATTGATTTAGTATTACGAGCGAGAGTCCTCCAGTCTACAACAGAGCTGTTCTGTCGGTCTCATTTCTCACATTCGCATTCGGCTGCTTTTTCGAAAACAAAGTACACGCATGATTTCAACGTAAGTGCAGGGTTGTTTTTGCACAAGTAGTTATGTTCTGTTTTCCTGTTCCTTTCTTTCCCTCCGCAATAGTTCTCAAATTAATCCGAATCCACTTTCGATTGTGCAATATATTCTACCCGGTTTTATGTTTTGATAAAATCTAAATAATAAACACGCAGTGTCACATGAAGAGAATTTTTATCCATTTTGTCATAAACATTTGTATTAATTAAAGATGTTAATCTATATAATGTTTTTTTTATTTAAAATAAATATTTTCAAGCTTTTAAAAAGTATGTCAATTAACTGTTGCATAAAATTCTCTGATTTTGAATACAAACGTAATTCTCGTGAATACAAAAAAACTGGAAGGAACGAAGCGCGCGCAGCGGTGCGGAACAAGCACAAAGAATGCGATACCTTTCCACTTTGAATCTCGTTCTCACTATAAAGATGAGATATCGACAGCGAGATTGGAAATCTCTTGTCGTTCCGTTTTCGAGGAACGACGAAAGGTTGGGAAGAAGAGTACGAATCGCGAATTGACGGGCGCGGTTAAATAAGCATAGCCACTTTTGCACGGGAATTGAATTGAAGGCGAACGTGAGCGCAAGAGAAAAGATGACAGCGTATTATCCCGTGCGCGAAAGGCGGGATGCGCGGGCAAGACTTGCATCCTCGCGGACCAGATCGATCCGAGGAAACAAGAATAAAGCTATGAAGATGTAGGTCGACGCGTGTTGGCGCGATCATGAGGAAGATGAGGAAGATTCTACTGTCAGCGGCAGACTTTCCAATTTCCTACAATGTGGCTTTGTGCGGTGAAGAGGAAGCGGGCGAAGAAAGACAAGCCTTGAACACGACGAAGGTTTAGATTAAACCGTGGACAGACAGTAAGATCGAAAAATGACGAAATTACAGCGCTTATTCCGCGAGTGTTTCCTCGTCGAAACCAGAATTCTACGGTGTTGCTCGCTGCTCCCTCTGCAACGTGTAACAGTGTCGATGATATTGCGCTTCCTCCTTCGGATACACTACGTCGCCAAAATACGGTATCCTTGAATCATTCTGATTTCCTTCTCGAGGGGAACAATTGCCCTAAAGGCGTTTTCGAAATGGACGCTAAGCTGCGAAGAGTGGATACACATTGACTGATTTATGCGTCGTAAAAAGTTTTGAAATTTGTTTGCGAATAAAAGTTGTTAAATCACGCTTTCTACAAATGATCAATAATATTAAGAATAGCGAAGAATAATTTTCAATATTTCTTTCTTAACAATAAAAAGTCCTTTTCTCAATTTCAGATACAATATGTAATTATGTAATGTAGTATAATATGTAATATAAAGGGTAATATGGGTATAATTCTTTGTGATAAATATTAAAATATCATCAGAGAGAAAAGTAAAGACAAAAGATTTTCTCGGTGAAAATAAAAGTATAGGCTACAATCTCGAAAATGTTGCACGTTGCTAGAGTAGGCGAGGATAGAATGGCTTTCATAAAAAGTTAATACAGTAGATACTTGATTATTGCAGCACAGACTGATGCGTAAATAATGTTCCTGGACCGGCAAAAAATGCTACAATATTCTACGCGGAATATGCTTATCGTCAAGGCAACGGTGGAAAAAATTGCTATTTATACGAACAAACATGTATCACATGCATTGTAAAAAAAGCAGTCCGAGGATATTACAATGTAGAAAATATTATTTAGCATATAAATAATGCTGTCTGATTATAATAATGTCTGATTTGTCGCAAGTTTTCGCGTCTCTAATCAATTGTGGGAAAACTTTTTCAGCCCACTTCAGCTCATCTAACTCTCCATCATGAAGGGAATGCGAAGGTAATGCTTGCTGAATTTAAAAAATTCAGAAGTATGCGGGTAGGCTAACACACGTAAGGCGCACAAAGATACAGAGATCAGACGAAATCTCTTTCAAGAAGAGGCCGAGCCATCTGCACGTACGGATTACTTACACGGGTTTTCCGTGACCCAGCAGAATAAAATCTCGTAGGTGAGCTGCCGGCGTTATTCGAGACATCGTCGTCCGCGCGTGTTGCGCATCTCGGTGGAATAAACATCGCATTTCCTCCTTTTTCCGCGGCTACACGTCTGTTTTCAATTTAATCTCGGACCGCCGCGGCAACAACGACGCCGCCGTTTGCCGGCCCGGATCAGTACACCGCGTACAATTTCTCCGTATAAGGCTACATTGAAGGAAATTGGAAACGCCTCGGGCGTCGGCGACTGTTTTCCTTCGTCGTACAAAAACGAATCTGGCCGAGAAAATCGTTCAGCGTTCTCTTTAACCGTGCAATTTTCACCGACCATTGTCATCTGCGCCGATTCCGCACCGGCTCGGTCGCCGGATCGATCCGATGGTCTATCGGGAGTGCGGAATCCGCGATAAGCGCTATCGAACGCTTTGATCTTACAATCGTAATCGCGCCGCGCGCCAAGTTCTCTTGGGGAAATAAGCGAACGAAACGATACTGTAAATGTGCGCGGAAAAATTGCAGCGCCAGATGCGACATTTCATCCGGAGGGGGGTGGCGGAACTTTTTAAACAAAAAGATATAAAAATGTTTAACAAAAATAAATGAATAAAATATATCTAAATTTCGCGATCCACTTCTTGATTTGTTTCTATTTTTAACATCCATTTTGTCAAGAAAATGCGTTCGGCGTTATGGTCGTCAATATTTCGTTGTGAGTTATTTCCCCAGACGATTATCGCATCGGATCAAACCTGCTCGTACGGAAGAACGTATCGACAGATATCTTACGTATGCTACTCGCGGAAGGCAGATGCCGAATGTATACTCGGGGGAGCGTCGTCATGGAACACGATGATATCGAGGTCGAGGATAAGCCGGCGCGTTTCCATCTTCATCGCGCCGCGACCCGTTTCCTTCCCTCGCAATTTCAATCTATCTTTTACGAGGAGAAAACATTTAGCTATCCTGGCGGACAAAGTTCGCGCAGAGCCAACTTAAGTAAACGCAAATAAAATGGATCCTCCTCTACGGCGAATTAAATTAGTAGGTACGTCGCTACGGCAATTTCGGTAAGTCCGGAGACTTAGCCGTGGTAAAAGAGCACGGTCAGTTCGAGAAAGGTAGAATTAAACTATTTGAAACCATTTCATTACTTAACGTCACTGTGATATGTTTTCATATTTTTGTGTTAGAATTAAATCATGGAATGATAAGTGAGCTTATATGATTCAATTATTTTTTATAACATCATGTGCGGATTTCAGTAATAATTTTCACGATAGATCGTTATCCTGTTAGATTAATTGTTGCAATTAAACCCCACAAAATTTATGACAATTAATAAATAAAGTATAATTTACTTTGATTAAATAAAATAATCAAATTTTTAATTAAGCAAAAGTAGCGAAATTTTAGATCATCATCCTCACAAATTTTAGACAGCGAAATGGCAGGTTTTATTCGTTAAAACTTGGACCATATTTTTCTGTTTTAAGACAACCGCAATAGAGATATTTTAATCAATTCCGCTCTGAGCGAAGCAATTTCGAGTCGGTCGTAATTTAAAATTGTTGCGCAAGAAAGTTAATTTCGTCCTGGCGGAGGTAACGGATAATGCGAGAAACACGTTGCAACTTTCAAGGTGCAGCTAGAGTAGACATCATCCTCACAAATTTACGAGCAGGATGGGAAAATTCGCGTGGCAAACGGGAGAAACGGTGGAAGATAAAGAGGAGGAAACGTTGTCCGCTTCTATCCCCATCGTCGTCGGGAAAGTGAAGAAACAGATGGAATCGAAAGATAATCCGCAGATAATCCTAATCGACAGCTCACGATTCCACCCCTTCCCTCCCTTTCCGCCCCCGATTATAGACCGCCGGACGGTTCTATTTGATGTATATCCTCGAGATGGCACTCGACGATCTTAATTTGCGGATCCGTAACACCAAATCGACCTCGAGGAAACATCTAGCGTTTGCAAGGGTGGAATTTCCATATTGGTCTTAGGTATTCGGCTTATTCACCATCGACCGGCTAATTTGCATGCACGAACTAGCGGCGATTTAACGCGGACATCGAGAAGTTCCATAATGTCAATGTTGCCATTCCATAGTTCCGCAGAATATTGATGTTAACACGGTACTCATCAGAGATGGGACACTACGCCGCGGCTTTGATCAATTAGTCTCTATATTGATCTTGCTTGATCTAATATAACCTCTTGCAAGCTTTCAAGATAATTTGGCTGCAAAATTATTTCAATCAAAATTTTGACAGTAAATATGATAGTGAAAATGTTACTAATAATGTATCTAATAAAATATTTATAATCTCTGATAAAGCAAAATGAATTGACTACTAATATAAAAATTCTGTTCTTTGAATTATCCTAATTATAAGAAAATATATCAAAGCATATAGAAGATAGATTCAATTTCTTTTGTACCAAGTGACGACAGAAAATGTGCGTCTCATTAATTCCGAACGAGTGTTGTGACTCATCCACTTCTGAAATTCACATAAGTTGCTTGCCATGCGACGATAGTTCTTGGCAGAACACGACAATTTACGTTAACGAAGCCAATCCGAAAGGGACGGAATGTTCGGAGACGGTCCTCATTTTGCGAGAAGCCGATCGTCTCTCTCTCTCTTTCTCTCTGCCGTGAGGTCAAGAGTCCCGTAATCGGCATTCCCAAAGCCAATTTTCTCAATTTAAGCCGAACCGCCCGCCGCAATCTCGTAAATCCACGCTGGGACTAGTAGAGAAATTTTGGGGGATTTTCGTCGCGGGGCGAATGTACGACCTCGATTTAAGATACGTTTGTACGAGGACTCGTATTGCACGAGCGGTGGAACTGATAAACATCGACCCTGAATTTTATTCACGCTCGCTTTAAACATAGTAAATATCAAGCAAGGTAAGATTTTGATCTCACGAAAATTACGCAAAACATGCTAAATAATTTACGAATTGTTCTCACTTATCTAATTTATTTTTAATACGGCGCTTAATAACAATTAAAAGCTTTATCGTAAAAAGAACATATAAGCAAAATTTCGTAAAAACAAAATTATAAAATATATGTATAAAAACTATAATTTAAGGTAATAGTTTCTTAAAAATAAAGTCAAAGAGTAAAAAATAAAGAACTCTAGATTAACGTAAGTAATACACAATGAATATTCATTTACGGCTTGTCTTCTTACGTTTTATCACTCTTATCGATTTTGATTATGCATCTCGGTGTATTACACGCTTCCCTACGGCAAAGATGGTCTCAAGTATTATCGGATCGGATCATCGTTCGAGTGCATTTTAGGATCGCCCCGTCGTCTAATCGTCGTCGTCGTCGGCGAGAAGACGAGTGCGGAAGGTTCAACCGAGTGGAAATCCAATAACAGATCTTGCTGCGGCGATAAGCACGGGGTTGCGCTTCGCGAGCGAGGGTCGCAAATGCGAGAGTGCAAAAGCGACGGACCCGTAATATCTGCCGTCGCTCCGGCGCGTTAATGAGTGAAGCGTAAGCGAGTACATCGCTTATTCGCATAATAAAAAAAGTTCAGTGAAATCTTAGCAGCTCCAGAAGAGCAAAATAAGAAGGTGGGCAAAATATTAAATCGGTAAATCATTCCCTTCCTTGGCACTTATTCCGTGCAATTTGCTGGGAAATGTACCGTCTGATAAACCCGATCTTTTTTCTCGCGTCTCATCTTCGCGCGTCACGAAAAATTCTACCTGATCCTTACAAATCATTTCGATTTCCGAGAGAGAGGAAGAATGATGGAGAACACGTATCTTTAGAATCTTTAAATTTGAGATCAATTGTAACTAAAAAAATTCTAAATTCCACTTTATGTAACAAAAAGAATTAACATCGATCCACTTAATATTAAAATTTCATATTAAAATAAAAAAATATTATTAAGTTAATAATCAGCAATTTTAATTAATGGTATATTTTCAATCTATTTAGACGCAAGGTAAGCCTTAAAGAAGACTCTCACCTCAGGATGCTCTTGAAACTGCTCAGAGACGAGTAGACAATTTATTATCGACAGGACAGCCGTTACTCTCCGTCCGCGGCCGAAACCAGGCCGAACGTCCGTTACAAGCCGCTCCAATTTAGCTTCCAGGAGCTATCGATCGTTCGCGGGGCAACACGCCTCGATCAATCCGACACGATCGCTTTATCTTAATTCTCTCTTATTTTTTATTCAACCAAGCCGCGCGCAGTCGGCGGTACTAACTGTCGATGTGATTTACCTTGAAGCGAGCCACTCTTTGATGGATATCGATGAAACGTATGGTATCCGATATTTGCATTGGATTTACGCACGAGCAAAAATTTACTTTATCCCGTATGTCTAGCAATCGCGCTAAAACGTATTCATTACAATGTATAATAACGCACGTCAATTATAATTTATATTATTAATATATATATATATATATATATATATATATATTAATAATATAAATTACAATGTATAATAACGCACGTCAATTATAATTTATATTATTAATATATATATATATATATATATATATATATTAATAATATAAATTACAATGTATAATAACGCACGTCAATTATAATTTATATTATTAATATATATATATATATATATATATATATATTTATAATTCTCGAATATTATTTCGACATATCATAACATCTACACGACGTTAATCGTAATTTTTTAAATAAATTCATTGAAATGTGAAGACTGTGGAATTTATGACGAAATAATAATACAGTGATATACTCATTCCATTGTCTGGATTCACCCTATAATGATAAGAAAAGCTGGGCAAAAGTAAACTATAAAATACTTTTTCAATCTAGAAGTTACGCCCTTCTTGACAAACTGATTCTGAACTTCTGAACTTTTGAGTTCTTACTATATTTATTATAGACGTTCACTTGTCGCGAATAGTTTTTCTATTTCTGTCACGTTTCATAACGTTTACCTGATTCTTTTAAGTTGTCTAATATAGAAATCACATTTGATATGAGATAAAAATAAAACAGCCGCATTTAACGCTACAAACGCAATGGAAATATCATTTCTCGTCGATGCGCTTAATCGTTCGCTTTAATTCGACGGTCCTCGGCAAAAATGATATTAAAATTAGCCGCTCGTCGCGGTAGAAAGGTGACGCTTATAAATATGCATGCTGCGCTTAAATTTGAACGACGTGTTTCATCGGTCTAATGTATGCAGCGATTTAGCAGATGGTAATAGTCACGCGCTGCACCATTGCTAGTTTATACGTAAAAACAATCGGCCTCTCGGTGCTGCATATCGATTTACGTGTATATCAATGCTGTAATTCTGACAACAGATTGTAAAGCCGCCGAAATAAATGATTCCATTGTCATGGGCCGGCAAAATAAATGGTTCCATTAATATGAATCAAACAACCATTCGTTGACACATGTGCTCTGGACGTTACACAGAGTGTTTCAGATCCAATCATATCACCCGTTAATAGCTTCTGAAGTCATTTAGAGAAAAATCTTTATATCAAAATGTCGAGGCTACAGTAATTTTTTAATACGAAGTCGGAGGGATTGTCAAAAATTCACGCGCTCAGACACATCACATATTAATTTTTATATCTTTACCATATCAAAACTTTTAGAAATCTGCTATTAACGAATAATATGATTTAATTTAACACTTTGTAAATTATTTTTAAAAATCTATTCTTTCAATAATATTAAAATAAGATATTGAATTGACTTACCGGTACGATGCGCAGCAGCGGAATTGTTCACAAGTTGATCTATAACAAACAAAGTATATTCAAATTATAGCAGCGTTTAAAATAATTATTTAAAAAATAATTATTACGCACATTAAACTTTTACTGATTTTTTAATACAAATATCTAATAAAATAATTATATATTGATAAAAAAAAACTGTAATTTAATAATCATAAATATAAAAAATTGCAAATTCTTTGACTGAAAGATTTTATTTCAAAATTCCTATGTGTGTTATATTACGCAATATTTAGTGTAATATTTTGCAGATTACAGATAATATATAAATGATTACTTTAAAGTTATTCCGCTGGCACCCGCTGCCCTTCCTGAGCTTTTTTCACTTCTCAGTCTTTCTTGCAGTCCTTCAAGCACTTACGTTATTCGCGACGCGACGCCTGATGTTTTAAATGACACTTCCAACGCGTACTTTGTGATTTTAGAACAAAAATGTCATTCGAATATCATCGCACGGAATATCGTTTGACACTCTTTGCAATAAGTACCGACGAAAAAGGATGAGATCGAAAAGTAGTAAAGGTAGTATTTTATTGCAGAGAGAAAGAGGATACCACGCGCGCGCGAGCCGATAAGGAACGATCTGTCCCAGACAAGTGCCGCCGTGTGAATAATACAATAAACACATCAAGTACGAAGTCGCGCCGATTCCAACTTGAAAGAATGCGGGGAGTAAATAACACAATGTGCGTGCCGATACATAGTGCGAGAGAGAAAAAGAGAGAAAGAAGATATGGAACGCGCAGGCTAAGTAGGCGCAACGGACAAAACAACCCCACCGCGAGTCAAAAACTTTTAACACTAGAATATTTATCGAACATTTATTAAAATCGAGTTTCAAATCAATTTCAACTCTATTTCGATAAATGTTCTGATGTTAAGAGTTTCAAAGTTGACTCACGACGTTTGGTAGGGTTGTTTTCGTCGACCTTAGCTTGCGTGATCTATATCCCCCCCTCTCTCTCTCTTTCTTGCGCTATTAATCGGCACGCACCTTGTGTTATTTTTACACTTTATTCCCCGCATTCTCCCAAATCGGAATCGCGCGACTTTGTTCTTGATATATTTATTGCACCCTTATTTGCGCGGCAATATCTCATATGGGATAGATCGTTCCATTATTCCCTCTCCAATAGTACTATTATTATTATTTCCTGTAGTTTTCAATCTCACATTTTCCGCCATTACTTATTACAGACGGCAAAATGTCGAACGTATAATTCGTGCGATGATATTCGAGTTTTACTTTGTCCAAATGATAAAGTACGCGTCGAGAAGACCGTTTAAAACATCATACAATTTTCGAACGTATAATTCGTGCGATGATATTCGAGTTTTACTTTGTCCAAATGATAAAGTACGCGTCGAGAAGACCGTTTAAAACATCATACAATTTTCGTATTCGCGTCGCGAATACGTGTGTGTGTGAAGAACTGCAAGGAGAATTGAGAGAAGAAGGCTCAGAGAGAGCATCGGGCGCCGGTGACTTTAAGATAAGTAATCATTTATTTGTTATCTGTATTTATAAAATATTACACGTAAAATATTATGTAATGTAACGCACGTAGAAACTTTAAAATATTTAGTAAAAGATTTTTGCGATTTTTAATATTTATGGTTATTACACATAAATATATAACTCTTTTATTAGATATTTGCATAAAAGAGGAGTAAAAATTTATTGTACGTAATAACTATTTCTCAAATAATTATTTTAAACGCTATATTTTGGATATACTTTGTATGTTGTAGATCAACTTGTGAACAACTCCATTGCTGCATATCGGTAAGTCAATCTAATATGTTTTATTTTAATATTATTGAAAGAATATGTTTAAGAATAATGTAAAATGTACAAAATGTCTCAAACTAACCGCATCATCGGTTAATAGCAGATTTCTGAGGTTTCTGAAGTTTCTGAGGTTTCTGAGGTTTCTATAATAAAAATATAAAAATCAATGCGTGATGTATCTGAATGCGTAAATTTTTTACAATCTGATAAGTTAATTTTAAACATTTGACATTTAGATTATAGAAGAATTATTGTAGCTTCGACATTTTGGTAAAGATTTTTGTGTCCAAATTTCCTCAGGAATCTGCTACTAAAGTGTGATACGGTTGGTCTGAGACACTCTGTATAAATATTGGCTTCCAAAACGAAGCTTGCAATCGATATTCCCTGACCCAGTGTTTCTCAACCACGGTTACACCAAAAATATAACGCCAAAATATAACACCAAAAATATAAAATTAAAAAATTGATATTATACAAAAATAAAAATATTTTCTTTCTTTTATAAAAGCTGGAAGAACTGAACGGAAAGTTAATTAGCAAGTTTAAAAAGTTCTAACTTTTAATGAAATGCGATAAAAGTTTATTTTTCACTTAATCAATAATCGATTGCTTTCCTTACCAAAAATTTAATTTTGGTAGTTAGAATTTGGAGTAATTTAAACAACTACTAAAGTTGCCGTAGTTAATGTAAAAATTTAACAAGTTTCGATGAACGGAAATTAAATATATATTAAATGTGTATTATAGAAAAATCGATTTCAATAATAGAGATAGTATCACTTTTTGCTTAACAACTAAATATACGCGCCTCTACAAGCAATTTCCCGTTAATTATCGACACTTGAATAAAGTCGCGAAATAAGAAATTCATGAATAAATATGACGGCTAGTTCTTTAGAAATTCTGTCATAAATCTTTCGCTTCTCTCCGTCAATGTATCAAACAGCTTTATATCACATTTTAGCAAGCTTACGTCGAAATATTTAAAACAATTAAGAGATGCGAGACTACGTGAAAAAGAAATGGAATTGTTTCTGACAATCAGATATCTGGTAATAAATCAAAACTTTTACAAACTTGAATTAAGACGTAATTACTATTCTTCTGACGCATTTTTCCATGTTTATTTAGTATAAAGAAAATATTCATAAAAATTTTATGGACGCATAATAATAATTAAAAATAATAATATATAATTCACTTTATTATTTTTGGACATCTTTTTGGAATTTCAAAATTAGTTTGAATTTGAGATGTCTTAATCCACTTTTGTAAATTATCCCAAAATTAAGTACAATTATCATCACAGAGAACAACGAAATAATATTGCAATCGTGAATGAAATCATAACGGAAACCACACGCTTTCTATACTTAATAAACAGAACAAACTCGTGGCGTTTTGATCAAAGAGTTCGTTCGAGAGTCGTTGTAGTATCTAATAAGCAATTTTCTCCGAAGAGAGTATCTCGTGGCACAACAAGAGGAATCACGAAAGATAAAAGGCTCCGTGAATACGTACAATCGGCCACTTCGATTCGTATGCCAACATCCGCCTCTCGTTTTCGTCCTTTCGCGCGCTTCTCATTCACGAAATAAAAAAAGGAAAAGAGAAAGAGAGAGAAAGAAAGAGAGAAAAGGGGCGGAAGTCTGCCTCTGCCAGCTCGAGCGAGCCACCGTTGTCATCCCTTTATCGCGTGGTCGAATTCTCCGCGATTCTCTCTCCTTCCAGTCAACCACCCCTAAGCCACCCCTTTACTGCATCCCTGTGCTCCTCTCCCTCCCCTCCATCACGTCAAAGTAAACAATACTCCGACCCTTTGTGCCCCGTAGAGAGCTCGCTTTCTCTCAAAGTGGATTCACGATGAATTTCTTTTTCGGGGGTTAAACGCGCTCGGGTCGCGCTTCTCCTCGATTTTCCCTTTCGCTCTCGCTCCGTCACCCCACGCTGCCGTCACCACCCCCAACCACCGGCGGCCGCCCTTTCTCATTTTCTCGTCAGGCGGTGGGACACGCAACCGTGCCGAACGTCACGGTGCAAGTAAGCTGGAGTGAGATAGATTTTTAACAAATGGAAAAGAGACAGCGATACACTTCAAATTCCTATTATAATCTTTTAAATAGTCTTACCGTACAATAAAAAAAAAAAAGGAAAATTTTGCACTGGAAATATTTCTCTATTTACAAAAGCCTGAAATTATTATTTCAACGTTATATCGAAAATATTTTTTGTTCCGCGTGTCAACTTGCCAATAAAAATTATAAATTGAGTTACTCAAATTCAAACAAATTTTGGGACAGAACTTGTTTTGTCCCAACCGAGAAAACTGTATGTGCTTTAACAATATTTGCCAGGCTCGACTTGCACTTTTTTTAATGGTACACTACTCGCGCAGTACCAGAAAAACGAGCTGCTTTTTTCGCGTTACTCAGTCATTCCAATTTCATAAATACCGTACTCTCTCGTGTCTCAGTTTACGTATACTTGCATAGTCATCTAGAAAGCTCGCGCACACATACGCTTGCGCGCACAGCGCACACGTATTGGCATTCGCGTGAGTGTTAGTACGAGCCCGAGGGATGAAACGGGACGGTGCGGCCGAGGAGAGCAAAGAGCGAACCGCGGGGGAGGCACGGTTCAGTTTGCGGGGTTGGGGTTTCGGTTTGGGTTCCCCAGCAGCCCTTCCCTCCAACCCGGAGCATCCCCGCCGCGTCCCCCATCGTCATCGCGTCGCTGCTGCTACCATCCCCTGCACGTGGTCGTGGCGAAACCGGTGGAGTGCGGCGCGAGGGATGGCCATGGATCAATACTGCGGCGGGTCGAGGGGGTGTTCGGGCGATTGTGGCACGCGCATACGCCGCGTCGAGCAGGGGTGGATTCAAGGAAAGGGACACCCTACGCCAATTTATTGCCGTCACTCTGTCAGCGTCTCTGTTGGAATTCTTCTTCTTCGATACCGAGTACCATCAAGAATAATAAACGCAGCTGTATTAAATTACAAAAGCAAACATTGTTCAAGAGAGAAGAAAAAATATCTTTATTATACTGCGCCGTTAAGGAAAGAAAAGAGTTATCTATTATCTATTATATATTATCGGAAATATCAAAGAGATTTAAAAATCAATTCTTATATTTTCGCATAAAAATCAAGTGAAGTTATTTGAAAGTAAAGTAAAGTTATTTTCAAATAAGCTTATACAGCGTATAAAAGTAAAGTTATTTTCAAAGAAGCTTAAGCTGACAAATAATTTAATTTTATAATCTTGTTAAAAATGGAGAAAAAAGCTCAAAGATTTAGAAAGTTATAATCTTGTAAAATAATTAAATTCTAGTTATATAAAAAATTTTTGCGCTAGAGCTTGGACATGTATCTAAATCCAGCGTTGCGCGTGGGCGAGAAAGGGCAAAGAAAGTGCCAGAGAAGGGCGGCGGTGTACGAAGAGAATGGAAGGTCGGACGAATGGGTGAGCGGGATGGTTGATTTATTAAAAATGTAGTCGAGCGCAGGAAGAGTTTTGCCGATTTGTAGATGTGCGGTGAAATATCGCTGTGGCTTCCGTGAATTACGGCTTGGCTCGTTCGTCGAGCGAGACAGTGTAGCGTGTTTTAATCATTACTCGTTAAACGCGAGACTGTTGCATTTCGCGATGTGTGATGCAACACTGGGAACATTTCACCACGCATCTATGGAGCCAGAAGTTTCGAAAGAATTGATTCACAATCGCGGAAAGCGTGTTACGTTTCGCAAGAATATACGTGATATACTGACACGATAAAAAATGTAACATTCGCAGGAAAATGTTTACGCAATCTGTCTAAAATTCTATCGTCGCGCTGCTACGATATTATCGCCGGTGGCAATTTTATTGTTCTGCGTACGCACACAATAGACACAAAATGAAGACAATGAATTCCCAAAATGAGGAAAGAAGATGACAGGCAGAAAAACGAGGGAGCTCGACGGAGTTTGAAACGACCTATAGATTGGCCAAACCGAAGCGGGGGGTCGCGCAGTTCTGCGGGATACCTGTGGCTCCACACGGCCATCGCCGCGCAATGCTTTTTCGCTTCCTCTTTTTTTTTTGCGTTTCTCCCCTTTCTCGTCTCTTTTCGTTAGTCTCTTTTTTCCGCATCGCATCCTACCGGCCGACATTATCGGCGAATATCGACCACTGATTCAGCTACTGATAATACGGCCGCACCCGGTGCAATATGTTTCCTATAATGCTCGTGACAAATTTTAAGAAACTCCGACTAATTATTATTTGATAGGCAATGGTTTTAAGCTAGCATGCATAGAGTGACATAGAGCAAATGCTAAAAACAAAATTTTTCTTATTAATACATAGTTTTGTATTCAAATGTAGTCCAAAAAAGATAGAAATTTTAAAAATTAAGTTTTACATTACAAGTTTAAATAAAAGTAAAAAAAATTTTTTTTATTGGTGAACGCACAGTAAAAGTGTATTTCTGCCGTCAAAGAAAAAAAGAACTGATTTATAAACAAAATGCAAATATTCATAGCTTTCACGGTTCCAATTATTCCGTATTACACGAATACGATAATATTTCTTATTGGCAAAATGCAAAAATTGCTGGAACAATTATTCGAGAGTTTCGGCAACGCAGAAGAAGACAATAAATCAATTTCTACCAACTCGAAATCGTTTAGATTTAAAGCACTCTTTTATGAGTTCTCGTTATTCTTTATAAGATGGTTTTTTTTCTCGTATAAAAAAAAAAGAACTCGCGTTATCGTACAGTTATTATATTAGCTAGTCACGAGTCCAGAAACTTGGCCGATTCCGATGAACCCGTTATTCTTTCCTCCATCTAAAAAACTTTTAATGACGCCATGTCGAGAATTCAATAACTAGTACCGCACGCTGCTGGAGTATTTTCGATCTGTTCTCACGAGATTCGTTTTATTTTACGCTGATATGCATTTTCCCAAGTGAATCAGACCACTGTCGTCTTAATGCGCCAGGATTCTGATGCAGCCAGTTGTCTTTTCACACTGAACTGTTCCGCACACGTGCGTGTGCTCTAGAAAATCCCCAGCGAATAGCCTTTCCACGAATAGCCGCACATAGAGTGAAAAAGTCACTAGTCTCTTAGATATTTCGAAAGATATTAAAGATACGCAATCTTTTAAATTAAAAAATAATTACGCGTTGCAGTCTACATATCCATATGTTCGAGTAAACTTTATTTTGAAATAAATATGCATCGGAGAAGTACACAAATTGCTTGTATCCGTATTCCTAGTAGTAACTTTTACTAATAAGATTAATGAGTACAATTTTCATTGTATTACCCTTATATAGTAAAACAATCTCAGCGGCAACAACAATTGCTGCTTTCCAGCGCACTTCCAGTCTTGAGACATCCTCTCAAAGCGTCGCGAGCAGCGGCGCAATATCTAGACGCGAACTTCGTCAATGAGCGAAACTTTTAATTACTTTTACACCGTGGATGTGTTTATGGAATATAGCACGTTTAATTGCGGCCCGTACAAATTTTGGTCGACAGACGGGGCGAGGGGGGGGGGGGGACGATGGTACGTACCATCATGGCCGAGAAACTTTGCCGAAAAACGCATTTCGATATACTACACGTTATTACTATTGGCAGACGTGTCTCGAAATATTTATATGTGCCGGAGGATATTTTATTCACAAAGCTATCGGGACATCGTCGCAATATCCAGCATTTCTCCGCTGCATTTTCGACGAAATACCATGCAGCGGAATGCAGATACGGACGATCGATGAGAAGTGGAAGCTGCTATCCTTTCTATAGATCGGACATGAAAAACGATCTCAGGAAATAATACCTATGGGTGAAGATATTTCGCGGAGCTTGTGATAAATCGCGACACTTACGTTGACTTTTCGATTTATGTTTAAATGCATTTGCTTAATGCGACTCACGCTCACTGTTAATACGACGTCTTTATAAATTAGTGTTCAATAAACTAGAATTTCGCTCGCCACGCAGCGTGACGGAATAAGCAATTTCAGGCATCTTCCCGAATTCCGGGAGCAACAATAAATATCGTGCGTTTCCTGTAACACTGTACAAGCTTAATTGCAACGAAATTCTTGCGTGACAGACTTTGCAATATAATGATTCTTTTCCATAAAGTTTCACGCTACCGTGTCAGGACGCTCCTGGAATGGCGAACGATGTCACGACGCGCCGTGTCTGAAAAGCTCATCAACATGGCAAACTTTTAATTACTTTCATGCCTCTCTCGTGCGATATTTACATTAACGTAACAACAACTTTTTACAAGAAGATCATTGTGTGCTTTCCCGGTAAATAGATTAGATTTGATAAAGAAGGTAAAATATTATTCTTAATGTCTGAATAATCAGTGTCTTACTAATTAATTAATTTGCAAAAATTTACCCGCAACGTGTACGCATAAGTTATAATACTTTAAGAAGATTACAGAATAAAATGGACTAGGAAAAACTTGTAAGGTTTTAAACGCTCAACGAGAACTATTCATGATACAATTTTCACGTCTGGAAATTTCGCCTGGAAGAGACGTCACATGTGAGTCACTAACGAGGAAGTTTGAACAGTGCGTTGACACGTGGATCGTCTATCCTACGAGCTCGCTCGCGTGCCGCCCGTTAATAAAGTTTCTTATCGTTGGAAACGATGGAACGATGCTGCTCCCTTACACCGTCGCGAATTCGACGCGCGCTTATCCGGGCACCTTGTCTCCCACCCTAAGTAAGGGCCTGATAAAGTGATTCCCGTCTCATCGAAACTCCGCACTAAGCCCTCGCGACACGTAGACACATACGCACGCTATAAACCGCCAGCGAGTGCACACAATGATAATCGCACGGCTCAGGTTTCGGACTACGAAATTAATTATGGCATCTCTCGGATCACAGATATTGATTATGAAACGCTCTATATGTAGACGTAGCGTACAATATTGACAGCTGTGTATTAAGTGGCTTCAATCCGGCTCATAATTATCACTAATTCTATCGTTGTGCCGATAAATAAAACTAGGCGACTAAATGCAGAAAAAAAATACTTTAAAAACAGAGAAAATAAATCTCTTTCACAATTTATAAATAATTTGCTACTTTTAAACATTACGCTTTTCCCGATATTTCAATATTTTATTATTTGGTATAAATTGTTGTCATTAAAAATGTAATTTATCACTGTTAAAATAATGAATTAAATTTGCGAATAACCATACATTCGCGATCAAATCTATGCCTCCATTCTGACAATTATAAAAATTTAATTCATATTCAGGAATGTGGTGAAAATCTCGCCCGAAATACCTCCCGGAATGCGGCGATACATGTCGAGTGAACGTATAATCGCACGTGTAAATTGCAAGCGCTGGAAACCATGCCGGCACGCAAAATGCACGGAATTGCTATAAATTATGCGTATTAAGGATCTCTCTCGGGCATAATCTGGTTGTGATGGCCACATGTATTTGCTTAATATAACGGTGCTGGTTGCTGAATACGAGTTCGCAGACGACCGTCATGTTACGTGAGCTTTGTGCCTAACATTCAAAGGCAATCGCGAAATTACACAGCCGACGTGGCTTAAAGCACGAGTTGGGACAATTCCGTACTTAAAGTTGTTCCACATTTTTCGTATCGTTATACCAGCTGACATACTTTTTAGAATGGATGCCGTGCGCGAGGGCGGCTGATTATCGATTCTACCGAAAAAACGCGATTTTACACGACATTTCCTTGCTTTAAAACATTTCTCATTCCGAAGATGTTGCAGCTTTTACGTCAAGAAACAGAATTCAGATATAAATGACTGCAGTAACAGCAGACTAAAAAATATCGTGACGAAAAAAGTAAATAACATTTCTTTGTTCAATTTTTTTCTTAAAAAAAAAAGATGTAACATAGAATAAAAAACATAAAAATGTAAATGCATTATATATAACAGAATAATTTTATGAATATCATACAAAACGCGATGAATCATGCATATGTTAATTTTCTTCTTTTTACAATCAACTTTCGGTTTTTTCTCTTTTTATTTCTTCAAATAATCGAATATTTTCATGACATGCTATTAAAATAAACTGCGATCTCGTCAAGTAGTGAAACATTCTCCACAAAATAAAGACATTCACTTTATATCTGCATTCAATCTGATTGCATCTCACGTTCAAGATTACTACGGTAGGAACGTCGATCACGGCTTCTTTCTCTTGTCACGCACGGTTCAGAAATATTTGACAGGCAATCGATCAATCGGGCAAAAGCGGATCAGGGAGCGGAAGTTTCGATACATTGGAACAATCGAGCGACCTCGCATCAACAACGAGGATATTCCATCACGCACTATCTCTAAATACGTGTTAGCGTTTTCATCGCGCGGCATGATATATCTCGTACCCGCGCGAATAAAGCTTTAATCACAAATTATAAAGTGAAGCCGCTTAAATTGCAGTGCGGTGGAATTAACGCCGTCTGATAACAGATATTGCAGCTAGAAAGGTGCGCGAGAGTAAAATATTTCCTACGAGCCGGCGGTTATAAATGCACACGCGGATAATAAAGAATTAACACGAGTCAAATTAAACAAGAATTCTAGACCCGCTCTGAATGGAACAATTTTACTTAATATATTTGATACATAATATAAACGAAATTGTTTTATTCGCGCGCATATGTTTGCGGGAATCTTATACATATTTTATTCGCATTTCATACATTATAAATGTATATATGCGAATTGAGTTAAAGAACAAAAGAATGAAGAAATTACGTTTCCTACTCTCTGAATTTTCTCAGAATTTCCAGCAGCGAGAGATAAAAAAGCTCAGGTGCAAGTCTTTCGTATGTATTCGTTATACCGTTCACATATATACGCTATGTACAGCGGAGAATCTCAGTTAGATATAGTATCTGAAAGCCATCAACCGAAATGCATGGGCAAGAAATTAATTACTTTTTTGCCGTCAAGCACACTATATAACCGCTTGATTCAACCGTGCCCGTATCATTTTGCAGCCGTCAATCAAACGCTCTTTCGTGGATTCTTCCCTTTAGCGGCTCGCGTTGGACAAAGATTCGTCGCCAAAAATAAGTTATTGTGGAAAATGACTGACGAAAATGTATATTCGATGCATCGTTGAACCAAACTTTGTGCGAATATTCGTGCAGATGTTAACATAAAAGAAAAAAAGAAAATCTCTACGACTAAAAAATCTACAAAACTCTATTCTAAATAGTTCTGAACTTTGCAGAAAGATCTAAGAATGGATTCCAACGATCAAATAGGATTCGACCATTCGCAACATTCAGGAATTCGCTCGGAAGCTGAAGAATTTTACTTACACGACGTTGGACAGAGTTCTTACGGAAAGAAGATTATCGTAATGGTCGGCAGTACTCTTTCGATTTATCGAGTTCGCCAGAACGCTAATCGTCCTTGCTCGCGTGCGTTAGGTTTGTGCGATGCTCAGGCTCGCATAAAGAAAAAAAGAGAGAAAAAGGGAAAACAAAAGTATGCAACGAGCATGGATGCATCGCGCACGTAAAGCAAATGAAACTTAAATGAGTAACTAAAACCGGCGAATCACGCGAACACGATCTCGTCGTGTCGTGACTTTTATTGGCGTTTTCGAGAGTAAAGACAGGAACGCGTGTTTATCAGACAAAGAGCTGATGAATGGCCACTCGTGTAAGAGTGCAAAAGTAAGTTTTTCCTCTATCTCTTTCTCCTTTTTTTTTAGACATTGGCGAGAGCGAGCGATCAAATTATACGGATTTATCGTGGCTCACTAAACAAGCGCTCTGCTAACTGAATAAAGCTCCACTTTGATAATTGGCGATAGCTGTGTGAGCGCGAATTTGCGGTCACGAGTCGGCAATAAATCAACGTCGTTATTTCGAGGTTGTGGCGGTTATTATTATTAACGTCAAGCTAATAGCTGGATAAATACTTTGGATTCGCTAGGCAATTATACCGTACAATATCGTATCATAATTAAATAAAAAAAATGCGAAGTCATAGATTTATATAAATCTTTGTTATTCGGAAACAATAGATCTCACATCATTTCATTTTGTTTCATGCTTAATAAAAAATAGATATGTTTTGTTTAATATTTAACAAATTGTATTTTTTAAATATAATTTTGCAAGAGCATTAGAACATTTAATATTTAGAAGCAGTTAAGTACTACATTGATACAGAAATGTGTATAAGAGATATTGAAACATTAATATGTTATTCAAATAGTATAAAAATAAGGCGAAATAAACGTGATAAAAATCTAAAAATAATCTCACAAGTAACATTTAGATAAATATAATTTCTAAATTAATATTAAAATACTAGATGCTTGTGTGTGTGTGTGAGACACTTGAACTTAAAACAAAATCGATATGAAATAGATTTTAAATGCAGAATTTAATTATAAAGAATTAATTATAAGTTTGAACTCTAAAATGAATGCACAACATGGTACTAAATAAAGATCGATAAATATTCTACGAAAAACACACACACACACACACACATTGGATAGCCGCTTCAAAGATTTCTTTCTATCATCATTTCATTGTGATATATGAAAACCATTCGTTCGATTCGAGCAATGACGTCACTAAATCAAGTGCAATTTGTATCAGTGCAGAGAAACGTGTATATTTATAAAAGAATAGGGTGGGATTGCAATTGAGAAAATTGCATGAGTATCGGTTTCACCCTCGTGTTATAGAGGGATCAAAACTGTAGGTTGTGAAGAATCTTTTAGCTTAATACAGCCAACACGTGCTTTCCAAATAAATTTAGAATATGTTACATTCTTCAATATTGTAATAAACAGTGGAACAAAAATGGTGTTTAGTAAATATTTTTTAATAAAAAATTTTCAATAATTTTCAATTTTGCAGAAATATTTGGGACTTGAGTCTCGATATTGTTCAATTTCTAAATGTAGTTTAGAAATATAGAACATTATTTTTACTTTCAATTCTCTTTTTACGTGAATCTCAGCTAATTGTCCGTTCTTGCACTATCGGCACGATCCTATCGGAAAACTTCCGCAATTTGTTGGATTTATCGCCGTGATGTTCTTAGTTTTCTATCTGGTCTTAATCTAGTGACTTTTTTCTTAAATTACTTAGTAAACTCCATGTGAAATTAAGCAAAAAATAAGAATGTGTTACTTTGAAAGTCTTAAGTCGCTAAGATGCTCGCGGATAATTTATATCATCTCTGTAATTAGGTCTCTGTTAAAGTGTGATAAAACAATCTTAAACTTAAATAAATATTAGCTCATATAACCTAAGGCAAGAAAAATATGTTCGTAATAAAAATTATTAATTTTATCTTAAAGTAATTTTTTTATTCCCGCTAGAAAGAGATTAATACGGCTAGACACGTTTTTAATATAAATAGACACCAGATATTTTTGACGCCAACAATAGTGTGCACCTGCCGAATCTATTTTCATGACGTCTCGTGTTGGTCTCCCGATTAATCGCGTTACACTGTATCGCTTGCTAACTACTAACAGCGGTCAAATGAACATTCATCGCAAATGAAGCGCGCCACTACGGCTCAGAGAGATCTCAATGGGATGTCAAAATTCGCTGCTGTTAGAAACCGCGTGACCACACTGGTGTTCTCCGATTATTCGGAGGTAATTAGAATATCAATAATTTATCGATGTACGTGACGATGCATGTTTGCGCGACTGTTATCATCGAAAGGATATTACGTTGAACGATTCGAAGCGCAATACCGCGAATTATCTCGATTAATCGAGATAACCGAGTGTAAAACACGCCGATATTCATTAACACCTAAATCTTGTATAAGGAAATCAGAAACTTTTTGAAACGATAAATTATACGATAAAGCGCATTGCGTTAATGCACTTCGTACATTTGCAGTCGGGCGAAGTTGATAAATTAGCTCCAACTTCGTCGGCCGCTCGCGAACGGCGGAGAACGGCGCCAGACCCTTTAGAAACAGCCCGTAATTTCAGCACGTTTTACGATTGATAAACGTTCCGCAAAATTTCCACCAGCAATTTCCCAACTCGCCATTGTCCTCGACGAAAATGGTCGTCGGCCATTGTTCGTCCAGCGGCATCGGCTAATTTCATCGACCGGGCCCGGCCTGTCCCGGTGTCGTTAACGAGCTTACCGCGAAGCGCGACCACGTGCGCGAGATTGCATCGAGATCGTCAACGAGAGAGTGGCGCCACAAGGATGCGGCTCGAAAATCACTGGGTGTCATTGTAGCCCATAGTTATACGACAGTCTGTGTAATCGGCATCCGTCGATGCCCGAGAGCGCAGCCAATCAGACACCATTGACTCGCAGCTGGATTGGCCTCCTGATCGTGCCGGTCTAATTGTAAGCCCTGTGTCGTGCCACCCCCCAAAACGGCCGGTCGGTCGGTCAATCTTCGGCGGCGCGAACCCGCGTGTTTACCGGCCCTAACCTGGGAAAATATTTTCTCCCGCCGCCGGGGGCGGAGACCCTAATCGTGTTCTCGATTCTCCCTCGGTGTTTCCTTGCGCAGGGTGTCGGAGGCCCCAATATGAAGCCGCAAAATAAGGGATATCCCTCCGAAGCTATCTAATTAAATGGGTCGAATCGCGACTATTTGATTCTGACGCGGAATAGTGATGATTCTCATAAAAGGAATGACGCATTTGATCTTTGTGTAGCAAAAGATTTGATAAAGATTCTCGATTCTTTTTCGGTGTTTCCTTGCGCAGGATATCGGAGGCCACATTGATCTTTAAATAGCAAAAGATTTAATAAAATAACTCCGAATATAGTACAAATATCAATTTAATAT
This sequence comes from Linepithema humile, assembly GCF_040581485.1. NCBI lineage: Eukaryota > Metazoa > Arthropoda > Insecta > Hymenoptera > Formicidae > Linepithema > Linepithema humile. The sequence goes on from NC_090128.1 coordinate 35,645,404, forward strand.
TTAGACTGACTCGCACAAATAGGATTCTAATATTTAAACACTACTATCTATACAATTACTATATATGCACATATGTCTCTGGTCAAAATATGAATCATCTAGGTTCAAGAAATTTTTTTTCTTTTATCATTTCTATTACTTTGTGATAATATTTTATACAGAATATCTGAATTATATATATATATATATATATATATATATATATATATATATATATATATACAGGGTGATTCAAAATAACCTGATGTCCTTGCAATGCCATATTCTTGAGCGAATTCTGAGACGATTTTTCCTTTTACAAAATTTTGTCCGAAGCTTAGTTTTCGAGTTATAATTGAAAATAGTTTGCTACTTACGAGTCCGATACAACGGACAGGCAGGGACGGGCAATGCGTCATGAGACGATAGTAAACACTTGACAGTCTCATTATATGTTGCGAAAGAATTTAAAAAATCTTTGAAGTTTAAATTAATTATATTCTGGTCAGAGATTTTATACAAAATTTATGCCTGCAATCATACCTTTATTTTTTATATTTCTTAATCTTAAAACAAAAATGACAAGATCTATCTTAATCCTATGCACTCAATCTTACTGCAGAGTCAATTACGTCACCGATCTTAACTAAGAAAATAATCCCTTCGTCACTGTAAGACGCTTGACAAAGTGAAGAAAACTTAAAGCATCTTCCTAAATCGTCATTATTCAATTAAGAATACGCGAGGCAATAATCCCGATGAAATGCAGTTTTCTCTACTCACAACCCTCGAGCACGACCCTCAATCGACCGGCACCAGCCGTCATGGTATATTCAATAAACTAACCAACCTACGCGGACGAAGAGCGGAGAGAGAAGTTTATCGACAAGCTTTTGATGTCACTCGGATGAGTAGAATCCGAATTGTTTCCAATTGTTTTCGATTAGCTTGCCGTCGGCATTTTGTGGTTCATGGAGCAGTTAATCGCGTATGAAGTAGGTTTGCTAATTAAAGTAAGCATTTATCATGATGCACCCGCAGGGTGTCCTTGCGGCGTATTTGCAGTGTATCTGCAATACAGATCGTTACTTTGTGAACAATTTTTTCGAAATATTATATACAGTATTACGTGTTGTCGTGCATTCGATATCTCATCTTATATAAATTATTTATCTTGGCCGGATCTCAAGATACAAATTTTATAAGACACTAGGTATTCTGCGAAAGAAAAGCAACTTTCGAACTGCTATAACTTAAAGCAAGTTATTAAACTTTGATATGAGCCGCAAAATGTCAAAATACATAAATGAGTAGTACATAAATAAGAAAAAATTTTTAAGTCGTGCAATGAAGATGTCAAACAAAACTGAAGTGTCCACATCTGTTTACATTAATACTGGTCCCCCACCCCCAAAAAAGTGTAAATAAGCAAAACCGTGAAAATTTGTTCCTCTTCGGTCACACATCGCACCACACCGCCGGAAATCTTTCATTGTCGACAATTTAGACAATTCGACGCTGACAGGTCGGATTTGCAGCGAGCGTTATTAATTTGTGTCACTAACTCGACTTGGGAGTTCGACCGAGTTTTTATCGGCGCGCGCGCGGCGCTTCGACCTCTGTTTCGTTTCACACGTCACTCGCGAGCCCATTCGAGCACATTACGCTTTAAATATAACAACCTGATAACGTTACACGTAAAAAAAGTACCAACCAATGATAATTTATGTATTTGTAACGTTATGCAATTTGTGTTGCATTAGCACGAGAATGATAATATCAATACGTCACAGAAAGATAAATCTAAAAATATCATTCTTTGAATATATTTTAAATGCAATTTTATAATATCTTATAACTGGTGGCTTTACAGTGCTACGTTTTTAAATTTCAAATAAGACGTCGGCTACTTAAAGGTACAACTTTTTCAAGGGACACTTTACAATTTTAATTTTAACATTTAAAATAATCTCACATTTGTGTATAAGATTATAAATACACATCGATTATCATTTAATCTGCATAAAGAATTGGAACAATAATTTTTTATTCTGTAAAAAGTGTAAAACAAAATTTCACACGATATTTCAAATTGAAGTAACGATAATGGAGGGATGGAAGTTTTTACAATGCCGGCTAACGTAGCGGAACCATTAATTGTAAAATTCTTTTAGCAACCAATGTGCAGTAAAAATTGCACGCAAATACGCCATATGACGGCTGTAAAACCGGCTTCCGTTGACAAAGCTGCTGGTTCAAATCTATTTCCGTTTCCATTGTAGTGCGACATTGTAGTACGACATTGTCCGCACGATAACGTCCTGTCGAGTGTCTTCAGTAAACTGCATCAAGCAATACATCGCCTACTGAAGCACGAGGTAGCCTCAAGAGGCAATGCGGAAGTGCGTTTTAACACGAAGGGAAGTGGCGGCCTAGTTTCTACGCGCACGTGGGTACCTATGGTCAGAGCGAGAACTGGCTAGTATCGACGTATCGTCGTGTCGTATGAGAGAGGTCAGTTTAAGTACAACGTGTGTTCTTCATGTTAGCGACAATGCCAGCAAACGCAATGTCAGATAACACAATCATTTAAAATACACGCCATGCTATTTGAGGAAAAGCTATCTTTCGATCGAGTAATAACATAAAACGAATGTACAATATTATTAGAGCTGTCTAGTTATAAACGTTCTTGACACTTTATCAGTCTTTCGATATGTTAAAAGCAGAAAAAGTACTATCTTACGAGAGGTCAAATTATGTAATAATAACCTTCTGGCATAGAAAGATAATGCTCATTTTTTCTGTGATAGAAAATGTCACATGTTATCGTGTATGATGAAAGATACATGTATGCCATTGCTTTTTATTTTAGCCTAATTTATATTAAAACAAAAGATATAAAATAACAACCGTTTAATATTATAGGAAGACGTTAAATGATGATAAAACAGTTATCATAAGAGCGTGCTCGGAATCATGTTATATCGCGCTTCCGTTCTTATCAATCGTGGCAGTGACCGCGAAACAACGTTATAAAATGAGATAAATATATAATAAATGAGATAAGTAAACTATAATTATCTTAAAGTAACTGTCAGTTTCATAAAAATTTGTCACTATAGAAATAAAATCAGAGATGTTTCATTTCTCTCTCTCTCTCTCTCTCCCTCTCTTCAGGTTTTATAAAAGTTTATCACATTAAATTATTACACTATAATTATATCACTAAATTGCACTCACCGAGATTTGATATATTCGCATAAAGGTAATAAAGTAGCCAACGGCACCAGCAGAACAGCCTGACAGCTGAACGTTTTAAAACAACGAGCTCGATCATCGTCGCGTAAGTCGACGATCGACTTCGGCTTCGAGTAATGCGATCCGCGCATCGACGATACGCGTACTGAAGTGGCCCACATTTTATAAACGCCGGCGTACCACTACATAATATGTGGGGATCATCTAGCGAAAAAAGGAGAGCGCGTTCAAGAGCGAAAGAGAAGGAGAATACGCGCCCATGTCTCCTCTACTTGAGGCCGAACAAATGACGCCATTCATAATTAGGATGAAGATCCGGATGCTGGATCTCCCATGCCCTTGGCGTCTCTGGGCAGAAGCAAATCTATATATAAGAGACTGTAGAAATATGACATGGCAATGCTAGATTAAAAAAAAAAAAGATAAAAATTTGAAATATATTATAGCCATTAAAATTTCCAAAAAAATTAAATAACATTTTAAATTTTATTCCGACTTATTTCACTAATTCTATATTATTAAAATCTCTACTTTATTTCATATTTCCATTTTCTTCACTGAATCCACCTTAAGTAGTATTGCTACGAAAAAGCTCATTGGACTCCAATAACAACAAATGCAAAATTATTCATAAGGGAGATTGCACGCGTAATGAACCCCGACGCATCCAGCCCGCCGATTCAATCTCAAATGGTAATGGTGGAAGTAATTAACGCCTCGTCGCGCTACACGGGGTTCGGACAAAGATGGCGGATTCGCGCAATTATTAAATTCGCCTGGTAGCGCATCGCGCGCGCATTTATTGTACACTGTTGACGGAGCAAAGAAGTTAGTTTACTAGCGCGAAGAGCTACGAGAGATTTACCTTTCTGCTCGGTACATTTATATACGCCTCGCGTAGGAGGCGTTATGCTCATTGCTTCCGTTATGTTACAGTTAAAATGTCATTACAGTTCCAAATTGCGTTTACAAATCCGTCGTGCCATCACGCGTCATCTCGCCGATGAAAAATCTCTCCTCAATAAGATAATATATAATAAGATTAATAATTTAAAATATGAAAAACTATGTTTTATGAAGTAAAGTATATTTTTATAAGACATAAATCTATATTTATTGAAACCTAAATTTTTCAGTTTTCTTAGAAATTTTCGGAACACATTTTCCGAAAAGGCAAGCAACCGGAAGGGATCTGACCGAGCCTTAGCCGCACTAGGATCTTCGATCGAGTGTCTATGTAAAGAAATAAAATGCCTTCGGGTGCCATTAGGATACAAACATAAACAGAATATAGGCGAATGTACCGGGAAACATACGGAGTCCAGAAGGTACTGTAGGATGACATCCCATTGTAAGCTTACATTGTAGCTAGCCTTTCTCTCACTGGACGCAAACTTTATGCGAGTCATTATCTCTCTGACACTGCATAGTGTCGGCCTCATAAAGGGATTTTCCAGAATTAGAGGATCCTAAGGGATTCACCAAAAACTCACGAACTCCGAATGCGACGCACCTTGCAAAAAAACGAAAAGGTCCTACTTTATAATTCTTCTTTTTGCAATCATAAATGTGTGACTCGCGCGATAAATCGTGATCTTTCAGTCTTAGTAGTTATAATTTTTTTAAATAAACGTTAATATCATAACTAGGTCTAATAAGATCAAAAGGTCAAAAGAAGACATTATTCATTATTTCAAGAGATGTGATAAGTAATCGCTATTTTAAAGATAAAAAATGAAAAAAATTATGATATAAATTTTTAAGTTGTAATATTAATTCTTTAGAATATTCAATATATCTCTCATATAATTTAATTAAAAACTTGTAAACCACTGAATGATTCTAAAGTATGCTGAATAGAGAGTGAAAATAAGATTTACAGTGGGAAGTCAATATTCGAAATGCATGAGGACGAAAAAGAAAAATATCCACGTTGTGAAGAGCCAACACACGTAGGTGAAATATGGAAAACGAAATATTGACAGCTTACACTTGACCCACATGCGATATAAAGAGCGAGCGTACCGTGAAGCGCTGAAATGCACGTCCTCGCGTAATAAATGAAAAGAACGGCATACGCCTACACAATGTACGAGAAAGAATACTCTTTATACATAAATGGAATTATAGAAGTATCAACATAATCAAATATATAGTTATTCGATTGGTAACTGACATTTTTTATATCGTCAAGATTTTTAAAGCTGAACTTTTAAATTAAGTGAGTCACGTCTTATTAAACATTATTGATTACACGTGACGTTATCGGGAACGTATTGATTCCTCGAAATCCCTCATTATTGTACATTTCATCTGACACAAATGTATCTTTCTAAAAAAAACGTTGCACACTTCAATTCACAAGACTGACATTTTCAGCGGAAAGTTCGTTTCGACGACGTTACGTCATCCCTTAGATGCCGGGCCCTATTGGCACGTATTTCCGGTCTTGATAAATCTCGCGGCGATTTCTTCTCTCACGGCATGCTGCAATGACATTAAAATCACCCTTACCTGATCACGAATCCATGAATTCGCGAGTTTCTTCGGCGCGATCTCAAGCAATTTCGGCTGCGGTTGGTGTATGCACCGACGGAAGCGGAAAAGTTCACCGTTGTATAATGACGGGCGATGATTCACGAGTGCATCGCACGCCGACCTAAGTGCCGGATGGCTCCTTTCGCTTCCCTAATGCGGCGAGTAACTAATGCATGGGATCGTCGGTACCTGCAAGATTATGAAAATTATGTTAGCGTTACTGGTCGATATTATGCGGAAATGCAGTGCTCGCTATTCCGGAAGCTCTTATGGGTGTTAAGAGAATGTGGAATTTCGTATAATTTAATTTTATCCTCTCAACGCAAAATATATTAATTAGAATAACAAAATTATAGAGCTACAAAAGAAATTTTAGAGTAATTTATATTTTAGAATATAATAAATATCTATGTAAAATACACGTACATATAAATGTAATAAAAAAAGATCCTTCTACATCATAAAAATGCTCTTGTCATCGTCTATTTTTTATTCGCGGAACACGTGCGCAGCGTTCGAAAAATAACCGAAAAAACGAAATGATTCTTGAATCGGTTACGTCCCAATTTCACGGTGCCATCGCTTTGCTCCCACGTCACGTTTCGGTTGAAATCGCAAAAAGAACACGAGCCAGTTGAAAGGATGAAAACCAAAAAAAAAAAAAAAAAAAAAAAAAAACGGAACCAAAAACAACAACGTTAAAACTAATATAGCCTAAAAGGTGTAATATCTTTTTATTAAAATAGAATGTAGGACATTTCAGATATTATTTTATCTAGGATGAAGAGTTAACGTCGGAACTCATAATAATCTCATTATGTATGAGATACACTTTAGCTTGCGAAACGGAGCGATAAAATCGCAATTAACACACCTCCGCGTGGTAAACGTAGCAATGATATCTCATTCGTCGAAATGGCGAAGGAGAGTTTTAGACTCGTATTTTCCGTGTCGTCGCAGACTCCATTAGTAACAACGTCGTTATCCGATCTGTGCACCGCCGTTCCAACCGACCACACAACTTTCGCGGCGCAAAACGAACCCGGCGACGCATCCTCCCGTCGACGGAAATGACGTTAAAGATGGGAAGAACTTTCCTCCTCGCTCACCGATCGCGTAAGACAAAGTCTTACGAGATATTATACCCCGCCGTGACGTACCTCTCTTCCAGTCGAAGAAATGGCGAAGAAATAATTCAAAAGTTTCTCGCGAAACAGCTTGCGCCGTTCGCCTACCCATCCTCGCTTTGCCCAGTCTGTCGAAAGCGAGTTCTTCGGAACTCGCGATTGTATTCAGCAAACTATATACACAATATATTGCATCATAATAATATCGGCTAACATTATTATATTTTTACTAATATTTAAACTAAAAAAGTAATCAAATCTGTACAATTAATCGGTGCAGTTGATATGCTAAATTTATAATTTCAGTACGTAAGTCATAAAATAAAGAGTATAAATTTCTGCTTGGTATCAAACTTGCGTGTTAATGTATAATAGTATGTTCTAAACATATCTAGAATAAACAATTTTTCTGTTCGTTATCGATTATGCACATTATGCGCGCCGTCGATGGTAGGTACATTATTATCGTTTGCAAATCAGGACGATATCTTTCTTTTGCATTGCATATTACTACTACTTTCGTGCACAGGATGTTATTCCCGGATGATAATAAACGGCGCTCCCTTTCTCCTAGCAAAACGCGAGGTCGATGCACCATTCACTCCCCCCATGCTTTTCCTTTTCGTTTAGGGATCCGCCGCTCCTTGACCCTAGTTTGCATCACGTGCCACGGCAAGTGGGATCAGGTACCATTTATCCACTCTGACCGGTTGCAATGCCGTAATTCAAGTCGCTTCGAGGGTGAGCATTGTAAGCGAAGAAAGATATCAGTGTCAGTTTTAAAGACAGCGGTGAAACGACACAAAAAATGGAGATTATTGTGCAAAATAATTTGCGCTTATTGTTGGAAAAAATGTTTTGCTGTCTTATAAGTTTGATTCAATGCATTCATTATACGCTATTTCTTAATGACAAATTATTTTAAAAATAATTTTTAAACAATTTAATATAATTGTTATTCATTAAAAATAAATTAATGTTATAGTACAGTTTGATTGCTTAAAGAATCTTTTAATTTTATTTTCTAAGTGACTGCATTAAAATAAAAATATTTTGAGTGCATTCTAAATAGCAATACGGTTAATTTTGAAGAATTTGAAATAAAAAAAGACATATCAAAAAATTTAAATCATGAAAAAAAGAAATTTTTTTCGTATATAAGAACAGATTAATTGAATTAAAAAAAAAGTTGAAAATAACATATTTCAGAAATAGCATTATTTACTTCAATGTGTGGTATATAACTCTCCAAAAATATTAAATTTTATTTATTTAATATGGCTAATCACAAACACATCCACGTTACCGTAATTTTATATCGACTATTGGCAATTTGCTAGAGCATAAATTTAACCAACAAATTTAACTGACACTATCTGTTTGTTCGATTACAATTAATTTAAGAGATTTTTTTTTAAAACAAAAAAATTGAGAATACAGTTTTTAATCAACGTTATTAATAACTTTTCAATTAATGCTTTCGATCGATAATACAAGTAATTACAATTTATAATCTCTCGCTCTGTAGATTTTGCGATTATTATTCATATTGCTCTTTCTGGTATGATTATTTAATTACAACTTTGTTTACTTTGTTATATTGCTGTTGTCCAATACTGTCTATACATTTCACAATATTTTAGAGATAACATATTTTTATCTTGCATGATATTTTCTCAATTCATTTATTCTGCTATACCGAAGGGGGATTGATGATGATCCCCCTATCTACCATTCTGGCACCCCTTTTTGGCACCGGGTACGAAGGGACGCGCCACCAGGTACCATTTATTTGTTCGCACTGTTCGCAAGGTCATAACTCAAATCGCAGAATCGGATTATTCTCCTCATAAGAAACGTGATGTGTCTAGATCCCATGATAAAACGTAAAAACAAGAAAAAAATATTATTGCGAGATTAAAGTTTCAAGAAAGATTGTTGTGCCATTTTATATCTAAAAAAAAAAATGATTTGTTTCAGTATTCAAAAAAAATTCCTTTTACATGTAATGTGATTTCCATGGCAAATTAGTCCCGTTGATACAATCAGAAGTTATCATAACGCATATTAACGTAATATAATTTGTTTAATCAAATTATCGTATATATTCATTTGTTAAAGCGCTATCAAGTGTAAAGACACAGTATAAAGACTTCGACCGAGTACTGATGACATCGCGAGCATTGCCAATGACGAACGATGTCAGTGACAGTATTAGGGTATTTAATCATCAGTGTGGTATATCAAAAGGGGGAGCCATTCTGTAGTTCGGTGACACGTATTATTCGTAAACGTGTCTTTTGTCATCCAATTGATCCTGGAATGTGCTATTTGCGCCATAGGAAACCTACACGCGACGACTCGATGACGTCATGGCCTCGCGAATTAGAGCCGCGTTAACTATCACGAAAAAGACACCAACATAAGATCTTAAAAAAAAAAAATATTTTTCTCTAATATTTTTTAAATAATTCAACGACAAATATTTTCAGATAAAAATTTCCAGATCACGAATCAATTCAATTATGACTAAAAAATAAAATGTTTATTTTCTTCTTTGAAAAAATAATCAATTGATAGATTCTTAAAAATTATAATTTGATCTATAAAAGATAAATTTATACATTTTTTATTATAGCATTACTAAAGGGAGATTTGGAATGCTATCAATATTATCACACGTTAAATCTGACGGGGATATAAAATAGCCGCGCTATTATAACATTTCGACGAAAAGCATAAGCCGCTTGTGCGTATCGATCGCAATCCAATGCTGCACTATAAGCGTTCGATTTAGCTACTACTGGAAATAATCGCGGATTCGAACAATGTACGCTGCGTGATATTCTTTAATCTTGAGCTATCATAGAGTGGCCAAAATAAATTCAGCTATTATAATCTCGAATTAGATTTGTTTAAAAATAAACAATGTGAGACTTTGTTTTCCTTCTCGCTATTCTAAACATAATTATCATCAACTGCCATATGGCAGATATAATGGAGCCATATATATTTTCTAGTCTAATTTAAACATCGAAAGAGCATATAATATTTAACGCTATGAAATAATAAAAAGCGACAGAGGATGTAATTAATTAATAAAATAGCAAAATGTCAATTATCATAATCTTGAAATTATACACTGGAAATAACGTGATATAAATGAGAAAAATATAATTTTAATTAACTCAAAAAAGATTTCCATATAATTAAAATAAACGGTACATACTATCACATAATCAATGCTTGGTGTAATTATAATAAATTTCATTTGCATACTAGTAAAAAAATGTAAAAAAAGGTATAAAATATAATTGTATTCGATTTTGATAAAAACCGATATTTAAAGATATTTCAGAATAAAAATATTTCTGATATATTATAAAAAGAAGCCTTTTGATCTTGCTAGCACATTCTAACACACACACACATGTGCGTATCGATACGTCTTTCAAGAAAACCATAAAAATATCCTTGATGCCTATCGCCACACATATGTAATGTAATTATATCATTAGTATTAAACAGCGTACGATAGCAACACGATGGTATTTAATTATGCAGCAAAAAACACGTATTATAGAAACGTTCTCACGTGCACCGGTCGCAAGGTTAATCGATATTAAGTATTCTTAGTACCGACAGCCATATCGCCCCATCCGTCGAACGACAGTAAAATTTTACCGTCCACCATGCAAACCCACACACGCTTCTATAATCAGCGTAATATAAATGGCTTCACTTTGATCGAAGTCTTCGCCGCTATTCCACGAGATGCGCGATACAAATGTCCTAAATCTTGCATGGTCTCTTTATATTTAACGCGATTCCTCTTTCTAGCGCTGACCTCGCGAGTTATTCACTCTATACCGTGATATCCTTTTATAATTGTCGATAAAATCCTTTTGCTGTGTTCAAATCGCCATTGGATTAAAGCCGAACCAAATTTCAATCTCTCGCGGTCGAGAAGTTTCATCGTCCATGTAGCTCGATTAACCAATTGAAATTGGAATGAGTCTCTATCTATCTATGAAGTTAACATTTGTGTAGTAAAATTCTTTGAAAAATATTAAACCGTTTATTACTTTACATTTCCGCGGTTAATGAGTCTCACGATTATATATTGTCTTATTAATCGCGTCATATTCTGAGTAAATTGTACGTTATTTAGATTTTCGAAAAATCTATTTTAATTCCTAATATTTATCTTATAAATTAATTCAAATTCTTTATGACAAAACACATTCTGATATCTCATAATGTTCGACAACTGCATCTATTATAAAATTAAATAAGCACAAAATTATGGAGAAAAAGATCAATAACTCTTTAATCGGCGATTGATTAGCAAATTAATACGAGCAAAAAGTTAATCTCAACGGGGTAATGCGATTTATCGACCATTCTCGATAATAAAATTAGCTGGTTAACCGGTCTTTGGGTACTTCGTTATCGTGAACTTACTGCCTTCTTTTTTTCCGCATGACGTTACGACCGATACTCACGTAACGCGAGCTTTCCGAAGCGTAATGCATTTTCTTATCGTGCGGAATTGCGCCACGGACACATCGCATTTCAAACTAGAAACATTCTCGTACAATGATGATTGTGTTTATTCTGAAGAGAATAATACGAAACCTTCGAATGCTATAAGTGTAAAGTGTAAGAATATGGATATTGATTACCATAGAACAAAGATATTTTTAATCAAAACATAATATAATGTAATATAAACTTTCCAACATATTCTCACGCAAAATACAGAAAATTGAAATCCGGAATAATTCTGAAAAATCTGAGAATCTTAATTGTAATTACCAGTATGCAATAATTTTCTTTTCGTTGCGTCAACACGTCTTTTAATTAAAAAAAAAACTGCAACGAAGAAAGATGAAAATGCAATAAATCGTAAGAAAGTTTTGAGCGCTCGTTGAGGATATTAAGGCCACACTGCGCGTGTAAAGGATACTTTAACTTTCTCTTGAAATCTTATATTCTCGAATAACGCGCGGATCGATTTGCAGCTCTCGAAATAGGACCAAAAGTTAAAACGGAGGAAAATAAACGAAAAAGAAAAGAAACTTAAAACCATTACTAGCGCGATGAACAAGTTTTACGACGCGACGGCGCCAGGCAAACCAATTAGAGTAATTTGCCTAAAACGAGCAATAAAAATCGATCGAATGATCAATGAATACGCTCAGTGGTTTTCCTAATAAGCCACGCGTTTTCTCTGCTGTACTTTGTAAATGAATTAACAGGACAGTAATCGGAGGCCTGAAGCCATCAAGTATGTCGTACGTATAAATAAAAAGAGTTCTGTTGAAAAACAGAAAATAAAAAAAGTAAAGTCCATTGAAAATTAAATATAGCTAAAGTTTCCTCGTCTTCTTTTTCTATTGTCTACACTTGTTTATTCGAATTTTTAATGTACGAGCTTGAATAAACGAATGCGCCGACGGCCTTGCGCACGACACGATTTATCGACAAAGATGCAAACTGACAGATACAGACGTTGCAACAACATTTCCTCTTATGTCGCGCGTAAGGGTAAAATGTATGGTATTCTCCGCGGCGCATGATGTGAACGTGTTTTCAGTATAACACCGCGGAAAGTACTATGGAGCCTGTGCACACATTTCTGTTTACTCGTCTAACGGAGTTATATAGACGATGCTTAGGCGGAAAAAGGAAATGACGTAGTCGCGCGAACTGCAACAACTAAAGTACGGCAGCGGCGTTAAACTACCGTGATATTGTATTACAACAAGTCACTGTCCGGCTCACGTTTATTACCAATCTATCCCTTTTATTGCATGACACACTTATGGGGTTTTAACTTTTGCAACGCAGCATATCGCTGACCACTGCACAAATGTAGATAATATAATATATTATTCATACTAATCTTGTAAATGTGGAATTTATTATACAATATATATAGTATTACAATATTGAAATTTATTACAATAAAATTATAGTCCTATACATTGCATTACATTTGCATTTATAATAATATATTATATTATATGTATTATTTATTATTAGATCTATCATTTTAATAGCCTTATTTCCCTTGAAAAAAAAAATTAAATATCCTATATATGATAATTGGATGCCCTCTTTATTCCCTCTACGTCTTTATTATATTACGGAAGCGCCGCGAAATTATCCGAAATATCCAATTTGATCGTCGTATGAAGAAGTGAAGGAAATATCCGCTATGAAAGATTGCCCGGAAAGAAAAATACCCTTCCTTGTCGCACATTCTCGAAAAAGTTTCCCGTTTATTGAAAAACTTTGCATTCGTACGGCGGTAATCTATCAGGAGTATAATTTATCAAAATATGACAGATCTACATTTTAAAATTTTAACTATTTCCACTACACGTATTCTCCATATGTTGCGGAAATACAGTATCGATTCGACGCAACATGTCCAATGCGCGATTCTTCAGTCTTTCATCTATTTATGAGAAGCGTCTATTTATGATACAAATAATATGATTTTAAATATTCTAAAAGGTTTCTCATTGATATTGTACTATGTTAAAACGTTTTATCAATTTTGCGATATAACTATCAGCTTCTGGCATTCATAAAATTTAACGTGAATAATAGAATTCATTAAATATATTTTAAAGCTTAAAATTACACTACAGATATTCATTTGCAAATAATAAATTATAATATAATATAAAGAATAGTAATATTCACAATAAAATCGATATTATTGTTGTTGGCTATTCCTCTTGCATTAAATAAAAGCAAAAAAAATTTATTTTTTGCAATTGTTATTTGTCAGATAAATATAAATTTACTACGTATTCTGTCCTATTATTACAAACTATATCTATCGTACAGACAAAATCCTCGTAAAAATACTTTTACTCAAAAAAAATTCCAACTAATTCACAATTGAATGTGTTATACTCACACTTTTGATATCGGGCGTTCCAAAATGTTGAAGCCCATCTACTTGCCGCGACGCGGTGCGCAATCATGGAACACCTTCGCGGGATGATCGCGCGCAGCCGATAGCGATAACACGGGGGGTGTTCACGCACCTGTCTAAGTCCGCGCCGCGCGCCGACAACTAGACGGCCGCGTAGTCACTCTATCGCACCACTTCGCGAATTGCACTCACCTACGAGTGATTCTCTTCGTCGCTGTCGGCACATGAGAATACCGCGACGCACACGGAAACGCTCATCCACGATGATCACGGACGACGACACCCGCGGCGCGAATCTGCCGGCGGTTCGAAGTGTCGTGCGAATGCTACGACATACTCGCGCGCGCAAACGAATAGATAGTAAATGGAAGAAAGAGAGAGGAAGATAGAAGAGAGACAGAGAAAGAGAGAGAGAGAGAAAGAAAGAAAGAAAAAGAGAGAGAATACAGAGATGATGCGTGGGTGCGGGTGGACGATTTAAAGACACGACGCTCTCGACGACGACGGCTCGAAGTCGTCACGACGACTGGCATAACCGACGGCAGAGAGCGACACGACAGCCCCCGGTGGCCGGGTTCGACGCATGCGTCTTCACCACCCCGTGCCCAACCCTGTTTTTCACGAGACAACCACCCTCGCACGTAGCCAGCCGCTTGCCTTTTCCCTCCATCTCGTTCTGTGTTACTAGCCGTTGTCGGACAGTTCTGAGAGTTTTCTTGGCGCGCTTCCGCGCTGCGAGGGTGAGAATCGAGGTTACACAAGTGCACCGATAATATCAAGTCGGTGTCTCACCTTGTTTGCTTAGAGACCTACCCGCAACCATCGTCTCGTCGCTATAACTATCACAATATATTCCTAAGGGTTTCTCGCGCCGTTTCCGAGGACACACCGCTTATATGTGTAATTGTATGTGCGTCAGGGAATTTAGTGTCACTCTCGCAAGTTTATTTTCCTAGAAACTCCCCGAGCGCAATGATAATCTTTGTGTTTGCTCATTTCGCTCTTACTAATTGTCACTATATATTCATTAAATCATCGAAAGTTTTCAAACATGTAAAATTAATTTTTAATAACATAGTTTTATAGAATGGATTTTGCAAGTTTATTTAGCATTTCTCTCAATCTTGTCCCGTATTGTTATTTTACTTTTATAACATTTCATAATTTTTTGTTAAATTCTTCAATATTTTTCATTATTTTTTTTTAAATAACGATTATATTTGTATGGTAATATTAAATTTTTTACTCACCAGTTGATGCATGTCGTTGAAGTTCTATGACGAAATGCAAAACGACGAAATCCGACTTGGAACGTTGAGAAACGAGCAGATCACAATCACGGGTCGATTAATACTCCGAGACGATAGCTCACTAAACACTCCTAACACTTATTCACATGCAGAATTTATTCGAAACCAGTAAAAAAAGACACGAGAACACGGAACGATTGCGATCCGACCGCGACATAAGAGCGTCGATATGAACTATGCAACGTTAAAGATTTGAATAATTTCACGTTACTGATTGTCGCGCAAATATCTCAATATTTCAAGTACGCGACATAACCTATCTGGATGAATTCATCACGGCAAACGATGCTTTTCAATGTTTTTAATATTAAATGGCATTTGCGATGTTCGTCGGACGAAAATAGCGTGAAATGTATATTTGACGAAATACGCATTTTGGATAATAAACTCTTGTGGATGAATCGCAAAACGACGCGTCAGGCCGAACTTCGATTCTGAATGTCAACAAACACACTGATCGCTTAATGGTCGATTAATACTTCAAAACAATTGCCCATCGCTGGATTCAATACTTTTGACATTTGTTTACATGTTAAATTCACCTGAGACAAATAAAACAGACGCGATAATACGGAGTGATTCTTACCGTCATTCAGCTGCGCAACAAGAGACATTCAACGTGAAGTGAGCTATGAAAAAAATTTCAATAATTTTACAACGGTTGCGTGCACTGACTGTCGCGCGGATATTTCAATATCCAGTAAATAGTTAAAATACGTACAAAAAATATAAAAATGTTTTTAAAACTTTTTGTTAGACTATGCATAACATACGTTGTAAAAATAAATATATAAAAGCTACTTGAATTTTATTGTAATTATAGAATAAATAATTACGAGAGAGACAAAGAAAAAACTTAATTATTATTAATATTGATTAAAATTTTTCATGCTACAACTTTCATGCTTCAACTTTTAATATTAAAAAATATTAGCTTATTTTACAAAACCGAATAAAATAATGTTTGAATGTATATACTATAACTATATATGACCGCGAAAATTGATTCCGATCGGTTATATATCAAAAAATAGCGTGGTTCTCGAAATCCAACTTCCATTAACCGCGCATTGTAATTTGCACCTCGACAAGCGGACGTTAATTGACTGCGAAACAGGGCGCGGCAATGCAAATCATCAACAATCGACAATGCATCACGCTCGAAATCACAAAATTTAAAATCAAAAATAAGCTTCTGTCCCTCGATATTGTCGATAAAATCAAATTGTGCAACTTAAATTACATAAAATAGCTTTGAAATAGAAAGAACATATGTAAAGAAAATAGAGAGCTACTTTTGTCTGTGGAATTTTTGTCGTAAGATTTGTCAAATTGTAAAAATATATTGCAAAAATATATTTGCGACATTAATTGCTTGAAAAAAAGGACAAATGGTTAAAAAATTCTAATGATTTCCTTTCTCTTGTAACCATTCTTTTTCTTTCTTTCTATTATTATTGCTGCACTTACAAAAAAAATAACGCGAAAGCAGTAATAAATAAATGGATAAAGCCACCAACGACCGCGTTTTCAGACAGAACATTAGCTAAAAATTTACGATGCGCTCTAACCAGAATAACGAAAGAAGGTACAGCAGAATCAGGTTACATCAAAGCAGCAGAACAGCATCAATCACAAAGACTTTATATTTTTTTAAGTCCAAAGAAGAGTGATTGCCGTGCGTGCGTTTGATATTTTAAAACACGGCACGCTTTCGCTGATAACTGCTTCAAAGCTTTATGAGCCAGGATTAAGGCACGTAATACGATTGCAGCTTACTCGATATCGAATACGGTCCTTAGATACATTAATTATTTGCTCTGTCATTAATTACACAGCTTTATACGAGAGGCGACCTAATTCTAGTGCGTATTGGAATATTAATCCATATCCGCGTTAATTCGCTGCATAATAAATGGATGGATTGAGAACGTTAATAAGAATTT
Organism: Linepithema humile; assembly: GCF_040581485.1. Lineage (NCBI taxonomy): Eukaryota > Metazoa > Arthropoda > Insecta > Hymenoptera > Formicidae > Linepithema > Linepithema humile. Next base: position 35,662,520 of record NC_090128.1, read on the forward strand.
ATCATATAAAGCTATACATTTTGATATTTTAGAGAATGGTTAAAAATTTTTGAATTTTTTTGTGATTGATGTCAGAGCGAAATGCTGCAAAAAATAATAAAAATGTAAAACTAGCACTCGGTTTCTCTTTAATGGAACGCATAATCGTCTCATTTTTCGTAGTCTCATAGTGGTCAGAACCGAGTTTTTGCAATTTATGCAGCGGGAAGAACGGGAAGTTACGTAATACGGCAAGGAAAGAGAATGCAAAATTAGATAGCGCAGCTTCATCTTGTGCGTCTGAATGGGAACGTCCGAGTATGCACGGTCCGGCACTACTTGCACTGCCATTACGACAGAGAGATATATGTAAATGATATATGTAGACAGAATATATTATTTCTCTCCTTCGAACTATTTCTTTAAAACCTGGAGAACGATATTACAGAGAATTGTACGAAAAGAAAGGCTATATGCACAGTTCCATTTAAAATTCAACTTGGGAATGTCAAATGTGTTTCCTTGTTACTTACTCAAACATTTCAACGAATATTTTAGCATGGATAAATAACCTTTAAAGGCAGCAAGGATAAGATTATTTCAGGATAAAGAAATATTATTTCTCTGTTGAAAGAAAACTTTATTTTGGCCAGCAATTTATGCATTTCAATAAATTTTATAGTTATTGTGACTCAAAATTTACAAAGTAATGTACAATTAATTTCGATTGATTTGCTACACGTAACAAATTTTACATTGAAAACAATACGCGATTAGACTTGGGTCATATTGTTTCGCTCCCCTGTTAGCTTTTTGGTTGAGTGTGAACAATAGATCAGACCGAAATGTCGCAACGATCTAATTAGCGAAGGCGCTACGTAAATAGATTTTGTACGCGCCTGTTGTCGGTTGTTTGTTCGCCGTTCGAATCACCCTCGGATCCTCGGGGAACAATGAAGTTTGAAATGTCATAGCTTCGTTGTGCAATATCTCGACAAATCGCAATAAAGCAATTGGTCGTAGAGCGATAGCGACTAGAAAAATAAATATCAAATCTAATCTAAAATAAATACAAAACGTATGAGAACTTTACATAAAAGCAAATACAAAAAATAATAAGCTCTCAGCAAAGATCACTTTAAATTATAAATATAAATTTAATATTTGAAAAAAGATTTAGTTTTTTAAGAAAGAATTACACTTATAGTGAAGAGAACCAGTTTATATTTTGCTCTCGAGTAACGAGCGTTACAGCATAATGAAATGAGACGAGAGTCATTTGGTTGCAAAAGCAAACATTATTACTCGACGAATAGAATTTCAGATATGGCCGATGGCACACCAGAGTGTAATTTGTTTGCGTTGCATGGCCTCAGGGTTACAGCCGTTGCGCTACGCGAAGAGACTCACGTACTGACTCTCACTCTAATTGTACCTGTAGCACTCAAAAGGGTACACGCGAGATCTAGTTGTAAAATCTAACAGTTCGTGAACTGACGTAGTAAATTAATTATACTTAATACGAAATACATAATGTATAAGTTTTTGAAAAATGTGAAATAAATCAGAATACATCACCTGTATTTAAAAGAATTTGTTTTATTCAAACAAACATGTATCCTTCAATTCGAGTTTCGGAAATTGCACTATCTGTTCGATCCATTTTGCTATGCTAAGTAGCCTCTGTTCGTGAAAAAGTGGCGCCATTAATTGCAATGACAAGGGCAGTCCTCTGCGAGAGAGCTTGATCGGTACGTTGATAGCAGGTAAACCAGCCATATTCGCGGGTTGCGTACAGTGGTCCTGAATCAAACATTGCGTCTGATTGTCCAGCATTGCAAATTCGTTGTAACTGGGAGCTTCGGTTAACGTCGTCGGAGTTAACAGAAGATCTATATTATTGTTCCATAAAACGTCAAAGTCCTGCGCGATTAATCTACGCATTTTCATCGCCTTCACATAATACTCCTTGTAATTCTCTGCTAAAAGAAAATAATTTCCGACTAGTATGCGACCTTTGACTACATCATTAAAGCCTTCTGATCTGGTTTTTGTGTACAATTTGTTAGTCGAACTCCACTCGTCGGCTCTGTGACCATACTCTATACCGTCATAACAAGCCAAGTTGCTAGCTACATCACATCGATTTAGGACGGAGTAACATACGATGGAATAATTGGTGTGAGGTAATGACACTGGGATAATACTGGCTCCCGCTTCCTCCAGATGACGAGAAACCCTGTCCCAACATGCCTGAACCTCCTCGCTTATTCCTTGTACTCCATACTCTTTTGGTATTCCAATCCTAAGATTACTAACGTCTACTGTTTCGGATAAGTTAATTGGAACATATTCTCTTTGTACAGTAGTAGGATCTGCCGTATCAGAACCAGCTATAGCATTCAAGATTAATACAGTATCGTCTACTGTTCTCGCAAGAATACCAGGCACATCCATTGAATTCAACAGAGGAATAAGGCCATAACGTGACACCAGACCGTAAGTTGGTTTCAAGCCAATTAAACCGCAATACGATGCAGGGTTGCGAGTAGAACCACCAGTGTCAGAACCCAAAGCTGCGTAACAAGTACCCGTGGCTACTGCAATTGCAGAACCTCCACTACTGCCACCTAAAACATTTATCATGTCCAAAAATTTATCATGTAATTATCAAAATAATTATAAAAGCAGCAAATGCGTTAAGCAATGACTAACAATTTATAGCAATATACCTGCTATGCACCATGCATCTTTTCCATGCAATTCCTGTGTAAGAACCGGTGAAGACTCGCACGAATAAAATTGCGATAATACTTTTGAGCCCCATACATTCTTTGTTGGCCCATAAAACGAATCTATAGTACCAGAACCCATGGCAAACTCATCTAGATTAGTTTTGCCAATCAAAACAGCTCCTTGCTTCCTGAGTCTCTCATAAACCGTGGCATTATAGCCAGGGGAAAAGTTGGCCAACATTCTCGAGGCACAGGTCGTAGGTTTGTTCTTGACGCAATAATTGTCTTTGACAGCAATGGGAATGCCATCGAGCTGTCCCAACAACGAATTCTGTCGTTGTCTGGTATCGGCATCGCTTGCTTGCTTCTCCGCAACATCATTCGTCACGGTAATATAAGCGTTTAGAGGTTTGACAATCGAAGTTAACTTCACAGACGCTTTGCAGATTTCGGATGGACGTACTGTGCCATCGTGGATCTTCTGACTGACCTCCCTAATTGTCGTAGATAACAATTTATTCATCACTAGTTCCGCGACATGTCACTCATGTACATAACCTTTTTGCCGGCGACAACATAACCTTAATGGCCGGAGCACAGACTTTTGCATAAAGCATAACGCATAAGCATAAGGAAATTGATTGGTCCATTTCCTTATGCATTTGCTTATGCTTATATATAGACCAATCAATTTCCTTATGCTTATGCGTTATGCTTTATGTAAAAGCTTGTGCTCTCGGCTTAAGACGACGACCGGAGAATTACAAGACGCCATCTTTTGACTGTTACGAAAATCTCTACACGCTATTTCGAAACGCAGAGCGCGAGAGAAAAGAGTGACAGAATCCGTAACACACCGCAATTTAATCGTGTAGTTTATCCGTCAAAAACGTATGACGGATACGATTATTTGTCGGGAGTGCCGATTAAAGTGACGAGCGATTGTCGAAATATATTATTTTCCGCGAATGTGCACGACGATGTTTCGTCGATCTAGATTGAAACCGGTACAATGCAAGTGAATTTCAATAGTATAAACTGTCTCTGTGTTCTGTGTGCCATAAACAATTTGCATGCTATTCATTGAATGCAGCATATGGCATGTTGATTATTTAGCTCATTAGAATTAAATCTCATGAAACATAATTATGTGAGCATGCCTAATGACTTCAATATAGATTGGACTAAGTCTCGCTTTCTCTGAATTCATGCACAATACATAGGTTATATGTTCGCTTTGCGACATGAAAATTTGCAATGTAAATCTGTGATTTTCATATAATTGAAATACGCAAATTGATTTTCTTTTGATAGTGCGTTTAATTAATAATGGAAATATATATAATTTTTTATAAAATAATAGTAACATATTTTATCTAGTCTAGTACTGAGCTAATTCTTTTTATCATTTGCGCTCTGCATTTCAAATGTGTATCTAGAAATTTTTATGATAACCGATGGATAGCGCGCATAGTATCTAATTTATTTCAAAATTTAACACTGCGTTACGATCGCTATTCTTTGACCGCCATAAAAGTTTTATACTTCCTCGGTTCGAAACGCAGAGAATAATTTTTCACGATTTATCACGTACTTTATGGTTAAAAGTATAAGTATACTGAATACGAATTTTTGTCGGAAGTGTCGATCACAATGACGGACGATTATCGAAATGTATTATTTTTCGTAAGTGTTCGCGTTTAACGGATTTCGCCAATCTATTAATTGAAACCGGTACAATTCAGATGGGTGTAGATTTTAATACCATAAGTTTTGTATGTGTCGCATAAACACTATATTATTCATTAAATGCAACGTATTGTATATTGCATGTTGAAAATATACTAAGATAGCCAAATGTTAACAATATTAACAGATTAACAGCAAATTTGATCAAATTTACTGTCAGTTAACTGATATTGCATATAAGATTTTGCTTACTGGATAGTTTGTCGAAATAAAATTTGGCAAAATATAGTTATGGTGTGCATGTCTATATCTAATAACATGGACGTATCTTCAAGTCGTCATTTTTCTTATTCGCTCTGAATGCATATACAATGTAGATTACAATTAGTGCGTGGACACACGCTAGTGTGGTGATTTATCTCGTGTTTGTGTTTCGTGTATTGCAACGTGAATCTATGATTTTTGCATAATTGGAATACACTAGTTAAGTTTTGTTTGGTAGTGCGTGTAACTAACAATAAGTGCAGTGGTTTCCAGTGTCAATTCTTTGATCGAGCTGATGTGATGCGATTTATGACGGAATCTGCAGCGAGACGAGCAGCAAACTGCAATACTTTAGCTGGTAACTATAGTTATTTATACATATAATATATTTATTTAAGTATTTATTAAATATTTAATTAAATTTTGAAATAATTATTTATTCAATTTATTCCACATAGTTATATTTTAATCAAAATGAAAATAATTAAATGATGATAATTAACACAATGAAATAAATGATAATTTATAATAAGTAAAAGGTATATTAATTTTTCAGGTACAGCTGAAAGCGTATGTAGCTAAAGTACAACGACCGGTGAGTCTCTATGTAAATTACTAAATATAACAAATTAGACAAAAAATATTAATATTATCCGTTGTATTTTCATATGTCATTTTTTGTATAATTGCTAAAGATCACATTTTGACTATCACATTTTCGTCTATGTTTTACAAATAAACAAAAATATAAAATTACTTTCTCTTTATTTTAACAATTAACAGCAAAAAAAGTTTTAATACAATTCAGAAAAAATGTTTAGTTTTAGCCAAATTATGTATGCAATTTATTAAATTAAAAAATTAAAAATATTTGGAAATATAAATTATAAATTATATATCTAGAAAAAAAATTTTATATTAATTTAAATTTTAAAAAAATTTAATTTTTTCTAATTTAATTTCAAAACAAAAATTTTTTAAATACATATTTTAGATAATATAATATTTAAGTTAATTTTATTGTACATATATGTACGTTTTTTATTTATCTTATTAACAATTTGATTGTTTAATATTTTTGTAAAAAAGTTAATTGTTAAAGTACAGTTTTAGATATGTGATTGCAATGAAAAAATCGTGGTTACTAATACAATTGCTTGTACAGCAATTAATATAATCAGCACGATTTGCGAAAAGAGTCTTTTTTGTACAATAACTCAAAAATATCTCGATACATTATATTTTTTTCTTATCACAGAAATATCTCGATACATTATATTTCTTTCTTATCACAGTTTCATCAGTAAAATATCATGTGTGTCGAATTTATTACAAGAATTTGTCTCAGTGTTTATCTTTTATTTAAAAGTTTCTTTTTCCATTAAGATATATGAATAAACATATGTTACGCTTTCTTCTTATTCTTCATAGCTGCTTTTTGTTCTTTGCGCTTTTTCTTCTCTGATTGACGTTGTTCTCGGTCCCATGCACGTCGGTATAAATTGCGAGCGACAATAGCTGTAAAAGAGCAATACAATTACAATAATCTATTCTACAAAAACAATATAAAAAAAACCTCTTATCTCAAAAATGGCTTTACTTTCACCGACTTGCATTTACTCCCATATGGCAAATATTGAATTAATAGTTAATTCGATGTAATACGTTCTTGATAATTCGTGTTTATGCAAATTATCAAATCTTTGAGAATATATCACAAGTTTTACAACGAATTGATAATTATAAGATATCACGTTAAAAAATTCAAAAACATTCGACGTTATACATATTATATTTATATAATTTGCATCCAACTTTTGAATTTTTTTTATTATTAATGTGTTATTATTGGCAATAAAAACATTTATAACATTGTCAAAACTGACAGATTATTTCAATATGCAAAAATTGTCATACCGAGCAGAAAAGCCACAATTGACACCGCGAACATGAATAGGATGTAAGATTGATACGGCGCAAGCCACGTGGGTAAAATCGAGATTCTATTTTTATTCAGAGACTTTAGCAATACATCCATAGCGCCGTTTTGGAAGTCTTGCTTTTCCTCGTCGGTCAACTGTAGATATTTTTCAAGCATGCTCGACAATTTTTTCTGCACATCTTCCGGCAATTGGTTATTATTATTTTCCAACGTATCCAAAATGTTGTCTTCCATATTGAATATGTCGCACAAGACAGCACGAGAATTTGACTCCAAAATCAGCAGAAGTTAAGATCCGCACGGGTTTAGGTCAAAAGTTGGACTGATTAAATGTGAACGATCAGATGCGGTAGTCGAGTGGTCTCGATTAGATAACGTTGAAAATACGTTGTGGTGTGATGTAAGTTCCATCGACGAAGCAATTTCGTTAAGCACTTCGCCAGTTATGCACACTCGACAAAAAAAAGAACATACTACCTCGCGAAATTGTAAATGAAAGATGATATAATTCTTGTAAACTTGACAAAAATATCGCCTGACTGAGTTCTATAAAGACAAGTTATCAAGGACGTATTACAGTTTAATTAATCATTGATTAATCATTGGTTATTATTGATTCAATATGTGCAGTACAGGAGTACCAATATAAGTTGATAAAAATAATATAGTGTTTGAGATTACGTTTGGCTAAACTGAATAAATGTTTTTAATGCTTCGATTGCAATGAAGAAACTAAACAAATGGTGAGCCAGGGCCGCATTTATACTTTTGGAGGCCCTAGGCGCAACATCATTATGAGGCCTTAAAAGAACAAGTCTATTTCAGTTAATCAAATTCATACGCATTTTTTTAAAGTGTTTATTGAAAATAAAAGTCGACATGCATTACATGATGCAAAAAGGCGAAATTTAATAAACAATTACCGCTTACGAATTTTTCAGCGGCCTCTAGTTTTTATATTATGAATTTAATATTTAAAAGTAACTATTTTATTTTGCAACTATAACTAGGCTGTTTTTTATTGTCATTAGTGAGGAGTAAGATTTCAAAATGAGGCCCCAGCTTGCGCCTAATGCGCCTTATGGTAAATGCGGCCGTGATAACTCAAGATATTTTTTAACGGTTTTAATTCTATTAATATGTATATTATTATATTTTTTATAATAGCAAGCAAGGTACACACCTTGCAAGTTTTTTTGCGCAAAAATATAAATAGATGTGATGCAAGCTTGACAACTTAGTGATTAATTTCTCAATATTTTTGTCTATATTTATTGGGCACAATTAAGACTGTGTGTCTTTTTGAAAAGAAAATTAATACATTTTCTCAGTAACGCTAATAACATATATAATTTTCTTGTTGTTTAATTTTAAACGATATTCGAACTTTGTATTGGCTATTCTTGCACGATTGCAGTTTTACAAAATGTATTGAAACTTTTTGATTTCCTTAACTCAAGCCTTTAACTGAAGATATTTTTGCACGCTTTTTATACTTTATCATTAAGTTTATGTATTTTTATTTTTAACACGCATGTTTCGTAAAAATAAAATATTAATATACGTTTAATCGACATATTTTTAAGGCGTAATATTAAGTGCAATATTTTTCATGAAATTAAAATACATATGATATCGTTTTGTGACATGAAGAATATATTTCTTAGAAAACAGTAATGGTTTTATTATTCTAATTTTTGCACTTTAACAAAGCCAAGTGTGCTAATAGAGTATATTAATAAATTTTTTTTTACATATAAGTATGTTTACATAACATTTATTTATGTTTACAGGTTTTTTTATCATGTTTTTCTCTCTCTCTCTCTTTCTCTCTCTCTCTCTTTTTTCTTTCTCCTCTTTTTGTCTTTTCTTATTGCAATATATTTTTATAGGAAAAAATGTTTTGTTGTTGTCATTTTTTATATATTTATTCAAGAAATTATTAAATATTGTCGTTGGTAATACATACAGTTGGACATATAATTAAGCTATACAAGATTGTTTATGATTTACACAACATAGATAAAGTATTAATAGACGAAAATGACTTTTTTGATACATTATCTCTATATTGCCGTCTTGATACTCTTAGAAATTTTTCTGTTGAAATATTAAAATAAAAACGCGCCGCAATGCATAACAAGATAAACTCTTTTATTCGCTATCATAAAAAAATTTTTTTTTAATTAAATAATAATTCTTTCTAATTCACAAATTATATGTCAATCCTGCAATATAGATATCGTTTACTTCGACGGATTCCAATTTTATGTAACGTTTGGCAAAAGCGCGTATGATTTTCCCCACATCAACATACGAAATAATAAACATCATTGACTTTATGTATAGCAGCTTGGACGTATGTAACAGAGCAACCGTCACATGAAACATATAACCACGTTTGACAATTCGCATTTTTATCGTTCACAAACCGCTTTCAACATAAGAGAAGGAACGAGGTAATATTCACCGTACGTTTAATTCAGAATTATTTTTATTGCATAAAATAATAAATTTATAGGAGTTAAATTAATTTCAACATACATTTTATAACATTTTCTATATCATTGAGACACACACACACACATTTATACTTTGTAGATCTTTTTCATTTTGAAAACACATATTAAAGTAATATTTTCTTTACGATTCTTTTGAGATTATGAATAGACCAGGTAGAAATGTACATAAATTATTTATATGTCAAAAATAATAGAATTTCTTTAAGCAAAATTCAGAGTACATAACTTTGTTCGATCAAATAATATCTATAACTACACTTTCCAGAATGATTGTTCTAGTATAACACAACACTTGATATTTAAAAATGCATATAATATCCAACCCATTTCAATTTTGAATTGCATTAGATTTTTACAATAATGCGAAATGCAAAAGGTATTTTTCAGAAAACATCAAGTAAAATAAAATTTCATATAGTTTTAAAGAAGAAAAAAATAAGAATGATGGTTGCAAGAGAATCTTTGAACTATGCTTTGTACTATCCTTTGACAATACATACACCTTTTCGGAATCTAGTACATGTAACTTTACATGAATGTAAGTTTAATTTCTTGCCAAAAGAGTTCGGTACATTACATCATCTACAAGAGATTACATTATCCAGTAATTATGTCGTGAATACTACTCAATCTGCATGGGAATGGTTAGAGCATGATTCTATGAGAAATAATTTGAAATCATTGAAAATAATGCATTATGACGTAAGTTATACTATCTACTTACTCAGATATTATGAGATTAACTACTAATTAACAGAATAAAGTTTTTATTTAAAAAATGAAAAAGTTACTTTACGTTTCCACCATTTATCGTTATGTTTTTGATTTATTTTGTTATTTATAGCTACCTGAATTACCTTTACAAATCACATGTTTGAAAAATCTCACAAAATTATATATGACATGTTTGAGAATTAGTTCTTTACCAAAAGAGTTTGGTAATTTGCCTCTTTTGGATCTTGATTTATCATATAATAATCTTGGAAGATCTAAACAATCTGCATGGGAATGGTTAATGCAAGCTCCCATTAGAAATAATTTAAAAAGACTTGACATAAGTCATAATTATGTAAGTTGTAATATCAAATTACTAAAATATCATGATATTACCTAACAAAAATAAAATTATTCTTAAAAAATTTTCTTAAAAATGAAACATTTAAATTGCATATACTTTTTATTGACAACGCATAAAAAGTCAACCATTATATTAATAAACTGATTTTATTTGTACACGCAGAAAATTTTATATCAAAAATTACTCTGTACGGCAATAACCGCGGATCGAAAATTACTCCTATGTTTCACATGTAAAAAACATAGTAAAATCTTTTATAATTTCTTCATGATCCGCGGCTACTACCGTACATAGTAATTTTTAATATAAAATTTTCTCCGTATAGATCACTAAATTTCCATTACAAATTACGTGTTTAAAAAATCTACAATTGTTAGACGTAAGAAGAAACAAAATTGATTTTTTACCAAAAGAGTTAGGTACTTTGCCGAATCTTATGTATCTTAATCTTTCTTCTAATCACCTTGGAAAGTCTAATCGCAAAGCGTGGGAATGGCTAGAGCAAACTGAAGTCAGAAATAAATTGTCAGATTTATGTCTGTCGGACAATCTGGTAAGACTTGCACTATTTATTTATCAAAACATCATAAAAAGAACCAAAATTATTATAAGAAAATAAAAAGATTAGTTTATATTTATGATCTACTAATAAATTATAAAATTATTAATTATTTCTAGTTAACGGAATTACCACCACAAATTGGAAAACTAAATGCTTTAACTATTTTATTACTTACTAACAATAAGTTAAAATGTTTACCACAAAGTCTCGCAAATCTAAGAAATTTAATATTTCTTGATTTGTTGGACAATAAGTTGTTATATTTACCAGGAAATATAGCACATTTATCGGCGACTATAAGTGTTGATGGGAATCCATTTAATTTAATAATAATTGGTGATAATGATGACGATAGTAATGATGATAGTGATGATGATAGTGGTGATGATTTTACTGCGTATTTGGAAGTGCCAAGTCTTGTGGATTGTTCAGCTGAAGTTATTCTGGAAAATGGGTTTGTTGCTATTTTTTTTTTTGATGTTTTTAATTATATTTAACTTGACTCTTGAAAAATACTGTGTAAATCAAAATTATTTCAATATTTTTAATAATTTTGTCGATTATAGATTGGATTATACAAATGATGAATTATCTGAAGAAATGGTCAAATATATGGATAATAAAAGACATTGCTTTATTTGTAATAATCCATGTTTTCGTTATTATGATAAGTTTTTTGTAAATTATCTTAATTATTGTTTCATATGGGGTTTTCAATTAAATGCATCTCGAAATATCATGAATGCAAGTTTTGAATGTTATGTTTGTTCATCAAATTGTGCTGAAAGGTTAAGGTTATTCTAAATTATAGAATTAAGAATACATGATTAAATTATTAGACTTACAATTTACAACAGAATGTAACTTGTATAAAAATATCTGATATGACCGATTTTAAAACTTTTGAATTTTATACATTCTTTGACGAGTATACATATAATTTATCGATAATTGTCGATATTATTATTTTTGTATATATTTTAAAACACAAAATTATGTATATATTTAGTAATACGATATATTATCACTACCACAAATAGATTCGTACTTGCAAATTTTTAATCAAATCAAGAATGTTTAAAAGTCAAAAATCTTAAAACATCCTGCAAACTGTTTTTATTGAAAATTTTGAAAAATCTTTATAGCTTTAAAGTATTGAATTTGTATACATATGTTTGTATGTGTGTGTATATATACATATACATATGTGTGTGTATGTATATTGTATATATACATGTGTCTGTGGTATGTATATGTGTTAAATTATGTAAAATATGTCACACATTTATACCACTCAAGGCATTCCAGACACATTGAGGCTATCAAAATTTTTAAGATTTTCAAAATTTTTTTATTATAACAGTCTTACAAAATGTATTTGAACCTTTTTGATTTTCTTGACTCAAGCCTTTAACTCAAGATATTTTTGCACGATTTTTATGCTTCACTAAGTATATGTATCTTTTTTTTTATACACATGAGTGATTAGTAAAAATAAAATATTAATACGTTTAATCGACATATTTCTAAGGCTTAATATTAACTACAATATTTTTCATGAATTTAAAGTACATATGATATGCATCGCTTTGTGACATTAAGAATATATTTATTAGAAAACTAAATAATAATTTTGTAATTTTAATTTTTACACTTCAACAAAACCAAGTGTGCTAATGGAGAAAATTAATAAATTTTTTTTACATATAAATATGTTTACATAACAAATTTTTATATTTACAAGTTTTTTATTATGCTTTCTCTCTTTCTCTCTCTCTTGCTCTCTCTCTCTCTCTCTCTCTCTCTCTCTCTCTTTCTCTCTCTCTCTCTCTCTCTCTTTCTCTCTCTCTCTCTCTCTCTCTCTTTCTCTCTCCTTTTTTGTCTTTTCTTATTGTAATATATTTTTATAGGGAAAAAATTTTTGTTGTAATTTTTTATATATTTATTGAAGAAATTATTAAATATTGTCGTTGGTAATACATACAGGTGGACATACAATTAAGCTATACAAGACTGTTTATGATTTGCGCAACATAGATAAAGTATTAATAGACGAAAATGACTTTTTTGATGGATCATCTCTATATTGCCATCTTGATACTCTTAGAAATTTTTCTGTTGAAAATTAAAATAGAAACACACCGCGATGCATAACAAGATAAACTCTTTTATTCGCTATCATAAAAAAATTTTTCTTTAATTAAATAATAATTCTTTCTAATTCACAAATTATATGTCAATTCTGCAATATAGAAATCGTTTACTTCGACGGATTCCAATTTTATGTAACGTTTGGCAAAAGCGCGTACGATTTTCCCCACATCAACGCACGAAATAATAAACATCATTGACTTTATGTATAGCAGCTTGGACGTATGTAACAGAGCAGTACATTTAGCAACCGTCACATGAAACATATAACTACGTCTAAAAATTCGCATTTTTATCGTTCACAAACCGCTTTCAACATAAGAGAAGGAACGAGGTAATATTCACCGTACGTTTAATTCAGAATTATTTTTATTGCATAAAATAATAAATTTATAGGAGTTAAATTAATTTCAACATACATTTTATAACATCTTCTATATCATAGCGACATTTATACTTTATAGATATTTTTCATATAAAAAAGACATATTAAAGTAACATTTTCTTTATAAATTTTTTGAGATTATGAATAGAAACAGTAGAAATGTATAGAAATTATTTATTTGTAAAGAATAATAACATTTTTTTAAGTAAAATTCAAAATATGTAACTTTGTTTGAATAATATCTATAACTTCAATTTCGAGAAAGAGTGTTTTAGTATGACACAACACTTGATATTTTAAAATGCATATATCTATCAACTTTGAATTGCATTAGATTTTTACAATGATGCAGAATAAAGATATCGTTCAGAAAAGAAAAATAACATTTCATGAAGATTTGACTATAAAAAGATGGAGGTTTGAAGAAGAATCTTCATACTGTCTTTTGTACTATTCTTTGACAATGCATACGCTTCGGAATCTAGTAAATGTAACTTTACATAAATGTAAGTTTGATTTTTTGCCAAAGGAGTTCGGTACATTACATCATCTACAAAAGATTACATTATCCAGTAATTATGTCGTGAATACTACTCAATCTGCATGGGAATGGTTAGAGCAAGATTCTATGAGAAATAATTTGAAATCATTGAAAATAATGCATTATGACGTAAGTTACACTATCTATTTACTCAAATGTTATGATATTAACCACTAATTAACAGAAAATGAAAAAGTTACTTTACGTATCCACCATTTATCGTTATGTTCTTGAATTATTTTGTTATTTACAGCTACCTGAATTACCTTTACAAATCACATGTTTGAAAAATCTCACAAATTTATATATGACAAGTTTGAGAATCAGTTCCTTACCAAAAGAGTTTGGTAATTTGCCTCTTTTGGAACTTGATTTATCGAATAATGATCTTGGAAGATCTAATCAATCTGCATGGGAATGGTTAATGCAAGCTCCCATTAGAAATAGTTTAAGAGAACTCAACTTAAGTCATAATTATGTAAGTTATAATATCGAATTACTAAAATATCATGATATTAACTAACAAAAAGAAAATTTTTTTTTTAGAAACAAAAGCAATACAATTACAGCCACTCGCACCCTGATATCTTTTCTCTCTCTTCTTTTCTTTCCAATAATTCCTATCAGTACATTATGATTCTCCATATGTGAGAACAATGTACTTCACTTTTCGTACGCTTTATGTATCTCGATCTGAGATCGGTGTACAATTTAACTGTCTCATGTAGACTAATTAATTTTTTTAAGAAAAATTAAAAGTTTTGCACTAACATCCTGCAACAACTTTTAATGTTCTTTTATTATATTGTATTTAATAAAATTACAGTTACTATTAACCGTTATTAATAAATTAACATTGTTTATAGATTACTGTAATACCATTACAAATTATTTGTTTGAAAAATTTACAATTCTTATACTTATTTAAAAATAAGATCAAGTTCATACCAAAAGAATTTGGTATTTTATCTCAACTGATAGTACTTGATTTAATGGATAATTTGCTCGGAACATGTCAACATTCTACATGGGAATGGTTAGAAATGCCCATTAGAGATAATTTATCACACTTAGACATATGTGGCAATTTTGTAAGTTGTGCTGTTTAATTACTGGCATTTTATTATTTCAACTGGTTAAATAAATTGCTATTTAAAAATAAAAGGTATAACTCTAATAGAATTTACTGAGACCGTTTATTGAGACACTAACAATGTACTATTATACATAGTTGACTGAATTTCCATTACAAATTACGTGTTTTAAAAATCTACAATTGTTAGACGTAAGCAGAAACAAAATTGAGTTTTTACCAAAAGAGTTAGGTACTTTGCCTCAACTTATATATCTTAATCTCACTTCTAATCACCTTGGAAAATCGGATCACAATACGTGGGAATGGCTAGAGCAAACTGAAGTCAGAAATAAATTGTCAGAATTATATCTGTCGGACAATCTGGTAAGACTTGCACTATTTATTCATCGAAACATCATAAAGAGAACTAAAATTGTTATAAGAAAATAAAAAGGTTAGTTTATCCTATTTATTATCTACTAATAAATTATAAAATTATTAATTATTTCTAGTTAACGGAATTACCGCCACAAATTGGAAAACTAAATGCTTTAACTCATTTAAAACTTGTTTGCAATAACTTAAAATGTTTACCACAAAATCTCGCAAATTTAAAAAAATTAAGCATTCTTGATTTGTCCGACAATGATTTGTTATATTTACCAGGAAGTGTGGCATATTTACGGGTGCATATAAATGTTGATGGGAATCCATTTAATTTAGATGACGATAGTGATGATGATTTGCCTACGATGTCTACGAGTTTTGAAGTGCTAAGTCTTATGGAATATTCAGCTGACGTTATCCTGAAATCTGGGTTTGTTGCTATTATTTAGATGTTTTTAATTATATTTAATTTGACTCTTGAAAAATAGTGTATAAGTCAAAATTATTTCAATATTTTTAATAATTTTGACGATTATAGATGGAATTACACAAACGTATTATACAAACGTAATAAAGTATTGGTCAGATATTTGGATGATAAAAGATATTGCTTCTTATGTGAAACTCCATGTTTTCGTTATTATGAAAAGCGCTTCATAAATTTTTATGAGTATGTTTCAATGCTGAATGTTAAATTTAGTGTATCAGAAAATATTTCCAATGCATGGTTTGAATGTTATGCTTGTTCATCAGAATGTGCTGAAATAATAGCTGATATGGATTTAAGAAGGCATGATTAATTTATTAGACTTAAAATTCACAACAACAAAATGTAACTGATATATAAATATCTGATATGACCGATTTGAAAACTTTTGAATTTTTTATATTCTTTGACGAGTATACATATAATTTATTGATCTTCGTCGATATTATTATTTTTGTATTCATTCTAAAACACAAAATTATATATGCATTTATTTAATAATGTGATTTCAAGACTTACTTGCAAATTTTTAAGCAAGCCAAGAATGACTAAAGATTAAAAATTTAGATTAAAGATTAAAACATCTTGACTGTTTTAATTAAGAAGTTTGACAAATCTTAAAAGCATGAAAGTTTTAAATTTATATTTATGTGTGTTTGTGTATATGAGTATTGTGCATATGAACGTGTGATAATTTACGAAAAATATTTCACATTGATATCATTCAAGATATTGAAGACATTAAGACTTTTAAAACTTTTAAGCTTTTCAAGATTCTTTAATCATAATAGTCTTACAAGAAATATTGAGACTTTTCGATTTTATTTACTCAAACCTTTATAACTCACAGGGCCACATTTATACTTTTGGAGGCCCTAGGCGCATCATCATTATGAGGCCTCAAAAGAACAAGTCTATTTAAGTTAATCAAGTTCATACGCATTTTTTTTAAGTGTTTATTGAAAATAAAAGTCAACATGCATTACATGATGCAAAAAGACGAAATTTAATAAACAATTACCGCTTACAAATTTTTCAGCGGCCTCTAGTTTTTATATTGAATTTAATATTAAATTTAATATTTTTTTTATATTGAATTTAATATTTAAAAGTATTTTATTTTGCAACTATAACTAGGCTGTTTTTTATATTGTTATTAGTGAGGAGTAAGATTTCAAAATGAGGCTCCAGCTTGCACCTAATGCGCCTTATGATAAATGCGGCCGTGTGGTGAGCTCACATAAATGAGCGTATTATTTCACACAACTCTGCGAAATTATGTATTTTCTGCGATTTTATACAGAATATAATGACAAGAGCAACATATAAAAATCGTTTGTTGTTCTCTATTCTCAGGTTTTAAAATTAAAAACGTTTACATAAAAACTAATTTGGTTTGAATATTATAAAACTTTGACACGTATTATGATGATACTTTTATGACGTTATAATAATCACAAAAAACCTTTTTTTTAAAAAAAGGTAAAAAAAGGGCGCCAAGTACACGCCTTGTTATATTAAAAAAAAGTTTTCCTCATAAAAAAACCTTTCCAAAAAATTGTTTTTTTAAAAAAAGTTTTCCTCATAAAAAACCTTTTCAAAGAACTGTACTTTCAAAAATATATTATATTAAAAAAAAGTTTTTCTCACAAAAAACCTTTCCAAAAAAATTGTACTTTTAAAAAAAGTTGTATATATTAAATAAAAATTTGCTACATATTCTGTCTATAAAAGAGGTGATATCAGAAAATGACGCCAAGTTTAAATAAAGAACCTTTCAAAAAAAGTTGCATGTATATCTAATTATTTATTTAAAAATGATATTTATGTTTATATCTAGTTAATTATCTAATTAATTCTTCTTAAGTATACTTTTTAAAATAATTGCATCTGTATCTAGTTATTTTTTTTTATATCTGTATCTAGTTAAATAAAAAAATTTTTCAAATTTAATCAAAATAAAAAAATATTACAAAATTTCGCAAAAAACTTGGCGCTGCTATAAAATAGCCTTCATTGCTCTATAATATTTTAAGATGTATAATAATATTTTAATAGCCTTCATTGCTCTATAATATTTTAAGATGTATAATAATATTTTAAGGCTATTTTATAGCAGCGCCAAGTTTTTTGCGAAATTTTGTAATATTTTTTTATTTTGATTAAATTTGAAAAATTTTTTTATTTAACTAGATACAGATATAAAAAAAATAACTAGATACAGATGCAATTATTTTAAAAAGTATACTTAAGAAGAATTAATTAGATAATTAACTAGATATAAACATAAATATCATTTTTAAATAAATAATTAGATATACATGCAACTTTTTTTGAAAGGTTCTTTATTTAAACTTGGCGTCATTTTCTGATATCACCTCTTTTATAGACAGAATATGTAGCAAATTTTTATTTAATATATACAACTTTTTTTAAAAGTACAATTTTTTTGGAAAGGTTTTTTGTGAGAAAAACTTTTTTTAATATAATATATTTTTGAAAGTACAGTTCTTTGAAAAGGTTTTTTATGAGGAAAACTTTTTTTAAAAAAACAATTTTTTGGAAAGGTTTTTTTATGAGGAAAACTTTTTTTTAATATAACAAGGCGTGTACTTGGCGCCCTTTTTTTACCTTTTTTTAAAAAAAAGGTTTTTTGTGAGATATCATTTCTTTTTTTTAGTAAAAATAATTTTAATAAATATGATTCTTTTTTTTTAGTAAAAATAATGGTAATAATATCCCACCATCACTCCCGTCATATTTTCAATACGACGATCCTCTTTTTGATTATAGAAATCTTAATTTATACAAACCTAATAATTTTTTTTTATATTGTACAACATGTTTTATAAGAAAATTATTAGTGATCATAAAAAGGTTATAAAAAACTATCTGTATTTCTAAGTTATTGCGTTTTTTTCATATATAAAAACAGATTACTTTTGATCAAATTTCTGTAAGAATGACAAAAACATCTTTAGCACCTCTAGACCATTGTCTTTTTTTAATTAGCGTATCGTCAGCTTCAATCCAAGTGTTAGACATTTCTTCTCTATAAACATTACATACCTGCCGATTCCACCAATGTGCACAAAGTACACTTTCTGTCCACTAACTACAGAATACTAACAAGGGAACGTTCACAAGTGTCCCCTCCCCCGATTTGATTCTCCTTGAAATATGTTGTAAAACATACAATTTGAGGAGACACGTATTTTTTTATAGCGGCCCTAACTCAAATTTAAGGGATCAAACACTTCTTTGAAAAAAAAACGGTTTTTTTCTTTGTGTGTAACTATCGCCAAAACCGTAGGAGATAAAAAAATATTTCAAATAGAAGTTGTATGGCTTGTAATGGACTTTATAACTGTGTAGTTAAATTTTCAAAAAATGAAATTTTTTTTAATTTACCCCCACCCCTTGTTATTATTTTTTCGAATTTCAAAATTTTTGTAATGACAAAAGTTGTAGCATTTTTTACGCTGAATTCAACCATATATGATTTTATTATGTTTCGAAATCACATCTTTCAAAAATGAGTCATCAATATCACATTATATGCGTCGCGCTGCATGACCGTTTATACCGCACTTGTGTTGTGCATAGTCGCAAAATAAATATAAAAATGACATGTTAATTTATATTTGAGAAAGAAAAGTTAACTAAAATTGTTGCTAAAGCATCTCTTTCACATTACACTCTTATAGATAATCGCTGCATTTCGTGCGCAGCGCGTTGTTATATGCAAGTTAGCTATCAGCGCATATTACACTTTGAAGTTTTGCTTGCAGTGACCACGGGAAAATAATTTATGAAACGAAAACAGTGAATGAATTAATCTATTCAACATATATCTACCCTGACTCTACCTTCTTGGCCCGACTTGACTGAGAATGAAATAAAATATAAAATTCTGTACAGTTTACTCTTTTTCAATAATTTTAATATACTGTAATTCTACATGCTATTACATTCCACTAAATTACTACGATTTTTTTAAACTATGGTATATAAAATGTATATTATAAGTATAATTATAATATATATAAATAAGCTTATATATATATAAAAGCTTATTTATTGTATCAATATATTATAATTATACTTATAATATACATTTTATATTTCAAGATTTTATATACCATAGTTTAAAAAAATCGTAATAATTTAATAGAATGTAATAGTATGTAGAATATATCGCAGTATATTAAAATTATTGAAAAAGAGTATGTACAGAATTTTATTCATTGTCAGTCAAGTCGGGCCAAGAGAGTAGAGTCAGGGTGGATATATGTTGAATAGATTGATTCATTCACTGTTTTCGTTTCATAAATTATTTTCCTGTGGTCACTGCAAGCAAAACTTCAAAGTGTAATATGCGCTGATAACTAACTTGTATATGACAACGCGCTGCATACGAAATGCAGCGATTATCTATAAGAGTGTAATGTGGAAGGGATGCTTTAGCAACAATTTTAGTTAACTTTTCTTCCTTAAATATGTGATAACATGTCATTTTTATATTTATTTAACGACTATTGCGCAACACAAGTGCGGTATAAACAATGCGTCATGCAGCGCGACGCATATAATATGATACTGATGACTTATTTTTGAAAGATGCGATTTCGGAACATAATAAAATCATATATGGTTGAATTCAGCGTAAAAAATGCTACAACTTTTGTCATTACAAAAATTTTGAAATTCGAAAAAATAATACCAAGGGGTAAGAGTAAATTAAAAAAAATTACATTTTTTTGAAAATCCAACTACACAGTTATAAAGCCCATTACAAGCCATACAACTTCTACTTGAAACATTTTTTTATATCTCCTACGGTTTTGGCGATAGTTACACACAAAGAAAAAACTCGTTTTTTTCAAAAGGGTGTTTCACCCTTTAAATTTGAGTTAGGGCCGCTATAAAAAAATACGTGTCTTCTCAAATTGTATGTTTTACAACATATTTCAAGGAGAATCAAATCGGGAGGGGACACTTGCGAACGTTCCCTTTAAGAGTGTTGTCAGCATGTGTGTTGCTACACTTCTGCACTTCAAGACGAGAAAATTTTTTTATAAAGAATACTATTATTTTGATATACACTATCTCTATTCGTCTCCACAACACGTTACATATACATTTTACGACCGATATTAATTATATCAATGTGATTAGTATCATCAAAGCTGCGAGCTGACAGGTCTGAGCGCCGCCATGTTGGAAAAGAACAGACATCTTTTAGAAAAAGAAAGGAAAGAAAAAAGACGCTCTTATGCGGGAATCGACATTTCACGGGATGTAGAAAAGGACAACCATGTCGCATTTTGATGCTTCTAGTTGACAAAGGAAAAACTTATATATTAGAGAAGGATGACGAACAGACGACGACGACGACCAAGACTTACATAGATTTCGGCATATTTCGACTTTGGCAAACTTTGGCAATTAATATATTTTTTTAGAAAGCATGTACAAAAAAAGTAAAGATACTTTTATTATGTAAATCGCATGTGCTCTATCGATTGAGCCTATTATAAATTCGATCGGTCCACGCATTATTGAGATATGAAAATCTCGACTCCTATCAGCTCATGTGCTCGCGTAAAGATACACGGTCGGTCTTGCGCTGCGCGTGAACTTGGCGCGAGACACTACCGTGTCTCTTGATGTTAAAGTGAACTTATGAGAAAAACAAAAGCAGTAAGAATAATATTGATTGTGAAAATTATTTATAATCTGATAAAATAAATGCCTATTATTCTGTTTGAATTCAAGTAGATGTTCAAAATCCATATAAATTTTTCGTTGGTACATACACATATTATGATATCTATTGTATATGCGTACATATACATAAGTATTAATATTTCAATAATATTCACTAAGCAAAATGTTAGTATTGACAACACATTTGATCAAATTTACTGTCAATCTACCAACATTGCTAACATTTTGCTTGCTAAGATAGCTGATATAATTTTCATATCATGATACTTACTGACAAAGAAGAACATCCTCAAATACTATATCACAAAAAACTTTCTAATTGAAAAATCATAATTAGACTTTAATAAGACTATAAGAAAGACTATAATAAAGACTATAAGAAACGTATATAAATTTGCCATTTGTGCATCGATAAAGCTCTTCCATTTATAGAAAATTTCAGATGTGACGGTATCTTCTGATTGTTCTTGCAAGTTGATGGTCTTTCTTAGCTCATTTAATGTTTTAATATTATAGTCATCTTCGTTATAGCCATGTAATATACTTATCTTTACTTGCAACTTTTGTCTAATATTATTAATAAATATAAAAATTTATTTCATATTTTTTTATTTTTCTTTGATTTGTTTTAACATCGTTATGCGGTTAGGCCAATATAAAATAGTAAGAAAATAGTACGAAGAAAAAATAAGAAAAGAAAGAAATTTAGAAAAAAAAATATAGAGTTTGACTGTATTTTGTTTTTAAATTATATGTTTTAAAATTTGATTTTATCTATCTTTTTTTAACAAATGACAGTTAAAAATATAATTATAATTATAATTTAAAAAACAAAGCAAAACACGATGTACGAGAAATAATAGTTATTGGCAGCAAGAAATATTTATTGCCACTTCATTGACTTAAACATTCATATGAGGTATATAACAATTAACATACCGACATATACATTTTCGCTCACAAGATATCAACTTATTCTCTAATTTTTAAATTATAACAGAAAAAATAGACTGTATTATCAAATAACGTACATAAATTTCACTTATATGTACCTGCATAAAATATATATAATTATCTTTTCATAATTGATATCACGCCATTAAATCGCAGTGAGCATTCGCACGCGACAAATGCGATTTTATGAAACAGTAAAAATTACTATATTTCTTAATAACAGTTATTTAATGTACTTTTCGTCACATTATAAATTGTATTATTATTCCACACCCGTTACATAAAAACATCCACAATCACTTTTTTTCCATAAATCTTTAACATTCTGCTTAACAAATAATAACTATTCTATAATAAACTGCATTGATCTTTGTATAAAATTAAAATTACAATGTTACTTCATATATTCTAAACTTTTCAAAGTCACATAATCTTAAAATTATTAGTATAAAAAATTTGTTTCTCCCTTTCCCATAACATTATATTGCACTAAAAGATAAAAATATATTCACATAATTCGTCTATTCTTTCAAACACTTATCAAATAAATATGTTCATTGGCACATTATTATTTAAGGCACTATAAACTTAGTTTTTAAAATTTCTTGCATATGTTTCATAATATACATAAATCTCAATGAATATTATTAATTCTTTATAATAATATCATTATTTTATTTTACTTTCAATAACGTTAATATTTTTAAAATTTGTAAAAGCAGAAAAATTATATCTAAGAAAACAAAAATTGTTAAATCAACAAATAACAACTATATACAATATTAAAATTTTACACTTAGTTTTAGTGTGGCACATATATCGAAAACCGATCGTTTTCATAAATTGTACTAAAAAGCGATACGTAATCGTATCTTTCTTTACATAATCTCTTTACTCTTCCATTTCTTATTCAACTGCTGAATATATATATCGCTAAATACTTTTACAAACTTGCTGTCATTTATATAGTCTACAAATGCTTAGCACATTTATATTTTTGTCCGAAAGATATGTTTTCAATAGTGATAATATTATTTGGTCGCTTGTTTAGTTCGATATTACGAGCATCCCTTTCTCGATTCTTCTTTTTTCTTGTCTTTCGCATCTTTATAACATATTTCTTTCCTATTTCACTTTTCTCTTGCTTCATTACATTTTATTTCGCATCCGTATCAGATCACCTTATACTTCCATGAAAAAATTAAGCAAAATAAAATTTGCCGAATAGACGTATTTTGCACATTTTTCGAGATAGAACGCCGCACTTTTTAGAGTACAAGCAAAAAACGAGTATTGAAAGAAATTATCGCATTGTTTCACAATGCGTTATTAAATTTAGTGCATTCCCCTTTCCGCATTTTGCTAGGTAGCCAGCCAATAATTCACCGAATTTATTATTCTTTTTAATAAATTGTATGATTCAACCTGCTCTACATGCATATTATTTACAAATTAATAATTATTCTATTGTTAGAAAAAAAATTTTATACTTTATAATCCATTGCTTTGTACAAATTTACATTATACAAATATAAATATTTATACGTGTCATGATAAGAGCATATATATACTGGCCATGAGCATATGCGGAATGCGAAGCACAAAAAATCCCTTTTTGCCGCAAGTCGCTACGTTAATTTTTCACCCAGTTATAACCTTTTGAAAATTTAGTACGCGCAATTGTCAATAAACGCAGCACGCGCGCGTGTGTGTACGCATACGTGAGGCTCGCGTAGGCTATTTAAACTATCGCGTAACTGTTACGATACTAGCCAGCTAATCAGCTGGCCAGCGGTAGTAGGTCGAGGGGGGGGGGGAGACAGCGGCGGCGGCTACTGTTTACGTTATTTCACTCGGGATATAACTATCGATGTAATCATCAATATCTTCGCCAAGAAAAATCGTAGCAAATTAAAATAAATTTTATTTGAAAGATGAGACTCTAACGCTTCTAATGAGCTCGGTGTTATTAATCTCGGATAATTAATTTGCGAGATATCATTGATTAATTACAATAATCAACTCTTTCGGTATGAGAGTATAAGAAACAGTCGCTATCGGTCAGTGCGTTGAATTCACGAATGTGTCTCAGTAAACTTAGGACAATGCGTACACGCGATCCACAATCGCAACAAATTTTTGAAATGGTGTATACATATATACGTCCTGCATTTTTGTACCAGAAGAATTAATTATTACGCGAATTTAAAACATTCATAATCTCAGAATATTTAAACTGTATATAATGTGCGATTGTGCCATATTTGCTATGTTGCTAAGATAAACATAAAACGTATAATGGATGAAATAATATAAACTCCATAATCTTTTACAAAATTGCAAAATTGGCATTTCATTTTTCTCGTCAGAGAAATCCTAGAGTTAGAAGAAATTGTCGAGTATTTAGTTCTAAATTCAATATGAATTCAATTCACACACTTTCAACCCAAAGATCGGAAAAACTGGAGTATAGCATAGCTCTGTAAGTTGCGTATAATGTAATGGCAATATTAAAATAATTATTATTAATACCAAAAAATATTTATATATGCTTAAACAAAGAGAGATTGATCTTGCATATAAATGACATGATGTATACTTCAATTATATTACAAAAATGGCGTGAGATCCAAATTCATTTTATCGATAAAACATAATTATAATACCGCAAATCATAAATTCATATAAAAGTTTGTATAAACTTCATATATAACAATTTTCCGAATACATAAGTTAACATTTCTTTCATATAATTCCTCCATCATTCAATATATAATAGTTTACTTTTGTATTCGGTTATGTTTATTATCGGTTGAAGAATTGTATTAATTAAGTCAGAATCCTAATAAGTTTGTTATCAACGTAATGTTAACAACTTCCAAACCCATTAGTTTTTTGACCGACGTGTGACGAAATCATCTTGTGTATATTTGTTAAATATTTCTATACTTTATAAAATTTATCTCTCACCTTAATATGTTTTTTAATATATATTTGTAACAAAATCTCTAAAAATTGTTCAAATGATTTTTGACTTTATCAGCAATTTATAACGCTCGCTATTCGGATCTGAAAGAAATATATATCAATGTTATTAATTCCAATCTTTCTTCAAAGTCGTAAGAGTAATAAAGTACGCATTTACCTTTGATAGTTTCGACGAGATACATACTCTCGTCTTTCATGTTCGCCACCAGCTCGTCGGTGACCAGCACGTGTATACCTTGTGGTCCTAGGAATAGAATCGAGTGCAGTCGGTCGTGGGGCAAGTTTAGAGTACCGAGCAGTTTGTTAGTGAGCACGGCGCTTGTCAAGGTATCCAAGTAGGCGACTCTCCAAAGCGAGCCGTTGCCCTCCAGCGAGAAGTAGAGGGTGAGCTTTGGAGTTGGCGCTTTGGAGTGTAACGTGTTGAACAGTCGAATGCCATCGGCTACCCCGCAGATCTGGATGAGATCCTCCCGAGATAAACGCAAAATATCCGATGCGGAAAAACTCGCGAACGTCGATTCGAACGCGTTGAATCGACTCGCGCGAAGCCACGCTGTTGTTTGCGTGGCATTCGCATCGGGTGATAACTCGGTAAAGCATGGGGTACCCTGCGAAATAAAGTTAACATAAATGAGCGACGTGGATTGGACGCTTCTAATTTTCTCTAATTATTTTGTTAAGAAATATAATTTAAAAAAAAATTAAATGCTTCTCTTTTTAAGAATCGTTAAAATAAAACGGGATCAGTAAAAAAATATATCAATATTTTTGTTAAGCAGACATAAAATATTACATTCCTCAATTTTTTTTTCGAGTTAATATGCAGCGTAAAAAAATATATAGCGAATAAAAATATTCAGGGTCGAAAGAGCTAGTTTGTTTCCTGACAATAAAGATGTTTACTGTTTTCATAGACTCGATTAGCCGTCGTCGAGAAAAAGTAGCTTCGTGTGTAGCCAAACTAACATCAGCTTCAATACAAGGTTGATCAGGTAATATAGCCGCGGGCGATGGCAAGGCTGGCGCTGTTTCCACGTTTTCCTTCACGGCGTCCGAAGCAGGGACTAGCGGTACGATACCGGAATTAGAAACCGAAAGTGCCAGCGGAGCTACTACTGGAGATGAACTGCCACCGATGGTCGCACGTGTCTGCGGCGATCTGAAAAATATCAAATTCGGTTGTACATTAATCACACGGTCTCTTAAAAACATAATTATAAAAATATCATAATTTTCTATATGTAACAAATTTGTTGCATCGCTATTTGCAATTTTAAACAGTTATGAATAATCGCAATTGTCTCTTTTTTACGACGATTCCCAGATGATTCTTTCCGAGATAAATACAACATAAAAATGTACTTTAGATGTTAACGTGCGTATATTCGTTCATTTAGTGGCGCGTTGCAAAACGTTGGCGAGTCGTCAGATTACCTACCTTATTAATCGCGTATGCATGTGACATAAATTATCGGCTACTGACAGTTATACATTTAGCAGAACAATTTTACGAAGAAACGTGTGACACGCCAGGCGCCACATCGCGCCAGACATGTGTCCCTGATAAAAACTGGCATATTTTCGCAGTAAAATAATATTATTTATGATAATAAAATTATATCGCAATCTGAAAAATTAAATGTGAAAACAATATTTAAACATATGTTCAAAATATATTAAGAAACGTTGATGAAATATGTCAAATATCGACAAAACGAATAATATATCTAATAATCGTATACTTCATAATTTATACTGCATACTAGTATGTGTGGCGCTTCAAAACAAATTGACCAACTTCTATCACGAAAACAAGAAAATTGACTTCTTATCTTCGAAGATGTTGCATCAAATATTACAAATAGTTGGTATTATTGTGTCAAAACTAGCACACAACCTTGGCGATTATGATAAGTAATTTGATAAATCTTATATCTGAAATATCAAATTCTACTACATAATTAGATGCGAAAGTTACGTAAATACAGTAATACAGCAAATTTACAGTAAATACAGTGTTATCAACATTCTTGCAAGATAAAAGTATACAAAAAAGTAAAGTATACGAGATAAGAGTATATAAAAAATAAAATAGAAAAAGTAAAATTGAAAAAAAATAAATATTGGAAAATATTTATTTTAACTAATGTAGAATTATTTAAAATAAAACGAGATCGGTATTTCACGTTTAATATCTATCTGAAAGTCGTCAATATTTTTACGCATTCGCATGAAAATTCCTCAAAATTTCAAGTTATTCCACAATCGAAAAAAATGATTAATAGCATTTTTTTTTTAAAGAAGAAATTGATAACGTGTCCTTACACAGTACGGCCTTTCAAGCGAACTACGAGCTTGACTTTCTTGCATCCGTCGATCCTTTTCATGTCCTGACGCTTCCTTATCTGAAGACTGACCAGTCCTCCTCGCATAACGTATCCTCGCTTTATGCGCGCGTTCAGCAGCGCGTGGACAAACTTGGCCACAAGCTGCACGTGCAGCAAACCACCGCTCACAACTACTTCGTGCTCCAGAAACCATGTGACAAATTGATCGAGCGGATAATGCGGTCGCCTAATGGACCAGCAGCTCCTCAAGTCCCAATAATCCCTCGACATGTCGAGCAAACTCTCGCTGTTGCCGAAAAAAAAAAAAAATCTTCTACGACGAATTCTTTTTATCCTTGAAGGCCTTCTTCCGACTCTTCACACGCTCATTCATAAACACGGTACACCCGCACGCTCGAACGTTCGACCGTACTCCGAGCGTCCTTCCACCCATTCGTGGTCGATGTTATCGAGACGCCTCTCCCGAATTCGGTCCGTCCGATTGGTCCGATGAACATTGATCAGTCTTTTCGGCAACCGATTGCCTTCATCACGATATTCATCGAGATGTTAATGCGAGTCACGTTGTCCGGTGCGATGTTCGTCAGCCCAATAACTGAAATCGCTCGCTGAATTCAAGTAATAGAGAGTGGCTCTGGCTCATTCGGCAGATAGGATCAGTTCAAGTCAGTCGGATTGCATTTGTCTGCCGCGAACCGGATACCGCTAGTCGCCCGCAACGTTCCCGTCTGCCGACGAACTCTCTCGAAATTCTGACCTTCGCAGCGATAGTCTTTCTTCGCGCATTCGGCTCCGAATTGCAAGCTTCGCAAAGTCGTGTGACCGACGTGCTTTTATTTTTTTTCTTCTTCGCGCTAACGCCTTATGTGCGGTCGTGCAAATACTCGTCACTCGATAATAACTCGTAATCCAATCCTAGCCCCAAGAATGGAATTCTGCATTACATTTCCGGGAAATTCCGTATTTTTTCTGATCATGTGAGACCGGTTTCCACTTCACCGCTGTTACATGCTGTACGAGTTCTGCTGTTTGCCTTACACTTGCCCGACGTACCTCTATAAAAGAGTGAACTTTGTATCCTCTCGAGAGTCGTTGAGCCTACGTGATGTTTATCTACTCGAGAACGCATGTGTCGTCACTTTGCATCGGGTTTAATTACAATACGGCAAGTGTGCTATAACATGTAATTTTTTATTACCTCGTAAAACACTTCTCGTAAGGTACGTCGTACTTCTTCTTCCTGGAAGTTTTCCGCTCCGAAGTTATGAATCTTTTTTCTTTGTTGATACAGCATGGATAAATATTTCGATTATGAGAAGAATTCAGCCCCGGAATCAATTTATTTACTGCGGACTCGCACAATTAGTCTCATTGGTCTTTTTCGTGCGATAAGCAATTCTTACAAGCAGCTGTAATTTTCCTCTTTATTTTGTTCTCGAAGCTAAATGGACTTCACGAATCTAATTGAGTTCTCGCGAAGCTCACTTACTTTTTCTCGATTCAAGAAAATCTTTCTTTTGTCGGAAATCCCTTCTCAAAAACTTCAACTTTCCTTGTGTCTATTTTCTCTCGACTTCTACTTGAGAGAAATAGCAGTCTGATTTCTGTTCTCCGGTATTTTTAATAGCTTTTTCATGCTCGGGAAAAATAGGACATATCCTGATTACAAGACTCGATTTAACCGCCCTGGCATCAGCTTTTCGGCGGCAAGGCTGCTCGTCATCTGAGAAGATGATCCTGCCGAGATAGGAGCACATAGATGGCCAGAATATTGCGCGCTGCCACGACGCTTAGATTGTCGGTCGACGCAACGAGAACTGCGTGCGAAATTCGCGTAAACTCTGTCGGAAGTCGACTAGCTGCTGCGACGGACGAGGGCATTCCTGAATGATACTCACTCACGATATATCGACTCGCCAGTCTCGCTATTCAATCAGGCTTCGGGGAGATCACTATCGCTTGGAGAAGATCGTGCGATACATCACACGTAGCTCTTGTTAGACGCGATCGCGAACTGTCATAAGTGATCTCGTCAGCGGCTTTTATTGCATGACTAATGCTTGATTGATTGCAGCGCGCTTAATTTGTCGCGGGAGTAACGATGGGTGGAACAAGGAAGTGACTACTTATTTAGAAGACAGTGTAATATTAGGTCGCCTTCGATCGCGATGCAATTCGGAATCGGACACATCAACAGTGAGCGCGGAGAATGAATTGCTCCGACCAGCGACGCTAATAGGAGGTCTTATTGTACGCTCGTCGAGCGCGTTGTTTGCTTTGATAAACCCGATCGGCCCGCTTCCTGCCGATGGACTCGCTCGCACCGGAACGCGCTTGCCGCGTACCGGAATATACCGGACTAATTGTAAGAATTCGGTTATCTCGGACGATAGCTTCGGCGTATCCTCTTTCTCTCACCGCGTACAAACCAGGTGACTTGTTCAAATACAACTTTATCAAACACACAAATTTGTCAAGATTAAATACGGATTATCAAAATGCACCAGCCGCGATATACAGAAACTCAGATCCCTCGATATTGCAGCAAGCGCCAGAACGAGTTCTCTTCATTCCCTTCGACTTTAACTGTCGGATGAGAGGTCTCTCAGCTGTAATTATTCTTTTGCAGCACTGAGTATAACGTATATTATTAGTCTCTTCGAAAACGCTGCACTGTTCTGGAACGTTTCGGTCAAAAGCGAGTCGGAC
The DNA here is from genome assembly GCF_040581485.1 of Linepithema humile. NCBI lineage: Eukaryota > Metazoa > Arthropoda > Insecta > Hymenoptera > Formicidae > Linepithema > Linepithema humile. The sequence continues at coordinate 35,693,046 of NC_090128.1, forward strand.
TACCGGTTCGAGTTGATACCGGTTCTCGCGTGCGCGATGCAACAGCGACTGCAAGCTCAGCCGCTTTCTTCCCGAGTGATGCCCGGCGGAATCGCCTCAAGGTTGCGCGCGCTCGGTGGGATATCGATTCCTGATCAGTCGTGACAAATAGATTATACACTTTTCGGCGTTCCACGACAAGGAAGGCGCCGGCTGACCAATGTCGCGGACGATTGCGCGTGCGATCACCGGTTTACTGGTGCGACACGTGGTACGAAACTCAACGATGACGGATCACATCGACAACAGTTGTTATTTCAATGCATGGATGTGTCACGATGACGCACCCGGTTCCCAACGTTATCGAGTGACAATGCGACCTGAATAGATTCGGCAGGATAGAGCGACGCGGCTACGCGCGGTGAACGACGTTCTGAATTTGTTCACATGCATCGTGTCTCTCTTTCGCTGCGTCTGTCTTTCTTTCTCTTTCTTTCCCTCCTCTATCTCCCTTACTCTTTACCGGTTCTCCAACTTCCCCTCCATCACGGGGCCCGTCGTCGGCAAAGACAGGGACGCCGGCTCGCGCCAGTTCGAGCCAGTTTATCCGCGGCGATGCCCGACGTTTACCTCCGCATCTCCCCACTTCCCGTTCACCATCACCGGCAAGCAAACTCCCACCGGAGGCATAACCACCACCACAAACCATCATCCTTTAACGTAAACTCCTACCAATCGCGCATATATATCTGACAACGTCGCAATGCTTTCTGGTACACCAAGAAATGCATACTGTTCTTTGTTTTCTTTGGACTCTATCCTTCATGTTGATAAAGCGAGAAATAGGAGGAAAATGAAGGACAGACATTTTTCAGATGGAAAGACAACTTCACTTTTCTATTTTTGCTATATTGGGATTTTTGTTGCTCTTCGTACTGATTTAAAAAAATAAAAAAAAAAAAAAAGAAATTTATTATTTATCTTTCATTTTTGAAATCTTTTCGTTTTTCGAGATCTTTATTTTTCTGATGAGATCAAGAATCGAGATAGAAAACAAAAAAAAAGGAAGAAAAAATAATGAATAAATATGTCTTCTTTGGCTGATAATTTTTCTCTACGAGTATTCCTCTGAATCTGACATTTTTCATCCCAGACGGAACAGAAAAATACACTTGTGATGTAAATTCTTTGATAAATATCACCCCTTATTTCGACAAAGAGGAAAGAGTGTGGCGAAAATAAGTCGCGAATAGATGATATCTTCCTGATTACGTCTACGACATAACTCGGCTTTCGTGGACCCCGCATTTACTTCCACGTACGACGCAGTGCTGCGAAGGTCGCGGTGATTGCTTCACAGATTGCTCATTTACAACAAGCATCCGTATAAATAGCTGGCAAAAGCAAAACATTCATCTAGGGACACCAAGTGTATAGGAAACAGTTTGCTATTTATATCCATGGAAAACAGGTATCCGTCATGCACATGACGCAAGGGCTCAGTCCAACTGCGTCTCTCAGCGCAAATCGACACGACGAACGAAAATCAAAATACAATCAGGAGTTAAAAAAAACCGGTTTGTCTCTTACTTATTCTGACGTTACGGCGGAATATCAGGCTGTACAGATCGAATTGCCAGTAAAGTCATAAAGCGAGTGTTAATGCTGGGATAAAAATAAAATCGGCACTTCATTTAAATTTCATTTGGATGACTGCGCATGCAGTTGCAACGTTTGTTTTCTGCGTTGCTATTTTCGAAGGAAGCTGTCGTGACACGAATCATTCGACAGGCCGCATGATTCATGTACACTTAGGCGAGCGCCCGAAACCCACCGTATCCAGAATCGGCTAGCTGTTATTTGTATAGTCATTGAGAGCCACGAGGCTCGCAATCAAATTCTCGCTTCTGCCTAAAGATATTCGGTTAGTTCCGCGCCAGAAACGGAATGTATTAAGCGGTAATAACGTGATATGTTAATCTTTTAGGTTGCTCCAATTTCTTGGTAGAGTTTACCTCTCGGTTACCTAAAATAAATATCAGTAAATCTTACTCGGTGGTTGGAATACCGAATAAAATTACCTCTTGGTAATAATAATTTAACCCGTAGATAAACTTTATCAACAGATAAAACATCAGTTACTGATATTTTCTGATGTTTATTTTAGGGAACTGAGAGGTAAAGTCCACCAAACAGTTGGAACAATCGATCCTTACTAATACACAACACTTTTGCTACTATACGACTGTGAATTGTAAGTTTCACGACACGTATGGATTCCGTGACAATTAATCTTAATCTTCCTTCTACAAATACCGCGCTGTATTCAATTTAATCCTTTATAAGAAATGAAAAAAGTGACATTAATCTAACGATTTCTATTACAAGATCTATTAATGATACAAAGACCTGAATAATATAAGCTATTAAAAAAATAGGTATTAATGTTTTACAAATTCAATAATTATATGAAAAATAAGAGGCATGAAAAACAATGTTGACGTAAAAGATGCAATCTAATGTTGACAGGTTAATAGTGGCAATTCGTATAATTATTTTTTCCTTGATATTTATATTTAACCTAGACATTCTACGAATTGTGCGTTTTATTGACTTTATCTATTCAGCGATTATCATTTCTTGATGTTTTTTATTCCGTCTTTTTACTTATTAAACGTACTTATACATAAAAACATGACAACACTACTGCGTCTGCGATATAAAGTATAATACAGTAAAATACAATTAATCTTTGTTGCTAATGTTTACATTTTAAGTTGAACGTACGATGCAAGAATAATTTTTATGCAAAATGTTATCTCAATTGCATCTGCTCACAATCATAATATTAAATGACATTATTAAGCAATATGTTTTCTTCCAAGACTTCTTTCGCATGCAAATGTCGCAATTTTCAGAACGCAATAACAATTAAAAATACATTAGCAAAAAAATAATTGTAATAATAGACTTACATTGCATCCGTTGAGGCGTACGAGTTTCCACCATTTGGTGCCGGCAAACTTGAAGGTGATAAGGATTCCATAGGAATCTATCGCAGAAAGGAAAAATAGTTAAAAGTTGGAAGAACAGAGTTTTGTTAGCCATTTTTAAAATTTTTTGTATTTACGGGAGAATATTTTTCGGTCAAACTCACATCAGATAGAACGGTGCAGTCATAGCTGGGCTGATATTTGTCTTGTTCGTGAGGAGGACGTCTCAGTATTTTATCTCTATCTTGCTTATGCTTGCGTTCTGCTCCCTTTAATTTAAAGACTTTCACCTGACACGAAGCGGCGTGTAAACGCGGTCCTCCTGGCAGCTGTGTCTCCACTTGAATGCGGAAAGGAACGCCTTTTTCGCCACCGTGCTTCTTCGGTGTAAATTCAGTGCTTATGCAATTAACCTATTTACAAGATAAACAAATATCTGTGTAGTAGTCTCGAATAATATTCTATCAAGCTATTGTAAGTCAATAAATATACTTTAGAGAGAAATTTTCTAGATAAAATTTTATAACTCTTCTATTGAACTGTATAACGAATATATTCAGTAAGCAAAATGTTAACAATGTTGACGGATTGACAGCAAGCTATTGTAAGTCAATAAGTATACTTTAGAGAGAAATTTTCTAGATAAAATTTTATAACTTTTCTATTGAACTGTATAACGAATATATTCAGTAAGCAAAATGTTAACAATGTTGACGGATTGACAGCAAGTTTAATAAAAATTAATTTAATTTTTTTACTGTTAACCTACCAATATTGTTAACATTTCGCTATCCGGATAAATAGTGAGAATTCCATCACGTCTGCTGCGAACTACTGTAAAAATGGTAAAAAATAGAAAATATATATTTTAGCGTACTTTGATATACACGCCGACTTCTTTTGTGGGATCCCACATAAACTCCACACTGTTATTGGATGGCAACGGTTGACAGACGTCTACCATGCCATAGCTGAGGGGAACATCAACCTCTAACAATTTCTCCCCCGGTCTAGCGCGTTGCCAGGCCAACATCTGTTCCCGTTCCGTGTATTGTAGCCGCCGCTCGTGGAAGCAAATGCGTATCGTTGACTGAAACAGAAAGGTCGGATGTTTCTACAGAGGCGTTGTAGCACCGTTTGGGCGACTCACATCTTTCGAACGTCGAGGTCGCGCCATGAGCTCACACCTATCGCATTAATTTATACTCGTAATTGCGAATTATTTGTTTCGTGATACCCCAAGACAGATGAATGTAAAAGAATTAGAATTTTATTTGCACAACAATTATCAGCAGAGTTAGTGTCCATTGTTGCCATCCATTTGGCTACTGTATTACATATATAATTTATAGCGTCATAACGAGTTAAGCGACAATTATGTTAATGATTGAAACATTTACATAATATCTTCCACATAGTATTCTTTTTTAAACCATTATTTATTTTATTAGATTTTATAATGAAAAAAACATTACTACATTATTTTACCATTATTATTTTGACAAAAAGGAATTAGTCGAATCGATGTTAGCATGAGCTCGCTCGTTTACCTCACAGAGAGCTACTAAGCGTTTTTTAAGATGCTGCTACCCAAACTTTAGAAGCGTCCAAATGAGCGTTCGGTATTTAAAAGCGTGACAAAATACCTTCAGAATTTTTCCTCGGTAAGCAGACAAATCTCCCAATTTTTTTAATTTGATTTCGTATGATTGCCCTTGGTTCAGATACGTCAGCGTTTCTTCGTTGACTTTGGTGGCGATACTGGTAGCAGCTGCTAAGACATACTGAAAACTAAAGAGAAATCTCGTGATATACAACGCTACTTTTAACTCATATAAAAATTAAAAAATAATCTATTTTTTTTGCTCCATTGAAAACTAACAAAAAATTTTTTAACAGAATAATAAAACAGTAAAAAATTTTTTCATGTTTGAAACTTTTCAGAAATCTTGAAATTTTGCTTATTCTGTCGGTTAAGGATTAAAAAGGGATAAAAGTTACATAATTTCTTATAAAAAAATCTATGATTAAAATTTTTGATATCGTTAATCGTTTAATTATACTGCGATTAAATAGCGTACCGGCAGTCCTCATTCAACTCGTTTCCTTGCTGAGAGGAGGAAACGTGATTGGCCGCGGTCGAAGTCGGCGGGTATTCCTCGTTGGAAGAATACAACAGCTGATGGAGACTTGCGGCGGTTTGGCCATTGTTATTGCTATCAGCCTCGACGGAGCCGACATTTCCATTGTTGGACGGCGCTGTATTGATCGCTCTTTGCGACACGTGATTTAAACTGAAATATAAAAAATAAATATAAAATACAAATACGTAAAATAAAATATGCCAGACCGTCTATACGAGGCCAATCTCGTTGCGCTAGAAAATTATAGAATGTTCCATGGTCAATACCACTCACTATAAGTTAAAGAAAAGTGACGGTGAAACGTTCAAATCTGCAGGCGTTCTCATTCTGCTTTCCGGCACTCGTATTCGCAGTAGAAATTTTCCATTCAATTTCACAAATATAAGCCTGTATAGTTTGTCGCAAAAATACTTATTGCTGTTTACGTATCTTACAAGTTCATCGTCTTGAACATCACATCGGCTTTTGTCGCGATTCCTATGCGTTATACTCGCAGAAATATGATTGCAAGTAAAAAGTTACTTCGATGCATGTCTACGCGAGCGATGTCATCATTCGTCTAAACATTTGTTTCCGATACCAGCGTTTTCTGCGAGTTTACAGATATATATTTTACATAATCTCTATTTCACCCTGCCGACCTTTCCATTTCATCGTTCCACATCGATACGATTGCACGCTGGCGCGGCGGATCCTTTCCGTTTTTCTGTTTATCCCGATGATCAGTCTTGCGCTCAGATAACGAGCACTAATTCGAATAGTAATCTTCTATATGAGCAATGGAAATAAATAATGGTATAATTCAAATCTAATTTTGAAAAACGAAAAAATTTTCCTCCAACAGAGAGTAAAAGTAGATAATGTAAAACTTAATTGTTTTATTACAATATTAATTCATGATTATATGTAAATCAAAATTTTTATATTTAGAAAAATAGAAGTTTAAGATTTGTAAAATGAATGTAGATTGGTACATGTAAAAATTATTTTTATTTTTCTCATTTTTGTTCATGAGACTATATCACTATTTTGTCTGCACAGCTCACAAACAACATTTCTTTTACACGCAATGCATTATCTGTTGCACGAATTCCACTTGATTTTTATGTTTTTGCGTCACCTCAGTACGGGATGAGATATCAATCTCCGATTTATGTTTCCGACGCGTCGTGCGACTGACTACTACTTTACGGAGTAACGCGCGCCGCGCGATAAATTCTCATAAGGGAGTAAGATGTCTGACCCGAGCGAGAACGGTTTACACTCTCGATAGTCGCGAACGGGCGCAACGAGCCTTATCTGCAATCGTGTCTTTGCGGGGGAGCCGCGCGTGGCAAATTCCGCTCGGAATACTTTTTTTTTACCCCGGTCACCCCTGACTCGCTCTGAGAGAGATAATCACCGTCGTGTTTGTTTTGTATAGTCATAATTGTAGTAATGACAGTTACTATTATCAGTATTGTCATTCTACTCGCCTCTCTTATTTGCTGCAAAACAAACAAGAATCCAACTCCAAAAATTAATTAAAAAAAGAGATTATTTTTAACATTACAAAGGGAATGTATTTTCAATTAAATCACTCAAAATTATAAGCGATGAAATTTTGTATTGCACTGTTCAAGCTCATAAAAAGTAATTATAATAATTTAACATACTTAGGGTTATTATGTTGATTCTCTGGCGATGGAGCCTCCTGCTTGAAGACTGTTAGGGACGGCAGAGTAAGGAGGGCTTCGCTGAAACGAGACAAAAATTTTTATCTATGTGTTACCGTGATCTTTAATCTTTTCATGTATTCACTCAACAATGTGACTTAACATTGAAATTATAGAAATTATGGCAGTAATAGAACTTATATGTAAATTTTTAGGATAATCTTAAAATTTGCTATGATTATTTAATATTATTTTCATCTCCCGTTTTTTTTTGAATAATTTTAGAAAATTTAAATAAATTTCTTTTTTCTCCTAATTGCACTTTTTAAATTTAAAGTTTACAATTTTCTTGCAATATTTTATTTTATTGAAACAATATACAAAACAATAGCATATTATTTGCTGTTTTTATTTACTATTTTGTAATAAACACTTAGTAATATAGGGCGATATTTAACTCATAGCTTTTTCTGTTAAATATATTGGTTACATTGACGCAAAACCGTGATCGTGTCATGGTACAAAGATTAGGAATTAACGTCAGCTCATCTTGCAATGTATCAAACTTATGCGCGATAAGAAAAGAATAATTTGAGAACCACTACGATAATGCCATGAGTCAGTAAGGTCAGTGCGAACCGGAATAAACTAGTTCACTGTGCAACGAATTTAATCGGTGTGAAATAATACTGCGATATCGTGTCAAGAATACTACCGAAATATTTATTTGCATGATTGAGGTGACCGATCGTGTTAATTGTGTTTGTTATAACACAAATAAATACTTTAACTTAAAATTTATCACGTGGAAGACTACAATCACAAATCATTAATTCATCATTTCCATGTCATTAAAAAAAAAAAAAAAAAAAAAAATTAAGCAATGTAATTTTGGTAAATGCATTACTTACCCAAATTTCATATATTGGTGCATGCCTTTATTTTTTCTAAACTATCGCTTTATTTACAAATTATTTTAAATTAAATGCAAATAATCTATAACAGATTACTCATAGAAATTATTGTTAAAATTCGCGATTTTTTTTTATATTAAGGTATAAAAGTTTATTTTTTTAACAACTTTAACAAATTTATAGAAATTTTATTGATTTTTTAAAATTTATTTATGACAATTTATTTCAATTTAAATATTGTTATAATTCCTTGAAGTTTTCGATTCGAACGATATTGAACACCTAACTCTGAACAATAGATGATCACGATTGCTACTGACAGTTCGTCTAACGAATTTAACTAACAATACGATGAATTCCGCGACGATTGCAGGTAATTACAGCTCAAAGATCTTAAGAAGTACACCGACATTGTGCCAAGAATAAACCGGTTATATGTACACCCGCAAACTGGTGCGCTAGCCGGTTCCTCACTGGTTCTGCACCAGATGTATTGCGACGCGCATTTTCATTCATGAACGGATACACGTGCCTCTTTTTTTTTCACACATAACTCTCGCCCTCGTATATAATCAGCTGATATGCGCGACTCGACAAATCGACAGTTTAATTCAAATTTTTAATTCTAAAAAGTCACAATTTTCTTTATTGGCGAAATATATTTAGATCGCACGAACTTGCGTCGATGACCAACTTATTGTTACAGTTGCGATAGAAAGGCTGAGAAATCTTTAATCAATTACGAATTATGGTAAATCAAAGTTTCTATAAAAAATATAAAAGTGCACAACGTTTAATCTTTTCATTCATTTACTTTGAATCTGATACATAAACATATGGACTTTTGAACATACGAATTTCTGATATATTTCATGTATATTTTATTACGATAAGACCATTTTGGTCACGCGTTCGTATTTATTCATTCTAAAATTGTCCATGTATGTAAATATAATATTTATTACAATAAAATTTCTATACTATTACGACAAATTAAGTAAATTTATCAAATCGTTAAAACGCAAATATTTAATTACGTGTATGAATTATGTACAAATTGTTCACATATATTCAAATAAAAATTATTGATTATACATAATGCACTACAGTTTACAAACGCGTTGAAATATGAAAGAGATTTACAAGATTCACCGGCTGCGCTCCTTTTTCGTTCACGTTTAGATGCTTCGCGTACACTTGCGCGCGTGCGTGCATGCCACACACCAATACTCGCGACCGCTGCCGAACAGTTTAATTTTCTCGTATATGTCGCCGGTGCGACGTAATGCCAAGAACTGCGGCCAGTTTTAACCGGATTTCTAGATCAACTCGCTTGTCGTTCCGCATATGTTTCAATCTGTCTCGCAGTAGAAGCCTGTGGTATCGACCCTGCTTTTGATAGTAAACGCGTGCTATCGGCAGAGAACTCTCGATGATGGTGTCATCAAGACATTATCGGTATCATAATTAACATTTCGAAAATTTTTATAGAATATTTCAAGACCATCACACCTACGATGCATCTACGATGCATTTTTATTCAATACCGAATTGACTTCTACTTCGTGAAAATTTGATGAAATGGCATCCTTTTTAGTAATCTATCGATTTTCTACGTTTATTATTTTTTATTTGATCAAAAGTAATTGAATTTATGTTTTCTATAATTTTTGCCTCTATTTACCTCATAGTGTAAGAGGCGACAGCAGTTGCGAGATCAGATGCCGCGAGTGCGGATAACGATCCATCAAAATCAGCGGCAAGGTGCTCCGCGAGTTCTTCCACTTGCGTAGACCATCCTTGACCAGAGCCATTGCTTCCGATAGATCCTGAAACATAAATCCATAAGTTTGCCTCCGTTAATCACGTTCTTAAGTTTTTCTTCATATTTGCCTTCGCTTAGCGTTACGTTAGTGTCGCGCGGTAAATTACGGATACATCGGAAAAATTTTTAAACACATTACAGCTCTTATTTTATATACTTGTTTACTTTATATAAATAATTATAGTGACGAGCAATGGACAATTTTCAATTTTTACGAAAATAGTGACATATATCGGACTTTTTTTATGCTGTGAAAAAAAGAGTTCGAGCAAAGGATTAATATAAAATTTAGTCATTTCATCGTGGTGTCTTTTTTCTGTAAAAAAATTTTAAGTATGTCTTGCTAAAATAATCGTGTACAAAAATTAATGATTGAGATCACTATGCTTTGCTTCGTCATCATTATCGCATTTGTGTCGCTCTCTTTTTCCACACTATGCGCGTTCAGAATAATTAGGACGCAGTATGAAACTCTTCTCGCATTTGCTATCGTACCGCCTTGAGCACCGTAGTAACCGACGTGAAGTTGATGATGCATCGTGATCGGCCTATCTCTCGGCTCCTGAGCGCCGTGACGGCGCCGGTTCTTGGTAGCGATGGGGGGATAATGTCGACTCTGCAGCAGCGACACCCTCGATCTATCGACTTCACACCACTTCATCCTATTTCGACCGCGAGAATCACACCCGGGCAGGAACACACTATCAAAAGCTCACTCACTACGTGCGTGCACCTTCACGAAGTAGCCCGCCAGTCTGGCGAGCTAGTATCGGGCTCCTCTCTCTCTTTCTCTTTTTCCCTCTTTTCCTCTTTTCACAGCTAATCTGCGTGATACATTGTGCATGTGTGCGTATTCGAGTTATCAGCTACGAAATGACCACGTGGGTGAAAAGGCGTCGGACGTAAGAAGACGGGGCGCAGAAGTTTGCCGATCAGTCTTGAAGAGATCCCCAAAGTGATGTCACTCAATCACCGCTGAACCTTGACCGCTAATCGACAGTGGCATTATCGTACGCGAATATCACTTTGGACAATTACGGCGCTCTTTTATATTTGTTAACGACGAGCTTTCCTAAATACTTCGTGCAAACAAAATTTAGCGGCGATATATATCGTGTACTTGTCAAAAGTTATTGCATTGTATCGATATTAAATCAACGAATTGTATGTCAAATTGTAAAATCAACAATTGTACGTAGAACTTTTCAATAAGCGCAATCTACTTGCATTATTGCTGGATGTGAAATGCGTAAAAGTACTATAAATCATCTAGAGACAGAAAAATCATTTGCAAAATTTATATTTAGTGCAGCCTGTAAATTTACAGAAATTTAAGTCTTTAAAGAAATTTAAGTTTTTAGAAACTTGAAATTAACAGGAAACAAAATAGATAGAAAAAGATCCGAAATATTAGAGAGAGTAAAATGGAACTCATAGCTACGACAGTGCATGAGTGAGGGGGCCGTTTGGTCACGACCTTTAAGAAGATATATCTACGTTAACGGCTACATGATAATGATGATCGACTTCGCGCCATTGCACATTTACAAACAATATACTTTTCATGTTTTATACCGATGGAAAATATTTTTCGCGACAAACAAGTTTCGAGACCATTGTTAAAATTGAAATTTTCGCGACAAACAAATTTTAAAACCATTGTTAAAATTTAAATTTTCTCGTTGAAATATCCGTAAACTAAATTTCACATTTCCTTTGATATTTACCTATTGTTTTCAAAAACGGCAGTTTTTATAAGCGCATTTATTTAATTTTACAAAATATAATATAGATTTTTTCTCAATTTTTGCCAATCTAGAAATTGTAGGAAATTAAAAATTACTAAATTATTTTGTTATCGACTATTTCAATATGATTTTGACATAAACGGTGAACGGAACTAGCAACTTATCATTGTTCTTGATCGCTGTAACAATCTCCGACTCGTTGCTTTTCGTAGAAACACCTCCACTAAGAAGAAATATGTAGAGACCACATTCCTCAAACTTGTTTATTTTTTTATTACGGCAGCTGACCGATATGACGCGCAAGTGAATTATCGAGTCCTGTCTACAGCTGTTGCGAGTACACTGACAATTTTTATTTTTTGATGGAACTGATGCGCGAGCACCATACTGAAAAATCTGCTTCTTCAAATTCACATAGCATCGATAAGCACTACTAATTAAAGATTAAATAATTGATCGTGTGTGGATTAGACTGCACGCAATTCTTAGCATGTAAACATTTGAGAATAGGTATATGAGAAATACCAACCATCTCTTCTGACATGTTTCTTTTCGAGTTCCGCGATATGTTGCAACGGTTCCGTGGAGCGACGTTTCAGATTGTTCTGTTCACAATTCGGGGATGATCCGATAGGCGAGAGTTGTTGCGGCGAGCTGCCGTTCAAGTGCATCTGATCACCGACAGTCGGTGAATTTTTCGGTGAATTGTGCTTATCTTGCCATAAAGAATTTTGTGGACTATGATACCCCAATGTTGTAGTCTGCAACATTAATATTTCGCAATTAGAAAAGAGAGAAATTGGCCGAAAAAATTCTTTTGGAAAAGAAATTTTACTTCTTAAAACTTTAGAAGTGTCAAAGAAGTTAAATAACATTGTCATTTCTAATTTATTTCAAATTGGAAGAAGCATTTACGAGTGTAATTTATCATAATAAATCACATTTGTTGATCATTATTCTACGCACCTGTTGAGAGGCGGTTACGACGTCGCATCTACTCGGACGGGCCGGCGACAGTTGTTCGTACGACGGAGACGTGTTGGTGAACCACATTGCTCCGTTCAGAGTTTCCGCGCCGCCGTCCATCATGAGTTGCAGCTCCATTCAACAGCTTTCGGTCTCAGAACGCACGTGATCGGTGGTATCACCTATAGCTTATGTACTGCGACACTGACGGGTTCGTTTGCAGCGATTTCCGGGCAAGACGAATATTAGACGAATATAGCAAAGACGAAAAGTTAATCTTAGATCTCAGACCTACGGAAAATGTCTTCGACCGTTCTTAGAGAGACTCCGTCAGCGAGTACTAATTCCCTAACGTGAAAAGATTCCTCTCTTCGGAGATGAGGAAACGCAACTTCCTACGAGTGCTACGATTTTACTCTTTATATGTTAGATGATACGATTTTATTCTTTATATGTTATATGTATGTATAAAAAAAAATTTCTCGTGATTCCTCGATGACGAGTCTGTAAGAGGCGACAAGTTCACGCTGATCTCAGATCTCAGATCGACGATCTTCGTCCCGGGATGTCTCTCTCTAGCCGCGAGGAGCACTCATTTCACCGCGAGTGCTCGTACGCGGGTAGTGTTGTGCGTGGGTACCCCCTCGGCCCACAGATCTTCGTCGATGTGCCCGGAAATACACGGTACATCACCCGACCGCCGGTGGTTTTCAGGGCCGAGTACGCGCGCTGGTGTTTCGCCCTCTCTTAGAACATCACGAAGAAGCTGTTGTACAATTTCTTGATGCCAGTGGTCTCGCGCTGCCGGTGCGTTTCCAAGAGTGCGCAGCCTCGCGACTTGAGTGACAAAAAACGCGAAAAGACGACGAACGCGTCCTCGAATATCATTGCCACGCCTTGGCTGCAACGCATCTTGTTCTTAATTCTGTCGGAGCCTTGCTGTCCGTTTCGGCGAAGAATCTTCTCCTGCGAATAACAAATGCTTATTTTCGGAATAAAAGTGCTGACCAATCGCTGATTATTTCATGTTTGACATTCGAATGGATATGCTCAGATAACGATTCTCTTGCTACGTTTCTGTTTATTAAAATTGAAACTGCGATTATTTAAAGTGTTGATTACTATGTCAAAGTTAATTATATTGAAATTATCGTATCAAAACACGTATAATTTTCACAATAAATATGTGCAATTATTTAATGTGTTTAAATTACATCAAAATATACAGCATTTAAATATTTGCAAATGAGACAATAATGTTAATCGTTAAAAAGTTTTGCACTACAAAATATAAAGGATTATGAATATATGACAATTTCAAACAAACATATTCAAATTATTTCCTCAAATCGACGGAATACTTTAATATCGCAAATATTTCATGCATAATTCATGATTTATTCACACATGATTTATACTTTAAAATCGCATTAGTAATTTCATCTAATGTTCGATCTAATATGTCCGTATTCCGTGATTAATAGCGTGTCGATTATAATATGCTTTAATTGTAAAAAATTATTGGTAAAAATTGTTGGTTGTATAAATATTTCCGGGAAAAATCAATTGAAACTATAATCGATGCAAAAACCACATTATGAACTTCCCTGATGATTTATATAATCTGGTTTCATTAATTATCTGATATTTTTAAAAGTTAATAGATAGCTTACAATGATTTCACGATGTCGTGAAACGACATACGAGATTGCGTTACGAGATTGCAAATTTTAGATTTTCTCTTAAGAACACTCCATATATTTATGTAATTTTGAATATTTTGCTAACCTTTTTCTACGTTTTAACGAGCGACGTCTTCTCTCTGGTGTGTCTCGTCTCCCTCGCAAAAACCTACTCGAAAAAGATATCGTCTTCGTGGCGAAGAACGGAAGAAGTAAATGTCAGTTTTGTAGATCCAAAAACATTCCCGAAATAGACGGGTATCCGTGTGATGCGACACCTCGATTATCTTATCAAGATCTCGTGGTTGAAAATTGTGAACAAGTGACTCAAAAGCTTGCACTTTTTCTTACACTTGAATCTGAGTTGTGTACCGTGATTAATTCTTCATTTATTGGAAAATGGCGGACGAAGCGTCGAAGACAAGAGTAATTCTTTTCAAACGGGAGCTGCTTGCTTCTCGTAAAAACTCGAAAGACTCCAATTAGCAGGTGTCTCCGAATCGCGTGACAAGGCTTGACGTCACGATATCTCGATCGCTTTTTAACGACTATAGCTCACACACTGGATAGTGTCTTGGGTATCGGAGGCCCTCGCCTGACCGTTATCACAACATTTTCAGAATCCTTCGCTCCATGTTGCCGTTCAAAATAAAAATCCGGGCCAGGGAGAGATAAACGAGGCCTTTCGTGGCTGACGTCAGTGGTGTCTCGGGTTTCGTTCGCCGCGTTCCCCAAAAAATCTTTACGGCGGCGGAAGAAGGTCTGGTCCTTCAGGAAGAATCAGCAGCACGAAAGCTCTTCTGGCGGGACCAAAGGGACTTGACCCTCTCCACAATCACCCGCGTCTTTCTCCTTTTCAGGATCGTGTTCCTGCCGTTACTCCACTACAAAGAGACACTACCAGAGTCTTTCGAAAAGCAGCAGCCAATAGAAATGGGCCATTCAGTCGTCGAGAGAGTCAAATGTAGTCAAAAATATCTCCCGATCTTCAAGATGATGATTCCCGATAACAGAATAGCAATCTTATCTTCTTGTGTCAATGAATACTTCGTTGTAATCTTTAAATTTATTCACCACGGCGATGTCTTGATTTCACTGCTTGAATTTTGCAAGATGTTTTCCTTCGAGAGCTGTTTTCCGAATAATATCGCAATCCACTGTAAATATTCACTAAAAATCCACAGGCAATTAATCCTTCCTATCCTGATACTCTTGTTGGGTTCTTATGAAAAGCAGTTTCTGCAGGAAGAAAAGCAAAGTCCGGCTGGCAAGACGGTAGCCGATGGATTACTTGACGGTTTCAACGCAAACGCTGGAATGTCCGCGGGTGATCCACTCCAATCGTGCCTCAAGGAATTAACAACTTGGCCAATGAGCTGCACTCTCGAGGGTCGACTCTCAATTGGAACCACTCAGTGCTGATCAACGAGACGCGATCCTTTATCCTCCAACGTTGCCTCGTGTTGATTACGTTGTCTCGCGGATTCACAATTGTCACCTGAGGATCTCAATGTATTGAGGATTCTCGTTGCATTGCGGATGACTGAAATTTCTGATTTATCAGCTGCAGCTCCGCGCTCGCTTCCGATAGCCTCCTAATTTATCTCGGAAAGTCCGTCCTCTATTTTATCTCCCAGCTGCAGACGTTGCAAGTTCGAAAAGGAGAGCAGCTTCGAGTAGCTTATTTGTGTCGGTTATCAGTTGTGACGTCACGATGTTGATCAGCCAGCTGCACGTATCTTACGATTTAAATGCTTTTGTGGAAAGTATATTGTACGAAAATCGCGAGTCTTGCTTCCGAGACGTTGAAAATTTCCACGGTCATCTACGGAGATCAGGGTCCACTCCGGAATGGAACTGTTTGACGATACGATGCGACGACAGCTGCAGTAGTGTGCAACTTGGCGTAGTTCGCGACTGGCAGTCGACGGCTACGACTGCCAGCGTCGTCTCGACAGACACGAGCGACGAGTCTGCTTGCCGCGCGGATTAATTAGTTTTCGAAACGTTATCTCTGATATCGTGGCCTTTCGCGCGGCGCGACCTCGAAAGCTCCTCCTTCTGCACGCTGGTCTGTGAGAAGATGATTTTGTCTCTTTTCTCTTTTGTTTCGCTCGCGTTTTCTGCCGAATGCCCGCGAACGTCACGACGCGGTGCCGGTATGTCTGTCGTCGTTAGCACTGCCACGTGCCGGCTTCTCAAAGAATGCCTCTCGAGGACGTTTCTCGGCTCGACTTCCTGCTCGACCGTTTGCTCAGAAAATCTAGCGTTGTTTGCTGTATACGTTCTACGTTTTCCAATTTATCGCGAAATTTTCCGATTTGTAAGAATCTCTTCAGCAACTGCCACGCTTGACGAAGGAAGTCTGAAACAGTAAAAGTGATATTCATGATCTCACTACCGAGAGTGAAAGAAATTTGGATAAGAGGATTGTAAAAATATTTATTATATTTCGGTTTCTGCTTGTATTATCACTTTTTTTAAATACAGCGTCACATTAAATTATAATATGTTGTATTAAAATACATTTGTCAGCTGAAAACTTGAAATTTTCGCCGTAAGATCCATTGTTCTAGTAAACCGTCTCTTCATGGAGTGTTGGATAAACACGTTATCGTCTTCCTCATCTCGTAATTTATGGTCACGACTTCTTCACGCATCACGTCCACCTCTCTTGTTCCATGTTCGACTTCTTTCATGAACAATCGAGTAGCTTTCCTCCGGAATGGATCAGCTGTAGTTTCGTTGATCGATGTCAATCCGTTGGGTCACCGTTGCGAACTCGTCATTCGTTGCGAATCAAGCGATTCTTAGAGCGCGAACGCACTTGCACACTATCAAAGAAAAAGTCGAAATTCTGTGGATTTTTTTACGAAAATGATATAACGATGATGATTTTCGCCATCGTTTGTTATAATGTGTGAAAATCACCATTGTGTGTTATATCGTTTTTATGTCGTCCATCAATGAATTAGATGTATCAATAACTACTTCATCTTTTTTCGTTTTCATGGTTATATAAAATAATCAAATAATTTTAAAAATATAGTATATTTTTTACTGCAAAATATAAGAAGATTTAGCATTACGTAATATTTATGTAACTGCGGCGAAATAGCAATCTCTCCCTCTCTCTCTTTTACTTAAAAAAAAATTTTGATTGTGTAATAATATTAGCGAGTCACTTAATGGATTGTTTTGAATATGGCAGATTTCTTTCAAATTAAAGATTACTTTGCTCGCCTGGGTTTATCACGACAAGCTATGACCTAACGCATAATAAATGAACTTATGTGATGATCGTCATTATTTTTCTTTTGAAATGCAAAAATCCCCGAAGACAGGAAATATATCTATTTGCGCCAATCGTTTTGAATTATAATGCTAGCAATTATAAGAAATTAGAAGATTGGCGTGAAATTACAGCTAGCAAGAATAGCTTTAAGTCGCTAATTTAACGTTTAAGTATTTTACTATTAAATACTTAAGTAAAATTTATAATACTTGCTATAATTTTGTAAAATTAATTAATAGTTATATAAAATTTAAAGTAAAATACTTAAATTTACATAAGTAAAAAGTTAAATTATAATTCTGGCTCTAATTATTATTCAATAATACTATAAAATAAAAGCTATTACTATTATTGGATATATATCCAATCATGAACTGTTGTGTAGATACAATTTTATTAATAAATGGAAAAGGAGCAATTGCCACCCAGCTCGGCTCGTAATAACTTAAATTTACATTTTAATAAATCTTCAATCGCTTTAATAGAAGAAATTGCGATCTCACAGGGAAATCGTTATATATTTCATAGCTTAAATTTGATTGATGTAATTTTAACGCGTCAGTGTCAAGGAGCTCAAACGAGTTCGACTGATGTTCTTATTGACTTATAGCAAATAACGAAAATATAATATTAATATTACATGTACGAACTACTGCTTGATGATTTGAAAAGGCGTAATATCTATTTACAGGAATGCGAATGACGCGCTCCGCCGAGGAGTGTTAGTCGCTGACGTAACAATGTCAAACAAATGTTCTCTTAATTAATTATTATCGTCTTCCAGAAACCGCGTTGTGTACTCTCAGGTGTCATTAAACCGTATTATCGATCGAATTGTACATATTAAGTCGAGTGACAACACTCGTTTAATGTCCGCCGAATTTTATCGATACAATAAATGCATATACTTTTGTTGCCGCAATATTATAAGACTTAGTTTATCAGCGTTATATTTTGACGAATTCTTCGTTGATCCTCGCATATTATCAGCATCTCGGTGAGAGATAATTGCAAGCTTGCCTGTGAACCTGCCTGGGAAAACCTCAAGAGAAAAAAATTGCCGGTAATTATTGCCACGGAAGAACATGATTATTTGCTACTGAATTAAACGAATTGCCGACATGGCACTAAGCTGAACGACTACTCGCGTAAATCACGTCAGTGATTTACAATGTGCAAAGAGTTAATTGTACCTATTTTATATTGAATAATGAACGTTGACGGGCTCGCAACGTCCGAGTCTGTTTTACAATTACCATCAATTATGGATATGTGTCGGAAAAAGTAAATTTTTGATGAGCAATTTTACACGAATTAATTTTTCGTACATAATAATGGCCAATACTGTGAAAAAATTAGCTGAATTTATTAACCAAATTTTATATTGTAATTCGTTCAATCTTTTCTCCTGTTTTTTATAAAATAAAATTAAGGCAGTTTCGGGTAAAAGAAATATCTTGTCTAACGATCAAGCGCTTCAGAAGTTGCTGCTTTGCTCTTGAAGAATATACTTTGCTATCGAAAGCGAGATAAAGAATATACAGAAATGATTTTCACAATCTTCGGGGAGTGATGGTACGTCACGCTGTGTGACAGCAAACACAAGTGTTAATTCGCCATGCACACTAAGAAGCGGCAGCAGATGCGAACGCACATGGACGCGCCCGGAACGCATACGTGCGCGTCAAACCGTCAAGGTCACGTATGTACCAGGAGTTATGCTCGAACGCACGTTCATACCACGTGTAGTCTTTTGCGCCGTCCTGCTTTCGATTGAAATTACAAAACCGGTTGTAACGCACAGGTATGTAAGCTGCTGGCGCGCGACCGACGAATTAAAGAAATAATCCGCCGTCGCGCGAAATAAAGATCTCAGAAATAATTCGCTTCATGAAAACATTATATCGGAAAACGCGGATTCAAGTAACGAGTAGATTTATCTCTTCGGATATCGTTGAAAGGATATTATATTGCTCTCGATATATTAACGATTCACACAATTTTTTTTTAACGGAACGGATTTATTTCTTTATGACTATTGATATGAATATATGCAGAATGCATTACGCAAGTGAGATAATGTATCATAAAAATGTCATTATAATGCCATTTACATGCATAGATAACACAATTCATACGAAAAGTCATCACAGCAAGAACGACAAACATACGGAAGACGTCAACAACGAAATATATGCCTCGCTTCTATTTGCCGTCTCTTTTGTTCAACTTTGTGGCGTTAACATCTTCAGTTATTCCCGGAAATTGCGATGACCAATTGTCCATGCGACCACTTAGAGAGTCATTATCTTTCACAATAGACTCGCGTCGAATTTGTGACTCATTCGCGGCTTCTGCGAGCGTCGATTTCTTCCACTGCTTGCCGGCATTCTCGTTCCAGGATTCCGTCCCAGACGCGATATCGATGGTTCAGGCCCGGTAGAGTGTGCAATACCGCTTTGGAGCCCAAAACTCCGACGCTCCGATTAGCCGTACCGTAAAAGATCCGCGTGACTCTCGAGTGCAGCAACGCCATAGCGCACAAAGGACATGGCTCCATTAGCAAGAACACCCAATAACCCGTGCAGAGATACGGTCCGCATTTCTCCGTGTCACTTCCGCATTCTTCCCTCTCAGATTTGGCGCCATTATTTCTTCGACCTTTCTGCACGACTTGCGTCTCGAGGGGCGTTTGAACCGGAAACGGTAGCGAGGCTAGAGATCGTGGATAACAAAGCGGCGTTTCCTCTTCGTATCTTCTCTTGATTCTTTTTAACCGTCCCTTCGAGTTCTCACCTTCAGTCGTAGCGCACGAGTCTGCCTTCTCGTCGCCGAGCGATTCCTTTTCGTGGATAACTGAGCTTTCCGTTTGCTTCTTCGTGGCACTATCGCCACCCTCGTCATTCAATTGCCATGCACCGCCGCCGTGAAGCCTGGCAACAAGATCCACCGCCAACATGGCAGCATGCCACATAGGATGTCGATCGATTCTCGCGGCGGACACCGCCAGGATTCTTCCATCCTCGGGATCGACGACCGCCGCGGCGCCGGTGCAACGTTCGTCGCCGATCGCCTCCAGCCTGGCAGCTTCTATTACTAGCAACATAATCCGCTCGATCGCGTCCAAGCAATTCTCATCAAAGATCGAGCCGTCAATCAGGCTTTCGATCGTCTGGTCGGGATGGAAATTTACCGACCAGATCTTGGCAGCTTCGCCGGCTTGCGACTTCGTTCTTGGCGCCTTGGCTGGAACTTTTGTCACCTGAAACTTGTCCTCCAATAAGGAGAGATCAAATCCTCTTTCTTTCAACTGGTTCTTAAGTTGATCTTCATCGAGAGGAATGCCATCGTCATTTGCTCGTGATGAATCGCTCGAGCAAAGGGGAGCTAGAAGCAGCTTGCCATTGGAACAACGCTTCAGATGAGCGAATCCTGGCAAGACAGCGGATATACTTTGGATCGCTGTGGAGGTGTCCTTCCGTTGCTTCAAGACGCCTACATAGACTTCTTGTAGCGCTAGGGCTTCCGTGAAATCCGAGCCCAATATTGGTCTCGCGGTCCAGCTTCTAGTTGTAGTCTCCATTCTGCTCTCCTTGATGTTCTTCGGCGATACCATCTTCCGGCCTGAAAAGACGCTGCCTTCACTTTTTGATAGAAGATTCCTCGGCGATGATGTTTTGCGACGCGTCGCTCTATCGTTATCACACACTGAGTAGAGACTTTTACTTATCTTTAACATTATTTCTTTATTTTTCAGGAATTATTTTTTTCTTTCTTACTTCATTACACGACGTTACTATTCGTAAATTCATTATTCAAGCATGATAAATATGTAGTTTAAATACTATACTAATTTTTTTATCTACAAATCATGCTGCTTCTTTGACATTTAAATAAAATTGTTTATATTGTGTAATAAAAATTATTGCACGCGTATACAAGTATAGCTTTACACATGAAATTGGCGCAACTGTTTTTATTTTATGTTTTAATATTCGGCACAGCTATTTAACGTTATGAAACTCTATTTTAAAGTTTAGTACATTTTTCTTGTCTGTGTGATTAGGTACAAGGATTTTCTGAGTATCTACATTTTAATTTGCTACACAATAGCTAAATCTTTGAACAGATTTCTGTATAAAAAATATAAAGAATCATAAATTTCGTCGCAAAACATGGCGAGAACAAGAATAATCGACATTGAAATGTTTCGAAATATCAAACGATTGCGAGAGTGTCTTAAGGACACTTTCACGGCCTTAAATATCAATGAGATTTCGACGAGAATAAAAAAGAGAGCGGAGATGATCCTCCGCCACCGGCGCGAAAATTTTAATATCATAATCGAAGCTACTCCGCAATGCATCTTCTAAGGAGAGTAGAAGCGATTTTAAATTGCTGTCAACGTGGGCCACGGCCGGATCGATTGTCAGAGTTAGACGCAATTATATGATATCGCCGTTTGCGCGCGAGAAATAAGCAAGGCGTCGCGTTAAGAAGTTCGAAGTTCGAGCCAAAGTTTCCTTTAATTTCGATTGTATGATAAACAAGCACAAAACTTGGCTGTTAATCACCAATCGCAGTGAACTTAGCAATTATCATTATATCATAAAAACACGAAATGCGCGATACATGGAAATCTTTGATTCTCATACAAACATTTTTGAATCCATTTTAAGAAATATAATATATAAATATATGAAGCGATAAATATATATAATTGAACAATAAATATTTATAAATAAGCATCAAGAATGCGCGAGCATAAAACTTATATAAAAAATGTCAAGATTGCTAAGAAGAGTGAATTATTTAAATTAATAAGCGAATTATAACCGCATAGAAAAATTCCTACGCAAAGGTCTTTGCTAGTTGTGTAATTCACTGTTCTTGTGTGTAGTTTATGAATTGCTATTGAAAACTGTTGATTCGCAACGTCCATCGCGTCATCAATCGATCATAAATAATATCCAGCAAATCTTTACGCAAAATCTTGATTTTCCGAGAAAACTACATCTGAATAAGCAGCGCATACTAACACGTTGCTGGTGATAGACCTACTTTGCACGTTATATCAGCTGTCTGATATCTCTTATGATACCGTAATATACATTTTTCATTAGCCAAACTAAGACTTGGATTTATTGCTTAAACTTGGAAAAACACAAATTGAAAAAAACTGTTGCGCATTTTTACGATAAATGTTTAAGTACGTTTTGTTTTTTAGCAAAGAATACTTGAATTCAATTTTTATCTTCTGACTTTTATGAAGTACGCTCTTTAATCATTTTTACGACGGTCTCTAATAACAATAGCCGTCATCATCATTTGTAGTTTAATCTGTTTTGCGTTCTTCAATAACAATGTTTTCTTCCGTCAATTATTGTAATGTGTATTAACACAATTTATGATAATGCTGTTTAAGCAAACATTTCGCGAAAAAGTAGAATACCGACACGCCAAGAAGGAAATATGCATAAATTATTTTTACTTGTCATTGCGATAACTAAAACGTGATAATTAACGTAAAATGTTTATTTACTGCAATACTTCAATTACAAGAGAAATTAAATCGACCGAAATTAATCGATGAGATGGGATTTTGTTTCTAATTGAAACACAATAAACTTTTGTCTATTTTTGCATTGTATTCGAATCGAAGTGATTCGAAAATTTTCGCAAATTTTCGCAAATGCAATATTCTGGCACCAATCGCACAAACGCATTACGTTTGTTAAGATGGCGTTCGATTGTATATTCACGAAGCGTGTTCCTTATATAACAGAAAACGAACAACAAGCGAAACCCGCTTGACATCTTAGCCGCGCCGTCAATGTACCATGCGTCGCGACGCGCATTATTTCCGCGGAAATTTTCCTTTTCTCTTTTCCTCTTTTCTTTCGCGTAAGATCCACTTGCTGTAGCTTATTCGAACGTAAGCGGGAAATCGCACACGGCGACTTCGAGGGATCGAGTTCGAACGGCAACATGTCCCCCGTTGGCCTTGAGCCGTGACGTGTCGCATGAACTTTGACCGTTAATTGTTAGCGTTGCGATGTCCATAAACGCTCTGAAGCGACGCAAAGCGTCGATCCGTCGCGTCTGCGACGCGCCGTCCCGACGCCACGTGTTCGTCGTGCGCGCGCACGTATCTCACTCGAGAAATTCTTACCTGCTGCTGCTGCTGCTACTGCGACACAAAATGTGCTCCAGTTTTTCCAAATTTTTCCTCAGTCTCGATGGTCGAATGTTCGTCGAAGTTCAATGAAAATCAAAATCTTCAAACGCTGCGATTTTGCGTTGCTGATCACGTCACGTAACGAGTGAAATGCACGTGAGAATTGCACGTCGAAGTGCTCCGTTTGCGTCGTCGCGACGGCTCGTGTCTCTTTGTGGTATGCAGCATGTAGCTGTTTATCAGCAGGTCTACGATAGCGACGCCTTCTGCCGGCGAGATGAAAGACTTCGCCAAAAACAAGGACAGTCGGCCTCGGTCGTCATCGTCAGTTTCGCAGATTTTTCTTTTTTGTGTGTGAACACCGAAATTCGTAGCGAGTCGCTCATGGTCGCTGAAATAGAATTTCGAAAAGGAGATTCATTCAATACAAATATCTGATTTGTAATGTGGCAGCACGGGTTGCATCCGCAACATTGCATTTTGAAGTTCTTATGAAGATAGAATATATCAGTAGTTTTTAACAGTTGATTTTTTTATTGTATTATTTTCTTTAATAGTTTTGAAACGCTTATTGATAACAAAATAAAAAAATTTTGCTTAATAATTAAAATTAACATTCATTATGAGAAATATATTTGATATATTGACTTATATTTAATATATTTGACATATACGTGACATTGTATATGTCATTATGAAAATTATTAAATGCAAATAACAATAATTTAAGGTTAATAATGATGTAGGTTTCTATAAAAAGTTTCTTATATAATTGACTAAACTATAATTGAGATTAATTAATTACAGTTAGTTACATTTTTCATGATTTAATTATAATTACATTAATATTATAACATAACATCATGCAGTTTTTATAAACTATATTTATTTAAATTTTAAATATTTTTTATATACGTTGAAAATCATATTTAATCATTTCTCTTGTAATACGTGTGATAAATCTTAACAATTTTATGGACTTCATGCGGATCATTTATTTTCTGCAAATAAATCTGATAACATGATAGTAACACTGCGGTATTTGCACTGCTGATGGACAAGCTGACTGCAAGCATGTCTACAAGAGGTTTGAACACGTGAACACACATTCACTTAAAAGAACTTTAACGTAATCGCGCGGTATGATAAACATTTACGCGTTGCGATATTTTAATGATGATATTGTCATCACGTAACCCATTTTGATTGCTATGATAAAAAAAAATATGAATTGAAGAAATTTATCACAGAATATTAGACGCGAAACAGTTTTGATTCATATTCATATATTTAATTGATGTATATTTTATTTATTATTTATTTTATTTATAAGTTACATAGTTTATATAAGAAAGTGTGATGATACATATTATTAATATAACTATAATTCACTAGCGGATCCTGATGTCGATAATAAGGGGGGTTTTGACCTGCTTTAATGTATTTTTTACCAAGATTTTTGAAACGGATCCAGCAAAATTGATTTTTTTTTAACTTGGAAGGGGGAGGTTTTAACCCCAAAAAACCCCGCCCCCAGAATCCGCCAGTGCTATAATTAAACGAAAAAAAATTAAATAAAAAAATAAAAATGATTGTAATTAATTTAACTTATTGAATATACATTATGAGTAATCCATTTTATTATACAAACTATTGTCGAATATATAGTGTCCTAAAAAGGAAACAGTATAAATTTAAGTCTAGACGATATATTTAAAAGGATTGCAGACAGTGCTTACTTAGATGTTCCTTTAATTTATTTTTAGAAAAAATATATTAGATTTATATATACTCTATATAATATACTATATACTTTAATAATTTTTTTAACATTAAATTTAATTATATGTGTGTATGTGCATTGTCAACGTAAAACATCGTGAGATCATCGTTGCACATATCACGATAATACATGCATAAGTATAAAAGTAGTTTACCTTGATCGTACAATAATAGTAAAACTAAGAAAAACGCAGAAATATTGCTATAAATTTTTACAATAATTTTACATGTTCCTTGTTAGAATAAAGTACAATATTTATTTCTATAATTGCAAGCGCAAATTAATATTTGATATAAATGTATAGCCATATACACGTATACAGCTATCGCACATTTGGCTTTCTATTATAATATAACTCTGTTGTATTATACAATATCACATTAGCAAGATTTCTATTTTACGAGAAATTTGCATAGGTTTCGAAGTACTTCAAATATGCTTCTGCGGCGTCATATAGATATTCCAGTTGTTCCTATAAATAAATTTAATAAAATAATTCTGACTCGACTTGAGCATATTTTAAAATTTTTTATAATATGTATATTTAAGTACATGATATTTAAAAATAATATTTTTAAATACACAATAGTATAATTGACTTTGGTTTTTATTGGAACTAAAAATTAATAAAACCTTACCAAAGATTGAACAAAATCTGATCTTGACCGTCTAACCGCTCGCACTGCTAAACAAACATCGCACTCCCTTTCGACGGCCATTCGCTCCAACAGAAAACTCAACGCTAGATAGAGACCGCATCCAGTTACTCCATCACTGTAAAATAATTTTTTTTGCTTTTCGACGAATGTTTTGCGGAATATTTTTTTAAAAACATAGATTTCATTAGTTGCTAAAGATTATTTTACATTGGATCGTTTATTGTTGAAGGATTATTTGTTTAGAAATAAGGAAATATAAAATATAAATACGTCATTTTTTAAGAAAGACATAAAACTTTAAATTATGAGAAATTTTAACATTTCTTTGAATTTTTGATAATAATTTAATAATAAAATTTTTACTGGCAAAGCGTGACAGTAGGTCCATCGCCTCTTGCGATTCTTTCCGTGGCTTGCCAAAAAGTTACCATCGACATAACTGATGGCAGTGGTTGATCCTTTCCAGGTTTCCACTCCGTTAAACACAATATAGTGACAAATTGTTCTCTCGGAGGTTTCTGCAACACGAAACGTTATCGTCTTCATTGAGTTGTCAATAACAAATGAATGAAAAATATCAAATAATCAAATCGAATCTACCTCAGAATTATCAACGAGTAACAATTTTTTTGATGTATAATATTCCAATTCCACAGTGTCCTTTGTTGTAATGTTTAAGTATGGCGTTGGTGTAAACTCGTCGCTCATAGGAACGATTGCACAACAAGTCTGAAAATTCAAAAATAGATATTTATATTTATCTCTACAGAATAATATTTTTAATTAATTAATTATTACGATCTCGATATATGTAACATAGAAATTAACTATTTCTTATCTCAGTTGATTTACTTCAACTAAATGATTAAACGCGAAAAAAAACAAATTTAAATAAAAATATTTTGTAAATTTCTGTTTATACCCTGCAAATATGTTCACACTGGATTGATAAAGATACATAGAGATATGTAGAAAATATTTGCATACAGGATCTTGAAGATCAGGCGGTTGTAACATAAGAATAAGTTCCACTTTGAATTCGGCAATCATCCGCCAGAAATCGTTAATCGTTGATGGCATAGGTAGCTGTGTGGCTATATACTGATTTTGAAGTTTCACTCCATCTACGTACACGGCAGATAGATAATCGCTGTCCTCATCCGATGTCGGATATCTTTTCAAATACACTCTGCTGACTTTATCTGCATAATAAAATTAATTTTTTCTTTATTTTTATTCTGACAGTTCCATCAAAAGGATAGCCTTGATAGCAAAATGTTAGCAATATTGGCAGATTGACAGCAAAGTTGATCAAATTTACGGTCAATCTGTCAATTTATTATTAATGTCAATTTATCGTTAATTACGAACACTTTAGGTTTGTTTTCTTTATTTTGTGGTTAAATAATATTGTATTTCTTATGTTATATTTGTTTGGACTTAAAGACTTCGTGAGATAATTTTCATGTAATTAGGATATTTTCGAACCTGAAATCAGTTCTGGAAATCTGTTTTTGGCACGATTACGCTCTGATAATGGATATGAAACCGTCACTTGCCGTAGAGCTTCGTTCTGCCACGCAGTATTTTGTAGTCTAAAAATTAGGTAGTTTTATGTTTTTGTTACATTATTAACACAAGGATCGAATGCTATAATAATTACGATATACCTTTGCTGTTGAACTAATAGTTGTTTCTTTAATTCATTGATTCGTGTTGGTAACATATTACATGGCAATGCGGTCGGAATGGAAAGCAAACATTCCACCAATGCTAAATGCGCCAAAAGATATTGCTGCTTATTATCTACCATGTTCGCTCTTTCGCTTCTAATGGATGCCGTTTCAGCGAAAACGTCGACGAACTAAACAATTGTATTTTTCGGTATTGTCAACTTCGTGTTAAGATAAATATCGAATTGAATTCATTGGTGTCAGAACATTAAAATGACGATGACATATCATTACCCCTTCGGCCGCTGCACGACGGAGACAAATGTCGCACAAAATGATGGTTCCAGTTCTTCCAATACCAGCACTGCAATGAACAACAACAGGCCCATTTCCAGGTGGTGTCGCCAATAGTTTCTTCAAATACGTTACTACAGAATGTGTGTACAATGGCACACCATGGTCCGGCCAGGCTGTATAATGCAGATGTTCTATCTGTTGTATATATATGGGATTTAGCAAAAGTTATTGCGTTCGATATTGATTGAAAATGTGGATACCTTTCGAGTTTCATCTCCGCAAGTGACTTGAAAAATTCTAAAGCAATAATCCGCGAAAACGTTGTGCTTTGCATTTAGTACAATGACATCACCGTATTTCTTCTTCTTGCCAATGTCGGGCCAATATTGCTCGCATTTTGTCTATAAAATTCATAAGAATAGAAATACTCGAGAAAGTGCGCATGCTTATTATCAATCAAAGTAAATATAATTAATAATGTTTTGTCTTCAATATTCTGTCAGATCTTATAATATGCAACTTTGCAAAAGTTATTGCGCGTTTTAAATTTGATCTAAAAATTATAATAATATTCAAAACATATAAAAGCACATACCTTTCCATTTTCGATCACATTAGCCAACATACAAATAATAAGAACACGTTCTTGCCAAATCATGCGCCAAAAATCAATGACTGTGTTGGGTTTGGGTCCTTGTGTCGCTATGTAATGTTTCTTTTTCTTATAACCCTTTTTGAATAATTATTAATATTAAGTATTTAGTACTTTAATTAAAGTCACAAAAAGTTTGTATCAAATTTTTTTAAATATTTAAATGCGTTAATATTTTATAGGATTTATATTTACTTAAAATGATAACTTTAATTTCATTTTTCGGATATTTTAATAACAATTTGGACAATATTCTTAAATTATTAAAACTTTTAATTTTTTAATTTCCATTACAATTGAAATATTTGTCATTGACTTACAGTGATGTAATTGGCGTTGATATAATCTGAGTAAGCGTCATCCGGAAGTTTATTCAGTATCACACGCGTTTTATCATCTATTATCATAAACCAGTATATTCATGCTGTATGTTATAATGCAAATATAACAAGTTTACGGTCGTTTTTGTACTTACATGCTATAAGATTTCCGTATCGATTTTTAGATTTGTTCTCTGGTAATTTGCCATAATCCCACGGTTGAGTTTGTCCTCTTGGAAACGTCTTGAAAAAGAATTGCGAAATAATATTATTGTATTGTTGCGTAACTATATCTTGCAATCAATATAGTTGTTTAGAGCAATAAAAGTAATATTTGGTAGATGGCAAAATGTTCTATATATTTATATTATGGAAATATTAAATTAGTTAACATAAACTTACTTCGTACTGTTTGTCTAACAATCCTGATTGTATTGCCTGTCTGACATAATCCTCAAAATCTTTCACTTTAATCAATGATGCCGTCTCTTTCTTCTCTTCGCTACTCTCGATTGCAATCAGTGACATTTCCGGAGTGGCTGCCCGCGATAAAGACTGTCTGTCGGAAGGCGTCGATGACTCCTGCTTTGAGGTTGATATCACGGAAGTTTCATGCTCGTAATTTTCAATGTTTTGCGACAAAATTATTTCATCCTGCGGCATTACCTGCTTATCTAATTGCTGCTTTCTTCTATGAAAATCAATATATTACAGCAAAAATATAGATAATCTATATGTAATCAACACTTTATTTAACAGATAATTCTATTTAAATCATTTACACTTTGATAAGTATTAATAAATATATGTAGTCGAGAATATAACACTCGAAGATTTTATAAAAAGAATATTTTATAAAAAGTAAAGAGAAGATCATTACCTTTGATAAAAATAAAAAATTGCGCCTACCAGAATCAGACATATTATTGGTATAAACCACACTTCGTGACGCATTGATGGATCAACAGAATCAACAGGATTATCAAGATTTGTTGTATCTTCACGTTTTAATATTGTAAACGCAGTCCTTATAACAGTTAAATTCCCTTCGATTAAGACAACTGTTATATTATACGATCCTTCAGGTTTTAGTGGGCAATTCGTAGCATTACCGTAAGTATTATTGTTGCCAACAATAAATTCCTGGTTAGCAAATTCGCTGATCTGTCGCCAATTGAAAAACAAACATTGAAGATATCTAATTTTCTAAATATACAAAACAATATCATTGCTACTAACATTGCAGTTATGTGTATGTTATAATAAACTTCATTCCTAAATATATTGAATAAATTATAGTTAAATATATCAAATAAATTCTTTTAATTTAATAACTGCACTTATATATATATATATATACCTAATTATTGAAAGTTTATTTCTTACAAAAATTTTTTATTAATATAAAAGTTATATATATTGTAATTCTATGACATGTACATACCGAACCTTCTGCAGCCTGCCAAGCACTTTCATCAATCTTTATTTTTATTTGCGTTCTTAAAATTGGAGGCACTTCTAAATGTTTGCAAGGTTCTTTAGGTCCTTTTACTATGATGTGTATTCTACTATGTTGCGTATCGTTTAGGACAGGCGGAATCTTTAATGATATCGTGGAATCAAATTTCTTTACGTCTGCCATCAGATTCCCATCAAAATCGATCGTGGTAGGTGTTTGCAATATTTTGGTATTAGTGCTGCTAGATTTGTTTGCTATTGTCACAGCTTGAATTTGAATATTATACAGCGTTGATGGAAACAAATATAATTCTTGTTTATAATAACGCGCGTAATTTTTAAGAACTTTTTTATCAGATACTATTGAAATGTTCTTCGTCAAATTTGAAGAAACTTTATGTATTTGAATAAGAAAATACTGCAGGTGTCTGCCTGTCTTCCAAGGATGATCCCATTTTACGTCAATTACACTATTGTTCTTGACTGTCAAAGTGAAATTCCCAGGTGCATCTGGTGCTAAAAAATTTTATGGTCACAATATTGTCTAATCGACACAATAATAAATTTAATTTAGTCATATTTTAATGTTTTTTTGATTCGTATAATATTAGCTATATAAATGATAAGCATATAATGCTTTTTTAGCATTTTCTGAATTATATAGCAAATAATCATGACATGGATTTGTTAATTATAGTAAGAAAATCGTAAAATATAATTATATACAAAAATTATAGTTTAACTATAATCTATGTTTAATTTAAAACGCATTTGAAATTTCACAATATACTAAGCTTTCAAGTTTTGTTGAATGATAAAGTCTTACTTGTATTATGTAGCATTGTTTCGGTAACATAAACGGGAACACTTGATTCAGTAACATTTATATTGTAGGCTAAAATCTGTAAAATTTGTTTCAATATGTATTAACTTTATATATATTTTTTCTTAGATAATTTTTGTTTATTACATCACATTTATGAAACACACGCGCGCGATTTTTTGTAGACACGCAAAAAATATTTTTTTTTTACCTGAATTTCTAAATGTGTAGAATCTATAGTAGCGCAGATGTAATCATCCCACAGGTCACAGGTGTTGTTAACATTAACTTTATAGTGGTTAAAGCAACTTAAATAAAGCAAATCACAGATTCGAATGACGTAATGACTCAACTTTCCATTCGTAGGTGGAACTGGACTTTTCCATCTCAAATGTATGATTTCACGGCGATGGCGGGTATCAATTTCCACAACATCCAGATTAGTTATCGGAGGTGGAGCTGTTATTTCCATCATATTATATTTGTGAAGCAAATTATAAAGCAATTTAATAATTAATTAATAAAAAATTTACCTGTTGGCGGAAGTGTAAACAAACGTTTTTGATAAGCGGAAGCATTTTCCGAACTGTTCTCATCTCTTACTACATAAACTCTTACCATGTATTGTTCAGCGCCATAAAGTTCTGATATCTTTTTTAAATCAAAATAATTTAATTGGTCTTGACTGGGCTGGGCTTGACTCACAAAACTGAAATTTTTGACAGCGTCGCTCACGCCGTCTATTTTTATTCTAGCCTTTAATCGTCCCGAAATCGTTTTGCAATCTTCAGGTTTACTCCACGACAATATCAATTTCGTAGATAAAGTCAATGGGCCAAATGTCTCCGTTGGTATCTCTATTGAATTGATGACTGTTATTGTTTAATGTGATAAACATATATACATATATTTTTACTTTTAATAAGATATATGTACATATTCTTTTGTGACAAGTAGATTCCTGCGATGTCATTGAAAATTAATAAATGATTAATTAAACAAATTAACTTTATTAAAATGATATTAACTATGATCATTGTTATTCGATATCGAGTATTAATATTTGTGATAAATGATACGAATGTGCTTATGTACCGGATTCCTTTGTCTCAAAAGTTATCTCTCTACTTGTGCCGCCATGTCGCGAATTGTGAGCTGTAACTTGTGCCCTGTAATTTGCATATGGCTGTAAATTAGATATTGTGATTGTTTTGTTTGTTGTCCATTTTTCAATAGTATGATTACTTGACTCAAATTCACCAACATCCATACAGCCGTAGTATTCTTGAATCTGGCATTAAAAAGTTATTTACGTAAGTAATGCAAGTTCGTTGCAAGTTGGCTGAATAAATATCAAATTAAAGTGGTCTTTTGGCTTATATTTATAAAAGCTATACTGTTATAAACTAAATGTGAAAAAAAATTATACTTACTTTTAACATTATATGATACTGTGTTATATTTCCATTTGGTTCTTTTGGAGCCCTCCAAGTTAGAGTTATGTTATTGTTGGATAGCAGAGTTGTGTGAAGATCTAATACTTCAGATGGAACTGTTGATATTTGTACAATGCATTTACAACGATTATATGTGCAAATGCATGTGAATAAATGCATTTTATATTTTGTATATATATGTTTTTTTTTAATATTATTAAACTCACCTCCTTCAAGTGTATGTATTTCCTTGAAAAATAATGTTTGATCTTTATAAAATATGGTTACGTTGTATAAAGTGTGTGATGTTAAAGATGATACTTTATAAGGAAAAGATGTAGCAGTTTCATTAACAATTTGCTCCAATTTATCAACACGGTTCACTATGAGGTGATATTTATTTGCTGGACATGGATATAATTGCTGGCATGGAAAAGCAGAAAACAAGTTAGATTCTGTTAAAAATATTTAAAAATCAAATATACTAAATGCAAGAACTGGTTAGTGAAATATCTACGTACTTGTTTGTCGATTCGCCAGTTAATCATCAGGCTTGTTTCTTCTGTCGTTACATTGAAGTCTCGAGTCGCTAAATAATTACAAAATACTTTAAACAATGTATGTAACAAAACTTTATAAAGAAGCTAGATTGGTATTATTATTAAAAATTTACTAATAATAGTGTTGTAAATCGTAATGATTCGGTCTTTACATATTTAGTTTGTGAACTTTTACACTTCTTTTTTTATGTCGTTATTTATTGAACCACACATACTTGAAGTAACTGATTATTTTACATCATTGTAATATAAAACAATAATAATCTTATTTCATAATTTGGAGTCTGTGGCATATTATATTGGACATAATAAAGTATATGTAAATTTTAAGTTTGAACGTGTATTGCACAAACTTATATACACTCACCCGAAAAAAAAGCGGTACACTGAAAATGTGGGAAAAATTCATCAAATTTCAACTGACGATAACTTCGTAAATAATAAAGATAGAAAGTTCTATAAAATATGGAAATGAAGCTAAAAATCTCTACTTTAAGAATCAATTTATTTCAATGTTGCAAAATAAATTTATTGAAAATGGCGGATGACAAAGCGCGAGCATGCAAAATTGAAAAATAATGGTTCGAGTTTGCGACGGTGCACGGTATAAACAAAAAATTGTAGCTTATTGGGATCAAAAGCGTACGAAAGTACAGAGTCTCCTCTTTAAAATGCTTTTTTATGCATCTCGATACGATGATTTTTCGCCGAGAGATTCGCATTTGAAGAAAAAGGCAGATTCTTACTTCAAATGCGAATCTCTCAGCGAAAAATCATCGTATCGAGATGCATAAAAAAGCATTTTAAAGAGGAGACTCTGTACTTTCGTACGCTTTTGATCCCAATAAGCTACAATTTTTTGTTTATACCGTGCACCGTCGCAAACTCGAACCATTATTTTTCAATCAATTGTTTTGCATCCGAAGGAGATGTCTGCAGATCTTTTGTGATTTCTCCGCCCTGACTTTTTGTTTATGCTCGACCGCACATTGCGAGAAAAGTGCTTGATTTCTGCGATGAAGTTGGCATAAATCGACTCGAATGGCCAGCAATGAGTCCAGATTTAAATCCCATTGAACACCTATGGGACAATATTAACAGAAAAGTACGAAATCATATACCTGCTCCTCAGTCATTGCCAGAACTTCGAAGAGTTCTTGAAATAGAGTGGAATGACATTACGCAGTCTGAAATTAGAACATTAATAAAGAGTATACCTCGTCGCATGAATGAGGTAATACGCGCACGAGGAGGTCATACCCATTATTAATATACGCGCGCGCACACGCAATTGTACACGCACCACCGGGAGGGTTTGGAGTCGTTAAATATCGTGGACCTGACGAGCCATGAGGTCCTTATCCCAGTGGTGCACGCACACACACACACACACGGGATCAGATTTCTGCCACGTCCACGCCGTTGATCCTGGGTAACGCTAAAAGCAGAATTGACACTTACAACCGTAAGAAGAGTTTGGAGTTTTAAAATACCGCGGAGCTGATGACCACGGAATTCTTATTCTTGCAATTCGGTCTGGTTCAAAATTGAATATCTCGGCACGTAATACAGCTAGCAGGATTTTTTAAAAACCATTTTAAAAGTTTGGATGTCTAGTGTTCGAAAATTCATAACGCAATAATGTGCAACAATTTTCTCCAAAATGGCGGATGACAAAGCAAAAGCATGCGAAATTGAAAAATAATGGTTCGAGTTTGCGACGGTGCACGGTATAAACAAAAAATTGTAGCTTATTGGGATCAAAAACGTACGAAAGTACAGAGTCTCCTCTTTAAAATGCTTTTTTATGCATCTTGATACGATGATTTTTCGCTGAGAGATTCGCATTTGAAGTAAGAATCTGCCTTTTTCTTCAAATGCGAATCTCTCGGCGAAAAATCATCGTATCGAGATGCATAAAAAAGCATTTTAAAGAGGAGACTCTGTACTTTCGTACGCTTTTGATCCCAATAAGCTACAATTTTTTGTTTATACCGTGCACCGTCGCAAACTCGAACCATTATTTTTCAATTTTGCATGCTCGCGCTTTGTCATCCGCCATTTTCAATAAATTTATTTTGCAACATTGAAATAAATTGATTCTTAAAGTAGAGATTTTTAGCTTCATTTCCATATTTTATAGAACTTTCTATCTTTATTATTTACGAAGTTATCGTCAGTTGAAATTTGATGAATTTTTCCCACATTTTCAGTGTACCGCTTTTTTTTCGGGTGAGTGTATATAATAAATATTAACTTACGATTGCAATCAGTCTCAGCTTCTTGCCAATTGCTTCTTACTGACAAATCTCCAACACGTATCACGTAGCAGACTTTATATTCAGTATTAGATTTTAAATTTTCAAAATTTCCTATTACATACGTCGTATTTGGGAGTATATTACTCCATTCTGAGTAATAACAAGAAATATTTCTACAATTTTGTTCATTTAATTGTTGCTGTAAAAAATAAATTGGAAAATTGTATATGGCCTTCTATTTTCTTTTAAATAATATTAGATAAAAAAACTTTTACAATTTTTAAATTGTTTTTGCTTTTTTTTAAATATTGTTTTTGAAATGCTAGTATTTATTTTAAATTTTGTTTAATTATTAAAGTCTAAAAAAATTTTATCGCTTAAAATATTAAAAGGTGTAATATTTACTTACTTTTTCTATAATGTAAAAGATATATTTAATTTCATCTTCCTTGTATTCATCTTTCCATGTTATAGGAACTGTGGCTCGGATATTTGTAGTGCTTCTATAGTTAATTACAGGCAAGACTGAAGCGTCTATGGCTTGAGAAAGTATATAGTATATTATGCATTAGAGCATTATAAATTATCTCAATAATAATAAATATTTTATCTCTAAATATAATTTGAAATTGGCATACTACATATCGAAAAATGTTACCAGTTTTACACAAAGGGCGTATGTATAATTTTTCGTTTTCTACTTTGCACCCTTTAAGACATGCGCCAGTTGTTTTGTCACATAGATTTGATTCCACAGAACTAATTGTAGACATAGGATTAATTTTTCTGCATGAACCGCACGATTTTTTGCAGTTATGTCCATATTTATTTGGTCCACAAGCTGAAAAAAGCAATTGATACCATTAAGTGTATACAAGCTTTGTGTAAATAACAAATAACAATACAAACAACACAGTATTATATGTTACTCACGATTAGAACATTTAGGTCCTAGAAAACCTGGAAGACATGTGCAACCGTTTTTGTAACAAATTGCATTTTCGTTGCAGTCAGCGCTACCAAACATGTAATATGTGCAAAAGAATAAGCATTGCGGTCCTAGTTTTCCGTTCTCACAATTTTCATCATCTGAGAGAAGATGTGATCTTATTTATTATAATATAATTTTACTTGTGTATTACGTTAGTTGCATAAATATTTTATCAATAATGATAATAACTTTATTTAAAAAATGTGTACATATTAAGACAAATGTTTAATTATTACCTAATGCAACACCTTCTTTAGCAAAATGTATAGCATTCACAACGGTATGTTCATTATAAAACAGTTTCTGACATGTTAGAGAATCTTTCAAATTATCTTGTTCTACTAAATCTTGATTAGTAACAACAGAATTCACTCTCCAAGATACTAAAAAGAAATAAATTAACAATATGTAACGAATATACAAAGCAAGAAATTGATGTTTATAAGTATAAAAGAACTAGATGTTAAAAGTTCGTACCAGTTGAAGGACATTGACGAACATTCGCTATGGCCCACAGCGGATTCGAGGTGATTGTGCTAAGTTCAGGAATCACTTGAACAACTAAGCTACTAGTCGATGTAAGATTTTTCTTGATTTTGACTGATTGCCACGTAGGCAAGCCATGAATTGCGGGCTTTAATGAGCCTTTTGCCGTTACCATCTCTAACACTTCATTACTTGTAGAATCACGTAAGAATACTTGTGCATCGCACTCTGCACAGAGACCGATAAACATTTGTATGCATACCGTTGTACTGTTGACTTTTAAGATGGGACTCGTTAAGTTTGCACCTGTAGTAGTCGTGTGCAGAAAATTGTCTAAAAGAGATATTCGTGGATAATTTTTTTTTCTTATCGCTGTATATGAAACTATTTTAATTAACTGAAAGTTTAGAATTTATTCACCCACATTGATGAAAGCGGAATAACATTTTATCAGTGCTTCGAATAAATACTTGATAATCCAATCTTTCAATTGTTCTGTTTTTTTTCAATTCTTCTTTGTCCACATATGTCATAATCATATTATCCGTATCATAAACGGTAATATTACGAGTCACAGAATTTAACGTAATGACGAATGATCGCCATTCGCTGGCAGATAATGGCGTGTGCTGTATTAATTATTAATTTTTAATTAGATGAGTGTATATAAAACTTAGAAATAAGTTAGTTGATTGTGTTCTATTTTTAAATCATTATTGTAACAATATATACAGATATATATATATATATATATATATATATATATATATATAACGTATAAGAAGCATTGATTAGTGTTTCTTTGAGAATATAATATATGCAAAAATATTTTAATTATGTAAAAGTGTGATTTTGATTATAAGAAATTTGTGTATCTTACATTAATTTGAGATAATATATCTGCACATGGTGGAACTGGCCATGATCTGCGAGTATCTTTCAGAAAATCCAATCCTTGTGAACATTTTCGGATGGCAGATCTTGTATTGCCCCAACCGCCTATTATGACCCAATAGCAAAGATTTTCCTTATAGTATTTGTCTTTGCAAAACAATATATGTAGATCTGTTTGTGCACGGATCGAAAACGAAAGTACTGCAGAAGTTTGTATAGAGCCAACATGTTCATACTGAGAACTAAATTCATATTCTTTAAATTCTGAAAATTTTTACAGTAATTTATTAGTGTTGTCATTTAGAACCAGGTATACTCGGGTATGTGGATAGTCGGGTATTACCCGAGTAATCCGATTATCTCTGGTAATATTTAGCTATCCGGGTTCCTAGGTACACAAAATATAATAATTACACACACATATTGCATTGCAATTGCATTGCTAATACAGAATTATTGCATATAATCGTATTACTCTTATTAAAATAATATAAATAGTAAATTATAAATTGTAAATTTTTATAATGTTATTTGTTACATGTAATACGATTATATGCGATAATTTTGTATTAGCAATGCAATTACAATGCAGTATGTATGTATAATTGTCATATTTCAAATACCCGGTTATCTCGGATACCCGGGTATTCGAAGATATTGACAGCACTATAAGTTATATACACTATCGGTCAAAAGTTTTTGGATTTTTTCCGTAAGTATTTTTTTGGATTCTATTTCCGTTAACCCGTTAAAGAGAATATATATCAATACATTTTTGAAAATATTTATTTTAAGTATGGTTACATGGATTAAAAAAAATTACACAGTATCAAGCAATAAATTCAACTATATTTTTTGTTTAAAAAACTTTTAACCGGCAGTATAGATACATATCTTTGATGTAAATAATTAATTAGTATTGGTATGTTTGATAAATCGACATGCATTTTGTAATATTACTGTCGTAAATATTGCGACTTTTTTCCAAGTAGAAATTTCTTACCTTCCCATCGTTGATCAAATACTAGGGCCATAGGCGTTGCAAAGGAATTTGTAATAGTCCAGTTTTTGCTTGACCATAATTTTAAACAACCTTCGGAATCGTTCATTTTGCAGTCTATTTTATTATTATTAAATGCATTTTTGCTAAAAGCCACTGAAATTATAGCGTATCTATAGTAAGTGTATTATATTGCAAATAATATAATAAAATTATTTTACGAATGAGTGTTTAATAGACATTAACAAAATTCTAATATTTAATCAAATATTAGATGCTTGCAATAAAAAAAAATTTGTTATTAAATTTGCAAATACTGTATCTACTTGATCACAAAAATGTAAAACCGATTGTTTTTGTTTTGACAACTTACGTATATTAGGTTTTACAGATTCTGCATTCCATATTAAATGATTCCATACAAGAGCGCTGCCATCATCTTCTGAGAGACATATTAATGTTCTTAATTGTGAGTTTGATTCTGGCGCACCGCGCAATACAATCACTTTTCCAAAAATGTGTAACACTTGACACGCGAGAAAAGTAAACATCAATACGGTTATCGTCGTTTCTTTCATTGTGAACAGATTATATGCGCCATTTAAAAATCGAACAATTATCAAAAACGATATTGATAAAATAATATAATAAAATAAAAACACACACACACACACACTATAACTTATCAACTTGTTTTATATTATCACAGCAAAGTCTGAATGTCACATTACTGCACGATTTTGTGTATCAAATATACTTGAAAAGATCAATTACGACTTTTTAAAGGAAAACGACTTGTGCTTTAGTCATGAATTTAATTTAAGTTAAACAAACAATATATTAATAAGAGATTTTGTGTCGAAGTAATGTGTCTTGTTTCCGTTTACTAGTCAGACTGTTGGACGACAGTGATTTGAAACGGCAAGTGGTTGAAAGGAACTTGACTTCCTTCTAGTGAATCCGCGATAACAAATCCTCTATCTACTAACGCAACTGACGAATCAGGAAATGACGATTCTACGGAACTTTTATATTTATATCATTTTATATTAAACTAACATGAATATTAAACAGTTTTATCATCAATTACACATATTACATGCTACTTATTTGTAAAATGGGGAAGGTTGATAAGTAAATGTTTATAATATTATA
This sequence comes from Linepithema humile, assembly GCF_040581485.1. Lineage (NCBI taxonomy): Eukaryota > Metazoa > Arthropoda > Insecta > Hymenoptera > Formicidae > Linepithema > Linepithema humile. The sequence continues at coordinate 35,732,873 of NC_090128.1, forward strand.
TAACTGGATTACGTATGATCTTATTTTTATTTTTCGTAAAGTAATTTGTATTTTACAAAAATATGTCGTTAATCTATATTTATTCTACACAATATATTCAAATAATTGATAAGCGTCGTTTATATAACTCAAAGCAACATTTTAACTAGATTTTAAATCTCAAACTTATTATGCGGCAACTTTTCAATAGAAACGAGACAAACCAAAATTGTGAATGTCTCATGAATCATCACGTATCTTTATATCGTATATCACTTACTTCTTAAAGATTGCATATGTATTTAAACTATCAAACTTTTGAAACACAAACACGTTAATAGAATTATAACAAAATTTTAGAATGGCATAGAATTTAAGATTGTTTGACATTTGAGAGACATATTAATTTTCTTGAGACATTGCTATTACAACTATCTAAAAATAGTGAATCGCGCAATATGATTACTTTCCCGACATAAAGCATCTGACTCGCAAAAAGAGATAATGTTAACGCATCTATTCTAGCTTTCACACAAGCATTAATCTTTATACTAAGTTATTACATAAAATAATTACTTTCGCATATATTGAATATGTATGAATGAATTACAACATTTAAACGAATCGCAATCTATTTATTGTTTTTGAGAAATTTAATTTGCATTTTTTTATCTAATTTAAATTAAAAAAAAATAGTAACATGAAGCTTTCTATAGAAATATTTTGTGCTGTTTTCGTCTTAAACTATTGAAATTGTCAGAATATTTTCAAGTAACCACAAGTGGTAAAAGGCAAACACCACTTCCTTTTAGCGAACTTGCGATAACAGATTACTGATAAATGCAACTGATGCATCGAAAAGCAAAGATTCTATCAGAATTCTACATATATATTATATTTTATATAAAAATATCAATCAATGTATAATATATTTTGCATAAACTATCTAAAAAGAAATGTGAGAATAAAAATAGATTTTCTGGGAAATAATATTTAAAGAGCTATTATATTTAAAGAGCTATTCAATAAATGAGCGTATAATTTATTTTTGTCATAAGCGTAGAACTTAATAAAATTAAATTTTACGGTTATTTGTTGATTAATTTGATTAAGCAAAAATCAATGATTTTAGTGCATTTTACAAGTGTGCTTTATTGATCGCATGTTTTATTTATTTAAAAAACATTTATTTTGATGTATATTGCGAGCATCAATCATATTTTATTATTTTTTGTTTTATCCAAAATTATTCTATCTTAATATTGAATTGGAAAACATTTATTTTATTGCGAAAATAAATTATGATTCATAATTCTGTTCGGTAAATGGTCCGTTTTTGAAAACAAACGTCCTAAAAAATTAAAAGAAGACATCTTAAAAACCTGCAAGAAAATTAACAAAGGACGTCTCCATTCATGCTGCTTGCTACTTGCGTTTCAAAGCTGGCGTCACTGGTATTATTCGACAAATAAAGCGGTTCTTCTTTTGCAAGCACTCTGATTATGAAAATTTGATGATTAGAAGAACCACTTTATTTGTTCTTTCGGATAATAGCGTTCATAACGTTTGGCAGCGCTGATTTTTACTACTGCAGCGCGCGTGGTTAGAAGAGAAAATAGACGTTCACATACAATAATCGCTTAAAATGTACAACCAATTTCGAGCACTGAATTAGACCATGGGATCATAGATGGATAGGCTAGGAAAGATAATTCAGATAAAATTAATTCAAGCAAAAATAAATACATTCAATAATCGTGCAACATAAAGTCCACATATTTCAGGATTAAAGATGATGAATCATTTAATCTAAATCTTTTGCCTACTTATTTTAAGATAGTGAAACTATGAAATAATATAATTTTTATTTTTATTTGTAATATTTGTATTGCCACATTTAAACTTAATCATGCATATTAACGTCCATTTTTAAGTCATAGTAAAATTATCGTATCGCGATAATGCATAAGAATAAAGATGGTTTATTGTACAATTGAATAAAACTAAAAATCAGGCTGAAATACTAGCTTTTATTCTAGCTTTTATTCTTCACACGGCCGCATTTACCATAAGGCGTATTAGGCGCAAGCTGGAGCCTCATTTTAAAATATTACTCCTCACAAATGACAAAATTAAAAATATCCTAGTTATTGTTGCAAAATAAAATACTTACTTTTAAATATTAAATTCATAATATAAAAACTAGAGGCCACTGAAAAATTTGTAAGCGGTAATTGTTTATTAAATTTTGCCTTTTTACATCATGTAATGCATGTTAACTTTTATTTTCAATAAACACTTAAAAAAAAATGCGTATGAATTTGATTAACTAAAATAGACTTGTTCTTTTGAGGCCTCATAATCATGTTGCGCCTAGGGCCTCTAAAAGTATAAATGCGGCTCTGTGAGTTATAAAGGTTTGAGTAAAGAAAATCGAGAAGACTCAATACTTCTTGTAAGACTATTATGTGTGTGTGTGTGTGTGTGTGTGTGTGTGATTAAAGAATCTTGACAAGTTTAAAAGTTTTAAAAGTCTTAATGTCTTCAATATCTTGAATGATATCAATGTGAAATTATTTTCGTAAATTATCACACATTCATATACACAAACACACATGAATATACACTGAAAAAAAAAAATAGTTGAAATAATTATAATTTCACTAAAATTGATAGTAAAAAGTTTCATTATTTCTCGGAACCATGCGAATAAGGTTATATAACTAGTATTATAGTAGAATTTACTATAAAAATGAGTATTCCGACTATAATTTTTTTACCATGCAATTATAGTTTATTTTATCATCGATTTTTTTTTCAGTGTAAGGAAGGATGTTAAAAATAAATCGATTTTGGCCCATGGTGTGGAACCAAAACTACAAATGGTTTCTTATAGATTTTATACCGTAGAATCACGTGGTAAAGTCTGTTTTCCTCTAGACAGCGGGGAAAGTACGGAAAAATTGAAAAAAGACCATGAAAAATGCAGTTTCTCGAGCTGGTTGAAGTTTGAAACGTTCCTGGAGCGATTTTTTAAAAATGATTTGTCGCTCTTGTCCTTTTGCAGGGAGGAAGTTTCGAGACTAACAAACAAAGTACAAAAGAGACCGATCCGATACGTGCGTCGGAAGACATCCTCATATCCGAAAAACCACCCCTAAAATCACTCAAACAATTCTAGCCAAGCTAAAAATGATTTGTCGCTCTTTTCATTCCGCACGGAGAAAATTCCGAGGCCCTCACACGACATGCAAAAGAGACCGATCCGATACATGCGTCGGAAGACACCCTTACACTCGAAAAACCCTCCCCAAAATCACTTAAACGATTCTCGCCAAGCTAAAAGTGTCTTCCGACGCATGTATCGGATCGTACTTTTTTGCATGTCGTATGAGGGCCTCAGAACTTTCTGTATGCCAAAGGAGAAAAGCGACAAGTTATTTTTTGCTAGGCGAGAATTTTTTAGGCACTCTGGGGTGGTTTTTTGAGTATAAGGGTGTCTTCCGCATGTATCGAATCGGTTTTTTTTGTATGTCATGTGAGAGCCTCAGAACTTTCTCTACGCAAAAGGAGAAGAGCGACAAATCATTTTTAGCTTGGTGAGAATTGTTTAAGTAATTTTGGGGGTGGTTTTTCGGGTATAAGGGTGTCTTCCGACGCATATATCGAATCGGTCTCTTTTGCATGTCGTGTGAGAGCTTCGGAACTTTCTCCGTGCAGAATGAAAAGAGCGACAAATCATTTTTAGCTTGGCGAGAATTGTTTAAGTGATTTTGAGGGTGGTTTTTCGGGTATAAGGGTGTCTTCCGACGCATGTATCGGATCGGTCTCTTTTGTACTTTGTTTGTTAGTCTCGAAACTTTCTCTCTGCAAAAGAACAAGAGCGACAAATCATTTTAAAAAAATCGCTCTAGGAACGTTTCAAACTTCAATCAACTCGGGAAATTGCATTTTTCATGGTCTTTTTATCAATTTTTCCGTACTTTCTTCGCTGTCTAGAGGAAAACAGACTTTATCACGTGATTCTACGGTATAAAATCTATAAGAAATCATTTGTAGTTTTGGTTCCACATCATGGGCCAAAATCCTTCTTTAAGACTTTCATGCTTTCAAGATTTTTCAAACTTCTTAATTAAAACAGTCAGATGTTTTAAAATTTTTAATTTTTAGTTATTCTTGGCTTGATTAAAAATTTGCAAGTATGTCTTGAAATCACATTATTAAATAAATACATATATAATTTTGTGTTTTAAAATGTATACAAAAATAATAATATCGACGAAGATCGATAAATTATATGTATACTCGTCAAAGAATATAAAAAATTCAAAAGTTTTAAAATCGGTCATATCAGATATTTTTATATAAGTTACATTTTGTTGTTGTGAATGTTAAATATAATAAATTAATCATACCTTCTTAAATCCATATCAGCTATTATTTCAGCACATTCTGATGAACAAGCATAACATTTAAACCATGCATTGGAAATATTTTCTGATACATTAAATTTAACATTTAGCATTGAAACATACTTATAAAAATTTATGAAGCGTTTTTCATAATAACGAAAACATGGAGTTTCACATAAGAAGCAATATTTTTTATTATCCAAATATCTGACAAATACTTTACGTAATACGTTTGTGTAATTCCATCTATAATCGTCAAAATTATTAAAAATATTGAAATAATTTTGACTTATACAGTATTTTTCAAGAGTCAAATTAAATATAATTAAAAACATTTAAATAATAGCAGCAAACCCAGATTTTAGGATAATGTCAGCTGAACATTCCATAAGACTTAGCACTTCCAAATTCGTAGGCACCGTAGGCAAATCATCGTCACTATCGTCATCTAAATTAAATGGATTCCCATCAACATTTATATGCAACCGTAAATGTGCCACTGAGAGAGAGAGAGAGAGAGAGAGAGAGAGAGAGAGAGAGAGAGAGAAAGAGAGAGAGAGGGAGAAAGAAAGAGAGAAATTCTTTTATAGCGAATAAAAAAGTTTATCTTGTTATGCATTGCAGCGTGTTTCTCTTTTGATATTTCAACAAAAAAATTTATAAGAGTATCAAGCGCTGGCAATATAGAGATGATGTATCAAAAAAGTCATTTTCGTATATTAATACTTTATCTATGTTGCGCAAATCGTAAACAGTTTTGTATAGTTTAATTGTATGTCATAAAGTTGATCATTCAATCCACGATTAAAAAACATATTACAATAATTTGACTTCTTCACATAAATAATATTCAATAATTGACGAAATGTGTTATTTACTTAAATTAATAAATAATAAATAAATAAATAGTACGTTGGCATGTATAGAATCTAAATAGAATAAAAGTTAATTTGCCAAATATTCCACATAATATATGAATTATAATATTCCAGTGCATTTTTCTGCTGAGGAAACGGTGATTTTTCAAACTTCACTACAAGAATCACGCTGACGAAATGTTTTATTTTTTCAAATAATAATGTTATTATACTTAGTAAATATCATAATTTTTTAATATTGCATTGTTTAACGTACAAAATTGTGATTCATGTTTAAGCATAATAAATTATTTCTAATAGAGAATAGCTTGAGCCATTTCCAGATTCCATTTGTAGATCGAGTGAATTTTGCACAATAATTGAGCAAAAATAAAAGATAAAAATAAAAAATAAAAGACGGAAAGTGAGACAAAGTATCTAGCTCCTTTGGCAAAAAAAAGATGTTATTTCTCTTTAATGTTAAATTTATTAAATTTTGAACAGTTGCGACAATTGTGTAGCAATCGTAAATAGATTTTCTTACAGTTAGTATTTTTATTTCTTTTCTTAAAAACTGACTACATTTTTTATTTTTAATATTGTTATAATCATACCTTCATCTCGTACCACTGAGCTACTAATTTGAAGAAAAAGTTATAAACTCTGTTTGTTCAATGTTTGATATTCTTCTTTCTAGAATAAAAAAGATGTCAAGTTTTGCGAAAATTACAGAAAATATTAAAAATTGTTGATATTAATGTACTTTGTATAAAATAAATGTCCTATTTAACTCCCAATGCATTGAACAAAAATCTTATTTAATGTTATTTTAAATATTTAAATTATCCTGTTTCTTCTGTTGTATTTATAAAAAAATGTAGAGCGTTATTGCCAATAAACTTCTATCCAACTTACAACAAAACACAATTATCTGTTCAAAAGAAGTTTTAAATGTTTTAAAAGTACTGTTCCGTTGTCGACGTTAAAACTACAGTATAACCTCAATTAAATGTTTATTTGTTTCGCGAGATATTATTGACACAAGAATATACGATTGTACGAAAAGCAACTTTAATTTAAAAATTTTATCAAAGTGATAATGACATTATGCTACACCTGAGAAACTTTTTTACTCCATTCGATAATAATAATGGTACGTCCGTTGAGCATCTTCTAATTAATCCGACTATTTTCTCCAGATACATCGAGTATTACCAACGACAATATTTATTAATTTCTTCAATAAATATATAAAAAATTACAAAAAAAATTTTTTTTCCTATAAAAATATATTACTAATATTATAAGAAAAGACAGCAAAAAAAGACGGGAGAAAAACAGAGGCAGAGAGAGAGAGAGAGAGAGAGAGAGAGAGAGAGAGAAAGAAAGAGAAAGAGAGAAAGAGAGAGAGAAAGTGAGCATAATAAAAAACATGTAAACATAAGTATATGTTATGTAACATATTTATATGTAAAAAAAATTTATTAATTTTCTCCATTAGCACACTTGGTTTTGTTGAAGTGTACAAATTAAAATAACAAAATTATTATTTAGTTTTTTAAGAAATATATTCTTAATGTTACAAATCGATGCATATCATATGTACTTTAATTTCATGAAACATATTGCAGTTGATATTAAGGCTTAGAAATATGTCGATTACACGTATTAATATTTTATTTTTACTAATCACGCATGTTATAAAAAAAAAAAGATACATAAACTTAGTAATACAGCATAAAAATCATGTAAAAATATCTTGAGTTAAAGGCTTGAGTCAAAACAATCAAAAAGGTTCAATACATTTTGTAAGACTGACACAATAAAATAATCTTGAAAATCTTAAAAATTTTGATAGCTTTAATGTCTGGAATGCTTTGAGTGGTATAAATGTGTGATATATTTTACATAATTTAACACATATACATAACCCAAAGACATGTATATATACAATATACACGCACACACATATGTATATATATATATATATAAATATACACACACACACAAACATATGTATGCAAATTCAATACGTTAAAGCTATTAAGATTTTTCAAAATTTTCAATGAAAACAGTTTGCAAGATGTTTTAAGATTTTTGATTATTTTTGATTTGATTAAAAATTTGCAAGTACGAATCTATTTGTGGTAGTGATAGTATATCCTATCACTAAATATATATATAATTTTGTGTTTTAAAATATATACAAAAATAATAATATCCACAAATATCGATAAATTATATGTATATTCGTCAAAGAATGTATAAAATTCAAAAGTTTTGAAATTGGTCATATCAGATATTTTTATACAAGTTTCATTCTGTTGTAAATTTTAAATCTAATAATTTAATCATGTATTCTTAATTCCTTAACATTTCAGCACAATCTGATGAACAAACATAACATTCAAAACTTGCTGTCTGAATACTTGAAGATCCATAAAATTTAATATGTAATATTTCATGATACTCAGGATAATTTATGAAGCCTTTTTCATAATAACGAAAACATGGATTATTACAAAGGAGGCAATGTCTTTCATTATCCATATATCTGATCAATCCTTCAGGTAAACCATAATTTGCATAATCTAATCTATAATCGTCAAGATTTTAAAAAATATTGAAATAATTTTGATTTACACAGTATTTTTCAAGAGCCTAGTTAAATATAATTAAAAACGTCAAAATAATAGCAACAAACCCATATTTCAGGATAATTTCAGCTGAACAATCCACAAGACTTGGCACTTCCAAATTCGTAGTCAAATCATCACCACTATTATCATCACTATCGTCATCACTATCGTCATCTATCATCAAATTAAATGGATTCCCATCAACACATATATACGCCTTTAAATGTGACACACTTCCTGGTAAATATAACAAATCATTGTCGGACAAATCAAAAAGTCTTAAATTTTCGAGATTTGCGATACTTTCTGGTAAACATTTTAACTTATTGCCAGCAAGCCATAAAGTAAATAAAGCATTTAGTTTTCCAATTTGTGGCGGTAATTCCGTTAACTAGAAATAATTAATAATTATATAATTTATTGGTAGATAATAAATATAAACTAACGTTTTTATTTTTTTATAATAATTTTGGTTTTTTTTATGATGTTTTGATAAATAAATAGTGCAAGTCTTACCAGATTGTCCGACAGATATAATCTTAACAATTTATTTTTAACTTCAGTTTGCTCTAGCCATTCCCACGCTTTGCGATTATACTTTCCAAGGTGATTAGATGAAAGATCAAGATACATAAGATGCGGCAAAGTACCCAACTCTTTTGGTAAGAACTTGATCTTATTATTGAATAAGTATAAGAATTGTAAGTTTTCCACATTAATTAATTTGTAATGGTAATGTAGTGATATACATGGAGAAATTTTTATATCAGAAATTACTATGTACGGAAGTAGCCGCGGATCATGAAAGAATTATAAAAATGTTTACTATGTTTTTTACATGTGAAACATAGGACAAATTTTCGATCCGCGGTTATTGCCGTACATAATAATTTTTAATATAAAAATTTTTGCGTGTACAAATAAGATCAATTTATTAATATGGTTGACTTTTTATGCGTTGTCAATAAAAAGTATATGTAATTTAAATGTTTCATTTTTAAGAAAATTTTTCAAGATTAATTTCATTTTTGTTAGTTAACATCATAATATTTTAGTTTTCAATATTATAACTTACATAATTATGATTTAAGTTGAGTTCTCTTAAATTATTTCTAATAGGAGCTTGCATTAACCATTCCCATGCGAATTGTTCAGATCCTCGAAGATTATTATACGATAAATCAAGATGCAAAAGAGGCAAATTACCAAACTCCTTTGGTAAAGAACTGATTCTCAAACTTGTCATATATAAATTTGTGAGATTTTTCAAACATGTGATTTGTAAAGGTAATTCTGGTAGCTGTAAATAACAAAATAATTCAAGAACATAACGATAAATGGTGGAAAGGTAAAGTGACTTTTTCATTTTTTAAATAAAAACTTCTTTCTGTTAATTAGTAGTTAATATCATAATATCTGAGTAAATTGATAGTGTAACTTACGTCATAATGCATTATTTTCATTGATTTCAAATTATTTCTCATAAAATCTTGCTCTAACCATTCCCATGCAGATTGAATAGTATTCACGACGTAATTACTGGATAATGTAATCTCTTGTAGATGATGTAATGTACCAAACTCTTTTGGCAAGAAATTAAATTTACATTCATGTAAAGTTACATGTACTAGATTCCGAAAAGGTGTATGTATTGTCAAAGGATAGTACAAAGCATAGTACAAAGATTCTCTTGCAACCATCATCCTTATTTTTTTCTTCTTTAAAACTATATGAAATTTTATTTTACTTGATGTTTTCTGAAAAATACCTTTTGCATTTTGCATTACTGTAAAAATTTAATGCTATTCAAAATTGAAATGGGTTGGATATTATATGCATTTTTAAATATCAAGTGTTGTGTTATACTAGAACAATCATTCTGGAAAGTGTAGTTATAGATATTATTTGATCGAACAAAGTTATGTACTCTGAATTTTGCTTAAAGAAATTCTATTATTTTTGACAAATAAATAATTTATGTACATTTCTACCTGGTCTATTCATATTTTCAAAAGAATCATAAAGGAAATATTACTTTAATATGTGCTTTCAAGATGAAAAAGATCTACAAAGTATAAATGTCGCAATGATATAGAAAATGTTATAAAATGTATGTTGAAATTAATTTAACTCATATAAATTTGGTATTTTGTTCGCGCGCGATAAAAATAATTCTGAATTAAACGTGTGGTGAATATTACCTCGTTCCTTCTCTTATGTTAAAAGCGGTTTGTGAACGATAAAAATGCGAATTTTTAGACGTTGTTATATGCTTCATGTGACGGTTGCTAATTGTACTGCTCTGTTACATACGTCCAAGCTGCTATACATAAAGTCAATGATGTTTATTATTTCGTGCGTTGATGTGGGGAAAATCGTACGCGCTTTTGCCAAACGTTACATAAAATTGGAATCCGTCGAAGTAAACGATTTCTATATTGCAGAATTGACATATAATTTGTGAATTAGAAAGATTTATTATTTAATTGAAGAAAAATTTTTTTATGATAGCGAATAAAAGAGTTTATCTTGTTATGCATTGCGGTGTGTTTCTATTTTAATTTTCAACAGAAAAATTTCTAAGAGTATCAAGATGGCAATATAGAGATGATGTATCAAAAAAGTCATTTTTGTCTATTAATACTTTATCTATGTTGCGCAAATCATAAACAGTCTTGTATAGCTTAATTGTATGTCCACCTGTATGTATTACCAACGACAATATTTAATAATTTCTTCAATAAATATATAAAAAATTACAACAAAAATTTTTTCCTTATAAAAATATATTACAATAAGAAAAGACAAAAAAGGAGAAAGAAAGAGAAGAGAGAGAGAGAGAGAGAGAGAGAGAGAGAGAGAAAGAAAGCATAATAAAATACTTGTAAATATAAAAATTTGTTATGAAACATGTTTATATGTAAAAAAAATTTATTAATTTTCTCCATTAGCACACTTGGTTTTGTTGAAGTGTAAAAATTAAAATAACAAAATTATTATTCAGTTTTCTAAGTGTTCGCGATCGAAATGAGACTCCGATCGGAACAGAGAGGTGCCGGGTGCGCTCAGAGAGAGCGAAGGGTAAAGCCGAGAGCACAAGCTTTTACATAAAGCATAACGCATAAGCATAAGGAAATTGATTGGTCTATATATAAGCATAAGCAAATGCATAAGGAAATGGACCAATCAATTTCCTTATGCTTATGCGTTATGCTTTATGCAAAAGTCTGTGCTCCGGCCATAAGATTGGCGACAAGGAAAGAACGGAGCGAGCAGCGAAAGGAACGAGAAGGAGAGAGAACGCTGGCGGTCGCACGAACCGGCAACCGAGCGAGAGAGAGAGAGCTAAATGGAATTAAGTGAGCGAAAAGTGAGGACCCGCAGGCGCGGGGAAACGGATCAAATCGTATGAGCGCGATAAATGTTTGTAGAGCGATGATACTTGCAGAATAATGCACTTTATTGTCAATACTTAATCAAACGAAATTAACAAAAGTTCGCTGGCGATTAAGCCCGTCGATTACGTTCACGCGACAAGCGTCTAAATCTCGCAAAAAAGAAAAGATTCGAGAAACAGCTGATTTCGAAGCCCGAAACTAAGCTTTCGTACGCTTGAGACGAAAAATGAGAAAACTAATTAATAGCACTCAGCGAATTGAAGCGTCTTCTCACTCGGAATTGAAGAAAGCTTCTGGTTTTGCAAAAATGACCGAGTGAAACGCCTGTCCGGTTGACCGGCTTGCGACCGCCTTTTTCACATCGGAGAGAGGGCCAGATGATCGATGATGATTCGTACAGATCTAAACTCAAGCGCCAGAGAGGGGAACGCTATCTCTGATGATTTTGAAATTTTCGTCTTTTCAACGCTTCTCTCGTGGCCTTCGCTGTTAGAAGTAAAATTAAAAACAATAGCAGCGGCTCACTCGAGATTGTTTACCGAGGCATGTTTTTCCGCTGCGAACGCTAAACATGGTCATATTCTGCCCGTTAAGAGGATGCTGAAGTTATATTGTTACCGACCGAAACTTCAATTTTCTAAAAAGGGTGGCGTTTTTTATTGCTTTAATAGAATTACAAATTCTTTGGTGTAAATAAAGTACATATGCTAATCTTTCGGCAGGTGGTCAAATTTAAACCAAAAAATAAAAAAAATTTTTTAAAATTTACCGACAATGTCACCTCAAAGAATTATATCTTTTATATCAAAATTATACTGCTTCAATCTGCAAAACAAGACCATGTGCCGAAGAAGAGCGTATGAAACAATAATGGAAAACCAAAAAAATAGAGCTTAGAGACTTATTTTCAAAACGCCACCCTTTTCCAGATTTATGTAAAGCATGGTGCAATATAGAAAGAATAAGGTAAAAAAGAGCTATAGATTAGTTCCGAGATTTTGGGATAGAGGCGCTATACAGTTCTCAGTGCTATCTGTCATATACAGAATCTTTTAAGTTAGTTATGTGTGTGTTAGTTGTGCGTGTGTGTGTGTTTGTGTTATGTGCTACGAAACCCGGCTGAAAAAAATGGGTTGAAGGCACTCTGAAGGATAAAAAAGTGTATGTATTTTACATAAATTTTACAACATTTTTGCAAACATTTATATTATTTAATTACATACATTCATATTCTAATTTCTACAAAATACTTTTATTCATGTGCTTTATGTGTATATATTATGTATATTATGTGCTCCATATTATGTATATTCACATCAAAGTATCTATGTAAAAAGTTAATATCATTTTGTATATTGTATATATTTTTATAATAAATGTATATGTCATATAACTTATTTATAAAGCATGAAATATAAAGGTATTTTTAGTTTCTTGTATGTATCATTTGTAAAAAAATCTTGATAAAAAAAACATTAATTTTGTGACTTGCAATTATCTGTTTCAATATATACTTCTTTTAAATACTTACAACTAGTCTTATTTTATGCGTTTTTCTTGGTATCTAAAATACACATCAAAATATAAAATTAATTTCTAGTTCAGTAGAAAAAAAACATTGTAGTCTTACACCAGAAAGGAATGGTAAAATATCATGTATATGTAATAACAAATAAATCACTTTTCCACTGACATTATACACAACTTTGCAGAAATAAATTTATTCTGTGAATTTTGAATGTGTAGTGCAGTTTAAAACACACAGTCGAAATATATCTATATTTTTGAAATAATAATTCTGATTTTTCATGAATCACAGTGGTTTTATAAAATGTTCAATTTTAACAGTTTTTATTGGACTGTACTTTAGACAATATTATATTTTGCCATTTCTCTCTGTTGTAAGACAAGAATGTTTCGTTTCTACTGTAATAGAAATACATTTTCGATTTTGATACGTATTTTAAATACCAAGTTAATCACATAAAATAAGGCTAAGTGTAAGTATTTAAAAGAAGCATATAATGAAACAGATTATTGCAAGTCGCAAAATTAATGTTGTTTCTTTTATCAAAATTTTTTTACAAATGATAGACACAAAAAAATAAAAATATCTTTATATTTCATGCTTTAGAAATAAAAAATATGGCATATATCATATACATTTATTGTAAAAAGAGTATACAAAATGATGTCAATTTCTTAGAAAAATATTTTGATATAAATATAGATAATGTGGAGCATATAATATACATTATATATATATATATATATACATAAAGCATATGACGTAATAAAAGTATCTTACAATAAAGAATAAGACAAGCCAGAGGCGGTTTCCTCGTGGACTGGCAATATATAATAAGACAAGCCAGAGGCGGTTTTCTCGTGGACTGGCATTAGAAAACTCTTATTCTTGTCTTCAAGCCAGAGGCGGTTTCCTCGTGGACTGGCAATATAGAATAAGACAAGCCAGAGGCGGTTTTCTCGTGGACTGGCATTAGAAAATTCTTATTTTTGTCTTCAAGCCAGAGGCGGTTTCCTCGTGGACTGGCAATATATAATAAGACAAGCCAGAGGCGGTTTTCTCGTGGACTGGCATTAGAAAACTCTTATTCTTGTCTTCAAGCCAGAGGCGGTTTCCTCGTGGACTGGCAATATAGAATAAGACAAGCCAGAGGCGATTTTTCGTGAGCTGACAATTTTAAATAAATATAGTCAGAGGCGATCTAACGTCAGCTGACAGTTTAGAAGAAAGAGAGCTAAAGGCGATTTATTCGTGAACTGACAAATTGTAAGAAATATTGTCAGAGGCGATCTATCGTGAGCTGACAATTTTAAATAAATATTGTCACAGACGATCTAACGTCAGCTGACAGTTTAGAAAAAAGAGAGCTAAAGACGATTTATTCGTGAACTGGCAAATTGTAAGAAATATTGTCAGAGGCGATCTATCGTGAGCTGACAATTTTTAATAAATATAGTCAGAGGCGATCTAACGTCAGCTGACAGTTTAGAAAAAAGAGAGCTAAAGACAATTTATTCGTGAACTGGCAGATTTTAAGAAATATTGTCATAGGCGATCTAACGTCAGCTGACAGATTTGAAGAAATACGTATTTATTTTAGTTAGCAATTTACTGCACGTGTGGTCTGTTTATATTTTATCAGATAATTTATAAGGTCATTTAACCTTTTTTCTCGCAATTAAAATTCTATCGTATGGCTGAATGATGTACATACGAGACAAAATAGACTTATACAAGGTGTCTAATAGATATAAGTTAGATATGATAAAATATTTTATTTGAAAAATGTATGTATAATACTATATATCTAATTGGAAAAATATGTTATATGCTTTTCCTATTTTTATTCTTATGTAATAAATACAAAATAAATAAATAAGTTAATTAATTATTGAATACATACATATACATATTGAATATAGTTATCTTTATTTTGTATTTTATATAACTGAAATAATATATACTTTCATTATTTTAGTCATTATCATATAAAATACAAAATAAAGATAAATATTTATTGAATATATGTGTATATGTATATATTAATTAATTGATTAATTAGTTATTTAGTATTTACTACATAAGGATAAAAGTAAGAAAAGTATATGACATTTTTCTTCAATGATATATATAGTATTATATGTATATTTTTTATTTATTATTTTGTCATATTTAGTTTGTATTTATTTGACACCTTGTATACGCTTATGTTTTCTCGGACATTATATTGCAGCTTTGCGACGAAATTTCAGTCGAGGAAACAAGCGCAAGCATCGTTTGTTTACAAACTTCCGATGACACACGTACACAGACCACACGTCAGTGTAGTGAGTCACCACTACAAACAAATGCGTACACACGGACCTACGCGGCATAGGTCCGTAGGCTGCGCCGATAATGTCATTTCATTTTTAGTACCATCGAAATGATAGCGCTTTCGCGTCGGAGTTTGCCCGTCACTTCAGCATCCTCTTAATGTGAATTTGTTACAACGTATACGATAACGAATTATAAAGACAAAATTATAGAAATATATGACGAAAAAGAAATTATAAAAACGACATAACGCACGCAGCGCGAAGCTCGATCGTTAACACTAAGAAATATATTCTTAATGTCACAAAGCGATGCATATCATATGTACTTTAAATTCATGAAAAATATTGTAGTTAATATTAAGCCTTAGAAATATGCCGATTAAACGTATTAATATTTTATTTTTACTAATCACTCATGTGTATAAAAAAAAGGATACATATACTTAGTGATAAAGCATAAAAATCGTGCAAAAATATCTTGAATCAAAGGCTTGAGTCAAGAAAATCAAAAAGGTTCAAATACATTTTGTAAGACTGTTATAATAAAAAAAGTTTAAAAATCTTAAAAATTTTGATAGCCTTAATGTCTGGAATGCCTTGAGTGGTATAAATGTGTGATATATTTTACATAATTTAACACATATATGTACCAGAGACACATGTATATATACAATATTCATATACACATATGTATATATATATAAGTATATAAGAAATATTAATTAATTAAACATTTCTGATCCATTTTAAGGCTCCTAGGTAGTCACCGCAGCCATATTAGATTCGTGACGTCAGAAGCGAGAAATGACACGCCGAGAATTCTTGCGTGCCATTTCTAAATAAAATGATAATTTAACAAAGTAACACTCTGGATCGCTTTAAGACACCTGTAAAATTGTCCGAAAACTATGCTTTTTCCTTGACAGGTTATAAACAATTGTTAAATCAACAGTGAAACGAAGCCTAATTATGCGAGAAAACACACGGTTGACAGCTGTCTGTATGAGTAGAAAATTCTCCTTCTACGTTGGGCTTTCCCTGCTAATCTTAGTTTTCGGATAATTTTACAGGTTTCATGAACACGTCACATATCACAGTACTAACATTTAACGAATATTAATGAAATGGCACGCAAGAATAAATTGGGTAGTCAACATGTCATTTTTTCACGCCTAATAGTTCATCGATTCTCCACCTAAGACGCTGCATAAGAATTTCTGTCATATGGACATGTCGGTAACGGTACTAAGCTATATATATTCTGTATTTATCGCGTTTATTTTTTTGTAAACAAATTTTTAAATTATAAATTAACATTTTGTATGTTATTCAGTAATTTACTTTTATCGAATCAATTGATTAGGTCAAACTGTTACACTATTTATTTATACGATAAATCAACTGGGTAAATTCGACTAGGTTTTTATTCCTACCACAATTATGTCGCTACTGTCAACGCGGAGTTCACGGCTGCGGGACCAGGAGCCTTAACCGAAATTATCAGTTTATAGGAATGTGAAAATCCAAATTTTATAGTAATGGGACATTAATAAGAAACTGTTAATTAACAAAACGTTTTATTTGTGATTATTTGGTCTGATTTGACTTAAAAAATATAATAATAATAAGAGAGACATATGTACCTTTTCCATTTCTATTTTCTATAAAAAAAAATAACTTTTTATCACAATTGAATACAACTTTAAATTCAAAAGTAACACCTTTATATTAATTATAATATATAGTATATTAATATAATACGTAAATTATAGGCAGTCTTAAAGCATGGCCATCGAAAGGCTAAAAATATAAAACAAAATCAAAACGATAATACAGAAGATTTATTTTTCCGAATTACTATCTGAATTGTTGTTTTCTTCATTGGAATCCTCCCTTTCATTGTTTCTCTGGAAAACAATTTGTTGCCCTCTACCATATCTCTGTTCGATTTCACGTTCGATTTGCTGCCTTGGACCCAGTGGGAGCCTTTCCCGTCGTTTTTTGTCTCGACCTCGCTGTTTAGCAATGCGCAAAACCTCCTGCATTGTCTGCGCGAATTCACGACTCTCTACTCTCCTATTGCACAGTACTAGACCATCTGCAAATGATAAATAAAAGTGGTTTGTTCAATATTATTAAAAAGTGAAGAAAGAGACCCCGCGTAAATCTTATGGAAACGTTCTTTTGGTCAAATTCGCTAAAATTGAAATATGTTAAAATTCGGAAGTTCTTGAAGAAAAGTGTCAATAGACACAACCTCGTGGTATGGTTAGTTTCGGAAATATACGCGGTCAACGATCGCTACGTCATTGTGTCGATGCACCCATACACGTGATTATGAACTTTTTAAATCGTTATTGAGAATATATAAAAGTCCGTTCTATTTATAAATAATGTACACTTTCTATTAATAAAGGTTCACAAAATTTGAATACAAATACAGTTTATCATAATTTTTCGTACATATTTTGCCAACGGGAATACAATATGTAACTTAAAAAGAGTAGTACATACTACATTACCAAAATATATCTCTGCCATTTTAGAGTTGTACATAGAATGGGTTCCTTCAACTCTAATCCATGTAAAATTTGTCACCAACTCCTCATGAAGGGTTTCTTTCAGAAATTGGTTCAGCGTTTCCTTGACAGTTCCTCCGCCGACGGACGATAGATACAATTTCTGCATAACATATATTTCCATTAATATGTTACAATTGTAATAAATGTTTTTTTTTCGTGCATTTATTAATTATACACTCATGAAAAAAAATAAGAATCTCCTGTTTTTTTGTGAAAAAAGGCTCATTTTTCAGACGTCGTAACATTGGAATGGGAAGATGTAGAAAGACGTATAAAAATGGAATTTTAAACTTGAACTGTATACTTTACACTGCTTTACAAAGCTTACTAAATTTTCTATTTTGCCTGTTTTAAACATTTAAACAAAAAATGTCCACGTGCAAAGCATCAAGACAATAACTTCCAAATTTCGCCACTTATTTCAATGTTACATAACTTTAAGGCTAATCGTTTTAGACCTTGTCAGTTCAAATCAGTGTAAAGTAGACAGTTAAAGCTTTAAAGTCAATTTTTATACGTCTTTCTACGACTTCCCATTCCAATGTTACGACGTCTGAAAAAGTAGCCTTTTTTCACAAAAACAAAAACAGGTAATCCTTATTTTTTTCCATGAGTGTATTAATATTATTATATAAAACATTGACAAACACTGAAATACAACATTAACTATTCTATTTTATAATGACAAAATGTTTTTAACACAACTTTAATTGTATAGTAAAATCTGTTTACCAAGTTTTGTATTTGGTCAGCATTTTGAAGGAAGGCATCCAGCTGCTCCAACGTTCGCAAAGGAAGCCCATCCGGTGGTTTATAGGACTGATGTGGCTGTTGAGCATTACGATCAACCATTCGCCTAACAAAACACATTATTGTTTATGTAATTTTTAGTTAAAATTGTGAAATAATTGATAGAAAAATTAGAAAGGAGGTCATGTAAAAATTCAAAGAATATGAAACAAAAAAGAAACACTTACTGCAGTAGATCTTTCCGTAACTTATCGACATTCTCAAATATATGTTTTTTGAATCCATCGAGTCGTTTATTAATTTCGTCTCGGATTGCATATACTGCAGTGCCCACCTTCTCGATTGCATCCAACATTGTCTTTAGAAAGTCATCTATTTGTCCATTATTATTCGGACTTCCATGATGGTGATATGGAAATGGCGGTGCGTAACCGGATAGAGCAGGAACGGTGTTCATGTTGGTGTACTGCGGTGAGTGCATTGAGTTCGAATGTTGCTTTGGATTCGAGTACTGTATCGAGTTGTAATTGTGCAGCGGTTCAATATTTGAAGGGTAGGACACATTGCTTTGTGGTGGTGTTTCGGATGCGATGGTGCTTGGCGCTGACGACTCCGCCGAGTTAGTATATGCAGAAGGTGCACAATTTAACGACGAGACCATCTTGCCAATTTCGTATTCCATATTAATATTATCAGGTCTATCATTAATCATTTTCGTTGTAGTATTCTCCTCAAAAGAGCTGCAATATTTTGCCGGTATATATATATTCCGACCTTTCCGATCAGTTCCAGATATTTTCGATTTCTTCATTAATGCTCCTGTAAAACATAAAAATAAATGCGGTATCTTCTTGTCGTTCCTTACAAATAATGATTTAATTTATTAATATCAATATTATTTTTTATGTAACAAATTATTTTGATTTAAAAAAATTGTATCTTTGTTAATTCTAATTATTTTCTAAAACGGTTATGACAATTTGTGGCAAATTATTTGTAGAATACGTCGGAATTTTGACGATTGCGTTTGCATGAATAGCTTTGAAAATATCTTGCGCGCTGTAAGAAAACTATACTTTTTCAAATATTTGATTTCTGAAGTAAATTAGCATAATGTATTCAAAAATATAAGTGAAATGCATTGCATTCTATAGAAAAAAGTGATAAGTTATTTAAAACTTGTTCCAAAACTCTCAGAATATTCTCTTCACGTCTAGTCGCATATTCTTTCCGACCGCTTCAAAACGCATTAATTAGGTAGACAGCCCCCTTAAGTTTTGAACGGGAAGACACTGTTTCAATTCGTAAATAAAATAATTGTATGAAACAAAAAAATTATGTGCCATGGTGTAACAGTGTCATGATAATTAGCTCATCAGTTGATTTTTCAGTAATGTTATTCAGCGAATTTGTTCGTTTCTACAACGGCATTTTGTAACATTTGCCACAAACATCGGTAATGTCGATCATCGTGGACTCTGCACTAAATTGGGAGCATTTAAAAGTTCCAATTAATGTAGATGGAACGATATTGTCGTAAAAGTTTTCGACGACCACATATGTTCGTACTATAAAACAGTACGATTGACTTGTCTTTACAATACCCACAATTTTACATAATCTTCCGTCTTTTAATCTGCAATAACAATTTTTGTCATCAATACTGAAACGGAAATTATCATATTCAATACGTTTGTACTGAATAGAAGATTCTGGCAACCCGGAATGCCTGCACTGTCGCGTTGAAATACCTGAAACGATGATTCCATTACTGTCTGATCGTTTAGTCGATACGTGTTGGACGTTTCGTTCCAATAATCAAAGAGCAAATTGTTGCAAAGGGCGATGCTGATTTCGTACGTATTTTTGAAAAAATAACATATTATTTTCATATGGAAACGCGGAATAATCATCAAGTGGACCTAATTCTCTCACATCGTCGACAATATGCAGCAAACAATGAGTATTATAGCTCATAAACGAAGAACCATACAGATTGACAGCCTTGTCCACGAATAACTTTAAACAATCCTCGGCTAATTTGAGATCATTATCTGAACGTGTTGGCATTGTAAGAAGACGCATAGCTACGTGAAGAAGCATGAAATGTAGATAATAATTGTCATCCAGGATGCCATAGAGTACAACTGATATCCTGCATACAGTAAAAGATGTCGAAATTCGGTTGCTTTGTACTGCTGGAACTCTGACAGAGCTCGAGGTCGCCGAGTAAAGTTTCCAGAACAGGTATTGTCCAATTCTTTTAAACGAACGTCGATTGCCTCAATGTCGGCAGCACGTAACTTGCCATTTTTACAACCAAACTTTCCCAACACCCATGCTTCGATGCACTTTTTCATTATGCCAAGGCAAATGGAGTGCATATATTCAAATGGTACTCGTGTAACCATGCGTATATTTAAGTCTTCTAAAGGGCTTTTCATGTCCTTATGATGGTCAGTGTCAGTCCTAAAATTATAGTTTTCATCTGTCCGTTTTACGTGATTAACGCCAAGGAATACATTATGTCGAGTGCCCTCAATTACTGTACCCGTAACGTTGCGTTTTGAGCATGGCATCGAAGACATATGTCCTTTGTGTTGTAATACAAAGGCCCGGGCAGGGGCATCAGCAATAAAGCACTCAAACGTTACGGGAATAAGTTTATCCTTAAACCTAATTCCTCCACTATTAATCACGACTTTCATCTCTTCAACGAGCATTCGAAAAAAGCTATTAGGATCTTGTGGTTTCTTTTTCCCGCGGTATACACCTACAATTAAAGGTTTGCTGTTTTTCAAATTGACAATTCTGATTTGGAGAGGCCAATACTGAACAATGCCTTTTTTGTCCGCGGAAGCACCGTCTGTACTGATATGCAATTTTAAGACATCAGGAATATTGCATTCATGAGATAATTGTTGGATTACACAATGTATAAATCCCACATGCCAATACTGCCCAGGCTCAACATCTTACAACCTGCACGCGTGATTTAGGTGTGTGCACAAGTGTTCGCATATCTTTAGGTAAATATTCAAAACAAGGGTGTGAACGCAATAACTTCAGAATGGCATTACCTTGAACGGCCGTAAGATTGATAACAAGGAAGCATTTTGCCAAGTTTTTAGCGAACGTATTTTCCGATCCAAAAATATCATTGACTGTACTACTATCATCAGAACTGATTTCACATTCCTGTAAATCGGGAAACGTACTATTAGCATCAATAGTCTCATAGTCAGACGATGCAACTGATGACTCAGAATACGCGACGCTTTCGATAAAATCGTCAAAATTCGAACAAAAAGACGAAATATCATCGACGAGTTCAACACGAGGTAAAGAAGAATCAGATGAAGAAGTAATATCACCTTGACCTACTCGAATACGATTTCTCTTTTGCCTATTTGTTAAGTTTTCGAAACGTTTGTGATACACCCTTTTCATTGTTGCTAAGAAATGTGTATTTTAAGAAAAACAAAATACCCACGGTGGACAAATGAATTTTCAAGAGACGAAAAGCAATTTCAAGCGACACGAGAGAAAATTATATTTTTGAAATGGAATTAATGTCACAAATGTCAGAAGATCACAAAGTCGACTTTATCGTATATGAATAACTGCGTTATTTTTCGATTGAGCGAGGCACATATGAAAGGCAGACTAGTCGACGATGTGGAACAAAAATGAATTTCAACCGACGATGATTGTGAATAATATGTTACGCGCACTGAATTGAATAAATTGAATTTTAAAAGCAATAATTATAACTGGCAAAAATGAAATATAATACCCACGGTGGATATACGAAAAAGCAATTTCAAGCGACACGAGATAGACCATTCTATTTTTTAGAAAAAAGTGAAGTGCCTCAAATGTATCACGATGAAGTCGACTTCTTTCACACAAACTGAAAAAGACTTACTTTACTTACTTACTTACTTACTTACTTACGGTACTTTCTGGATTATGGTAAATAGCGTATCTAAACCGCTGCACCGGCCGTTGTTGCCACTGCTGCTGCTGCTGCACAAAGCACAATGGCGACCAGTGATGCAAGATCGAGCATCCTGCATCAAGCACTACATGAGGGGAAGAGCCCCCACCATGGCAGCACCAAACAAGCGAGCATCGCTGACGTCACGCGTCCGTGTGCGCTCGCCGTTCCAATAGCGTATGAGTCGTACGCTGTGGAATGGCGAGCGCACACGGACGCGTGACGTCAGCGATGCTCGCTTGTGTGGTGCCGTCATGGTGGGGACTCTTCCCCTCATGTGATGCTTGATGCAGGATACTCGATCTTGCATCACTGATGGCGACTAAGGCGAAGCATGCACGAAGCACGAAGGACAAGTCGCGCGCAGTGGACGATGGGAAAATTTTCACTCGAATCGAGCTCTCCTATTGGCTGAGGCGAGCGTACATATAAGTATCGCGGCAAGGACCGCGGTTTTTGACAGCTCGAATCTGCTGGAAATCTTGCAGCAGTCTTGCAACAGATCGCTGCTAGGGGAACAGATTCTGCATGAGATCTGCACAAGATCTGCACGTAACTTTTGCTGCATGAGCCTTTTAAAAATCTGCTGAGCAGATCTGTGCAAGATCTGCGCAGGATCTGTACAAGACTTTTGCTGAAAGAATATTGCGTATTTTACCTGTTGCGAATTGTATGTTGACTGCTGACAGAATCTTGCAATGATCTGCTGCGAATCTTGCAGCAATCTTGCAGCAGATCGCTGCTAGGGGAACAGATTCTGCACGAGATCTGCACAGGATCTGCACGTAACTTCTGTTGCATGAGCCTTTCAAAAATCTGATGAGCAGATCTGTGCAAGATCTGCGTAAGATCTGTACAAGACTTCTGCTTAAAGAATCTTACGACACACTGCTGACAGACTGCGTGTTACGGAAAGAATCTTCCTCAAATCTGCTCGATTTCTGCAGCAAATATCTGCAAACAGATTCATGCACTTCAAATGCATGAATCTTATAGCGGACTGCTGACAGACTGGCAGCACCGACCGTTATGGACAGAATCTGCTGCAAATTCCCTATCATTTCTGCTGCAAGTAAACTGATGCAAGGCTCTGCTTGGCAGAAAATGTTACAGGGGATTATCTAAAATATTGCAGGAAATACTACGGAAATATTGCAGAATTAAGCAGAAAAAACTAAATTATATTGCAATTATGTGCAAACATCTTTTATTATTGCAGTGATTGCAATACATCAATGTATAATAACATCGTTTAACATTTCGAAATGAAAATTAAACTACCAAGCCATTAAAACAAATAGTAATAATCCATCATTGTAATCATGTTATCAGTTGTCGTCAATCATCGTTTATCAATAATCTTCTATACGAAATATAGATAATTTGATTCCGTCTCGAGATCGTAGTAAAATATCATTTGTTAATTTGATATCTTTTACACTGCCAGTTGCTACAAAGCGAAACCGCCGCAATAAATTTACTATTGCTGCTCCCACGGACAGAAAAGCATATCGTTGACCTTAAGCAAAAATATAAACAAAGTATAAAAAAAAAGTATAAAAAAGTTGTTAAAACAACATACTACAATATCTATACGTAAGTATGAGTATACTAAATATTCAATCAAACTCTTTTATTATTTATTTCAAAATATTCAAAATCTAATAGTTTTAAAACATTAAAAATTTAAATTTAAAAAATTATAAACTTCAATAAAATAATAAACGTGTACGTTACGTGTCACGTGTATCACTGATGGTCCACGCTGCTTTCCACTCAGACTGTTTAATATATTAAGTATAAAATGACTACATTCTTATAAAACATTACACAACTTATTTCTTTTGTTCTACATTATTTTGATAATACATCAATATTAAATTTATTACAATACATATATTTTGAGCTCAAATAATAAATTTTAGAATTTTTTATGCCCATACATCGTGATTTAATAAGACACTGTCGCGCGTAATAAAAGAGTAATTATAAATTTTTATATTATTTTATTACCTTCTTGGAGTAATATACACTCACCCGAAAAAAAAGCGGTACACTGAAAATGTGGGAAAAATTCATCAAATTTCAACTGACGATAACTTCGTAAATAATAAAGATAGAAAGTTCTATAAAATATGGAAATGAAGCTAAAAATCTCTACTTTAAGAATCAATTTATTTCAATGTTGCAAAATAAATTTATTGAAAATGGCGGATGACAAAGCGCGAGCATGCAAAATTGAAAAATAATGGTTTGAGTTTGCGACGGTGCACGGTATAAACAAAAAATTGTAGCTTATTGGGATCAAAAGCGTACGAAAGTACAGAGTCTCCTCTTTAAAATGCTTTTTTATGCATCTTGATACGATGATTTTTCGCCGAGAGATTCGCATTTGAAGAAAAAGGCAGATTCTTACTTCAAATGCGAATCTCTCGGCGAAAAATCATCGTATCAAGATGCATAAAAAAGCATTTTAAAGAGGAGACTCTGTACTTTCGTACGCTTTTGATCCCAATAAGCTACAATTTTTTGTTTATACCGTGCACCGTCGCAAACTCGAACCATTATTTTTCAATTTTGCATGCTCGCGCTTTGTCATCCGCCATTTTCAATAAATTTATTTTGCAACATTGAAATAAATTGATTCTTAAAGTAGAGATTTTTAGCTTCATTTCCATATTTTATAGAACTTTCTATCTTTATTATTTACGAAGTTATCGTCAGTTGAAATTTGATGAATTTTTCCCACATTTTCAGTGTACCGCTTTTTTTTCGGGTGAGTGTATAATAAAATATCAATTATTATAAAAAGAACAAAGAAGAATCTAGCATCTCATTCCTATCAACATTTATCAGAAGACCAGAATTCTCTTTGCTAATCTTATTAAACGGTAAAAACATTAAATATGATATTCTTTTCATGCCTCCATATTTCTTTAACTTACATGCATATAAAATAACGCATTTTAATAATTTATAGGATAAAGAAATAATAAAATCATTATTTTATATGCGTATTAAATATGGATCAATATATTTAATTATTAAATACAGCTACGTCAAAATATCAGACTAACTGCACTCATAGTTTTTTTATGTTTCTATATAAATTGCATAATACAAAATACATTCAACATTTTTATATTAGTTTTATCTAAAAAAAGAAGTAGATATGGAAATTCCGTCGTTATTTCCTAATGTGTCAGACACGTGTAGCACAGATAGAAAATCTGTTATCGCGGTTTGAACAAAAGGAAACCAAGTTCCTTTCAACAACTTGTCGTTAAAAAACCACTGCCACCCAATAGACTGAATAGTGAGACGGATACAAGATAAATTACTTCAACGCAAATTTTCTTGTCATTATTGTATTCGCTCAACTTAGATTGTCATGACTAAAATACAAATTGTTTTTATCAATATAAAAAATCGTGATTTGACCGTTTAAATATATCTGATAAGCAAAACTGCTATCGCCTAATAACAAAGTATCAAGATTTTCTGTGACAAGATGAAACAACCTGATAAATTATAGTGTTTATTTTGCCATATTATTCCATTAATATCGTTTCTGATAATCGTTCGACTTTTAAAAAGCGCAAATGTGTTCGTTTACAATAAAAACAACGACAATAGCCGCGTTGGTGTTTTCTTTTCTTGCGGGTCAGGTGCTACATATTTTTGGAAATGTAACTGTATTACGCGGATCACCAAATTCCCTCAAAGTTAGATCCTTAAGCTGTATCACAGAAGATGATGGCAGCGCTTTAGTATGGAATAAACCAAATCAGAACTCTGAAAGACTTGAGCGTAAGTTGTAAAAAAAAATTTGTTTTACATTTTTGTAGCAAAATAGATATATTATTTGCAAATTTAATAAAAGATTTTTTATTATTATAAGCATACTAACATTTTACTAAATATTAAAATTTTATTAATGCCTTCTAAATATTCACTTACACACAAAACAATCTTATTATATTATTCGTAATAATATATTTACTGGTTTAGAAGTTAACTACTACTACTACTACTACAATATTTACTGTAAACACGCAATACACTTTCAGGATTACCTTTACCGTTATTGACAGAAACAGACATAAATTATCAACATATTAATAATCATGAAAACATAAACTGTAAAATGAACCGTTCGGAAAAATGTTTCAACTTATGGGGGACAAAACACTGGAGTTTTACCCATTCTTCAAAAACGCCAATGGCTCCAGTATTTGATCAACGATGGGAAGGTAAGAATCTTGTAGTTTGAAAAATGTTACAATATTTACGAAAAAAGTATCACAAAGTGTATTCACGTGCATCAAACATATTTATAAAATT
This sequence comes from Linepithema humile, assembly GCF_040581485.1. Classification (NCBI taxonomy): domain Eukaryota; kingdom Metazoa; phylum Arthropoda; class Insecta; order Hymenoptera; family Formicidae; genus Linepithema; species Linepithema humile. The sequence goes on from NC_090128.1 coordinate 35,759,680, forward strand.
ATTTTAAAAACTTTCAGAATTTGAAGAACATGAAAATCCTTATAAATTTAAACATGTAGATGTTGGTTCTTTAGACACTTCCACAGTAGCGCTTTCATTTTCGGCTCGTGCACAAAAAGATGTGGATATATTGCTTTGCAAAGACAAAGAATATACGAAAAACTTTTGCTATTGGATTAAAATAGGCGGTTGGGACAATACAATATCTGTCATCCGAAAATGTCCACAAGGATTAGATTTTCTTACTCGCAAATTATCATGGCCAGATTCACCATGTGCAGATAGATTATCTCAAATTGATGTAAGACACACAAATTTCTTATAATCAAAATCACACTTTTACACAATTAAAATATTTTTGTATATGCTATATTCTCAAAGAAACACTAATCAATGCTTCTTATACGTCATATATATCTGTATATATTATTACGATAATAATTTAAAAATAGAACACAATCAACTAACTTATTACTAAGTTTCATATACACTCATCTAATTAAAAATTAATAATTAATACAGCACACTTCATTATCTGCCAGCGAATGGCGATCATTCGTCATTACGTCAAATTCTGTGACTCGTAATATTACCGTTTATGATACGGATAATATGATTATGACATATGCGGACAAAGAAGAATTGAAAAAAAACAGAATAATTGAAAGATTGGATTATCAAGTATTTATTGGAAGCACTGATAAAATGTTATTTCGCTTTCATCGATGTGGGTGAATAAATTTTAAACTTTCAGTTAATTAAAATAGTTTCATATACAGCGATAAAAAAAACAAAAAATTATCCACGAATACCTATTTCAGACGATTTTCTGCACACGACTACTACAGGTGCAAACTTAACGAGCCCTATCTTAAAAGTCAACGGTACAACGGTATGCATACAAATGTTTATCGGTCTCTGTGCAGAGTGCGATGCACAAGTATTCTTACGTGATTCTACAAGTAATGAAGTGTTAGAGATGGTAACAGCAAAAGGCTCATTAAAGCCCGCAATTCATGGTTTGCCTACGTGGCAATCAGTCATAATCAAGAAAAATCTTACATCGACTAGTAGCTTAGTTGTTCAAGTGATTCCTAAACTTAGCATAATCACCTCGAATCCACTGTGGGCCATAGCAAACATTCGTGAATGTCTTTCAACTGGTACAAACCTTTAACTTCTGGTTCTTTTATATTTATAAACACATCAATTTCTTGCTTTATATATTCGTTACATATTGCTAATTTATTTCTTTTTAGTATCTTGGAAAATGAGTTCTATTTTTATTAATCAAGATTTAGTGAAACAAGATAATTTGGAAGAGTTTCTAACATGTCAGAAACTGTTTTATAATGAACATACCGTTGTGAATGCTATACTTTTTGCTACAGAAGATGTTGCATTAGGTAATAATTAAACATTTGTCTTAATATATATACATTTTTTAAATAAAATTATCATCATTATTCATAAAATATTTGTGCAATTGACGTAGTACACAAATAAAATTATATTATAATAAATAAGATTACACTTTCTCTCTTTCAGATGATGAAAATTGTGAAAATAGAAAGCTAGAACCTCAATGCTTATTGGCTCACAAATATTATAATAATATGCTTGACTGCAAAGGAAACGCAATTTGTTATAAAAACGGTTGCACATGTCTTCCAGGTTTTTTAGGACCCACATGTTCTAATCGTGAGTAATGTATAATATTGTTGTTATTGTTATTTTTTTATTTACACAAAGCTTGTATACATTTAACAGTATCAATTGCTTTTTTCAGCTTGTGAACGAAATAAATATGGACATAACTGCAAAAAAACGTGCGGTGCATGCAATAAAATATTTATTTTTGGAAGGAGTCTGTGTGACCATGTAACTGGAGCTTGTTTTGCAGGATGCAATAATACAATAAAAGACAACAAAAAATTATACATACACCCTTTGTGTCAAACTGGTAACAATTTTTGATGATGCGTAGTATACCGTTTTCAAATTATACTTAGAGATCAGATATAAATTATTATTGAGATAATATGTAATACTATAATGCACAATGTACTATCTTCTTTTTTTCAAGCTATAAATGCTTCCGTCTTACTTAAAATTGACTATACGAGCAATACAAGTATTCAAGCCACAGTTCCTATAATATGGAAAGACGAATACAAAAATGCAATAATTCGTTATTTTTTCTCTATTCAGGTAAATGACGTTAATTTTACGCTTTATTAATATTCTAGATAATGAGAAAATTATTCTTTTAGTGGTTAATAATTGAATACAATTTGCAATCTTAATATTTTTCAAGTAATAATTTTTAAAAAATAAAAAAAAAAAATTATTTTACAAGATTCATCAAATTCATTATAAATAATTTTCAAATTTGTTTATTACAGAAGCAGTTAAGTAAAAATCATGAATCCCAAAACTGGAATATAATATTTCCAAATACAACGCATTTAATAGGTAATTTTAAAAATTTAGAACCTGGTACTATTTATCACATCAGATACAGCTTACAGATTGCGGATTCGATAGTACACAGCGACTGGCAAGAAGCTGAGACTGATTGCAATCGTAAGATCATTATTAATTTTGTATGCAATCCTTGATGAACACATTTAAATTATTTTTAATGTACTTACTATTTTCTCAATATAATAAAACATAATCTTTGGATCTTTTATTAAAGAAGATTATCATTGTTTGGTAATATAATGATGTAGAATATTCAGATACTTCATAAAATTTCATGCACTGCAATACATTTATTGTAAGACATAAAGAGAGACATAAAGTATATGTTAAAGTTTGTATACTAAAAAGAAAAAGTTAGTTTCTTTTCGTATACTAAATATGTAAAGATAAAGTCATTTACTGACAATTTTATTACTCGTAAACTCTTAATAATAACACTAGCATAGTTTTTTCAATAAATTTTTATATGTGTTGTTTAAAGTATTTTGTAATCATTTAGCGACTCGAGATTTCAATGTAACGACAGAAGAAACAAGCCTGATGATTAACTGCCAAATCGACAAACAAGTACGTAGATATTTCACTAACCAGTTCTTGCATTTGGTATATTTGATTTTTAAATATTTTTAACAGAATCTAACTTGTTTTCTGCTTTTCTATGCCAGCAATTATATCCATGTCCGGCAAACAAATATCATTTCATAATAAGAATGAAACAAGATGATAGTTTGGAGCAAATTCTTATTAAAACTGCTATATCTTTTCCTTGTGAAGTATCATCTTTAACATCACACACTTTATACAACGTAACCATATGTTATAAAGATCAAACATTATTTTTCAAGGAAATACATACGCTTGAAGGAGGTGAGTTTATTAATATTAAAAAAAAAAACATATATATACAAAATAAAAAATGCATTCGTTCTCATGCACATATAAATCTAATCGTTCTAAATGCACATATAAATTTAATCATTGCATTCTACAAAAATCAACAGTTCCATCTGAAGTATTAGATCTTCACACAACTCTGCTATCCAGCAATAACATAACTCTAACTTGGAGGGCCCCAAAAGAACCAAATGGAAAAATAGTACAGTATCATGTAATGTTAAAAGTAAGTATAATTTTTTTCACATTTAGTTTATAACAGTATAGCTTTTATAAATATAAGCCAAAAGACCACTTTAATTTGATATTTATTTAGCCAACTTGCAACGAGCTCGCATTACTCACGTAAATAACTTTTTAATGCCAGATTCAAGAATACTACGGCTGTACGGATGTTGGTGAATTTCAATCAAGTAATCATACTATTGAAAAATGGACAACTCACAGAACAATCACAATATCGAATTTACAGCCATATGCAAATTACAGGGCACAAGTCACAGCTCACAATTCGCGACATGGCGGCACAAGTACAAACATAACTTTTGAGACGAAGGAATCCGGTACATGAACACATTCGTATCATTTATCACAAATATTAATATCGAATAATAGTGACGATAGTTAATGTCATTAATGAAGTTAATTTGTTTAATTAATTATTTATTAATTTTCAATAACATCACAAATATATGATGGAAATAACAGCTCCACCTCCGATAACTAATCTGGATGTTGTGGAAATTGATACCCGCCATCGCCGTGAAATGATACATTTGAGATGGAAAAGTCTAGTTCCACCTACGAATGGAAGGTTGAGTCATTACGTCATTCGAATATGTAATTTAAGCTGCTTTAACCAATATGAAGTTAATGTTAACAACACCTGTGACTTGTGGAATGATTACATCTGCGCTACTATAAATTTTACACATTTAAAAATTCAGGTAAAAAAAAAATATTTTTTGCGTGTCTACAAAAAATCGCGCGTGTGTGTTTCATAAATGTGATGTAATAAACAAAAATTATCTAAGAAAAATATAAAGTTAATATAATTTGCATCAAATTTTATAGATTTTAGCCTACAATATAAATGTTACTGAATCAAGTGTTCCCGTTAATGTTACCAACACAATGCTAGATAATACAAGTAAGACTTCATCATTCAACAAAACTTGAAAGCTTAGTATATTGTAAAATTTCAAATGCGTTTTAAATTAAGCATAGACTATAGCTAAACTATAATTTTTGTACATAATTATAATTTACGATTTTCTTATTATAATTAACAAATCCATGTCATGATATAATTTGTTATATAATTCAGAAAATGCTAAAAAGCATTATGCTTATCATTTATATAGCTAATATTATGCTAATTAAAAAAACATTAAAATATGACTAACTTAAATTTATAATTGCCTTGATTAGACAATACTGTAACCGTATAATTTTTCAGCACCAGATACACCTGGGAATTTCACTTTGACAGTCAAGAACAATAATGTAATTGACGTAAAATGGGATCATCCTTGGAAGACAGGCAAACACCTGCAGTATTTTTTTATCCAAATACATAAAGTATCTTCAAATTTGACGAAGAACATTTCAATAGTATCTGATAAAAAAGTTCTTAAAAATTACGCGCGTTATTATAAACAAGAATTATATTTGTTTCCATCAACGCTGTATAATATTCAAATTCAAGCTGTGACAATAGCAAACAAATCTAGCAGCACTAATACCAAAATATTGCAAACACCTACCACGATCGATTTTGATGGGAATCTGATGGCAGACGTAAAGAAATTTGATTCCACGATATCATTAAAGATTCCGCCTGTTCTAAACGATACGCAACATAGTAGAATACACATCATAGTAAAAGGACCTAAAGAACCTTGCAAACATTTAGAAGTGCCTCCAATTTTAAGAACGCAAATAAACATAAAGATTGATGAAAGTGCTTGGGAGGCTGCAGAAGGTTCGGTATGTACATGTCATAGAATTACAATATACAGGGTGTCCCAAAGCACCCTTAACAACTCTCGTGAGGTGATAGAGGAGATCGAGACGAACAAAAAAGTCTAATACCATTTTGCGATATTTGCAATAATAACAGAGATATTTAATGTTAAAGTCAGGCGAATAAGAGCGCGCCGCGAGAAGCGCTCGAGCCGCCTGAGCCGTAGGACGGCCCAGTGTGTACCATTATAGGCCGTCGGCGCGCGGTAAGGGGAAGGCAGCGCGCCACTGCCCATGGTTACGTCGTCGTTCCCGCGTCTTACCGCGCCGCGCCAAAAGACTCGATAACCGATAGTACAAAATAATAAATAATGAAAATAATAATAAATAATAACAAATATAAATTAATAATTAAATAATAATATGTATAAAATGTTTGAGCACGTTTTCCGTAAAATATCGTATAGTATTTCAATACATGAGATAACGATTACAACTTGCATTCTGCTCTGCTTCACATAATTCTAGTGTCTACAGAATTGGCAAAACGCTCTACACTGAGAGAATTTTCTCTTAGACTTTATCCTGAAAATCCATACACATGTTTGATTAACTTTACTATATAAACTACATAGTAAAATTAATTAAACATATTTTATATTTTATTGTGATAGATATTTTTATTTTTTATTGTGATAAATATTAATCATAAAAATTCTTATAAAATTCTTTCCAAATTGTCCCACGATTATCATGATTTTTAAAGTATAAATTATAAGAGAAAATTCTCCCTGTGTACGAATTAAAAAAAATACTAAGAGTTCCAATAGCACTTTTAATAGTTTTTTGATAAAAATTAAAAGATTCTATGTACATACACATTTCTTATTAAAAGAATTAAAAAATTAATTTATTAAAAATTAAAATTAAAAAATATCGTTTTAACTTTGTAAATCTAACACGACATTCTCTTCCCTAATTACTAACACGCATTAAATATTATAATTTGTAGCAAGACTTCCTGATAGCTGTTCAACTGCCAAAATGCTTCTTGCCAAAAATGATAGTATTTAATGTGTTTTAGTGCTTAGAATTAGAGGAGAGGAGTACGACACTTCGCAAATTTAACACGACGTTAGATTTGCGAAGTTAAAATATTTTTCAATTTCGATTAATTTAAAATAAAGAATGCGGAACTTTATAATTTTTATCGAAAATTGTAGAACTATAAAAGTGATATTAGAACTCTTAAATTTTTTTTTAAATTTGTTAAACGTCGTGCTCTCTCTCTCTCTCTCTCTCTCTCTCTCTCTCTCTCTCTCTCTCTCTCTCTCTCTCTCTCTCTTTCTTTCTCTCTCTCTCCCTCTCTCTCTCCCTCTCTCTCTCTCTTTCTCTCTCTTTCCCCCTCTCTCCACAGATAAATTCTATTAATATTTTTTCGAAATAAAATTATTTCGTAGCAAAAAAACGCTATCGTTTTCACACCACTCTGAGGTAGATAGCTTGGCGCGTTTTTTTTATAGTGGTTTTTCCAGTAGACCTAATCCACTCTCAAAATTTAATTCAATAATTGTTCGAAGTGCCTTCCTCGTGCTTGTAAGCAGAGGTCGGCTCTTCGAACAATTTGTCGCGTTGCACGGTGCGCTATTTCGGGGGTAATAGTGTTGAAGGCTGCTATGATCGCCTCGCGTACCTCATCTTCGGTACCATTGCGACAATGTTCTACCGCAGCTTTTATGTATCCCCAAATAAAGTAGTCCAGTACGTTCAAATCTGGCGAACGTGCTGGCCAATTGATTGGGATATTCTGTCGCCGTATAATTCATTTTTAAAGCACTTTGATACAACCCGTACACAACGTGCAACCTATACGCCTACACGTATACGTGTAAAAACATGAAAAAACAATTGAAAATCGGCACATTGCCTGTGCTGCTCTCTCAACAAAACGTGCACTCGATGTACCGCGATCCACGATACATCGTATTTTAAAGGAGAATGGGTTGCATCCATTCCACTATCAACGGGTGCAACAACTTTTTCCAAGAGACGAAATACAACGCATCACCTTTTGCGAAGGTATTTTCATTATTATAATTTTAATTTTTCTTTTTTAATTAAATTTATTGTAGATTATTCAGTAATTATTAATAAAACATGCGCAGGATTTCTCGCACAATGTCGGCGAAATGATACATTTCCCGATTTTATTTTGTGGACAGACGAGGCCACATTTACGCCAAATGGCGTATTTAATTTGCAGAACTTTTTAATATGGCAAGAGGAGAATCCTCACGCCATTCGTCAGTGCGCCTTTCAATATCGATGGACGATAAATGTATAGGCAAGCGTAATTGCGAATAAAGTGGTAAATATATTTTTGTTAATTGAAAAATTTTTTTCGAGTAATGTCCTTGTATACAGTATCTCTATTGTCGATTTTGAGATTGGGCCATATTTCCTTCCGCCGCGTCTCAACGAACAGACGTACGCGCAGTTCATTGAAAATGAATTGCCCGTACTTCTGGAAGATATACCTTTACAAACGCGGCTAAGGCTGATTTATCAGCATGATGGAGCTCCCGCACATTATTCCCGTCGTACGCGGGAAATTTTAGATGCGCGATATCCTGACAGGTGGATAGGTCGTGGCGGCCCAATCAATTGGCCAGCACGTTCGCCAGATTTGAACGTACTGGACTACTTTATTTGGGGATACATAAAAGCTGCGGTAGAACATTGTCGCAATGGTACCGAAGATGAGGTACGCGAGGCGATCATAGCAGCCTTCAACACTATTACCCCCGATATAGCGCACCGTGCAACGCGACAAATTGTTCGAAGAGCCGACCTCTGCTTACAAGCACGAGGAAGGCACTTCGAACAATTATTGAATTAAATTTTGAGAGTGGATTAGGTCTACTGGAAAAACCACTATAAAAAAAACGCGCCAAGCTATCTACCTCAGAGTGGTGTGAAAACGATAGCGTTTTTTTGCTACGAAATAATTTTATTTCGAAAAAATATTAATAGAATTTATCTGTGGAGAGAGGGAAAGAGAGAGAAAGAGAGAGAGAGAGAGAGAGAGAGAGAGAGAGAGAGAGAGAGAGAGAGAGAGAGAGAGAGAGAGAGAGAGAGAGAGAGAGAGAGAGAGAGAGAGAGAGAGAGAGAGAGAGAGAGAGAGAGAGAGAGAGAGAGAGAGAGAGAGAGAGAGAGAGAGAGAGAGAGAGAGAGAGAGAGAGAGAGAGAGAGAGAGAAGGCACGACGTTTAACAAATTTAAAAAAAAATTTAAGAGTTCTAATATCACTTTTATAGTTCTACAATTTTCGATAAAAATTATAAAGTTCCGCATTCTTCATTTTAAATTAATCGAAATTGAAAAATATTCTAACTTCGCAAATCTAACGTCGTGTTAGATTTGCGAAGTGTCGTACTCCTCTCCTCTAATTCTAAGTACTAAAACACATTAAATACTATCATTTTTGGCAAGAAGCATTTTGGCAGTTGAACAGCTATCAGGAAGTCTTGCTACAAATTATAATATTTAATGCGTGTTAGTAATTAGGGAAGAGAATGTCGTGTTAGATTTACAAAGTTAAAACGATATTTTTTAATTTTAATTTTTAATAAATTAATTTTTTAATTCTTTTAATAAGAAATGTGTATGTACATAGAATCTTTTAATTTTTATCAAAAAACTATTAAAAGTGCTATTGGAACTCTTAGTATTTTTTTTAATTCGTACACAGGGAGAATTTTCTCTTATAATTTATACTTTAAAAATCATGATAATCGTGGGACAATTTGGAAAGAATTTTATAAGAATTTTTATGATTAATATTTATCACAATAAAAAATAAAAATATCTATCACAATAAAATATAAAATATGTTTAATTAATTTTACTATGTAGTTTATATAGTAAAGTTAATCAAACATGTGTATGGATTTTCAGGATAAAGTCTAAGAGAAAATTCTCTCAGTGTAGAGCGTTTTGCCAATTCTGTAGACACTAGAATTATGTGAAGCAGAGCAGAATGCAAGTTGTAATCGTTATCTCATGTATTGAAATACTATACGATATTTTACGGAAAACGTGCTCAAACATTTTATACATATTATTATTTAATTATTAATTTATATTTGTTATTATTTATTATTATTTTCATTATTTATTATTTTGTACTATCGGTTATCGAGTCTTTTGGCGCGGCGCGGTAAGACGCGGGAACGACGACGTAACCATGGGCAGTGGCGCGCTGCCTTCCCCTTACCGCGCGCCGACGGCCTATAATGGTACACACTGGGCCGTCCTACGGCTCAGGCGGCTCGAGCGCTTCTCGCGGCGCGCTCTTATTCGCCTGACTTTAACATTAAATATCTCTGTTATTATTGCAAATATCGCAAAATGGTATTAGACTTTTTTGTTCGTCTCGATCTCCTCTATCACCTCACGAGAGTTGTTAAGGGTGCTTTGGGACACCCTGTATATAACTATTATATTTATAAAAAATTTTAGTAAAAAATAAACTTTCAGTAATAATTAGGTAAGTGCAGTTATAAAATTAAGGGAATTTATTTGATATATTTAACTATAATTTATTTAATATATATTTAGGATTAAAGTTTATTATAACATACATATAACTGCAATGCTAGTAGCAATGATATTGTTTTGTTTATTTACAAAATTAGATATCTTCAATGTTTGTTTTTTAATTGGCGACAGATCAGCGAATTTGCTAACCAGGAATTTATTGTTGGCAACAATAAAACTTACGGTGATGCTACGAATTGCCCACTAAAACCTGAAGAATCGTATAATATAACAGTTGTCTTAATTGAAGGGAATTTAACTGTTATACGGACTGCGTTTACAATATTAAAACGTGAAAATACAACAAAGCTTGATAATCTTGTTGATCCTGTTGATCCTGTTGATCCTGTTGATCCACCGATGCGTCACGAAGTATGGTTTATACCAATAATATGCTTGATTTTAGTAGGCGCAACTTTTTATTTCTATCGAAGGTAATGATCTTTTCTTTACTTTTTATAAAACATTCGAGTATTATATTCTCGATGCATATTTTTATTAATACTTATTAAAGTGTAAGTGATTTAAATAAAATTATCTGTTAGATAAAGTGTTGATTACATACAGATTATCTATATTTTTGCTGTAATCTGTTGATTTTGATAGGAGAAAGCAGCAATTAACTAAGCGGTTAGTACTGCAAAATGAAATAATTTTGCCGCAAAACATTGAAAATTTCGTGCATGAAAACCGTGAAGGCGAAACAACATTTGTGATATCAACTTCAAAGCAAAATTTATCGATGCCTTCCAACTGGCAATCTTCGTCGTCGGTAACCGCTTCGGAAATATCATTGAATGCATTCGAGAATATCAAAGAGAAGATGAAAATGGCGTCCTTAATCAAAGTGAAAGATTTTGAAGATTACGTCAGAGAGGCGATACAATCCGCATTGCTGGATAAACAGTACAGAGTGAGTCTCAAATTTTGTTTACAAACTTTTAAGTATTTATTAAGTATTTTATTCCTGGAATTTTTCGAAAAATTTGATAATTGCATATGAAGTATACATTAACTATGTTGAAATCCTTATTATATAAAAATATAGAGCAAAATTTTGTCATTTAACAAATATTACTCTTATTCCTTTATAGCTGGTCATTACAATTTATAATTATAAGACAATATAATAATTCAATTTCGTAATTTTTCTTTAAGATGCTTCCGAAAGGTCAAACTCAGTCGTGGGATTACGGCCAATTGCCACAGAACAAATTGAAAAATCGATATGGGAATCTTATAGCATGTAAGAAATTAATGGTAGTTTTGCATTATAAAGTAACGAATAATATTCCACATATATAGTATTCTGATTTAAATAGATGATAAAACACGCGTGAAACTGAAGAAACTTCCAGATGATCCTTACTCCGATTATATCAATGCCAATTATATTACTGTAAGTCAGTGACAAATATATTTTAATTGTAATCTTAATCAAACAAAATTCATAAGTGTGTTGACTTCCAAAAATTTTCTATAAATTGCAATTAAAAACTTTTTGAGTTAAAAATTTAATTGCAATAAAAAAAGTAATTAACTATTCATAAATTCCTTCTTTCTTATTCATTCAATTTATTGATAAAATCATCAACTTGAAGTAATTATGGATGCTATACAAAATTCACTTATTTAGACAGTTTACAAAGTTCAATAATATATGTATATAAGTTTAATATACAAACATCTTAATTATTACGTACTTATCATCAAACATTATTTCAAAGGGTTACAAGACACAGAAACGTTACATAGCGACGCAAGGACCTCTACCTAACACGGTTATCGATTTTTGGCGCATGATTTGGCAAGAAAATGTTCTTATTATTTGCATGCTGGTTAACGTAAGCGAAGATGGAAAGGTATGTGCTTTTTGCTTGATACGATGTATTACAATCTACATAAAAATCATTGCATAAAAAATTTTGGAATATATAACAAAAACTGTTAAAATACGGAAGAAAAACCAGATTTAATCGTATTTATTTTCACCGCGCAACAATAAACACACGCTTTTTCAATTTTCATAAATTTTGCAGGTAAAATGTGAGCAATATTGGCCGGACATTGGCAAGAAGAAAACGTACGGCGATGTTATTGTACTGAACGCAAAGCATAATGTTTTTGCTGATTATTGCTTTAGAACTTTTCAAGTCACTTGTGGAGATGAAACTAGAAAGGTATCCATATTCTCAATCAATACCATAACCAATAACTTTTATTAAACTTCTGCTACACAGGGTGTCTGTCATAACGTGTCTCACCAAAAAGATACAAGTAGATCTCGTTATTCTGGACAAAAAAGTCTTATATCATTTTGCAAACAACCACGTAAAATTTCGAGTAATTAATTTAAAAAGATTGGCCAATAAGCGCGCGATCGGACAGTGAACTGACCGTAGCGGCGATGGCGATAACGCGCGCCGTTGTTGACACATCTGGTCGTACGGCCCATCCATTGAGTTCTATAACATACTGGAGCGAGCCTTTCAGGAGTGGGGATGTCTCCATCGGTCGAAAAAGACAGATAGATTTACGTGAGGCTAGTCTTCCTTGTCCAGCGTATGTTTTGAGCATAACGTAAAAAGAGACAGAAATCCTCACATTGCTATATGTGTCCTTTTCTAAATCGCGTACGCAGTTTTCTTTGTTCGGGATAGGAAGGCTCGCTCCAGTATGTTATAGGCCGGTATTCATAGTCCGTTCTTATATTCAAGATCGTCTTAAGCACGAACTTATATTCGCTCTCTTTGTCAGACACAATCTATGTGTAACGAAGAGAGCGAATATAAGTCCGTGCTTAAGACAATTTTGAATATAAGAACGGACTATGAATACCGCCCATAGAACTCAATGGGCCCATCGCCTGCCCGAAACGCGCGACTGTTGCTCGCGACGAATCGGGCGGAAGACGGCACAAAAAGGCGACGCATAAACAATAACTTTTCGTCTAGTGCGCTGTCGTGTCCGAGATCGCGCGCTTATTGGCCAATCTTTTTTAATTAATTACTCGAAATTTTACGTGGTTGTTTGCAAAATGGTATAGGACTTTTTTGTTCAGAATAACGAGATCTACTTGTATCTTTTCGGTGAGACACGTTATGACAGACACCCTGTATATATCAATAACAGATAGAACACTTGCATTACACGGCTTGGCCGGATTATGGCGTGCCATTGTATACACACTCCATAGTTATGTATTTAAAAAAATTATTGGCGACATCACCTGGAATTGGGCCCGTAGTGGTCCATTCTGGTGCTGGCGTTGGAAAAACTGGAACCATCATTCTGTGCGATGTTTGCCTCCGTCGAGCAGCAGCCGAAGGGGTAATTGTATTTCATTTCATCGTTATTTTATTTTTGCACCGATGCATCAGATTCAATATTTATTTGAAGAAATAATGATAAGAATAAAATTATTTAGTTCGTCAACGTTTTTGCTGAAATGGCATCCATTAGAAGCGAAAGAATCGACATGGTAAATAATAAGCAGCAATATTTATTAGCGCACTTGGCATTAGTGGAATGTTTGCTTTTTATCCCAATCACATTGCCGTGTAATGAGATGTTGCCGACACGAATCAACGAATTAAAAAAGTTACTTCCAATTCAACAGCAAAGGTATATCGTAATAACTTTGCTATTCGATCCTCGCGTCGATTGATAACGTAATAGAAACACAAATTATTTTTAGACTACAGAACACTGCATGGCAGAACGAAGCTCTACGACAAGTGACGACTTCACGTCCGTTATCAAAGAATAATCATGCCAAAAACAGATTTCCAGAACTAATTTCAGGTTTGTCAAAATAAATAAGCAAAACATCAGAAATATTTTTTGTACAACATCATGTTAAAAGAATTAAAATTTTTTAATTTTTGTGTAATATTTTTGATGCCATAAAAATGAAGAAGAAATTTATTTTATTCTGCAGATAAAATCGGCAGAATATATTTGAAGAAGTATCCGATATCGGACAAAAACAGCGATTATCTATCCGGTGTATATGTGGATGGAGTAAAACTTCGGGATCAATATGTAGCCACACAGCTTCCCATGTCATCAACGATTAACGATTTCTGGCGAATGATTGCCGAATTCAAAGTGGAACTTATTCTTATGTTACAATCGCCGGATCCTCAAGATCCTGTATGTGGGCATTTTTTACACATTTCAACGTATCGAGTTAATGAGAACGTAATCGCAAAGAGTAAAATTTACGAGATATTTTTTATTTATTTTTCTAATACATGTCCGAGTATTTAATAAAAGCCAATAAATTAAGATAAATTAAAAATATTTTATATCCATGTTATAAATTATGATAATTAATGAAATATATAGTTGTGTAGAGAGAAATGCAAATATCCGATTTTAATTTTTAAGACCTGCTGTGCAATTACTCCTACGAAAGGCGAGTTTAAACCAGTACCGTTCTTAAATATCACAATAAAAGAGACTGTGGAATTGGAATATTATATATCACAAAAATTGTTACTCGTTGACAATTCCGAGGTAGATTTGATTCGATTAATTGATATTTTTTGGTTGCTATTACATACTCATTCAATAAATGCATCGATGCTCTCTTTGTCTCTCGTGTAGAAACCTGCAAGAAAACAATCTGTCACAATATTGTGTTTGACGAAGTGGAAACCTGGAAGAAATCAACCACCGCCACCAATTATATCGATGGTGACTTTTTGGCAAGCCACGGAAAGAATCGCAAGAGGCGATGGGCCCATTGTTACGCTTTGCCAGTAAAAATTTAATATTATTATCAAAAATCCGAGAAAATGTTAAAATTTCTCATAATTCAAAGTTTTTCACGTCTCTTTTAGGACATAATTCATTTATATTTTATACTTCTTTACTTTTAAACAAATAACTCTCCAATAATAAAAAATTTAACGTAAAATAATCTCTTACTACCAATTAAATCTATTGTTTTTCAAAAAATATTTTTGATACATTTGTTAAAAGAGCAAAAAAAATTAATTTTTCAGTGATGGGGTAACTGGATGTGGTCTCTATCTTGCGTTGAGTTTCATGCTGGAGCGAATGGCCGTCGACAGAGAATGCGATGTTTGCTTGGCGGTGCGAGCAATTAGACGATCGAGACCAGATTTTGTGTTCAATCTTTGGTAATATATTAATTTTTTATTAATAGAGAAAACGAGAGTCAATTGTGTATTTATTGTGAAAAATATACTATAAATAATAATTAAAAAATATTAATTGTAAAAATAATTATAAAAAAGTTTATAATATGTTCAATACAGAAATATTTTATGTACATTTTAATTTATAGGAACATCTGGAATATCTATGTGATGCTGCAGTGACATATTTCAAGTGTTTTGAAACTTATGCAAATTTCTCTTAAAATATCAATCTTATACGCGAATGCGATATAATATAATATTATAATTATAAATATTACAATCAATATATACTCATGCTTACTAATATACAACTAAATATTTTATTGTTTTTGTAATCAGATGTATGTGAAATATTATAGTGAAGAATCAGGTCCGCATTTATACTTTTGGAGGCCCCAGGCGCAACATCATTATGAGGCCTCAATAGAACAAGTCTATTTCAATTAATCAAATTCATATGCATTTTTTTAAAGTGTTTATTGAAAATAAAAGTCGACATGCATTACATGATGCAAAAGGCGAAATTTAATAAACAATTACCGCTTACAAATTTTTCAGCGGCCTCTAGTTTTTATATTATAAATTTAATATTTAAAAGTAAATTTAAATTAAGTATTTTATTTTGCAACTATAAGTAGGCTGTTTTTCATATTGTCATTAGTGAGCAGTAAGATTTCAAAATGAGGCCCCAGCTTGCACGTAATGCGCCTTATGGTAAATGTGGCCGTGATAACTCAAGATATTTTTTAATGGTTTTAATCTTATTATTATGTATATTATTATATTTTT
Source organism: Linepithema humile (assembly GCF_040581485.1). Lineage (NCBI taxonomy): Eukaryota > Metazoa > Arthropoda > Insecta > Hymenoptera > Formicidae > Linepithema > Linepithema humile. Next base: position 35,775,584 of record NC_090128.1, read on the forward strand.
TATAATAGCAAGCAAGGTACACACCTTGCAAGTTCTTTTGCGCAAAAATATGAATAGATGTGATACAAGCTTGACAACTTGGAGATTAATTTCTCAATATTTTTGTCTATATTTATTGAGCACAATTAAGACTGTGTGTCTTTTTGAAAAAAAAATTAATACATTTTCTCAGTAACGCTAATAACATATATAACTTTCTTGTTGTTTAATTTTAAACGACATTCGAACTTTGTATTGGCTATTCTTGCACGATTGCAGTCTTACAAAATGTATTGAAATTTTTTGATTTCCTTAACTCAAGTCTTTAACTCAAGATATTTTTGCACAATTTTTATACTTTATCATTAAGTTTATGTATTTTTATTTTTAACACACATGTTTCGTAAAAATAAAATATTAATATACGTTTAATTGACATATTTTTAAGGCTTAATATTAAGTGCAATATTTTTCATGAAATTAAAATACATATGACATCGTTTTGTGACATGAAGAATATATTTCTTAGAAAATTGAATAATAATTTTGTTATTTTAATTTTTACACTTCAACAAAACCAAGTGTGCTAATGGAGAAAATTAATAAATTTTTTTACATATAAATATGTTTACATAACAAATTTTTATGTTTACAAGTTTTTTATTATGCTTTCTCTCTTTCTCTCTCTCTCTCTCTCTCTCTCTCTCTCTCTCTCTCTCTTTCTCTCTCCTTTTTTGTCTTTTCTTATTGTAATATATTTTTATAGGGAAAAAATTTTTGTTGTAATTTTTTATATATTTATTGAAGAAATTATTAAATATTGTCGTTGATAATACATACAGGTGGACATACAATTAAGCTATACAAGACTGTTTATGATTTGCGCAACATAGATAAAGTATTAATAGTCGAAAATGACTTTTTTGATACATCATCTCTATATTGCCATCTTGATACTCTTAGAAACTTTTCTGTTGAAAATTAAAATAGAAACGCACTGCAATGCATAACAAGATAAACTCTTTTATGCGCTATCATAAAAAAATTTTTCTTCAATTAAATAATAAATCTTTCTAATTCACAAATTATATGTCAATTCTGCAATATAGAAATCGTTTACTTCGACGGATTCCAATTTTATGTAACGTTTGGCAAAAGCGCGTACGATTTTCCCCACATCAACGCACGAAATAATAAACATTATTGACTTTATGTATAGCAGCTTGGACGTATGTAACAGAGCAGTACATTTAGCAACCGTCACATGAAACATATAACTACGTCTAAAAATTCGCATTTTTATCGTTCACAAACCGTTTTCAACATAAGAGAAGGAACGAGGTAATATTCACCACACGTTTAATTCAGAATTATTTTTATCGAATAAACTACCAAATTTATATGAGTTAAATTAATTTCAACATACATTTTATAACATTTTCTATATCATTGCGACATTTATACTTTGTAGATCTTTTTCATCTTGAAAGCACATATTAAAATAATATTTCCGTTATGATTCTTTTGAAAATATGAATAGACCAGGTAGAAATGTACATAAATTATTTATTTGTCAAAAATAATAGAATTTCTTTAAGCAAAATTTAGAGTACATAACTTTGTTCGATCAAATAATATCTATAACTACACTTTCCAGAATGATTGTTCTAGTATAACACAACACTTGATATTTAAAAATGCATATAATATCCAACCCATTTCAATTTTGAATAGCATTAGATTTTTACAGCGATGCAAAATGCAAAAGGTATTTTTCAGAAAGCATCAAGTAAAATAAAATTTCATATAGTTTTAAAGAAGAAAAAAATAAGGATGATGGTTGCAAGAGAATCTTTGTACTATGCTTTGTACTATCCTTTGACAATACATACACCTTTTCGGAATCTGGTACATGTAACTTTACATGAATGTAAATTTAATTTCTTGCCAAAAGAGTTCGGTACATTACATCATCTACAAGAGATTACATTATCCAGTAATTATGTCGTGAATACTATTCAATCTGCATGGGAATGGTTAGAGCAAGATTTTATGAGAAATAATTTAAAATCATTGAAAATAATGCATTATGACGTAAGTTACACTATCAATTTACTCAGATATTATGATATTAACTACTAATTAACAGAAAGAAGTTTTTATTTAAAAAATGAAAAAGTCACTTTACCTTTCCACCATTTATCGTTATGTTCTTGAATTATTTTGTTATTTACAGCTACCAGAATTACCTTTACAAATCACATGTTTGAAAAATCTCACAAATTTATATATGACAAGTTTGAGAATCAGTTCTTTACCAAAGGAGTTTGGTAATTTGCCTCTTTTGCATCTTGATTTATCGTATAATAATCTTCGAGGATCTGAACAATTCGCATGGGAATGGTTAATGCAAGCTCCTATTAGAAATAATTTAAGAGAACTCAACTTAAATCATAATTATGTAAGTTATAATATTGAAAACTAAAATATTATGATGTTAACTAACAAAAATGAAATTATTCTTAAAAAATTTTCTTAAAAATGAAACATTTAAATTACATATACTTTTTATTGACAACGCATAAAAAGTCAACCATATTAATAAATTGATCTTATTTGTACACGCAAAACTTTTTATATTAAAAATTATTATGTACGGCAATAACCGCGGATCGAAAATTTGTCCTATGTTTCACATGTAAAAAACATAGTAAACATTTTTATAATTCTTTCATGATCCGCGGCTACTTCCGTACATAGTAATTTCTGATATAAAAATTTCTCCATGTATATCACTACATTACCATTACAAATTAATTAATGTGGAAAACTTACAATTCTTATACTTATTCAATGATAAGATCAAGTTCTTACCAAAAGAGTTGGGTACTTTGCCGCATCTTATGTATCTTGATCTTTCATCTAATCACCTTGGAAAGTATAATCGCAAAGCGTGGGAATGGCTAGAGCAAACTGAAGTAAAAAATAAATTGTTAGGATTATATCTGTCGGACAATCTGGTAAGACTTGCACTATTTATTTATCAAAACATCATAAAAAAAACCAAAATTATTATAAAAAAATAAAAAGGTTAGTTTATATTTATTATCTACTAATAAATTATAAAATTATTAATTATTTCTAGTTAACGGAATTACCGCCACAAATTGGAAAACTAAATGCTTTATTTACTTTATGGCTTGCTGGCAATAAGTTAAAATGTTTACCACAAAGTATCGCAAATCTCGAAAATTTAAGACTTCTTGATTTGTCCGACAATGATTTGTTATATTTACCAGGAAGTGTGTCACATTTAAAGGCGTATATATATGTTGATGGGAATCCATTTAATTTGATGATAGATGACGATAGTGATGACGATAGTGATGATGATAGTGATAATAATAGTGGTGATGATTTGACTACGAATTTGGAAGTGCCAAGTCTTGTGGATTGTTCAGCTGAAATTATCCTGAAATATGGGTTTGTTGCTATTATTTCGACGTTTCTAATTATATTTAACTGGGCTCTTGAAAAATACTGTGTAAATCAAAATTATTTCAATATTTTTTAAAATCTTGACGATTATAGATTAGATTATGCAAATTATGGTTTACCTGAAGGATTGATCAGATATATGGATAATGAAAGACATTGCCTCCTTTGTAATAATCCATGTTTTCGTTATTATGAAAAGGGCTTCATAAATTATCCTGAGTATTATGAAATATTACATATTAAATTTTATGGATCTTCAAGTATTCAGACAGCAAGTTTTGAATGTTATGTTTGTTCATCAGATTGTGCTGAAATGTTAAGGAATTAAGAATACATGATTAAATTATTAGATTTAAAATTTACAACAGAATAAAACTTGTATAAAAATATCTGATATGACCGATTTCAAAACTTTTGAATTTTATACATTCTTTGACGAGTATACATATAATTTATCGATATTTGTGGATATTATTATTTTTGTATATATTTTAAAACACAAAATTATATATATATTTAGCGATAGGATATACTATCACTACCACAAATAGATTCGTACTTGCAAATTTTTAATCAAATCAAGAATAATCAAAAATCTTAAAACATCTTGCAAACTGTTTTCATTGAAAATTTTGAAAAATCTTAATAGCTTTAACGTATTGAATTTGCATACATATGTTTGTGTGTGTGTGTGTGTGTGTGGTGTGTGTGTGTATATTTATATATATATATATATATATATATATATATACATATGTGTGTGCGTGTATATTGTATATATACATTTCTCTGTGTTATGTATATGTGTTAAATTATGTAAAATATATCACACATTTATACCACTCAAAGCATTCCAGACATTAAAGCTATCAAAATTTTTAAGATTTTCAAGATTATTTTATCGTAACAGTCTTACAAAATGTATTGAACCTATTTGATTGTTTTGACTCAAGCCTTTAACTCAAGATATTTTTACATGATTTTTATGCTGTATTACTAAGTTTATGTATCTTTTTTTTTTATAACATGCGTGATTAGTAAAAATAAAATATTAATACGTGTAATCGACATATTTCTAAGCCTTAATATCAACTGCAATATGTTTCATGAAATTAAAGTACATATGATATGCATCGATTTGTAACATTAAGAATATATTTCTTAAAAAACTAAATAATAATTTTGTTATTTTAATTTGTACACTTCAACAAAACCAAGTGTGCTAATGGAGAAAATTAATAAATTTTTTTTACATATAAATATGTTACATAACATATACTTATGTTTACATGTTTTTTATTATGCTTACTTTCTCTCTCTCTCTCTCTCTCTCTCTCTCTTTCTCTTTCTCTCTCTCTCTCTCTCTCTCTCTCTCCCTGCCTCTGTTTTTCTCCCGTCTTTTTTTGCTGTCTTTTTTTATAATATTAGTAATATATTTTTATAGGAAAAAAAATTTTTTTTGTAATTTTTTATATATTTATTGAAGAAATTAATAAATATTGTCGTTGGTAATACTCGATGTATCTGGAAAAAATAGTCGGATTAATTAAAAGATGCTCAACGGATGTACCATTATTATTATCAAATGGAGTAAAAAAGTTTCTCAGGTGCAGCATAATGTCATTATCACTTTGATAAAATTTTTAAATTAAAGTTGCTTTTCATACAATCGTATATTCTTGTGTCAATAATATCACGCGAAACAAATAAACATTTAATTGAGGTTATACTGTAGTTTTAACGTCGACAACGGAACAGTACTTCTAAAACATTTAAAACTTCTTTTGAACAGATCATTGTGTTTTGTTGTAAGTTGAATAGAAGTTTATTGGCAATAACGCTCTACATTTTTTTATAAATACAACAGAAGAAACAGAAGAAACATAATTTAAATATTGAAAATAACATTAAATAAGATTTTTGTTCAATGCATTGGGAGTTAAATAGGACATTTATTTTATACAAAGTACATTAATATCAACAATTTTTAATATTTTCTGTAATTTTCGCAAAACTTGACATCTTTTTTATTCTAGAAAGAAGGATATCAAACATTGAACAAACAGAGTTTATAACTTTTTCTTCAAATTAGTAGCTCAGTGGTACGAGATGAAGGTATGATTATAACAATATTAAAAATAAAAAATGTAGTCAGTTTTTAAGAAAAGAAATAAAAATACTAACTGTAAGAAAATCTATTTACGATTGCTACACAATTGTCGCAACTGTTCAAAATTTAATAAATTTAACATTGGAGAGAAATAACATCTTTTTTTTGCCAAAGGAGCTAGATACTTTGTCTCACTTTCCGTCTTTTATTTTTTATTTTTATCTTTTATTTTTGCTCAATTATTGTGCAAAATTCACTCGATCTACAAATGGAATCTGGAAATGGCTCAAGCTATTCTCTATTAGAAATAATTTATTATGCTTAAACATGAATCACAATTTTGTACGTTAAACAATGCAATATTAAAAAATTATGATATTTACTAAGTATAATAACATTATTATTTGAAAAAATAAAACATTTCGTCAGCGTGATTCTTGTAGTGAAGTTTAAAAAATCACCGTTTCCTCAGCAGAAAAATGCACTGGAATATTATAATTCATATATTATGTGGAATATTTGGCACACACACACAAATTAACTTTTATTCTATTTAGATTCTATACATGCCAACGTACTATTTATTTATTCATTATTTATTAATTTAAGTAAATAACACATTTCGTCAATTATTGAATATTATTTATGTGAAGAAGTCAAATTATTGTAATATGTTTTTTAATCGTGGATTGAATAATCAACTTTATGACATACAATTAAACTATACAAAACTGTTTACGATTTGCGCAACATAGATAAAGTATTGATATACGAAAATGACTTTTTTGATACATCATCTCTATATTGCCAGCGCTTGATACTCTTATAAATTTTTTTGTTGAAATATCAAAAGAGAAACACGCTGCAATGCATAACAAGATAAACTTTTTTATTCGCTATAAAAGAATTTCTCTCTTTCTTTCTCCCTCTCTTTCTCTTTCTCTCTCTCTCTCTCTCTCTTTCTCTCTCTCTCAGTGGCACATTTACGGGTGCATATAAATGTTGATGGGAATCCATTTAATTTAGATGACGATAGTGACGATGATTTGCCTACGGTGCCTACGAATTTGGAAGTGCTAAGTCTTATGGAATGTTCAACTGACATTATCCTAAAATCTGGGTTTGCTGCTATTATTTAAATGTTTTTAATTATATTTAATTTGACTCTTGAAAAATACTGTATAAGTCAAAATTATTTCAATATTTTTAATAATTTTGACGATTATAGATGGAATTACACAAACGTATTACGTAAAGTATTTGTCAGATATTTGGATAATAAAAAATATTGCTTCTTATGTGAAACTCCATGTTTTCGTTATTATGAAAAACGCTTCAATTAAATTTTTATAAGTATGTTTCAATGCTGAATGTTAAATTTAATGTATCAGAAAATATTTCCAATGCATGGTTTAAATGTTATGCTTGTTCATCAGAATGTGCTGAAATAATAGCTGATATGGATTTAAGAAGGTATGATTAATTTATTATATTTAAAATTTACAACAACAAAATGTAACTTATATAAAAATATCTGATATGACCGATTTTAAAACTTTTGAATTTTTTATATTCTTTGACGAGTATACATATAATTTATCGATCTTCGTCGATATTATTATTTTTGTATACATTTTAAAACACAAAATTATATATGTATTTATTTAATAATGTGATTTCAAAACTTACTTGCAAATTTTTAATCAAGCCAAGAATAACTAAAAATTAAAAATTTTAAAACATCTGACTGTTTTAATTAAGAAGTTTGAAAAATCTTGAAAGCATGAAAGTCTTAAAGAAGGATTTTGGCCCATGATGTGGAACCAAAACTACAAATGATTTCTTATAGATTTTATACCGTAGAATCACGTGGTAAAGTCTGTTTTCCTCTAGACAGCGGAGAAAGTACGGAAAAATTGATAAAAAGACCATGAAAAATGCAATTTCCCGAGTTGATTGAAGTTTGAAACGTTCTTGGAGCGATTTTTTAAAAATGATTTGTCGCTCTTGTTCTTTTGCAGAGAGAAAGTTTCGAGACTAACAAACAAAGTACAAAAAAGACCGATCCGATACATGCGTCGGAAGACACCCTTATACCCGAAAAACCACCCTCAAAATTACTTAAACAATTCTCGCCAAGCTAAAAATGATTTGTCGCTCTTTTCATTCTGCACAGAAGAAGTTCCGAAGCTCTCACACGACATGCAAAAGAGACCGATTCGATATATGCGTCGAAAGACACCCTTATACCCGAAAAACCACCCCCAAAATTACTTAAACAATTCTCACCAAGCTAAAAATGATTTGTCGCTCTTCTCCTTTTGCGTAGAGAAAGTTCTGAGGCTCTCACATGACATACAAAAAAAACCGATTCGATACATGCGGAAGACACCCTTATACTCAAAAAACCACCCCAGAGTGCCTAAAAAATTCTCGCCTAGCAAAAAATAACTTGTCGCTTTTCTCCTTTGGCATACAGAAAGTTCTGAGGCCCTCATACGACATGCAAAAAAGTACGATCCGATACATGCGTCGGAAGACACTTTTAGCTTGGCGAGAATCGTTTAAGTGATTTTGGGGAGGGTTTTTCGAGTGTAAGGGTGTCTTCCGACGCATGTATCGGATCGGTCTCTTTTGCATGTCGTGTGAGGGCCTCGGAATTTTCTCCGTGCGGAATGAAAAGAGCGACAAATCATTTTTAGCTTGGCTAGAATTGTTTGAGTGATTTTAGGGGTGGTTTTTCGGATATGAGGATGTCTTCCGACGCACGTATCAGATTGGTCTTTTTTGTACTTTGTTTGTTAGTCTCGAAACTTCCTCCCTGCAAAAGGACAAAATCGACAAATCATTTTTAAAAAATCACTCCAGGAACGTTTTAAACTTCAATCAGCTCGAGAAATTGCATTTTTCATGGTCTTTTTTCAATTTTTCCGTACTTTCCCCGCTGTCTAGAGGAAAACAGACTTTACCACGTGATTCTACGGATAAAATCTATAAGAAACCATTTGTAGTTTTGGTTCCACACCATGGGCCAAAATCGACTAATTTTTAACATCCTTCTTTACACTGAAAAAAAAAATCAATGATAAAATAAACTATAATTGCATGGTAAAAAAATTATAGTCGGAATACTCATTTTTATAGTAAATTCTACTATAATACTAGTTATATAACCTTATTCGCATAGTTCCGAGAAATAATAAAACTTTTTACTATCAATTTTAGTGAAATTATAATTATTTCAACTATTTTTTTTTTTCAGTGTATATTCATGTGTGTTTGTGTATATGAATGTGTGATAATTTACGAAAATAATTTCACATTGATATCATTCAAGATATTGAAGACATTAAGATTTTTAAAACTTTTAAACTTGTCAAGATTCTTTAATCATAATAGTCTTACAAGAAGTATTGAGTCTTCTCGATTTTCTTTACTCAAACCTTTATAATTCACAGGGCCGCATTTATACTTTTAGAGGCCCTAGGCGCAACATGATTATGAGGCCTCAAAAGAACAAGTCTATTTTAGTTAATCAAATTCATACGCATTTTTTTTAAGTGTTTATTGAAAATAAAAGTCGACATGCATTACATAATGTAAAAAAGCAAAATTTAATAAACAATTACCGCTTACAAATTTTTCAGCGGCCTCTAGATTTTATATTATGAATTTAATATTTAAAAGTAAGTATTTTATTTTGCAACAATAACTAGGATATTTTTAATTTTGTCATTTGTGAGGAGTAATATTTTAAAATGAGGCTCCAGCTTGCGCCTAATACGCCTTATGGTAAATGCGGCCGTGTGAAGAATAAAAGCTAGAATAAAAGCTAGTATTTCAGCCTGATTTTTAGTTTTATTCAATTGTACAATAAACCATCTTTATTCTTATGCATTATCGCGATACGATAATTTTACTATTACTTAAAAATGGACGTTAATATGCATGATTAAGTTTAAATGTGGCAATACAAATATTACAAATAAAAATAAAAATTATATTATTTCATAGTTTCACTATCTTAAAATAAGTAGGCAAAAGATTTAGATTAAATGATTCATCATCTTTAATCCTGAAATATGTGGACTTTATGTTGCACGATTATTGAATGTATTTATTTTTGCTTGAATTAATTTTATCTGAATTATCTTTCCTAGCCTATCCATCTATGATCCCATGGTCTAATTCAGTGCTCGAAATTGGTTGTACATTTTAAGCGATTATTGTATGTGAACGTCTATTTTCTCTTCTAACCACGCGCGCTGCAGTAGTAAAAATCAGCGCTGCCAAACGTTATGAACGCTATTATCCGAAAGAACAAATAAAGTGGTTCTTCTAATCATCAAATTTTCATAATCAGAGTGCTTGCAAAAGAAGAACCGCTTTATTTGTCGAATAATACCAGTGACGCCAGCTTTGAAACGCAAGTAGCAAGCAGCATGAATGGAGACGTCCTTTGTTAATTTTCTTGCAGGTTTTTAAGATGTCTTCTTTTAATTTTTTAGGACGTTTGTTTTCAAAAACGGACCATTTACCGAACAGAATTATGAATCATAATTTATTTTCGCAATAAAATAAATGTTTTCCAATTCAATATTAAGATAGAATAATTTTGGATAAAACAAAAAATAATAAAATATGATTGATGCTCGCAATATACATCAAAATAAATGTTTTTTAAATAAATAAAACATGCGATCAATAAAGCACACTTGTAAAATGCACTAAAATCATTGATTTTTGCTTAATCAAATTAATCAACAAATAACCGTAAAATTTAATTTTATTAAGTTCTACGCTTATGACAAAAATAAATTATACGCTCATTTATTGAATAGCTCTTTAAATATAATAGCTCTTTAAATATTATTTCCCAGAAAATCTATTTTTATTCTCACATTCCTTTTTAGATAGTTTATGCAAAATATATTATACATTGATTGATATTTTTATATAAAATATAATATATATGTAGAATTCTGATAGAATCTTTGCTTTTCGATGCATCAGTTGCATTTATCAGTAATCTGTTATCGCAAGTTCGCTAAAAGGAAGTGGTGTTTGCCTTTTACCACTTGTGGTTACTTGAAAATATTCTGACAATTTCAATAGTTTAAGACGAAAACAGCACAAAATATTTCTATAGAAAGCTTCATGTTACTATTTTTTTTTAATTTAAATTAGATAAAAAAATGCAAATTAAATTTCTCAAAAACAATAAATAGATTGCGATTCGTTTAAATGTTGTAATTCATTCATACATATTCAATATATGCGAAAGTAATTATTTTATGTAATAACTTAGTATAAAGATTAATGCTTGTGTGAAAGCTAGAATAGATGCGTTAACATTATCTCTTTTTGCGAGTCAGATGCTTTATGTCGGGAAAGTAATCATATTGCGCGATTCACTATTTTTAGATAGTTGTAATAGCAATGTCTCAAGAAAATTAATATGTCTCTCAAATGTCAAACAATCTTAAATTCTATGCCATTCTAAAATTTTGTTATAATTCTATTAACGTGTTTGTGTTTCAAAAGTTTGATAGTTTAAATACATATGCAATCTTTAAGAAGTAAGTGATATACGATATAAAGATACGTGATGATTCATGAGACATTCACAATTTTGGTTTGTCTCGTTTCTATTGAAAAGTTGCCGCATAATAAGTTTGAGATTTAAAATCTAGTTAAAATGTTGCTTTGAGTTATATAAACGACGCTTATCAATTATTTGAATATATTGTGTAGAATAAATATAGATTAACGACATATTTTTGTAAAATACAAATTACTTTACGAAAAATAAAAATAAGATCATACGTAATCCAGTTATATAATATTATAAACATTTACTTATCAACCTTCCCCATTTTACAAATAAGTAGCATGTAATATGTGTAATTGATGATAAAACTGTTTAATATTCATGTTAGTTTAATATAAAATGATATAAATATAAAAGTTCCGTAGAATCGTCATTTCCTGATTCGTCAGTTGCGTTAGTAGATAGAGGATTTGTTATCGCGGATTCACTAGAAGGAAGTCAAGTTCCTTTCAACCACTTGCCGTTTCAAATCACTGTCGTCCAACAGTCTGACTAGTAAACGGAAACAAGACACATTACTTCGACACAAAATCTCTTATTAATATATTGTTTGTTTAACTTAAATTAAATTCATGACTAAAGCACAAGTCGTTTTCCTTTAAAAAGTCGTAATTGATCTTTTCAAGTATATTTGATACACAAAATCGTGCAGTAATGTGACATTCAGACTTTGCTGTGATAATATAAAACAAGTTGATAAGTTATAGTGTGTGTGTGTGTGTGTTTTTATTTTATTATATTATTTTATCAATATCGTTTTTGATAATTGTTCGATTTTTAAATGGCGCATATAATCTGTTCACAATGAAAGAAACGACGATAACCGTATTGATGTTTACTTTTCTCGCGTGTCAAGTGTTACACATTTTTGGAAAAGTGATTGTATTGCGCGGTGCGCCAGAATCAAACTCACAATTAAGAACATTAATATGTCTCTCAGAAGATGATGGCAGCGCTCTTGTATGGAATCATTTAATATGGAATGCAGAATCTGTAAAACCTAATATACGTAAGTTGTCAAAACAAAAACAATCGGTTTTACATTTTTGTGATCAAGTAGATACAGTATTTGCAAATTTAATAACAAATTTTTTTTATTGCAAGCATCTAATATTTGATTAAATATTAGAATTTTGTTAATGTCTATTAAACACTCATTCGTAAAATAATTTTATTATATTATTTGCAATATAATACACTTACTATAGATACGCTATAATTTCAGTGGCTTTTAGCAAAAATGCATTTAATAATAATAAAATAGACTGCAAAATGAACGATTCCGAAGGTTGTTTAAAATTATGGTCAAGCAAAAACTGGACTATTACAAATTCCTTTGCAACGCCTATGGCCCTAGTATTTGATCAACGATGGGAAGGTAAGAAATTTCTACTTGGAAAAAAGTCGCAATATTTACGACAGTAATATTACAAAATGCATGTCGATTTATCAAACATACCAATACTAATTAATTATTTACATCAAAGATATGTATCTATACTGCCGGTTAAAAGTTTTTTAAACAAAAAATATAGTTGAATTTATTGCTTGATACTGTGTAATTTTTTTTAATCCATGTAACCATACTTAAAATAAATATTTTCAAAAATGTATTGATATATATTCTCTTTAACGGGTTAACGGAAATAGAATCCAAAAAAATACTTACGGAAAAAATCCAAAAACTTTTGACCGATAGTGTATATAACTTATAGTGCTGTCAATATCTTCGAATACCCGGGTATCCGAGATAACCGGGTATTTGAAATATGACAATTATACATACATACTGCATTGTAATTGCATTGCTAATACAAAATTATCGCATATAATCGTATTACATGTAACAAATAACATTATAAAAATTTACAATTTATAATTTACTATTTATATTATTTTAATAAGAGTAATACGATTATATGCAATAATTCTGTATTAGCAATGCAATTGCAATGCAATATGTGTGTGTAATTATTATATTTTGTGTACCTAGGAACCCGGATAGCTAAATATTACCAGAGATAATCGGATTACTCGGGTAATACCCGACTATCCACATACCCGAGTATACCTGGTTCTAAATGACAACACTAATAAATTACTGTAAAAATTTTCAGAATTTAAAGAATATGAATTTAGTTCTCAGTATGAACATGTTGGCTCTATACAAACTTCTGCAGTACTTTCGTTTTCGATCCGTGCACAAACAGATCTACATATATTGTTTTGCAAAGACAAATACTATAAGGAAAATCTTTGCTATTGGGTCATAATAGGCGGTTGGGGCAATACAAGATCTGCCATCCGAAAATGTTCACAAGGATTGGATTTTCTGAAAGATACTCGCAGATCATGGCCAGTTCCACCATGTGCAGATATATTATCTCAAATTAATGTAAGATACACAAATTTCTTATAATCAAAATCACACTTTTACATAATTAAAATATTTTTGCATATATTATATTCTCAAAGAAACACTAATCAATGCTTCTTATACGTTATATATATATATATATATATATATATATATATATATATATATCTGTATATATTGTTACAATAATGATTTAAAAATAGAACACAATCAACTAACTTATTTCTAAGTTTTATATACACTCATCTAATTAAAAATTAATAATTAATACAGCACACGCCATTATCTGCCAGCGAATGGCGATCATTCGTCATTACGTTAAATTCTGTGACTCGTAATATTACCGTTTATGATACGGATAATATGATTATGACATATGTGGACAAAGAAGAATTGAAAAAAAACAGAACAATTGAAAGATTGGATTATCAAGTATTTATTCGAAGCACTGATAAAATGTTATTCCGCTTTCATCAATGTGGGTGAATAAATTCTAAACTTTCAGTTAATTAAAATAGTTTCATATACAGCGATAAGAAAAAAAAATTATCCACGAATATCTCTTTTAGACAATTTTCTGCACACGACTACTACAGGTGCAAACTTAACGAGTCCCATCTTAAAAGTCAACAGTACAACGGTATGCATACAAATGTTTATCGGTCTCTGTGCAGAGTGCGATGCACAAGTATTCTTACGTGATTCTACAAGTAATGAAGTGTTAGAGATGGTAACGGCAAAAGGTGGTAACGGCTCATTAAAACCCGCAATTCATGGCTTGCCTACGTGGCAATCAGTCAAAATCAAGAAAAATCTTACATCGACTAGTAGCTTAGTTGTTCAAGTGATTCCTAAACTTAGCACAATCACCTCGAATCCGCTGTGGGCCATAGCGAATGTTCGTCAATGTCCTTCAACTGGTACGAATCTTTAACTTCTAGTTTTTTTATACTTATAAACATCAATTTCTTGCTTTGTATATTCGTTACATATTGTTAATTTATTTCTTTTTAGTATCTTGGAGAGAGAGTTCCATTCCTACTAATCAAAAATTAGTGAAAGAAGATAATTTGGAAGAGTTTCTAACATGTCAGAAACTGTTTTATAATGAACATACCGTTGTGAATGCTATACTTTTTGCTACAGAAGATGTTGCATTAGGTAATAATTAAACATTTGTCTTAATATATATACATTTTTTAAATAAAATTATCATCATTATTCATAAAATATTTGTGCAATTGACGTAGTACACAAATAAAATTATATTATAATAAATAAGATTACACTTTCTTTCAGATGATGAAAATTGTGAAAATAGAAAGCTAGGACCGCTATGCTTATTTACTTGCAAATATAGTACGTTTAATCGCACTGACTGCAAGGAAAATGCAATTTGTTACAAAAACGGTTGCACATGTTTTCCAGGTTTTTCAGGACCCACATGTTCTAATCGTAAGTAATGTATAATATTCTGTTGTTTGTTATTGTTATTTTTTTATTTATACACGAAGCTTGTATACATTTAACAGTATTAATTGCTTTCTTCAGCTTGTGGACCAAATAAATATGGACATAACTGCAAAAAAACGTGCGGTTCATGCAAAAAAATTAATCCTATGTCTGCAATTAGTTCTGTGGAATCAAATCTATGTGACAAAACAACTGGCGCATGTCTTAAAGGGTGCAAAGTAGAAAACGAAAAATTATACATACGCCCTTTGTGTAAAACTGGTAACATTTTTCGATATGTAGTATGCCAATTTCAAATTATATTTAAAGATAAAATATTTATCATTATTGAGATAATTTATAATGCTGTAATGCATAATATACTATATACTTTCTCAAGCCATAGACGCTTCAGTCTTGCCTGTAATCAACTATACAAGCACTACGAATATCCGAGCCACAGTTCCTATAACATGGAAAGATGAATACAAGAAAGATGAAATTAAATATATCTTTTACATTATAGAAAAAGTAAGTAAATATTACACCTTTTAATATTTTAAGCGATAAAATTTTTTTAGACTTTAATAATTAAACAAAATTTAAAATAAATACTAGCATTTCAAAAACAATATTTAAAAAAAAGCAAAAACAATTTAAAAATTGTAAAAGTTTTTTTATCTAATATTATTTAAAAGAAAATAGAAGGCCATATACAATTTTCCAATTTATTTTTTACAGCAACAATTAAATAAACAAAATTGTATAAATATTTCTTGTTATTACTCAGAATGGAGTAATATACTCCCAAATACGACGTATGTAATAGGAAATTTTGAAAATTTAAAATCTAATACTGAATATAAAGTCCGCTACGTGATACGTGTTGGAGTTTTGTCAGTAGCAAGCAATTGGCAAGAAGCTGAGACTGATTGCAATCGTAAGTTAATATTTATTATTTATATAAGTTTGTGCAATACATGTTTAAACTAAAATTTGCATATACTTTGTTATGTCCAATATACTATGCCACATTCTTCAAAATTATTAAATAAGATTATTATTGTTTTATATTACAATGATGTAAAGTAATCAGTTATTTCAAGTATGTGTGGTTCAATAAATAACGACATAAAAAAAGGAATGTAAAAATTCACAAACTAAATATGTAAAAACCGAATCATTACGATTTACAACATTATTATTAGTAATTTTTTAATAATAATACCAATCTAGCTTCTTTATAAAGTTTTGTATACATTGTTTAAAGTATTTTGTAATTATTTAGCGACTCAAGACTTCAATGTAACGACAGAAGAAACAAGCCTGATGATTAACTGGCGAATCGACAAACAAGTACGTAGATACTTCACTAACCAGTTCTTGCATTTAGTATATTTGATTTTTAAATATTTTTAATAGAATCTAACTTGTTTTCTGCTTTTCTATGCCAGCAATTATATCCATGTCCGGCAAATAAATATCACCTCATAGTGAACCGTGTTGATAAATTGGAGCAAATTGTTAATGAAACTGCTACATCTTTTCCTTATAAAGTATCATCTTTAACATCACACACTTTATACAACGTAACCATATTTTATAAAGATCAAACATTATTTTTCAAGGAAATACATACACTTGAAGGAGGTGAGTTAAATAATATTAAAAAAAAACATATATATACAAAATATAAAATGCATTTATTCACATGCATTTGCACATATAATCGTTGTAAATGCATTGTACAAATATCAACAGTTCCATCTGAAGTATTAGATTTTCACACAACTCTGCTATCCAACAATAACATAACTCTAACTTGGAGGGCTTCAAAAGAACCAAATGGAAATATAACACAGTATCATATAATGTTAAAAGTAAGTATAATTTTTTTTCACATTTAGTTTATAACAGTATAGCTTTTATAAATATAAGCCAAAAGACCACTTTAATTTGATATTTATTCAGCCAACTTGCAACGAACTTGCATTACTCACGTAAATAACTTTTTAATGCCAGATTCAAGAATACTACGGCTGTACGGATGTCAGTGAATTTCAATCAAGTAATCATACTATTGAAAAATGGACAACTCACAGAACAATCACAATATCGAATTTACAGCCATATGCAAATTACAGGGCACAAGTTACAGCTCACAATTCGCGACATAGCGGCACAAGTACAAACATAACTTTTGAGACAAAGGAATCCGGTACATAAGCACATTCGTATTATTTATCACAAATATTAATACTCGATATCGAATAACAATGATCATAGTTAATATCATCAATAAAGTTAATTTGTTTAATTAATTATTTATTAATTTTCAATAACATCACAAAAATCTATTTGTAACAAAAGAATATGTACATATATCTTATTAAAAGTAAAAATATATGTATATATGTTTATCACATTAAACAATAACAGTCATCAATTCAATAGAGATACCAACGGAGACATTTGGCCCATTGACTTTATCTACGAAATCGATATTGTTGTGGAGTAAACCTGAAGATTGCAAAACGATTTCGGGACGATTAAAGGCGAGAATAAAAATAGACGGCGTGAGCGACGCTGTCAAAAATTTCAGTTTTGTGAGTCAAGCCCAGCCCAGTCAAGACCAATTAAATTATTTTGATTTAAAAAAGATATCAGAACTTTATGGCGCTGAACAATACATGGTAAGAGTTTATGTAGTAAGAGATGAGAACAGTTCGGAAAATGCTTCCGCTTATCAAAAACGTTTGTTTACACTTCCGCCAACAGGTAAATTTTTTATTAATTAATTATTAAATTGCTTTATAATTTGCTTCACAAATATAATATGATGGAAATAACAGCTCCACCTCCGATAACTAATCTGGATGTTGTGGAAATTGATACCCGCCATCGCCGTGAAATCATACATTTGAGATGGAAAAGTCCAGTTCCACCTACGAATGGAAGGTTGAGACATTACGTCATTCGAATCTGTAATTTGTTTTATTTAAGCTGCTTTAACCAATATGAAGTTAATGTTAACAACACCTGTGACCTGTGGGATGATTACATCTGCGCTACTATAGGTTCTACACATTTAGAAATTCAGGTAAAAAAAAAAATATTTTTTGCGTGCTACAAAAAATCGCGCGTGTGTGTTTCATAAATGTGATGTAATAAACAAAAATTATCTAAGAAAAAATATATATATATATAAAGTTAATACAATTTGAAACAAATTTTACAGATTTTAGCCTACAATATAAATGTTACTGAATCAAGTGTTCCCGTTTATGTTACCGAAACAATGCTACATAATACAAGTAAGACTTTATCATTCAACAAAACTTGAAAGCTTAGTATATTGTGAAATTTCAAATGCGTTTTAAATTAAACATAGACTATAGTTAAACTATAATTTTTGTATATAATTATATTTTACGATTTTCTTACTATAATTAACAAATCCATGTCATGATTATTTGCTATATAATTCAGAAAATGCTAAAAAAGCATTATGCTTATCATTTATATAGCTAATATTATACGAATCAAAAAAACATTAAAATATGACTAAATTAAATTTATTATTGTCTCGATTAGACAATATTGTGACCATATAATTTTTCAGCACCAGATACACCTGGGAATTTCACTTTGACAGTCAAGAACAATAGTATAATTGACGTAAAATGGGATCATCCTTGGAAGACAGGCAGACACTTGCAGTATTTTCTTATTCAAATACATAAAGTTTTTTCAAATTTGACGAACAACATTTCAATAGTATCTGATATAAAAGTCAAAGTTCTAGTCAAAAATTATGAGCGTTATTATAAACAAGAATTATATTTGTTTCCATCAACGCTGTATAATATTCACATTCAAGCTGTGACAATAGCAAACAAATCTAGCAGCACTAGTACCAAAATATTGCAAACACCTACCACGATCGATTTTGATGGCAATCTGATGGCAGACGTAAAGAAATTTGATTCCACGATATCATTAAAGATTCCGCCTGTCCTAAACGATACGCAATATAGCAGAATACACATCATAGTAAAAGGACCTAAAGAACCTTGCAAACATTTAGAAGTGCCTCCAATTTTAAAAACGCAAATAAACATAAAGATTAATGAAAGTGCTTGGCAAGCTGCAGAAGGTTCGGTATGTACATGTCATAGAATTACAATATATATAACTATTATATTTATAAAAAATTTTAGTAAAAAATAAACTTTCAGTAATAATTAGGTAAGTGCAGTTATAAAATTAAGGGAATTTATTTGATATATTTATAACTATAATTTATTTAATATATTTAGGATTAAAGTTTATTATAACATACATATAACTGCAATGCTAGTAGCAATGATATTGTTTTGTTTATTTACAAAATTAGATATTTTCAATGTTTGTTTTTTAATTGGCGACAGATCAGCGAATTCGCTAACCAGGAATTTATTGTTGGCAACAATAAAACTTACGGTGATGCTACGAATTGCCCACTAAAACCTGAAGGATCGTATAATATAACAGTTGTCTTAATTGAAGGGAATTTAACTGTTATACGGACTGCGTTTACAATATTAAAACGTGAAAATACAACAAAGCTTGATGATCCTGTTGATCCTGTTGATCCGATGCGTCACGAAGTGTGGTTTATACCAATAATATGCTTGATTCTAGTAGGCGCAACTTTTTATTTCTATCGAAGGTAATGATCTTTTCTTTACTTTTTATAAAACATTCGAGTATTATATTCTCGATGCATATATTTATTAATACTTATTAAAGTGTAAGTGATTTAAATAAAATTATCTGTTAGATAAAGTGTTGATTACATACAGATTATCTATATTTTTGCTGTAATCTGTTGATTTTGATAGGAGAAAGCAGCAATTAACTAAGCGGTTAGTACTGCAAAATGAGATAATTTTGCCGCAAAACATTGAAAATTTCGTGCATGAAAATCGTGAAGGCGAAACAACATTTGTGATATCAACTTCAAAGCCAAATTTATCGATGCCTTCCAACTGGCAATCTTCGTCATCGGTAACCGCTTCGGAAATATCATTGAATGCATTCGAGAATATCAAAGAGAAGATGAAAATGGCGTCCTTAATCAAATTGAAAGATTTTGAGGATTACGTCAGAGAGGCGATACAATCCGCATTGCTGGATAAACAGTACAGAGTGAGTCTCAAATTTTGTTTACAAACTTTTAAGTATTTATTAAGTATTTTATGCCGGAATTTTTTGAAAAATTTGATAATTGCATATGAAGTATACATTAACTATGTTGAAATCCTTATTATATAAAAATATAGAGCAAAATTTTGTCATTTAACAAATATTACTCTTATTCTTTTATAGCTGGTCATTACAATTTATAATTATAAGACAATATAATAATTAAATTTCGTAATTTTTCTTTAAGATGCTTCCGAAAGGTCAAACTCAGTCGTGGGATTACGGCCAATTGCCACAGAACAAATTGAAAAATCGATATGGGAATCTTATAGCATGTAAGAAATTAATGGTAGTTTTGCATTATAAAGTAACGAGTAATATTCCACATATATAGTATTCTGATTTAAATAGATGATAAAACACGCGTGAAACTGAAGAAACTTCCAGATGATCCTTACTCCGATTATATCAATGCCAATTATATTACTGTAAGTCAGTGACAAATATATTTTAATTGTAATCTTAATCAAACAAAATTCATAAGTGTGTTGACTTCCAAAAATTTTCTATAAATTGCAATTAAAAACTTTTTGAGTTAAAAATTTAATTGCAATAAAAAAAGTAATTAACTATTCATAAATTCCTTCTTTCTTATTCATTCAATTTATTGATAAAATCATCAACTTGAAGTAATTATAGATGCTATACAAAATTCACTTATTTAGACAGTTTACAAAGTTCAATAATATATGTATATAAGTTTAATATACAAACATCTTAATTATTACGTACTTATCATCAAACATTATTTCAAAGGGTTACAAGACACAGAAACGTTACATAGCGACGCAAGGACCTCTACCTAACACGGTTATCGATTTTTGGCGCATGATTTGGCAAGAAAATGTTCTTATTATTTGCATGCTGGATAACGTAAGCGAAGATGGAAAGGTATGTGCTTTTTGCTTGATACGATGTATTACAATCTACATAAAAATCATTGCATAAAAAATTTTGGAATATATAACAAAAACTGTTAAAATACGGAAGAAAAACCAGATTTAATCGTATTTATTTTCACCGCGCAACAATAAACACACGCTTTTTCAATTTTCATAAATTTTGCAGGTAAAATGTGAGCAATATTGGCCGGACATTGGCAAGAAGAAAACGTACGGCGATGTTATTGTACTGAACGCAAAGCATAATGTTTTTGCTGATTATTGCTTTAGAACTTTTCAAGTCACTTGTGGAGATGAAACTAGAAAGGTATCCATATTCTCAATCAATACCATAACCAATAACTTTTATTAAACTTTTGCTATACAGGGTGTCTGTCATAACGTGTCTCACCGAAAAGATACAAGTAGATCTCGTTATTCTGAACAAAAAAGTCCTATATCATTTTGCAAACAACCACGTAAAATTTCGAGTAATTAATTAAAAAAGATTGGCCAATAAGCGCGCAATCGGGCAGTAGGCTGACCGTAGCGGCGGTGGCGATAACGCGCGCCGTTGTTGACACATCTGGGCGTACGGCCCATCGCCTGCCCGAAACGCGCGATAGTTGCTCACGACGAATCGGGCGGAAGACGGCACAAAAAGGCAACGCATAAACAATAACTTTTCGTCTAGCGCGCTGTCGTGTCCGAGATCGCGCGCTTATTGGCCAATCTTTTTTAATTAATTACTCGAAAATTTACATGGTTGTTTGCAAAATGGTATGGGACTTTTTTATTCAGAATAACGAGATCTACTTGTATCTTTTCAGTGAGACACGTTATGACAGACACCCTGTATATATCAATAACAGATAGAACACCTGCATTACACGGTTTGGCCGGATTATGGCGTGCCATTGTATACACACTCCATAGTTATGTATTTAAAAAAATTATTGGCGACATCACCTGGAATTGGGCCCGTAGTAGTCCATTCTGGTGCTGGCGTTGGAAAAACTGGAACCATCATTCTGTGCGATGTTTGCCTCCGTCGAGCAGCAGCCGAAGAGGTAATTGTATTTCATTTCATCGTTATTTTATTTTTGCACCGATGCATCAGATTCAATATTTATTTGAAGAAATAATAATAAGAATAAAATTATTTAGTTCGTCAACGTTTTTGCTGAAATGGCATCCATTAGAAGCGAAAGAATCGACATGGTAAATAATAAGCAGCAATATTTATTAGCGCACTTGGCATTAGTGGAATGTTTGCTTTTTATCCCAATCACATTGCCGTGTAATGAGATGTTGCCGACACGAATCAACGAATTAAAAAAGTTACTTCCAATTCAACAGCAAAGGTATATCGTAATAACTTTGCTATTCGATCCTCGCGTCGATTGATAACGTAATAGAAACACAAATTATTTTTAGACTACAGAACACTGCATGGCAGAACGAAGCTCTACGACAAGTGACGACTTCACGTCCGTTATCAAAGAATAATCGTGCCAAAAACAGATTTCCAGAACTAATTTCAGGTTTGTCGAAATAAATAAGCAAAACATCAGAAATATTTTTTGTACAACATCATATTAAAAGAATTAAAATTTTTTAATTTTTGTGTAATATTTTTGACGCCATAAAAATGAAGAAGAAATTTATTTTATTCTGCAGATAAAATCGGCAGAATATATTTGAAGAAGTATCCGATATCGGACAAAAACAGCGATTATCTATCCGGTGTATATGTAGATGGAGTAAAACTTCGGGATCAATATGTAGCCACACAGCTTCCCATGTCATCAACAATTAACGATTTCTGGCGAATGATTGCCGAATTCAAAGTGGAACTTATTCTTATGTTACAATCGCCGGATCCTCAAGATCCTGTATGTGGGCATTTTTTACACATTTCAACGTATCGAGTTAATGAGAACATAATCGCAAAGAGTAAAATTTACGAAATATTTTTTATTTATTTTTCTAATACATGTCCGAGTATTTAATAAAAGCCAATAAATTAAGATAAATTAAAAATATTTTATATCCATGTTATAAATTATGATAATTAAAGAAATATATAGTTGTGTAGAGAGAAATGCAAATATCCGATTTTAATTTTTCAGACCTGCTGTGCAATTACTCCTACGAAAGGCGAGTTTAAACCAGTACCGTTCTTAAATATCACAATAAAAGAGACTGTGGAATTGGAATATTATATATCACAAAAATTGTTACTCGTTGACAATTCCGAGGTAGATTTGATTCGATTAATTGATATTTTTTGGTTGCTATTACATACTCATTCAATAAATGCATCGATGCTCTCTTTGTCTCTCGTGTAGAAACCTGCAAGAAAACAATCTGTCACAATATTGTGTTTGACGAAGTGGAAACCTGGAAGAAATCAACCACCGCCACCAATTATATCGATGGTGACTTTTTGGCAAGCCACGGAAAGAATCGCAAGAGGCGATGGGCCCATTGTTACGCTTTGCCAGTAAAAATTTAATATTATTATCAAAAATCCGAGGAAATGTTAAAATTTCTCATAATTCAAAGTTTTTCACGTCTCTTTTAGGACATAATTCATTTGTATTTTATACTTCTTTATTTTTAAACAAATAACTCTCCAATAATAAAAAATTTAACGTAAAATAATCTCTTACTACCAATTAAACCTATTGTTTTTCAAAAAATATTTTTGATACATTTGTTAAAAGAGCAAAAAAAATTAATTTTTCAGTGATGGGGTAACTGGATGTGGTCTCTATCTTGCGTTGAGTTTCATGCTGGAGCGAATGGCCGTCGACAGAGAATGCGATGTTTGCTTGGCGGTGCGAGCAATTAGACGATCGAGACCAGATTTTGTTCAATCTTTGGTAATATATTAATTTTTTATTAATAGAGAAAACGAGAGTCAATTGTGTATTTATTGTGAAAAATATACTATAAATAATAATTAAAAAATATTAATTGTAAAAATAATTATAAAAAAGTTTGTAATATGTTCAATACAGAAATATTTTATGTACATTTTAATTTATAGGAACATCTGGAATATCTATGTGATGCTGCAGTAACATATTTCAAGTGTTTTGAAACTTATGCTAACTTCTCTTAAAATATCAATCTTATACGCGAATGTGATATAATATAATATTATAATTATAAATATTACAGTTAATATATACTCATGCTTACTAATATACAACTAAATATTTTATTGTTTTTGTAATCAGATGTATGTGAAATATTATAGTGAAGAATCAGGTCCGCATTTATACTTTTGGAGGCCCCAGGCGCAACATCATTATGAGGCCTCAATAGAACAAGTCTATTTCAATTAATCAAATTCATATGCATTTTTTTTAAGTGTTTATTGAAAATAAAAGTCGATATGCATTACATGATGCAAAAGGCGAAATTTAATAAACAATTACCGCTTACAAATTTTTCAGCGGCCTCTAGTTTTTATATTATAAATTTAATATTTAAAAGTAAGTATTTTATTTTGCAACTATCAGTAGGCTGTTTTTCATATTGTCATTAGTGAGCAGTAAGATTTCAAAATGAGGCCCCAGCTTGCGCGTAATGCGCCTTATGGTAAATGTGGCCGTGATAACTCAAGATATTTTTTAATGGTTTTAATCTTATTATTATGTATATTATTATATTTTTTATAATAGCAAGCAAGGTACACACCTTGCAAGTTCTTTTGCGCAAAAATATGAATAGATGTGATACAAGCTTGACAACTTGGAGATTAATTTCTCAATATTTTTGTCTATATTTATTGAGCACAATTAAGACTGTGTGTCTTTTTGAAAAAAAAATTAATACATTTTCTCAGTAACGCTAATAACATATATAACTTTCTTGTTGTTTAATTTTAAACGACATTCGAACTTTGTATTGGCTATTCTTGCACGATTGCAGTCTTACAAAATGTATTGAAATTTTTTGATTTCCTTAACTCAAGTCTTTAACTCAAGATATTTTTGCACAATTTTTATACTTTATCATTAAGTTTATGTATTTTTATTTTTAACACACATGTTTCGTAAAAATAAAATATTAATATACGTTTAATTGACATATTTTTAAGGCTTAATATTAAGTGCAATATTTTTCATGAAATTAAAATACATATGACATCGTTTTGTGACATGAAGAATATATTTCTTAGAAAATTGAGTAATTGTTTTATTATTCTAATTTTTGCACTTTAACAAAGCCAAGTGTGCTAATTGAGTATATTAATAAATTTTTTTTACATGGTAAGTTCTGTGTAGAGTTTGAGAGTTCTGGACGCCCCCCGAAGAGTTCTAACGATAATTATTAATACTCGAAGCGCTCAGAGGCGAAATAAAAAAGTTCTCGGTGGTTGAAGATTCGGATTCGAAAAATTTCTAAGTCCTACAAAAAAAAAATTTTTTTCTCGGTAACCGGCAGTTCTGTTGAGAGTTCTGGACGCCCCCCGAAGAGTTCTAACGATAATTATTAACACTCGTAACGTTCAGAGGCAAAATAAAAAAGTTCTCGATGGTTGAATGTTCGGATTCGAAAAATTTCTAAGTCCTACAGGAAAAAAAATTTTTTCTCGGTAACCGGCAGTTCTGTTGAGAGTTCTGTATAGCCCCTCACGAGTTCTAACGATTATCCTTAAAGCTCGAAACGCTAAAATCAAAATTGAATGAGTTCTCGCTATTTTTCGTTTTCTAAGTCGAGAACTTCAAATATAATTTACGTAGTATTTCGTGCAGAACTACTTTTGAAACTTATCTAAAACTATAGAACTATTTGAAATCTACTCAGAACTATAAAAAAATTTGGATTTTTTACTTAATGGGGGGCGCCGTGAAGTTAGCCCCCCGATTTTTCAAATGGTGTTTTCTTTACTTAAAATGGCAGAACTCTTTCTAAAATGGTCTGAGAACTCTAGAACTCCTCGGGGGGCATCCAGAACTCTAATCATTTTTTTCAATTTTAAAAAATGGGGGGCCAACTTCACAGAGGTCAGAAAGTATGGAAGAGCTAGAGAAAGATATTGTCTCACAATTCGACTTTCACGTTCATGATAAAATTATTTTATTATAAATTAAAACCGAAGTGTCAAAGATAAAAAAAAATAAATAGGTAAACTAAGTCGAATGGTTAAGAAGGTAATGTGCAGACAAAATTCCAGTTCCGATTTTTTATGATACCTTTTGTAATATCTATTGCTAATGATTTCATCTCGATTGCTAGAAACTCGGATTTCAAATTAGCCTTTTCAATTCCGAAAAATCTTAAAAGATTCACTGTACAAAATTGCCTAAAAATTCAGACACATTTTTGTCTGAATTTTCAGATCTGGGTGCCTGAAAGTAATTTCAGACAATCTGTCTTAATTATCAGAGTAGTTTCTCTGAAATTTAGAATAGTGGCGCGTTTGTCCGAAATATTTAGAATTGGTGTCCAAAAAATTAGACAACATATTTGAAAACAGTTGCTTTGTACTGCTGGAATTCTGACAGAGCTCGAGGTCGCCGAGTAAAGTTTCCAGAACAGGTATTGTCCAATTCTTTTAAACGAACGTCGATTGCCTCAATGTCGGCAGCACGTAACTTGCCATTTTTACAACCAAACTTTCCCAACACCCATGCTTCGATGCACTTTTTCATTATGCCAAGGCAAATGGAGTGCATATATTCAAATGGTACTCGTGTAACCATGCGTATATTTAAGTCTTCTAAAGGGCTTTTCATGTCCTTATGATGGTCAGTGTCAGTCCTAAAATTATAGTTTTCATCTGTCCGTTTTACGTGATTAACGCCAAGGAATACATTATGTCGAGTGCCCTCAATTACTGTACCCGTAACGTTGCGTTTTGAGCATGGCATCGAAGACATATGTCCTTTGTGTTGTAATACAAAGGCCCGGGCAGGGGCATCAGCAATAAAGCACTCAAACGTTACGGGAATAAGTTTATCCTTAAACCTAATTCCTCCACTATTAATCACGACTTTCATCTCTTCAACGAGCATTCGAAAAAAGCTATTAGGATCTTGTGGTTTCTTTTTCCCGCGGTATACACCTACAATTAAAGGTTTGCTGTTTTTCAAATTGACAATTCTGATTTGGAGAGGCCAATACTGAACAATGCCTTTTTTGTCCGCGGAAGCACCGTCTGTACTGATATGCAATTTTAAGACATCAGGAATATTGCATTCATGAGATAATTGTTGGATTATACAATGTATAAATCCCACATGCCAATACTGCCCAGGCTCAACATCTTACAACCTGCACGCGTGATTTAGGTGTGTGCACAAGTGTTCGCATATCTTTAGGTAAATATTCAAAACAAGGGTGTGAACGCAATAACTTCAGAATGGCATTACCTTGAACGGCCGTAAGATTGATAACAAGGAAGCATTTTGCCAAGTTTTTAGCGAACGTATTTTCCGATCCAAAAATATCATTGACTGTACTACTATCATCAGAACTGATTTCACATTCCTGTAAATCGGGAAACGTACTATTAGCATCAATAGTCTCATAGTCAGACGATGCAACTGATGACTCAGAATACGCGACGCTTTCGATAAAATCGTCAAAATTCGAACAAAAAGACGAAATATCATCGACGAGTTCAACACGAGGTAAAGAAGAATCAGATGAAGAAGTAATATCACCTTGACCTACTCGAATACGATTTCTCTTTTGCCTATTTGTTAAGTTTTCGAAACGTTTGTGATACACCCTTTTCATTGTTGCTAAGAAATGTGTATTTTAAGAAAAACAAAATACCCACGGTGGACAAATGAATTTTCAAGAGACGAAAAGCAATTTCAAGCGACACGAGAGAAAATTATATTTTTGAAATGGAATTAATGTCACAAATGTCAGAAGATCACAAAGTCGACTTTATCGTATATGAATAACTGCGTTATTTTTCGATTGAGCGAGGCACATATGAAAGGCAGACTAGTCGACGATGTGGAACAAAAATGAATTTCAACCGACGATGATTGTGAATAATATGTTACGCGCACTGAATTGAATAAATTGAATTTTAAAAGCAATAATTATAACTGGCAAAAATGAAATATAATACCCACGGTGGATATACGAAAAAGCAATTTCAAGCGACACGAGATAGACCATTCTATTTTTTAGAAAAAAGTGAAGTGCCTCAAATGTATCACGATGAAGTCGACTTCTTTCACACAAACTGAAAAAGACTTACTTTACTTACTTACTTACTTACTTACTTACGGTACTTTCTGGATTATGGTAAATAGCGTATCTAAACCGCTGCACCGGCCGTTGTTGCCACTGCTGCTGCTGCTGCACAAAGCACAATGGCGACCAGTGATGCAAGATCGAGCATCCTGCATCAAGCACTACATGAGGGGAAGAGCCCCCACCATGGCAGCACCAAACAAGCGAGCATCGCTGACGTCACGCGTCCGTGTGCGCTCGCCGTTCCAATAGCGTATGAGTCGTACGCTGTGGAATGGCGAGCGCACACGGACGCGTGACGTCAGCGATGCTCGCTTGTGTGGTGCCGTCATGGTGGGGACTCTTCCCCTCATGTGATGCTTGATGCAGGATACTCGATCTTGCATCACTGATGGCGACTAAGGCGAAGCATGCACGAAGCACGAAGGACAAGTCGCGCGCAGTGGACGATGGGAAAATTTTCACTCGAATCGAGCTCTCCTATTGGCTGAGGCGAGCGTACATATAAGTATCGCGGCAAGGACCGCGGTTTTTGACAGTTCGAATCTGCTGGAAATCTTGCAGCAGTCTTGCAACAGATCGCTGCTAGGGGAACAGATTCTGCATGAGATCTGCACAAGATCTGCACGTAACTTTTGCTGCATGAGCCTTTTAAAAATCTGCTGAGCAGATCTGTGCAAGATCTGCGCAGGATCTGTACAAGACTTTTGCTGAAAGAATATTGCGTATTTTACCTGTTGCGAATTGTATGTTGACTGCTGACAGAATCTTGCAATGATCTGCTGCGAATCTTGCAGCAATCTTGCAGCAGATCGCTGCTAGGGGAACAGATTCTGCACGAGATCTGCACAGGATCTGCACGTAACTTCTGTTGCATGAGCCTTTCAAAAATCTGATGAGCAGATCTGTGCAAGATCTGCGTAAGATCTGTACAAGACTTCTGCTTAAAGAATCTTACGACACACTGCTGACAGACTGCGTGTTACGGAAAGAATCTTCCTCAAATCTGCTCGATTTCTGCAGCAAATATCTGCAAACAGATTCATGCACTTCAAATGCATGAATCTTATAGCAGACTGCTGACAGACTGGCAGCACCGACCGTTATGGACAGAATCTGCTGCAAATTCCCTATCATTTCTGCTGCAAGTAAACTGATGCAAGGCTCTGCTTGGCAGAAAATGTTACAGGGGATTATCTAAAATATTGCAGGAAATACTACGGAAATATTGCAGAATTAAGCAGAAAAAACTAAATTATATTGCAATTATGTGCAAACATCTTTTATTATTGCAGTGATTGCAATACATCAATGTATAATAACATCGTTTAACATTTCGAAATAAAAATTAAACTACCAAGCCATTAAAACAAATAGTAATAATCCATCATTGTAATCATGTTATCAGTTGTCGTCAATCATCGTTTATCAATAATCTTCTATACGAAATATAGATAATTTGATTCCGTCTCGAGATCGTAGTAAAATATCATTTGTTAATTTGATATCTTTTACACTGCCAGTTGCTACAAAGCGAAACCGCCGCAATAAATTTACTATTGCTGCTCCCACGGACAGAAAAGCATATCGTTGACCTTAAGCAAAAATATAAACAAAGTATAAAAAAAAAGTATAAAAAAGTTGTTAAAACAACATACTACAATATCTATACGTAAGTATGAGTATACTAAATATTCAATCAAACTCTTTTATTATTTATTTCAAAATATTCAAAATCTAATAGTTTTAAAACATTAAAAATTTAAATTTAAAAAATTATAAACTTCAATAAAATAATAAACGTGTACGTTACGTGTCACGTGTATCACTGATGGTCCACGCTGCTTTCCACTCAGACTGTTTAATATATTAAGTATAAAATGACTACATTCTTATAAAACATTACACAACTTATATATTTCTTTTGTTCTACATTATTTTGATAATACATCAATATTAAATTTATTACAATACATATATTTTGAGCTCAAATAATAAATTTTAGAATTTTTTATGCCCATACATCGTGATTTAATAAGACACTGTCGCGCGTAATAAAAGAGTAATTATAAATTTTTATATTATTTTATTACCTTCTTGGAGTAATATATATATTAATTCTAATTATCTAAAATATTGCAGGAAACACTACGAAAATACTGCACCAGCGTGGGCCATCAGTGGTCAAAACGGCGGAAAAACGGCTTGGAACGTGTTAAATGTGCAAATATTTAAATATGCTATTGGTGTAATATTGATATTTTTTTAATTTTTTAAAATTGATTTACATCATTTTCAAAGTAAAAAAACTTTAAAAAATTTACCTGGGCAATCTCTAAGACCTGTGCCAAATGGAATGTGCGTGTAACGTTGACGACTTGACGAGTTTTCGGGCGAGAATCGTTCAGGAATAAATTCCTCTGGTTTATTCCAATATGCAGGATTACGATGAATAGCAAACACTGGTATTAGAACGTAACACCCATTCGGCAAGACGCACGATTCTGAAATCAACGCGTCTTTGTAACTCACAAACTTGTTTTTCTTTATTGTGACTGTTGTGTTACAAAAAAATATTGCACTATACAAATACCCAGTTTAATATCTCCCGTAAGTTGTCGCGCAATTATAGGTGCTACAGGAAACAATCTTAGTGTTTCTTGAATCACCATATTAAGATATCGAATGCTCGTAAGACGCTTAGCATCAATCTTTTCGTTTCCGAATGTAAGCAATATTGCTTTTCGCAGCTTTTCCTAAATAATGAAATACATAATTAATAAAACAGACATCTAAAATAATATTTTAAAAATTAACTAACGTGTCTCATAAGAAATGTAAAAAATAAAATTAATAATTTTAATCTATATATTATATAATTATACATATATGTATACATATGTACAAAATAATTTATGATTATAGTGCAAAGACAAATACAATTTTTCTTGTTTTATGTTCTGCATATCACATTACAGTTTCACTAACTTGTATTTCTGTATGCATTCCCAACAATAGAAAAACAAAGGATGTCAATTCCATAACTGTATTTTGTATCTGTAAAAGATAAATTTATAGTAATCTAAATGTACTTGTACAATTTTTTACTATTTATACGATAAATGACATTACAGCCGCATACAGATTGCGAATATCGTCATTTACGTCTTCATCGCTCACTGCGCGGGATTCACCCGTAGCATCATCAGACAGTTGCTTTACATAGTTCAAATAATTGCTAGCAACGGATTTTGGCTTTTGGAGGATCTCATTATCATAATTTAGAGTATCGCGTTCCACTGATTTCTGCATTATCTACACATTAATGAAATAATATGGTATATTAATTAATAATATGTGTTGACAAAAATTGCTATTATATGTAATATCATTAGAATTATCATGTTTTAGTTAATAATGTTCAATGGCATACGTACGCATATTTTTTTCATCAAAATGAAAAATATGATAATGTAATAAAATAAGTTATATTGTAATTCACGAATCTTATTATCAACTTTTATATGTATTATTATATGCTTGTTGCATTGATAAAAAATAAAAATTTCAAAAATGTGGTATAATATTATAAAACAAAATATAACATAAAAAATTTTGATTAATACCAAATGCACTAAATGTTTTATATGATTAAACAATTAAACAAAAGAAATATTTGAAGCTTACTTTATGAACAAAATTTTGTATTATTTTTTGACCAAAGGATTGTTGTTTCGCGTTATCGCTCAGAGAAAAAATCCATTCCAATTGTAGCCATGGTGTTGCCACTTTTTTATACATATATTTCATCAATCTAAAAAAATAATATATTAATAATTGAAATATAAATCATACGTATTCAATAATACGAGATCTATATACCTTTCTTGCCAGTACAGTAGTTCATCATATTCACCTTCATACGCCGTTCCTTCTATACCTCCAATTGATGCTGTAATATTTTTTAACTTTTATATTTAATTACATCTATAGCATTAATTGTAATTGTATCTATAATAGCAACTTGTTACAAAAATTTGTTATAAATCAACATATGTCATGTTTGCACAATTTTCACCTAAATATATATCAGTCACGTATCGCCCTATGTACGGTTTCATGTCAAACGTATGACCACCAACTTCTTTTTCCAAATAATCCCCACAATAATTGCTATAATTATCAAAAAATTTTACGTAATCAGACACTGACTTGGCATTCAAAGAGGATTGTATTATTTTGCGCCGTAACCTATGAGTTGCACCTACAAATATTAATTATAGTATTCAATAGTAAAAAGTGTAATATTTTATCAATATATTATTATAACTATATAAACAAATATATAAACAAATTAAATAAACATTCGTTGTATTTGAACATAGGCGTAATACCTGAAACTCTGATAATTCCGTTCCCAAGAAGTGGGGAATACAGTTTCATAACTGAGCTTTTGTAATTGCCGTCCACGTTCGCAAGTACGACCTGCGTATTAAAATTCAATATATTATTACAATTAATATTAGGTTATTTCACTTTCTTATTAAACAAAATAATAGAGTTAACATAAAGCAAATAGAGCAAGAGCCGGATCGAGTTGCTCAAAAATTTATTTTTTATTACAAATTATTACATACGTTTCGGCCAATGGATGTGGCCATCTGTGATAAGAACCATTAAGCGTTCTTATCAACGCTTCTCTACTTATGTACTAAAAAATTTTTTTTGTTGTCAATTTTACACTGAAGATGGCCACATCCATTGGCCGAAACGTATGTAATAATTTGTAATAAAAAATAAATTTTTGAGCAACTCGATCCGGCTCTTACTCTATTTGCTTTATGTTAACTCTATTATTTTGTTCAATATATTATATCAGCGCTCGGAATTAGTTGCACATTTCGGGCCAATTCAAGAGACGACGCCTCCTGTTCCCCCACTACCGCCCGGCCGCTGGCGGTCGAGCCGCCAATAGCTCTGGCGCAGGAGCGTTTTATATAAGAAATAGGCTCGGTTGTTGAGGCACCTCTCAAAAAATAGTAATATTTTCTTTGCTACATAAATAATGTTTATTTTCATTAATAATTAAATATATATATTATGTATTAATGAAAATAAACATTATTTATGTAGTGAAGAAAATGTTACGATTTCCTGAGAGATGCCTAAACAATCTAGCCTATTTCTAATATAAAACGCTCCTGAACCAGAGCTATCGGCGGCTCGGCCGCCAGCGGTCGGGCGGTAGTGGGGGGGACAGGAGGCGTCGTCTCCAGAATCGGCCCGAAATGTGCAATTAATTCCGAGCGCTGTATTATATTATTAAAATAATTATTTTTTCTAAACTTACCTTATAATCCTCGGGTTTTGCGAGTAGTACAAATAAATCTGTTCCAAAACAAAAACGGCTAGGGCTTCCATATTTTTTGTTAAACGTTAACAAATAATTTACTAATTCTGCAACGTTATATTTTACATTTGATATTGTTTACACAAATGTGATTGTTATTGTTTGAACATAAATTATTTTTCCTTGTATTATAAAGTTACATTAATTAATTAAATAAATAAAAATATAATATTTAAATTATAAACATGAGAAAATATATTTTATGTTAAAATATTAATATTAAGTTTGGTTAATCTATTGTAACATTTTATAATTAAGAGCATTTTATTTACCTTCATATTTCCAAGCAATTTGCAGCGTTTTGACAAACACTGTCAATATAGATTCACCAGGCAACGAAAAGGCAAATTGCAAATTTCTTTTTAATTTGTAATATTTTTTCTTGTTAAGTTCGAAAAAATACACAAGCAACAATATTATGACTATTACGAAAAGCATATCTGTAAAGATGTGTCTGAAATAAATATTAAATATTAAATCTTTTTTAAACTTAACTTGTAATATTTGTAGTATAAATATGCAATAAATAAAAAATTAACAAATAATCTGGAGTAAAGGGCGAAAAGAGCCGTTGCTAGGTGTTTGTGCATAAAATTCAAATTATATTATGAGAATTACAAAGTTACAATCAAACGTTTATGCCTATGTTAGGCCTTCTTCAGTGTCATTACGAAAAAATATATAATAAAACGGTGTCTTGCTTGTCGAAACATTAAGAAAATAAATAAACAACGCAGAGAATTCTTCTTTGTAACTAAAATCCAATATAGGAAGATAGACAAATGGAACTGCAACAATATTGTCCTTGTGAACTGACATTTTTGGTATTATTTTATAAATAATTGTGCAAACAACAATACATACTTATAATCAACCTCTGTTCCGTATGTCCAGAAAGTATGGAAGAGCTAGAGAAAGATATTGTCTCACAATTCGACTTTCACATTCATGATAAAATTATTTTATTATAAATTAAAACCGAAGTGTCAAAGATAAAAAAAAATAAATAGGTAAACTAAGTCGAATGGTTAAGAAGGTAATGTGCAGACAAAATTCCAGTTCCGATTTTTTATGATACCTTTTGTAATATCTATTGCTAATGATTTCATCTCGATTGCTAGAAACTCGGATTTCAAATTAGCCTTTTCAATTCCGAAAAATCTTAAAAGATTCACTGTAAAAAATTGCCTAAAAATTCAGACACATTTTTGTCTGAATTTTCAGATCTGGGTGCCTGAAAGTAATTTCAGACAATCTGTCTTAATTATCAGAGTAGTTTCTCTGAAATTTAGAATAGTGGCGCGTTTGTCCGAAATATTTAGAATTGGTGTCCAAAAAATTAGACAAGATATTTGAAAACAGTTGCTTTGTACTGCTGGAACTCTGACAGAGCTCGAGGTCGCCGAGTAAAGTTTCCAGAACAGGTATTGTCCAATTCTTTTAAACGAACGTCGATTGCCTCAATGTCGGCAGCACGTAACTTGCCATTTTTACAACCAAATTTTCCCAACACCCATGCTTCGATGCACTTTTTCATTATGCCAAGGCAAATGGAGTGCATATATTCAAATGGTACTCGTGTAACCATGCGTATATTTAAGTCTTCTAAAGGGCTTTTCATGTCCTTATGATGGTCAGTGTCAGTCCTAAAATTATAGTTTTCATCTGTCCGTTTTACGTGATTAACGCCAAGGAATACATTATGTGTCGAGTGCCCTCAATTACTGTACCCGTAACGTTGCGTTTTGAGCATGGCATCGAAGACATATGTCCTTTGTGTTGTAATACAAAGGCCCGGGCAGGGGCATCAGCAATAAAGCACTCAAACGTTACGGGAATAAGTTTATCCTTAAACCTAATTCCTCCACTATTAATCACGACTTTCATCTCTTCAACGAGCATTCGAAAAAAGCTATTAGGATCTTGTGGTTTCTTTTTCCCGCGGTATACACCTACAATTAAAGGTTTGCTGTTTTTCAAATTGACAATTCTGATTTGGAGAGGCCAATACTGAACAATGCCTTTTTTGTCCGCGGAAGCACCGTCTGTACTGATATGCAATTTTAAGACATCAGGAATATTGCATTCATGAGATAATTGTTGGATTATACAATGTATAAATTCCACATGCCAATACTGCCCAGGCTCAACATCTTACAACCTGCACGCGTGATTTAGGTGTGTGCACAAGTGTTCGCATATCTTTAGGTAAATATTCAAAACAAGGGTGTGAACGCAATAACTTCAGAATGGCATTACCTTGAACGGCCGTAAGATTGATAACAAGGAAGCATTTTGCCAAGTTTTTAGCGAACGTATTTTCCGATCCAAAAATATCATTGACTGTACTACTATCATCAGAACTGATTTCACATTCCTGTAAATCGGGAAACGTACTATTAGCATCAATAGTCTCATAGTCAGACGATGCAACTGATGACTCAGAATACGCGACGCTTTCGATAAAATCGTCAAAATTCGAACGAAAAGACGAAATATCATCGACGAGTTCAACACGAGGTAAAGAAGAATCAGATGAAGAAGTAATATCACCTTGACCTACTCGAATACGATTTCTCTTTTGCCTATTTGTTAAGTTTTCGAAACGTTTGTGATACACCCTTTTTATTGTTGCTAAGAAATGTGTATTTTAAGAAAAACAAAATACCCACGGTGGACAAATGAATTTTCAAGAGACGAAAAGCAATTTCAAGCGACACGAGAGAAAATTATATTTTTGAAATGGAATTAATGTCACAAATGTCAGAAGATCACAAAGTCGACTTTATCGTATATGAATAACTGCGTTGTTTTTCGATTGAGCGAGGCACATATGAAAAGCAGACTAGTCGACGATGTGGAACAAAAATGAATTTCAACCGACGATGATTGTGAATAATATGTTACGCGCACTGAATTGAATAAATTAAATTTTAAAAGCAATAATTATAACTGGCAAAAATGAAATATAATACCCACGGTGGATATACGAAAAAGCAATTTCAAGCGACACGAGATAGACCATTCTATTTTTTAGAAAAAAGTGAAGTGCCTCAAATGTATCACGATGAAGTCGACTTCTTTCACACAAACTGAAAAAGACTTACTTTACTTACTTACTTACTTACGGTACTTTCTGGATTATGGTAAATAGCGTATCTAAACCGCTGCACCGGCCGTTGTTGCCACTGCTGCTGCTGCTGCACAAAGCACAATGGCGACCAGTGATGCAAGATCGAGCATCCTGCATCAAGCACTACATGAGGGGAAGAGCCCCCACCATGGCAGCACCAAACAAGCGAGCATCGCTGACGTCACGCGTCCGTGTGCGCTCGCCGTTCCAATAGCGTATGAGTCGTACGCTGTGGAATGGCGAGCGCACACGGACGCGTGACGTCAGCGATGCTCGCTTGTGTGGTGCCGTCATGGTGGGGACTCTTCCCCTCATGTGATGCTTGATGCAGGATACTCGATCTTGCATCACTGATGGCGACTAAGGCGAAGCATGCACGAAGCACGAAGGACGAGTCGCGCGCAGTGGACGATGGGAAAATTTTCACTCGAATCGAGCTCTCCTATTGGCTGAGGCGAGCGTACATATAAGTATCGCGGCAAGGACCGCGGTTTTTGACAGCTCGAATCTGCTGGAAATCTTGCAGCAGTCTTGCAACAGATCGCTGCTAGGGGAACAGATTCTGCATGAGATCTGCACAAGATCTGCACGTAACTTTTGCTGCATGAGCCTTTTAAAAATCTGCTGAGCAGATCTGTGCAAGATCTGCGCAGGATCTGTACAAGACTTTTGCTGAAAGAATATTGCGTATTTTACCTGTTGCGAATTGTATGTTGACTGCTGACAGAATCTTGCAATGATCTGCTGCGAATCTTGCAGCAATCTTGCAGCAGATCGCTGCTAGGGGAACAGATTCTGCACGAGATCTGCACAGGATCTGCACGTAACTTCTGTTGCATGAGCCTTTCAAAAATCTGATGAGCAGATCTGTGCAAGATCTGCGTAAGATCTGTACAAGACTTCTGCTTAAAGAATCTTACGACACACTGCTGACAGACTGCGTGTTACGGAAAGAATCTTCCTCAAATCTGCTCGATTTCTGCAGCAAATATCTGCAAACAGATTCATGCACTTCAAATGCATGAATCTTATAGCAGACTGCTGACAGACTGGCAGCACCGACCGTTATGGACAGAATCTGCTGCAAATTCCCTATCATTTCTGCTGCAAGTAAACTGATGCAAGGCTCTGCTTGGCAGAAAATGTTACAGGGGATTATCTAAAATATTGCAGGAAATACTACGGAAATATTGCAGAATTAAGCAGAAAAAACTAAATTATATTGCAATTATGTGCAAACATCTTTTATTATTGCAGTGATTGCAATACATCAATGTATAATAACATCGTTTAACATTTCGAAATGAAAATTAAACTACCAAGCCATTAAAACAAATAGTAATAATCCATCATTGTAATCATGTTATCAGTTGTCGTCAATCATCGTTTATCAATAATCTTCTATACGAAATATAGATAATTTGATTCCGTCTCGAGATCGTAGTAAAATATCATTTGTTAATTTGATATCTTTTACACTGCCAGTTGCTACAAAGCGAAACCGCCGCAATAAATTTACTATTGCTGCTCCCACGGACAGAAAAGCATATCGTTGACCTTAAGCAAAAATATAAACAAAGTATAAAAAAAAAGTATAAAAAAGTTGTTAAAACAACATACTACAATATCTATACGTAAGTATGAGTATACTAAATATTCAATCAAACTCTTTTATTATTTATTTCAAAATATTCAAAATCTAATAGTTTTAAAACATTAAAAATTTAAATTTAAAAAATTATAAACTTCAATAAAATAATAAACGTGTACGTTACGTGTCACGTGTATCACTGATGGTCCACGCTGCTTTCCACTCAGACTGTTTAATATATTAAGTATAAAATGACTACATTCTTATAAAACATTACACAACTTATTTCTTTTGTTCTACATTATTTTGATAATACATCAATATTAAATTTATTACAATACATATATTTTGAGCTCAAATAATAAATTTTAGAATTTTTTATGCCCATACATCGTGATTTAATAAGACACTGTCGCGCGTAATAAAAGAGTAATTATAAGATTTTAAATTATTATATTACCTTCTTGGAGTAATATATATATATTAATTCTAATTATCTAAAATATTGCAGGAAACACTACGAAAATACTGCACCAGCGTGGGCCATCAGTGGTCAAAACGGCGGAAAAACGGCTTGGAACGTGTTAAATGTGCAAATATTTAAATATGCTATTGGTGTAATATTGATATTTTTTTAATTTTTTAAAATTGATTTACATCATTTTCAAAGTAAAAAAACTTTAAAAAATTTACCTGGGCAATCTCTAAGACCTGTGCCAAATGGAATGTGCGTGTAACGTTGACGACTTGACGAGTTTTCGGGCGAGAATCGTTCAGGAATAAATTCCTCTGGTTTATTCCAATATGCAGGATTACGATGAATAGTAAACACTGGTATTAGAACGTAACACCCATTCGGCAAGACGCACGATTCTGAAATCAACGCGTCTTTGTAACTCACAAACTTGTTTTTCTTTATTGTGACTGTTGTGTTACAAAAAAATATTGCACTATACAAATACCCAGTTTAATATCTCCCGTAAGTTGTCGCGCAATTATAGGTGCTACAGGAAACAATCTTAGTGTTTCTTGAATCACCATATTAAGATATCGAATGCTCGTAAGACGCTTAGCATCAATCTTTTCGTTTCCGAATGTAAGCAATATTGCTTTTCGCAGCTTTTCCTAAATAATGAAATACATAATTAATAAAACAGACATCTAAAATAATATTTTAAAAATTAACTAACGTGTCTCATAAGAAATGTAAAAAATAAAATTAATAATTTTAATCTATATATTATATAATTATACATATATGTATACATATGTACAAAATAATTTATGATTATAGTGCAAAGACAAATACAATTTTTCTTGTTTTATGTTCTGCATATCACATTACAGTTTCACTAACTTGTATTTCTGTATGCATTCCCAACAATAGAAAAACAAAGGATGTCAATTCCATAACTGTATTTTGTATCTGTAAAAGATAAATTTATAGTAATCTAAATGTACTTGTACAATTTTTTACTATTTATACGATAAATGACATTACAGCCGCATACAGATTGCGAATATCGTCATTTACGTCTTCATCGCTCACTGCGCGGGATTCACCCGTAGCATCATCAGACAGTTGCTTTACATAGTTCAAATAATTGCTAGCAACGGATTTTGGCTTTTGGAGGATCTCATTATCATAATTTAGAGTATCGCGTTCCACTGATTTCTGCATTATCTACACATTAATGAAATAATATGGTATATTAATTAATAATATGTGTTGACAAAAATTGCTATTATATGTAATATCATTAGAATTATCATGTTTTAGTTAATAATGTTCAATGGCATACGTACGCATATTTTTTTCATCAAAATGAAAAATATGATAATGTAATAAAATAAGTTATATTGTAATTCACGAATCTTATTATCAACTTTTATATGTATTATTATATGCTTGTTGCATTGATAAAAAATAAAAATTTCAAAAATGTGGTATAATATTATAAAACAAAATATAACATAAAAAATTTTGATTAATACCAAATGCACTAAATGTTTTATATGATTAAACAATTAAACAAAAGAAATATTTGAAGCTTACTTTATGAACAAAATTTTGTATTATTTTTTGACCAAAGGATTGTTGTTTCGCGTTATCGCTCAGAGAAAAAATCCATTCCAATTGTAGCCATGGTGTTGCCACTTTTTTATACATATATTTCATCAATCTAAAAAAATAATATATTAATAATTGAAATATAAATCATACGTATTCAATAATACGAGATCTATATACCTTTCTTGCCAGTACAGTAGTTCATCATATTCACCTTCATACGCCGTTCCTTCTATACCTCCAATTGATGCTGTAATATTTTTTAACTTTTATATTTAATTACATCTATAGCATTAATTGTAATTGTATCTATAATAGCAACTTGTTACAAAAATTTGTTATAAATCAACATATGTCATGTTTGCACAATTTTCACCTAAATATATATCAGTCACGTATCGCCCTATGTACGGTTTCATGTCAAACGTATGACCACCAACTTCTTTTTCCAAATAATCCCCACAATAATTGCTATAATTATCAAAAAATTTTACGTAATCAGACACTGACTTGGCATTCAAAGAGGATTGTATTATTTTGCGCCGTAACCTATGAGTTGCACCTACAAATATTAATTATAGTATTCAATAGTAAAAAGTGTAATATTTTATCAATATATTATTATAACTATATAAACAAATATATAAACAAATTAAATAAACATTCGTTGTATTTGAACATAGGCGTAATACCTGAAACTCTGATAATTCCGTTCCCAAGAAGTGGGGAATACAGTTTCATAACTGAGCTTTTGTAATTGCCGTCCACGTTCGCAAGTACGACCTGCGTATTAAAATTCAATATATTATTACAATTAATATTAGGTTATTTCACTTTCTTATTAAACAAAATAATAGAGTTAACATAAAGCAAATAGAGCAAGAGCCGGATCGAGTTGCTCAAAAATTTATTTTTTATTACAAATTATTACATACGTTTCGGCCAATGGATGTGGCCATCTGTGATAAGAACCATTAAGCGTTCTTATCAACGCTTCTCTACTTATGTACTAAAAAATTTTTTTTTGTTGTCAATTTTACACTGAAGATGGCCACATCCATTGGCCGAAACGTATGTAATAATTTGTAATAAAAAATAAATTTTTGAGCAACTCGATCCGGCTCTTACTCTATTTGCTTTATGTTAACTCTATTATTTTGTTCAATATATTATATCAGCGCTCGGAATTAGTTGCACATTTCGGGCCAATTCAAGAGACGACGCCTCCTGTTCCCCCACTACCGCCCGGCCGCTGGCGGTCGAGCCGCCAATAGCTCTGGCGCAGGAGCGTTTTATATAAGAAATAGGCTCGGTTGTTGAGGCACCTCTCAAAAAATAGTAATATTTTCTTTGCTACATAAATAATGTTTATTTTCATTAATAATTAAATATATATATTATGTATTAATGAAAATAAACATTATTTATGTAGTGAAGAAAATGTTACGATTTCCTGAGAGATGCCTAAACAATCTAGCCTATTTCTAATATAAAACGCTCCTGAACCAGAGCTATCGGCGGCTCGGCCGCCAGCGGTCGGGCGGTAGTGGGGGGGGACAGGAGGCGTCGTCTCCAGAATCGGCCCGAAATGTGCAATTAATTCCGAGCGCTGTATTATATTATTAAAATAATTATTTTTTCTAAACTTACCTTATAATCCTCGGGTTTTGCGAGTAGTACAAATAAATCTGTTCCAAAACAAAAACGGCTAGGGCTTCCATATTTTTTGTTAAACGTTAACAAATAATTTACTAATTCTGCAACGTTATATTTTACATTTGATATTGTTTACACAAATGTGATTGTTATTGTTTGAACATAAATTATTTTTCCTTGTATTATAAAGTTACATTAATTAATTAAATAAATAAAAATATAATATTTAAATTATAAACATGAGAAAATATATTTTATGTTAAAATATTAATATTAAGTTTGGTTAATCTATTGTAACATTTTATAATTAAGAGCATTTTATTTACCTTCATATTTCCAAGCAATTTGCAGCGTTTTGACAAACACTGTCAATATAGATTCACCAGGCAACGAAAAGGCAAATTGCAAATTTCTTTTTAATTTGTAATATTTTTTCTTGTTAAGTTCGAAAAAATACACAAGCAACAATATTATGACTATTACGAAAAGCATATCTGTAAAGATGTGTCTGAAATAAATATTAAATATTAAATCTTTTTTAAACTTAACTTGTAATATTTGTAGTATAAATATGCAATAAATAAAAAATTAACAAATAATCTGGAGTAAAGGGCGAAAAGAGCCGTTGCTAGGTGTTTGTGCATAAAATTCAAATTATATTATGAGAATTACAAAGTTACAATCAAACGTTTCTGCCTATGTTAGGCCTTCTTCAGTGTCATTACGAAAAAATATATAATAAAACGGTGTCTTGCTTGTCGAAACATTAAGAAAATAAATAAACAACGCAGAGAATTCTTCTTTGTAACTAAAATCCAATATAGGAAGATAGACAAATGGAACTGCAACAATATTGTCCTTGTGAACTGACATTTTTGGTATTATTTTATAAATAATTGTGCAAACAACAATACATACTTATAATCAACCTCTGTTCCGTATGTCCAGAAAGTATGGAAGAGCTAGAGAAAGATATTGTCTCACAATTCGACTTTCACATTCATGATAAAATTATTTTATTATAAATTAAAACCGAAGTGTCAAAGATAAAAAAAAATAAATAGGTAAACTAAGTCGAATGGTTAAGAAGGTAATGTGCAGACAAAATTCCAGTTCCGATTTTTTATGATACCTTTTGTAATATCTATTGCTAATGATTTCATCTCGATTGCTAGAAACTCGGATTTCAAATTAGCCTTTTCAATTCCGAAAAATCTTAAAAGATTCACTGTAAAAAATTGCCTAAAAATTCAGACACATTTTTGTCTGAATTTTCAGATCTGGGTGCCTGAAAGTAATTTCAGACAATCTGTCTTAATTATCAGAGTAGTTTCTCTGAAATTTAGAATAGTGGCGCGTTTGTCCGAAATATTTAGAATTGGTGTCCAAAAAATTAGACAAGATATTTGAAAACAGTTGCTTTGTACTGCTGGAACTCTGACAGAGCTCGAGGTCGCCGAGTAAAGTTTCCAGAACAGGTATTGTCCAATTCTTTTAAACGAACGTCGATTGCCTCAATGTCGGCAGCACGTAACTTGCCATTTTTACAACCAAATTTTCCCAACACCCATGCTTCGATGCACTTTTTCATTATGCCAAGGCAAATGGAGTGCATATATTCAAATGGTACTCGTGTAACCATGCGTATATTTAAGTCTTCTAAAGGGCTTTTCATGTCCTTATGATGGTCAGTGTCAGTCCTAAAATTATAGTTTTCATCTGTCCGTTTTACGTGATTAACGCCAAGGAATACATTATGTGTCGAGTGCCCTCAATTACTGTACCCGTAACGTTGCGTTTTGAGCATGGCATCGAAGACATATGTCCTTTGTGTTGTAATACAAAGGCCCGGGCAGGGGCATCAGCAATAAAGCACTCAAACGTTACGGGAATAAGTTTATCCTTAAACCTAATTCCTCCACTATTAATCACGACTTTCATCTCTTCAACGAGCATTCGAAAAAAGCTATTAGGATCTTGTGGTTTCTTTTTCCCGCGGTATACACCTACAATTAAAGGTTTGCTGTTTTTCAAATTGACAATTCTGATTTGGAGAGGCCAATACTGAACAATGCCTTTTTTGTCCGCGGAAGCACCGTCTGTACTGATATGCAATTTTAAGACATCAGGAATATTGCATTCATGAGATAATTGTTGGATTATACAATGTATAAATTCCACATGCCAATACTGCCCAGGCTCAACATCTTACAACCTGCACGCGTGATTTAGGTGTGTGCACAAGTGTTCGCATATCTTTAGGTAAATATTCAAAACAAGGGTGTGAACGCAATAACTTCAGAATGGCATTACCTTGAACGGCCGTAAGATTGATAACAAGGAAGCATTTTGCCAAGTTTTTAGCGAACGTATTTTCCGATCCAAAAATATCATTGACTGTACTACTATCATCAGAACTGATTTCACATTCCTGTAAATCGGGAAACGTACTATTAGCATCAATAGTCTCATAGTCAGACGATGCAACTGATGACTCAGAATACGCGACGCTTTCGATAAAATCGTCAAAATTCGAACGAAAAGACGAAATATCATCGACGAGTTCAACACGAGGTAAAGAAGAATCAGATGAAGAAGTAATATCACCTTGACCTACTCGAATACGATTTCTCTTTTGCCTATTTGTTAAGTTTTCGAAACGTTTGTGATACACCCTTTTTATTGTTGCTAAGAAATG
The DNA here is from genome assembly GCF_040581485.1 of Linepithema humile. Lineage (NCBI taxonomy): Eukaryota > Metazoa > Arthropoda > Insecta > Hymenoptera > Formicidae > Linepithema > Linepithema humile. Next base: position 35,820,534 of record NC_090128.1, read on the forward strand.
TGTATTTTAAGAAAAACAAAATACCCACGGTGGACAAATGAATTTTCAAGAGACGAAAAGCAATTTCAAGCGACACGAGAGAAAATTATATTTTTGAAATGGAATTAATGTCACAAATGTCAGAAGATCACAAAGTCGACTTTATCGTATATGAATAACTGCGTTGTTTTTCGATTGAGCGAGGCACATATGAAAAGCAGACTAGTCGACGATGTGGAACAAAAATGAATTTCAACCGACGATGATTGTGAATAATATGTTACGCGCACTGAATTGAATAAATTAAATTTTAAAAGCAATAATTATAACTGGCAAAAATGAAATATAATACCCACGGTGGATATACGAAAAAGCAATTTCAAGCGACACGAGATAGACCATTCTATTTTTTAGAAAAAAGTGAAGTGCCTCAAATGTATCACGATGAAGTCGACTTCTTTCACACAAACTGAAAAAGACTTACTTTACTTACTTACTTACTTACGGTACTTTCTGGATTATGGTAAATAGCGTATCTAAACCGCTGCACCGGCCGTTGTTGCCACTGCTGCTGCTGCTGCACAAAGCACAATGGCGACCAGTGATGCAAGATCGAGCATCCTGCATCAAGCACTACATGAGGGGAAGAGCCCCCACCATGGCAGCACCAAACAAGCGAGCATCGCTGACGTCACGCGTCCGTGTGCGCTCGCCGTTCCAATAGCGTATGAGTCGTACGCTGTGGAATGGCGAGCGCACACGGACGCGTGACGTCAGCGATGCTCGCTTGTGTGGTGCCGTCATGGTGGGGACTCTTCCCCTCATGTGATGCTTGATGCAGGATACTCGATCTTGCATCACTGATGGCGACTAAGGCGAAGCATGCACGAAGCACGAAGGACGAGTCGCGCGCAGTGGACGATGGGAAAATTTTCACTCGAATCGAGCTCTCCTATTGGCTGAGGCGAGCGTACATATAAGTATCGCGGCAAGGACCGCGGTTTTTGACAGCTCGAATCTGCTGGAAATCTTGCAGCAGTCTTGCAACAGATCGCTGCTAGGGGAACAGATTCTGCATGAGATCTGCACAAGATCTGCACGTAACTTTTGCTGCATGAGCCTTTTAAAAATCTGCTGAGCAGATCTGTGCAAGATCTGCGCAGGATCTGTACAAGACTTTTGCTGAAAGAATATTGCGTATTTTACCTGTTGCGAATTGTATGTTGACTGCTGACAGAATCTTGCAATGATCTGCTGCGAATCTTGCAGCAATCTTGCAGCAGATCGCTGCTAGGGGAACAGATTCTGCACGAGATCTGCACAGGATCTGCACGTAACTTCTGTTGCATGAGCCTTTCAAAAATCTGATGAGCAGATCTGTGCAAGATCTGCGTAAGATCTGTACAAGACTTCTGCTTAAAGAATCTTACGACACACTGCTGACAGACTGCGTGTTACGGAAAGAATCTTCCTCAAATCTGCTCGATTTCTGCAGCAAATATCTGCAAACAGATTCATGCACTTCAAATGCATGAATCTTATAGCAGACTGCTGACAGACTGGCAGCACCGACCGTTATGGACAGAATCTGCTGCAAATTCCCTATCATTTCTGCTGCAAGTAAACTGATGCAAGGCTCTGCTTGGCAGAAAATGTTACAGGGGATTATCTAAAATATTGCAGGAAATACTACGGAAATATTGCAGAATTAAGCAGAAAAAACTAAATTATATTGCAATTATGTGCAAACATCTTTTATTATTGCAGTGATTGCAATACATCAATGTATAATAACATCGTTTAACATTTCGAAATGAAAATTAAACTACCAAGCCATTAAAACAAATAGTAATAATCCATCATTGTAATCATGTTATCAGTTGTCGTCAATCATCGTTTATCAATAATCTTCTATACGAAATATAGATAATTTGATTCCGTCTCGAGATCGTAGTAAAATATCATTTGTTAATTTGATATCTTTTACACTGCCAGTTGCTACAAAGCGAAACCGCCGCAATAAATTTACTATTGCTGCTCCCACGGACAGAAAAGCATATCGTTGACCTTAAGCAAAAATATAAACAAAGTATAAAAAAAAGTATAAAAAAGTTGTTAAAACAACATACTACAATATCTATACGTAAGTATGAGTATACTAAATATTCAATCAAACTCTTTTATTATTTATTTCAAAATATTCAAAATCTAATAGTTTTAAAACATTAAAAATTTAAATTTAAAAAATTATAAACTTCAATAAAATAATAAACGTGTACGTTACGTGTCACGTGTATCACTGATGGTCCACGCTGCTTTCCACTCAGACTGTTTAATATATTAAGTATAAAATGACTACATTCTTATAAAACATTACACAACTTATTTCTTTTGTTCTACATTATTTTGATAATACATCAATATTAAATTTATTACAATACATATATTTTGAGCTCAAATAATAAATTTTAGAATTTTTTATGCCCATACATCGTGATTTAATAAGACACTGTCGCGCGTAATAAAAGAGTAATTATAAGATTTTAAATTATTATATTACCTTCTTGGAGTAATATATATATATTAATTCTAATTATCTAAAATATTGCAGGAAACACTACGAAAATACTGCACCAGCGTGGGCCATCAGTGGTCAAAACGGCGGAAAAACGGCTTGGAACGTGTTAAATGTGCAAATATTTAAATATGCTATTGGTGTAATATTGATATTTTTTTAATTTTTTAAAATTGATTTACATCATTTTCAAAGTAAAAAAACTTTAAAAAATTTACCTGGGCAATCTCTAAGACCTGTGCCAAATGGAATGTGCGTGTAACGTTGACGACTTGACGAGTTTTCGGGCGAGAATCGTTCAGGAATAAATTCCTCTGGTTTATTCCAATATGCAGGATTACGATGAATAGTAAACACTGGTATTAGAACGTAACACCCATTCGGCAAGACGCACGATTCTGAAATCAACGCGTCTTTGTAACTCACAAACTTGTTTTTCTTTATTGTGACTGTTGTGTTACAAAAAAATATTGCACTATACAAATACCCAGTTTAATATCTCCCGTAAGTTGTCGCGCAATTATAGGTGCTACAGGAAACAATCTTAGTGTTTCTTGAATCACCATATTAAGATATCGAATGCTCGTAAGACGCTTAGCATCAATCTTTTCGTTTCCGAATGTAAGCAATATTGCTTTTCGCAGCTTTTCCTAAATAATGAAATACATAATTAATAAAACAGACATCTAAAATAATATTTTAAAAATTAACTAACGTGTCTCATAAGAAATGTAAAAAATAAAATTAATAATTTTAATCTATATATTATATAATTATACATATATGTATACATATGTACAAAATAATTTATGATTATAGTGCAAAGACAAATACAATTTTTCTTGTTTTATGTTCTGCATATCACATTACAGTTTCACTAACTTGTATTTCTGTATGCATTCCCAACAATAGAAAAACAAAGGATGTCAATTCCATAACTGTATTTTGTATCTGTAAAAGATAAATTTATAGTAATCTAAATGTACTTGTACAATTTTTTACTATTTATACGATAAATGACATTACAGCCGCATACAGATTGCGAATATCGTCATTTACGTCTTCATCGCTCACTGCGCGGGATTCACCCGTAGCATCATCAGACAGTTGCTTTACATAGTTCAAATAATTGCTAGCAACGGATTTTGGCTTTTGGAGGATCTCATTATCATAATTTAGAGTATCGCGTTCCACTGATTTCTGCATTATCTACACATTAATGAAATAATATGGTATATTAATTAATAATATGTGTTGACAAAAATTGCTATTATATGTAATATCATTAGAATTATCATGTTTTAGTTAATAATGTTCAATGGCATACGTACGCATATTTTTTTCATCAAAATGAAAAATATGATAATGTAATAAAATAAGTTATATTGTAATTCACGAATCTTATTATCAACTTTTATATGTATTATTATATGCTTGTTGCATTGATAAAAAATAAAAATTTCAAAAATGTGGTATAATATTATAAAACAAAATATAACATAAAAAATTTTGATTAATACCAAATGCACTAAATGTTTTATATGATTAAACAATTAAACAAAAGAAATATTTGAAGCTTACTTTATGAACAAAATTTTGTATTATTTTTTGACCAAAGGATTGTTGTTTCGCGTTATCGCTCAGAGAAAAAATCCATTCCAATTGTAGCCATGGTGTTGCCACTTTTTTATACATATATTTCATCAATCTAAAAAAATAATATATTAATAATTGAAATATAAATCATACGTATTCAATAATACGAGATCTATATACCTTTCTTGCCAGTACAGTAGTTCATCATATTCACCTTCATACGCCGTTCCTTCTATACCTCCAATTGATGCTGTAATATTTTTTAACTTTTATATTTAATTACATCTATAGCATTAATTGTAATTGTATCTATAATAGCAACTTGTTACAAAAATTTGTTATAAATCAACATATGTCATGTTTGCACAATTTTCACCTAAATATATATCAGTCACGTATCGCCCTATGTACGGTTTCATGTCAAACGTATGACCACCAACTTCTTTTTCCAAATAATCCCCACAATAATTGCTATAATTATCAAAAAATTTTACGTAATCAGACACTGACTTGGCATTCAAAGAGGATTGTATTATTTTGCGCCGTAACCTATGAGTTGCACCTACAAATATTAATTATAGTATTCAATAGTAAAAAGTGTAATATTTTATCAATATATTATTATAACTATATAAACAAATATATAAACAAATTAAATAAACATTCGTTGTATTTGAACATAGGCGTAATACCTGAAACTCTGATAATTCCGTTCCCAAGAAGTGGGGAATACAGTTTCATAACTGAGCTTTTGTAATTGCCGTCCACGTTCGCAAGTACGACCTGCGTATTAAAATTCAATATATTATTACAATTAATATTAGGTTATTTCACTTTCTTATTAAACAAAATAATAGAGTTAACATAAAGCAAATAGAGCAAGAGCCGGATCGAGTTGCTCAAAAATTTATTTTTTATTACAAATTATTACATACGTTTCGGCCAATGGATGTGGCCATCTGTGATAAGAACCATTAAGCGTTCTTATCAACGCTTCTCTACTTATGTACTAAAAAATTTTTTTTTGTTGTCAATTTTACACTGAAGATGGCCACATCCATTGGCCGAAACGTATGTAATAATTTGTAATAAAAAATAAATTTTTGAGCAACTCGATCCGGCTCTTACTCTATTTGCTTTATGTTAACTCTATTATTTTGTTCAATATATTATATCAGCGCTCGGAATTAGTTGCACATTTCGGGCCAATTCAAGAGACGACGCCTCCTGTTCCCCCACTACCGCCCGGCCGCTGGCGGTCGAGCCGCCAATAGCTCTGGCGCAGGAGCGTTTTATATAAGAAATAGGCTCGGTTGTTGAGGCACCTCTCAAAAAATAGTAATATTTTCTTTGCTACATAAATAATGTTTATTTTCATTAATAATTAAATATATATATTATGTATTAATGAAAATAAACATTATTTATGTAGTGAAGAAAATGTTACGATTTCCTGAGAGATGCCTAAACAATCTAGCCTATTTCTAATATAAAACGCTCCTGAACCAGAGCTATCGGCGGCTCGGCCGCCAGCGGTCGGGCGGTAGTGGGGGGGGACAGGAGGCGTCGTCTCCAGAATCGGCCCGAAATGTGCAATTAATTCCGAGCGCTGTATTATATTATTAAAATAATTATTTTTTCTAAACTTACCTTATAATCCTCGGGTTTTGCGAGTAGTACAAATAAATCTGTTCCAAAACAAAAACGGCTAGGGCTTCCATATTTTTTGTTAAACGTTAACAAATAATTTACTAATTCTGCAACGTTATATTTTACATTTGATATTGTTTACACAAATGTGATTGTTATTGTTTGAACATAAATTATTTTTCCTTGTATTATAAAGTTACATTAATTAATTAAATAAATAAAAATATAATATTTAAATTATAAACATGAGAAAATATATTTTATGTTAAAATATTAATATTAAGTTTGGTTAATCTATTGTAACATTTTATAATTAAGAGCATTTTATTTACCTTCATATTTCCAAGCAATTTGCAGCGTTTTGACAAACACTGTCAATATAGATTCACCAGGCAACGAAAAGGCAAATTGCAAATTTCTTTTTAATTTGTAATATTTTTTCTTGTTAAGTTCGAAAAAATACACAAGCAACAATATTATGACTATTACGAAAAGCATATCTGTAAAGATGTGTCTGAAATAAATATTAAATATTAAATCTTTTTTAAACTTAACTTGTAATATTTGTAGTATAAATATGCAATAAATAAAAAATTAACAAATAATCTGGAGTAAAGGGCGAAAAGAGCCGTTGCTAGGTGTTTGTGCATAAAATTCAAATTATATTATGAGAATTACAAAGTTACAATCAAACGTTTCTGCCTATGTTAGGCCTTCTTCAGTGTCATTACGAAAAAATATATAATAAAACGGTGTCTTGCTTGTCGAAACATTAAGAAAATAAATAAACAACGCAGAGAATTCTTCTTTGTAACTAAAATCCAATATAGGAAGATAGACAAATGGAACTGCAACAATATTGTCCTTGTGAACTGACATTTTTGGTATTATTTTATAAATAATTGTGCAAACAACAATACATACTTATAATCAACCTCTGTTCCGTATGTCCAGAAAGTATGGAAGAGCTAGAGAAAGATATTGTCTCACAATTCGACTTTCACATTCATGATAAAATTATTTTATTATAAATTAAAACCGAAGTGTCAAAGATAAAAAAAAATAAATAGGTAAACTAAGTCGAATGGTTAAGAAGGTAATGTGCAGACAAAATTCCAGTTCCGATTTTTTATGATACCTTTTGTAATATCTATTGCTAATGATTTCATCTCGATTGCTAGAAACTCGGATTTCAAATTAGCCTTTTCAATTCCGAAAAATCTTAAAAGATTCACTGTAAAAAATTGCCTAAAAATTCAGACACATTTTTGTCTGAATTTTCAGATCTGGGTGCCTGAAAGTAATTTCAGACAATCTGTCTTAATTATCAGAGTAGTTTCTCTGAAATTTAGAATAGTGGCGCGTTTGTCCGAAATATTTAGAATTGGTGTCCAAAAAATTAGACAACATATTTGAAAACAGTTGCTTTGTACTGCTGGAACTCTGACAGAGCTCGAGGTCGCCGAGTAAAGTTTCCAGAACAGGTATTGTCCAATTCTTTTAAACGAACGTCGATTGCCTCAATGTCGGCAGCACGTAACTTGCCATTTTTACAACCAAATTTTCCCAACACCCATGCTTCGATGCACTTTTTCATTATGCCAAGGCAAATGGAGTGCATATATTCAAATGGTACTCGTGTAACCATGCGTATATTTAAGTCTTCTAAAGGGCTTTTCATGTCCTTATGATGGTCAGTGTCAGTCCTAAAATTATAGTTTTCATCTGTCCGTTTTACGTGATTAACGCCAAGGAATACATTATGTGTCGAGTGCCCTCAATTACTGTACCCGTAACGTTGCGTTTTGAGCATGGCATCGAAGACATATGTCCTTTGTGTTGTAATACAAAGGCCCGGGCAGGGGCATCAGCAATAAAGCACTCAAACGTTACGGGAATAAGTTTATCCTTAAACCTAATTCCTCCACTATTAATCACGACTTTCATCTCTTCAACGAGCATTCGAAAAAAGCTATTAGGATCTTGTGGTTTCTTTTTCCCGCGGTATACACCTACAATTAAAGGTTTGCTGTTTTTCAAATTGACAATTCTGATTTGGAGAGGCCAATACTGAACAATGCCTTTTTTGTCCGCGGAAGCACCGTCTGTACTGATATGCAATTTTAAGACATCAGGAATATTGCATTCATGAGATAATTGTTGGATTATACAATGTATAAATTCCACATGCCAATACTGCCCAGGCTCAACATCTTACAACCTGCACGCGTGATTTAGGTGTGTGCACAAGTGTTCGCATATCTTTAGGTAAATATTCAAAACAAGGGTGTGAACGCAATAACTTCAGAATGGCATTACCTTGAACGGCCGTAAGATTGATAACAAGGAAGCATTTTGCCAAGTTTTTAGCGAACGTATTTTCCGATCCAAAAATATCATTGACTGTACTACTATCATCAGAACTGATTTCACATTCCTGTAAATCGGGAAACGTACTATTAGCATCAATAGTCTCATAGTCAGACGATGCAACTGATGACTCAGAATACGCGACGCTTTCGATAAAATCGTCAAAATTCGAACGAAAAGACGAAATATCATCGACGAGTTCAACACGAGGTAAAGAAGAATCAGATGAAGAAGTAATATCACCTTGACCTACTCGAATACGATTTCTCTTTTGCCTATTTGTTAAGTTTTCGAAACGTTTGTGATACACCCTTTTTATTGTTGCTAAGAAATGTGTATTTTAAGAAAAACAAAATACCCACGGTGGACAAATGAATTTTCAAGAGACGAAAAGCAATTTCAAGCGACACGAGAGAAAATTATATTTTTGAAATGGAATTAATGTCACAAATGTCAGAAGATCACAAAGTCGACTTTATCGTATATGAATAACTGCGTTGTTTTTCGATTGAGCGAGGCACATATGAAAAGCAGACTAGTCGACGATGTGGAACAAAAATGAATTTCAACCGACGATGATTGTGAATAATATGTTACGCGCACTGAATTGAATAAATTAAATTTTAAAAGCAATAATTATAACTGGCAAAAATGAAATATAATACCCACGGTGGATATACGAAAAAGCAATTTCAAGCGACACGAGATAGACCATTCTATTTTTTAGAAAAAAGTGAAGTGCCTCAAATGTATCACGATGAAGTCGACTTCTTTCACACAAACTGAAAAAGACTTACTTTACTTACTTACTTACTTACGGTACTTTCTGGATTATGGTAAATAGCGTATCTAAACCGCTGCACCGGCCGTTGTTGCCACTGCTGCTGCTGCTGCACAAAGCACAATGGCGACCAGTGATGCAAGATCGAGCATCCTGCATCAAGCACTACATGAGGGGAAGAGCCCCCACCATGGCAGCACCAAACAAGCGAGCATCGCTGACGTCACGCGTCCGTGTGCGCTCGCCGTTCCAATAGCGTATGAGTCGTACGCTGTGGAATGGCGAGCGCACACGGACGCGTGACGTCAGCGATGCTCGCTTGTGTGGTGCCGTCATGGTGGGGACTCTTCCCCTCATGTGATGCTTGATGCAGGATACTCGATCTTGCATCACTGATGGCGACTAAGGCGAAGCATGCACGAAGCACGAAGGACGAGTCGCGCGCAGTGGACGATGGGAAAATTTTCACTCGAATCGAGCTCTCCTATTGGCTGAGGCGAGCGTACATATAAGTATCGCGGCAAGGACCGCGGTTTTTGACAGCTCGAATCTGCTGGAAATCTTGCAGCAGTCTTGCAACAGATCGCTGCTAGGGGAACAGATTCTGCATGAGATCTGCACAAGATCTGCACGTAACTTTTGCTGCATGAGCCTTTTAAAAATCTGCTGAGCAGATCTGTGCAAGATCTGCGCAGGATCTGTACAAGACTTTTGCTGAAAGAATATTGCGTATTTTACCTGTTGCGAATTGTATGTTGACTGCTGACAGAATCTTGCAATGATCTGCTGCGAATCTTGCAGCAATCTTGCAGCAGATCGCTGCTAGGGGAACAGATTCTGCACGAGATCTGCACAGGATCTGCACGTAACTTCTGTTGCATGAGCCTTTCAAAAATCTGATGAGCAGATCTGTGCAAGATCTGCGTAAGATCTGTACAAGACTTCTGCTTAAAGAATCTTACGACACACTGCTGACAGACTGCGTGTTACGGAAAGAATCTTCCTCAAATCTGCTCGATTTCTGCAGCAAATATCTGCAAACAGATTCATGCACTTCAAATGCATGAATCTTATAGCAGACTGCTGACAGACTGGCAGCACCGACCGTTATGGACAGAATCTGCTGCAAATTCCCTATCATTTCTGCTGCAAGTAAACTGATGCAAGGCTCTGCTTGGCAGAAAATGTTACAGGGGATTATCTAAAATATTGCAGGAAATACTACGGAAATATTGCAGAATTAAGCAGAAAAAACTAAATTATATTGCAATTATGTGCAAACATCTTTTATTATTGCAGTGATTGCAATACATCAATGTATAATAACATCGTTTAACATTTCGAAATGAAAATTAAACTACCAAGCCATTAAAACAAATAGTAATAATCCATCATTGTAATCATGTTATCAGTTGTCGTCAATCATCGTTTATCAATAATCTTCTATACGAAATATAGATAATTTGATTCCGTCTCGAGATCGTAGTAAAATATCATTTGTTAATTTGATATCTTTTACACTGCCAGTTGCTACAAAGCGAAACCGCCGCAATAAATTTACTATTGCTGCTCCCACGGACAGAAAAGCATATCGTTGACCTTAAGCAAAAATATAAACAAAGTATAAAAAAAAAGTATAAAAAAGTTGTTAAAACAACATACTACAATATCTATACGTAAGTATGAGTATACTAAATATTCAATCAAACTCTTTTATTATTTATTTCAAAATATTCAAAATCTAATAGTTTTAAAACATTAAAAATTTAAATTTAAAAAATTATAAACTTCAATAAAATAATAAACGTGTACGTTACGTGTCACGTGTATCACTGATGGTCCACGCTGCTTTCCACTCAGACTGTTTAATATATTAAGTATAAAATGACTACATTCTTATAAAACATTACACAACTTATTTCTTTTGTTCTACATTATTTTGATAATACATCAATATTAAATTTATTACAATACATATATTTTGAGCTCAAATAATAAATTTTAGAATTTTTTATGCCCATACATCGTGATTTAATAAGACACTGTCGCGCGTAATAAAAGAGTAATTATAAGATTTTAAATTATTATATTACCTTCTTGGAGTAATATATATATATTAATTCTAATTATCTAAAATATTGCAGGAAACACTACGAAAATACTGCACCAGCGTGGGCCATCAGTGGTCAAAACGGCGGAAAAACGGCTTGGAACGTGTTAAATGTGCAAATATTTAAATATGCTATTGGTGTAATATTGATATTTTTTTAATTTTTTAAAATTGATTTACATCATTTTCAAAGTAAAAAAACTTTAAAAAATTTACCTGGGCAATCTCTAAGACCTGTGCCAAATGGAATGTGCGTGTAACGTTGACGACTTGACGAGTTTTCGGGCGAGAATCGTTCAGGAATAAATTCCTCTGGTTTATTCCAATATGCAGGATTACGATGAATAGTAAACACTGGTATTAGAACGTAACACCCATTCGGCAAGACGCACGATTCTGAAATCAACGCGTCTTTGTAACTCACAAACTTGTTTTTCTTTATTGTGACTGTTGTGTTACAAAAAAATATTGCACTATACAAATACCCAGTTTAATATCTCCCGTAAGTTGTCGCGCAATTATAGGTGCTACAGGAAACAATCTTAGTGTTTCTTGAATCACCATATTAAGATATCGAATGCTCGTAAGACGCTTAGCATCAATCTTTTCGTTTCCGAATGTAAGCAATATTGCTTTTCGCAGCTTTTCCTAAATAATGAAATACATAATTAATAAAACAGACATCTAAAATAATATTTTAAAAATTAACTAACGTGTCTCATAAGAAATGTAAAAAATAAAATTAATAATTTTAATCTATATATTATATAATTATACATATATGTATACATATGTACAAAATAATTTATGATTATAGTGCAAAGACAAATACAATTTTTCTTGTTTTATGTTCTGCATATCACATTACAGTTTCACTAACTTGTATTTCTGTATGCATTCCCAACAATAGAAAAACAAAGGATGTCAATTCCATAACTGTATTTTGTATCTGTAAAAGATAAATTTATAGTAATCTAAATGTACTTGTACAATTTTTTACTATTTATACGATAAATGACATTACAGCCGCATACAGATTGCGAATATCGTCATTTACGTCTTCATCGCTCACTGCGCGGGATTCACCCGTAGCATCATCAGACAGTTGCTTTACATAGTTCAAATAATTGCTAGCAACGGATTTTGGCTTTTGGAGGATCTCATTATCATAATTTAGAGTATCGCGTTCCACTGATTTCTGCATTATCTACACATTAATGAAATAATATGGTATATTAATTAATAATATGTGTTGACAAAAATTGCTATTATATGTAATATCATTAGAATTATCATGTTTTAGTTAATAATGTTCAATGGCATACGTACGCATATTTTTTTCATCAAAATGAAAAATATGATAATGTAATAAAATAAGTTATATTGTAATTCACGAATCTTATTATCAACTTTTATATGTATTATTATATGCTTGTTGCATTGATAAAAAATAAAAATTTCAAAAATGTGGTATAATATTATAAAACAAAATATAACATAAAAAATTTTGATTAATACCAAATGCACTAAATGTTTTATATGATTAAACAATTAAACAAAAGAAATATTTGAAGCTTACTTTATGAACAAAATTTTGTATTATTTTTTGACCAAAGGATTGTTGTTTCGCGTTATCGCTCAGAGAAAAAATCCATTCCAATTGTAGCCATGGTGTTGCCACTTTTTTATACATATATTTCATCAATCTAAAAAAATAATATATTAATAATTGAAATATAAATCATACGTATTCAATAATACGAGATCTATATACCTTTCTTGCCAGTACAGTAGTTCATCATATTCACCTTCATACGCCGTTCCTTCTATACCTCCAATTGATGCTGTAATATTTTTTAACTTTTATATTTAATTACATCTATAGCATTAATTGTAATTGTATCTATAATAGCAACTTGTTACAAAAATTTGTTATAAATCAACATATGTCATGTTTGCACAATTTTCACCTAAATATATATCAGTCACGTATCGCCCTATGTACGGTTTCATGTCAAACGTATGACCACCAACTTCTTTTTCCAAATAATCCCCACAATAATTGCTATAATTATCAAAAAATTTTACGTAATCAGACACTGACTTGGCATTCAAAGAGGATTGTATTATTTTGCGCCGTAACCTATGAGTTGCACCTACAAATATTAATTATAGTATTCAATAGTAAAAAGTGTAATATTTTATCAATATATTATTATAACTATATAAACAAATATATAAACAAATTAAATAAACATTCGTTGTATTTGAACATAGGCGTAATACCTGAAACTCTGATAATTCCGTTCCCAAGAAGTGGGGAATACAGTTTCATAACTGAGCTTTTGTAATTGCCGTCCACGTTCGCAAGTACGACCTGCGTATTAAAATTCAATATATTATTACAATTAATATTAGGTTATTTCACTTTCTTATTAAACAAAATAATAGAGTTAACATAAAGCAAATAGAGCAAGAGCCGGATCGAGTTGCTCAAAAATTTATTTTTTATTACAAATTATTACATACGTTTCGGCCAATGGATGTGGCCATCTGTGATAAGAACCATTAAGCGTTCTTATCAACGCTTCTCTACTTATGTACTAAAAAATTTTTTTTTGTTGTCAATTTTACACTGAAGATGGCCACATCCATTGGCCGAAACGTATGTAATAATTTGTAATAAAAAATAAATTTTTGAGCAACTCGATCCGGCTCTTACTCTATTTGCTTTATGTTAACTCTATTATTTTGTTCAATATATTATATCAGCGCTCGGAATTAGTTGCACATTTCGGGCCAATTCAAGAGACGACGCCTCCTGTTCCCCCACTACCGCCCGGCCGCTGGCGGTCGAGCCGCCAATAGCTCTGGCGCAGGAGCGTTTTATATAAGAAATAGGCTCGGTTGTTGAGGCACCTCTCAAAAAATAGTAATATTTTCTTTGCTACATAAATAATGTTTATTTTCATTAATAATTAAATATATATATTATGTATTAATGAAAATAAACATTATTTATGTAGTGAAGAAAATGTTACGATTTCCTGAGAGATGCCTAAACAATCTAGCCTATTTCTAATATAAAACGCTCCTGAACCAGAGCTATCGGCGGCTCGGCCGCCAGCGGTCGGGCGGTAGTGGGGGGGGACAGGAGGCGTCGTCTCCAGAATCGGCCCGAAATGTGCAATTAATTCCGAGCGCTGTATTATATTATTAAAATAATTATTTTTTCTAAACTTACCTTATAATCCTCGGGTTTTGCGAGTAGTACAAATAAATCTGTTCCAAAACAAAAACGGCTAGGGCTTCCATATTTTTTGTTAAACGTTAACAAATAATTTACTAATTCTGCAACGTTATATTTTACATTTGATATTGTTTACACAAATGTGATTGTTATTGTTTGAACATAAATTATTTTTCCTTGTATTATAAAGTTACATTAATTAATTAAATAAATAAAAATATAATATTTAAATTATAAACATGAGAAAATATATTTTATGTTAAAATATTAATATTAAGTTTGGTTAATCTATTGTAACATTTTATAATTAAGAGCATTTTATTTACCTTCATATTTCCAAGCAATTTGCAGCGTTTTGACAAACACTGTCAATATAGATTCACCAGGCAACGAAAAGGCAAATTGCAAATTTCTTTTTAATTTGTAATATTTTTTCTTGTTAAGTTCGAAAAAATACACAAGCAACAATATTATGACTATTACGAAAAGCATATCTGTAAAGATGTGTCTGAAATAAATATTAAATATTAAATCTTTTTTAAACTTAACTTGTAATATTTGTAGTATAAATATGCAATAAATAAAAAATTAACAAATAATCTGGAGTAAAGGGCGAAAAGAGCCGTTGCTAGGTGTTTGTGCATAAAATTCAAATTATATTATGAGAATTACAAAGTTACAATCAAACGTTTCTGCCTATGTTAGGCCTTCTTCAGTGTCATTACGAAAAAATATATAATAAAACGGTGTCTTGCTTGTCGAAACATTAAGAAAATAAATAAACAACGCAGAGAATTCTTCTTTGTAACTAAAATCCAATATAGGAAGATAGACAAATGGAACTGCAACAATATTGTCCTTGTGAACTGACATTTTTGGTATTATTTTATAAATAATTGTGCAAACAACAATACATACTTATAATCAACCTCTGTTCCGTATGTCCAGAAAGTATGGAAGAGCTAGAGAAAGATATTGTCTCACAATTCGACTTTCACATTCATGATAAAATTATTTTATTATAAATTAAAACCGAAGTGTCAAAGATAAAAAAAAATAAATAGGTAAACTAAGTCGAATGGTTAAGAAGGTAATGTGCAGACAAAATTCCAGTTCCGATTTTTTATGATACCTTTTGTAATATCTATTGCTAATGATTTCATCTCGATTGCTAGAAACTCGGATTTCAAATTAGCCTTTTCAATTCCGAAAAATCTTAAAAGATTCACTGTAAAAAATTGCCTAAAAATTCAGACACATTTTTGTCTGAATTTTCAGATCTGGGTGCCTGAAAGTAATTTCAGACAATCTGTCTTAATTATCAGAGTAGTTTCTCTGAAATTTAGAATAGTGGCGCGTTTGTCCGAAATATTTAGAATTGGTGTCCAAAAAATTAGACAACATATTTGAAAACAGTTGCTTTGTACTGCTGGAACTCTGACAGAGCTCGAGGTCGCCGAGTAAAGTTTCCAGAACAGGTATTGTCCAATTCTTTTAAACGAACGTCGATTGCCTCAATGTCGGCAGCACGTAACTTGCCATTTTTACAACCAAATTTTCCCAACACCCATGCTTCGATGCACTTTTTCATTATGCCAAGGCAAATGGAGTGCATATATTCAAATGGTACTCGTGTAACCATGCGTATATTTAAGTCTTCTAAAGGGCTTTTCATGTCCTTATGATGGTCAGTGTCAGTCCTAAAATTATAGTTTTCATCTGTCCGTTTTACGTGATTAACGCCAAGGAATACATTATGTCGAGTGCCCTCAATTACTGTACCCGTAACGTTGCGTTTTGAGCATGGCATCGAAGACATATGTCCTTTGTGTTGTAATACAAAGGCCCGGGCAGGGGCATCAGCAATAAAGCACTCAAACGTTACGGGAATAAGTTTATCCTTAAACCTAATTCCTCCACTATTAATCACGACTTTCATCTCTTCAACGAGCATTCGAAAAAAGCTATTAGGATCTTGTGGTTTCTTTTTCCCGCGGTATACACCTACAATTAAAGGTTTGCTGTTTTTCAAATTGACAATTCTGATTTGGAGAGGCCAATACTGAACAATGCCTTTTTTGTCCGCGGAAGCACCGTCTGTACTGATATGCAATTTTAAGACATCAGGAATATTGCATTCATGAGATAATTGTTGGATTATACAATGTATAAATTCCACATGCCAATACTGCCCAGGCTCAACATCTTACAACCTGCACGCGTGATTTAGGTGTGTGCACAAGTGTTCGCATATCTTTAGGTAAATATTCAAAACAAGGGTGTGAACGCAATAACTTCAGAATGGCATTACCTTGAACGGCCGTAAGATTGATAACAAGGAAGCATTTTGCCAAGTTTTTAGCGAACGTATTTTCCGATCCAAAAATATCATTGACTGTACTACTATCATCAGAACTGATTTCACATTCCTGTAAATCGGGAAACGTACTATTAGCATCAATAGTCTCATAGTCAGACGATGCAACTGATGACTCAGAATACGCGACGCTTTCGATAAAATCGTCAAAATTCGAACGAAAAGACGAAATATCATCGACGAGTTCAACACGAGGTAAAGAAGAATCAGATGAAGAAGTAATATCACCTTGACCTACTCGAATACGATTTCTCTTTTGCCTATTTGTTAAGTTTTCGAAACGTTTGTGATACACCCTTTTTATTGTTGCTAAGAAATGTGTATTTTAAGAAAAACAAAATACCCACGGTGGACAAATGAATTTTCAAGAGACGAAAAGCAATTTCAAGCGACACGAGAGAAAATTATATTTTTGAAATGGAATTAATGTCACAAATGTCAGAAGATCACAAAGTCGACTTTATCGTATATGAATAACTGCGTTGTTTTTCGATTGAGCGAGGCACATATGAAAAGCAGACTAGTCGACGATGTGGAACAAAAATGAATTTCAACCGACGATGATTGTGAATAATATGTTACGCGCACTGAATTGAATAAATTAAATTTTAAAAGCAATAATTATAACTGGCAAAAATGAAATATAATACCCACGGTGGATATACGAAAAAGCAATTTCAAGCGACACGAGATAGACCATTCTATTTTTTAGAAAAAAGTGAAGTGCCTCAAATGTATCACGATGAAGTCGACTTCTTTCACACAAACTGAAAAAGACTTACTTTACTTACTTACTTACTTACGGTACTTTCTGGATTATGGTAAATAGCGTATCTAAACCGCTGCACCGGCCGTTGTTGCCACTGCTGCTGCTGCTGCACAAAGCACAATGGCGACCAGTGATGCAAGATCGAGCATCCTGCATCAAGCACTACATGAGGGGAAGAGCCCCCACCATGGCAGCACCAAACAAGCGAGCATCGCTGACGTCACGCGTCCGTGTGCGCTCGCCGTTCCAATAGCGTATGAGTCGTACGCTGTGGAATGGCGAGCGCACACGGACGCGTGACGTCAGCGATGCTCGCTTGTGTGGTGCCGTCATGGTGGGGACTCTTCCCCTCATGTGATGCTTGATGCAGGATACTCGATCTTGCATCACTGATGGCGACTAAGGCGAAGCATGCACGAAGCACGAAGGACGAGTCGCGCGCAGTGGACGATGGGAAAATTTTCACTCGAATCGAGCTCTCCTATTGGCTGAGGCGAGCGTACATATAAGTATCGCGGCAAGGACCGCGGTTTTTGACAGCTCGAATCTGCTGGAAATCTTGCAGCAGTCTTGCAACAGATCGCTGCTAGGGGAACAGATTCTGCATGAGATCTGCACAAGATCTGCACGTAACTTTTGCTGCATGAGCCTTTTAAAAATCTGCTGAGCAGATCTGTGCAAGATCTGCGCAGGATCTGTACAAGACTTTTGCTGAAAGAATATTGCGTATTTTACCTGTTGCGAATTGTATGTTGACTGCTGACAGAATCTTGCAATGATCTGCTGCGAATCTTGCAGCAATCTTGCAGCAGATCGCTGCTAGGGGAACAGATTCTGCACGAGATCTGCACAGGATCTGCACGTAACTTCTGTTGCATGAGCCTTTCAAAAATCTGATGAGCAGATCTGTGCAAGATCTGCGTAAGATCTGTACAAGACTTCTGCTTAAAGAATCTTACGACACACTGCTGACAGACTGCGTGTTACGGAAAGAATCTTCCTCAAATCTGCTCGATTTCTGCAGCAAATATCTGCAAACAGATTCATGCACTTCAAATGCATGAATCTTATAGCAGACTGCTGACAGACTGGCAGCACCGACCGTTATGGACAGAATCTGCTGCAAATTCCCTATCATTTCTGCTGCAAGTAAACTGATGCAAGGCTCTGCTTGGCAGAAAATGTTACAGGGGATTATCTAAAATATTGCAGGAAATACTACGGAAATATTGCAGAATTAAGCAGAAAAAACTAAATTATATTGCAATTATGTGCAAACATCTTTTATTATTGCAGTGATTGCAATACATCAATGTATAATAACATCGTTTAACATTTCGAAATGAAAATTAAACTACCAAGCCATTAAAACAAATAGTAATAATCCATCATTGTAATCATGTTATCAGTTGTCGTCAATCATCGTTTATCAATAATCTTCTATACGAAATATAGATAATTTGATTCCGTCTCGAGATCGTAGTAAAATATCATTTGTTAATTTGATATCTTTTACACTGCCAGTTGCTACAAAGCGAAACCGCCGCAATAAATTTACTATTGCTGCTCCCACGGACAGAAAAGCATATCGTTGACCTTAAGCAAAAATATAAACAAAGTATAAAAAAAAGTATAAAAAAGTTGTTAAAACAACATACTACAATATCTATACGTAAGTATGAGTATACTAAATATTCAATCAAACTCTTTTATTATTTATTTCAAAATATTCAAAATCTAATAGTTTTAAAACATTAAAAATTTAAATTTAAAAAATTATAAACTTCAATAAAATAATAAACGTGTACGTTACGTGTCACGTGTATCACTGATGGTCCACGCTGCTTTCCACTCAGACTGTTTAATATATTAAGTATAAAATGACTACATTCTTATAAAACATTACACAACTTATTTCTTTTGTTCTACATTATTTTGATAATACATCAATATTAAATTTATTACAATACATATATTTTGAGCTCAAATAATAAATTTTAGAATTTTTTATGCCCATACATCGTGATTTAATAAGACACTGTCGCGCGTAATAAAAGAGTAATTATAAGATTTTAAATTATTATATTACCTTCTTGGAGTAATATATATATATTAATTCTAATTATCTAAAATATTGCAGGAAACACTACGAAAATACTGCACCAGCGTGGGCCATCAGTGGTCAAAACGGCGGAAAAACGGCTTGGAACGTGTTAAATGTGCAAATATTTAAATATGCTATTGGTGTAATATTGATATTTTTTTAATTTTTTAAAATTGATTTACATCATTTTCAAAGTAAAAAAACTTTAAAAAATTTACCTGGGCAATCTCTAAGACCTGTGCCAAATGGAATGTGCGTGTAACGTTGACGACTTGACGAGTTTTCGGGCGAGAATCGTTCAGGAATAAATTCCTCTGGTTTATTCCAATATGCAGGATTACGATGAATAGTAAACACTGGTATTAGAACGTAACACCCATTCGGCAAGACGCACGATTCTGAAATCAACGCGTCTTTGTAACTCACAAACTTGTTTTTCTTTATTGTGACTGTTGTGTTACAAAAAAATATTGCACTATACAAATACCCAGTTTAATATCTCCCGTAAGTTGTCGCGCAATTATAGGTGCTACAGGAAACAATCTTAGTGTTTCTTGAATCACCATATTAAGATATCGAATGCTCGTAAGACGCTTAGCATCAATCTTTTCGTTTCCGAATGTAAGCAATATTGCTTTTCGCAGCTTTTCCTAAATAATGAAATACATAATTAATAAAACAGACATCTAAAATAATATTTTAAAAATTAACTAACGTGTCTCATAAGAAATGTAAAAAATAAAATTAATAATTTTAATCTATATATTATATAATTATACATATATGTATACATATGTACAAAATAATTTATGATTATAGTGCAAAGACAAATACAATTTTTCTTGTTTTATGTTCTGCATATCACATTACAGTTTCACTAACTTGTATTTCTGTATGCATTCCCAACAATAGAAAAACAAAGGATGTCAATTCCATAACTGTATTTTGTATCTGTAAAAGATAAATTTATAGTAATCTAAATGTACTTGTACAATTTTTTACTATTTATACGATAAATGACATTACAGCCGCATACAGATTGCGAATATCGTCATTTACGTCTTCATCGCTCACTGCGCGGGATTCACCCGTAGCATCATCAGACAGTTGCTTTACATAGTTCAAATAATTGCTAGCAACGGATTTTGGCTTTTGGAGGATCTCATTATCATAATTTAGAGTATCGCGTTCCACTGATTTCTGCATTATCTACACATTAATGAAATAATATGGTATATTAATTAATAATATGTGTTGACAAAAATTGCTATTATATGTAATATCATTAGAATTATCATGTTTTAGTTAATAATGTTCAATGGCATACGTACGCATATTTTTTTCATCAAAATGAAAAATATGATAATGTAATAAAATAAGTTATATTGTAATTCACGAATCTTATTATCAACTTTTATATGTATTATTATATGCTTGTTGCATTGATAAAAAATAAAAATTTCAAAAATGTGGTATAATATTATAAAACAAAATATAACATAAAAAATTTTGATTAATACCAAATGCACTAAATGTTTTATATGATTAAACAATTAAACAAAAGAAATATTTGAAGCTTACTTTATGAACAAAATTTTGTATTATTTTTTGACCAAAGGATTGTTGTTTCGCGTTATCGCTCAGAGAAAAAATCCATTCCAATTGTAGCCATGGTGTTGCCACTTTTTTATACATATATTTCATCAATCTAAAAAAATAATATATTAATAATTGAAATATAAATCATACGTATTCAATAATACGAGATCTATATACCTTTCTTGCCAGTACAGTAGTTCATCATATTCACCTTCATACGCCGTTCCTTCTATACCTCCAATTGATGCTGTAATATTTTTTAACTTTTATATTTAATTACATCTATAGCATTAATTGTAATTGTATCTATAATAGCAACTTGTTACAAAAATTTGTTATAAATCAACATATGTCATGTTTGCACAATTTTCACCTAAATATATATCAGTCACGTATCGCCCTATGTACGGTTTCATGTCAAACGTATGACCACCAACTTCTTTTTCCAAATAATCCCCACAATAATTGCTATAATTATCAAAAAATTTTACGTAATCAGACACTGACTTGGCATTCAAAGAGGATTGTATTATTTTGCGCCGTAACCTATGAGTTGCACCTACAAATATTAATTATAGTATTCAATAGTAAAAAGTGTAATATTTTATCAATATATTATTATAACTATATAAACAAATATATAAACAAATTAAATAAACATTCGTTGTATTTGAACATAGGCGTAATACCTGAAACTCTGATAATTCCGTTCCCAAGAAGTGGGGAATACAGTTTCATAACTGAGCTTTTGTAATTGCCGTCCACGTTCGCAAGTACGACCTGCGTATTAAAATTCAATATATTATTACAATTAATATTAGGTTATTTCACTTTCTTATTAAACAAAATAATAGAGTTAACATAAAGCAAATAGAGCAAGAGCCGGATCGAGTTGCTCAAAAATTTATTTTTTATTACAAATTATTACATACGTTTCGGCCAATGGATGTGGCCATCTGTGATAAGAACCATTAAGCGTTCTTATCAACGCTTCTCTACTTATGTACTAAAAAATTTTTTTTTGTTGTCAATTTTACACTGAAGATGGCCACATCCATTGGCCGAAACGTATGTAATAATTTGTAATAAAAAATAAATTTTTGAGCAACTCGATCCGGCTCTTACTCTATTTGCTTTATGTTAACTCTATTATTTTGTTCAATATATTATATCAGCGCTCGGAATTAGTTGCACATTTCGGGCCAATTCAAGAGACGACGCCTCCTGTTCCCCCACTACCGCCCGGCCGCTGGCGGTCGAGCCGCCAATAGCTCTGGCGCAGGAGCGTTTTATATAAGAAATAGGCTCGGTTGTTGAGGCACCTCTCAAAAAATAGTAATATTTTCTTTGCTACATAAATAATGTTTATTTTCATTAATAATTAAATATATATATTATGTATTAATGAAAATAAACATTATTTATGTAGTGAAGAAAATGTTACGATTTCCTGAGAGATGCCTAAACAATCTAGCCTATTTCTAATATAAAACGCTCCTGAACCAGAGCTATCGGCGGCTCGGCCGCCAGCGGTCGGGCGGTAGTGGGGGGGACAGGAGGCGTCGTCTCCAGAATCGGCCCGAAATGTGCAATTAATTCCGAGCGCTGTATTATATTATTAAAATAATTATTTTTTCTAAACTTACCTTATAATCCTCGGGTTTTGCGAGTAGTACAAATAAATCTGTTCCAAAACAAAAACGGCTAGGGCTTCCATATTTTTTGTTAAACGTTAACAAATAATTTACTAATTCTGCAACGTTATATTTTACATTTGATATTGTTTACACAAATGTGATTGTTATTGTTTGAACATAAATTATTTTTCCTTGTATTATAAAGTTACATTAATTAATTAAATAAATAAAAATATAATATTTAAATTATAAACATGAGAAAATATATTTTATGTTAAAATATTAATATTAAGTTTGGTTAATCTATTGTAACATTTTATAATTAAGAGCATTTTATTTACCTTCATATTTCCAAGCAATTTGCAGCGTTTTGACAAACACTGTCAATATAGATTCACCAGGCAACGAAAAGGCAAATTGCAAATTTCTTTTTAATTTGTAATATTTTTTCTTGTTAAGTTCGAAAAAATACACAAGCAACAATATTATGACTATTACGAAAAGCATATCTGTAAAGATGTGTCTGAAATAAATATTAAATATTAAATCTTTTTTAAACTTAACTTGTAATATTTGTAGTATAAATATGCAATAAATAAAAAATTAACAAATAATCTGGAGTAAAGGGCGAAAAGAGCCGTTGCTAGGTGTTTGTGCATAAAATTCAAATTATATTATGAGAATTACAAAGTTACAATCAAACGTTTCTGCCTATGTTAGGCCTTCTTCAGTGTCATTACGAAAAAATATATAATAAAACGGTGTCTTGCTTGTCGAAACATTAAGAAAATAAATAAACAACGCAGAGAATTCTTCTTTGTAACTAAAATCCAATATAGGAAGATAGACAAATGGAACTGCAACAATATTGTCCTTGTGAACTGACATTTTTGGTATTATTTTATAAATAATTGTGCAAACAACAATACATACTTATAATCAACCTCTGTTCCGTATGTCCAGAAAGTATGGAAGAGCTAGAGAAAGATATTGTCTCACAATTCGACTTTCACGTTCATGATAAAATTATTTTATTATAAATTAAAACCGAAGTGTCAAAGATAAAAAAAAATAAATAGGTAAACTAAGTCGAATGGTTAAGAAGGTAATGTGCAGACAAAATTCCAGTTCCGATTTTTTATGATACCTTTTGTAATATCTATTGCTAATGATTTCATCTCGATTGCTAGAAACTCGGATTTCAAATTAGCCTTTTCAATTCCGAAAAATCTTAAAAGATTCACTGTAAAAAATTGCCTAAAAATTCAGACACATTTTTGTCTGAATTTTCAGATCTGGGTGCCTGAAAGTAATTTCAGACAATCTGTCTTAATTATCAGAGTAGTTTCTCTGAAATTTAGAATAGTGGCGCGTTTGTCCGAAATATTTAGAATTGGTGTCCAAAAAATTAGACAACATATTTGAAAACAGTTGCTTTGTACTGCTGGAACTCTGACAGAGCTCGAGGTCGCCGAGTAAAGTTTCCAGAACAGGTATTGTCCAATTCTTTTAAACGAACGTCGATTGCCTCAATGTCGGCAGCACGTAACTTGCCATTTTTACAACCAAATTTTCCCAACACCCATGCTTCGATGCACTTTTTCATTATGCCAAGGCAAATGGAGTGCATATATTCAAATGGTACTCGTGTAACCATGCGTATATTTAAGTCTTCTAAAGGGCTTTTCATGTCCTTATGATGGTCAGTGTCAGTCCTAAAATTATAGTTTTCATCTGTCCGTTTTACGTGATTAACGCCAAGGAATACATTATGTCGAGTGCCCTCAATTACTGTACCCGTAACGTTGCGTTTTGAGCATGGCATCGAAGACATATGTCCTTTGTGTTGTAATACAAAGGCCCGGGCAGGGGCATCAGCAATAAAGCACTCAAACGTTACGGGAATAAGTTTATCCTTAAACCTAATTCCTCCACTATTAATCACGACTTTCATCTCTTCAACGAGCATTCGAAAAAAGCTATTAGGATCTTGTGGTTTCTTTTTCCCGCGGTATACACCTACAATTAAAGGTTTGCTGTTTTTCAAATTGACAATTCTGATTTGGAGAGGCCAATACTGAACAATGCCTTTTTTGTCCGCGGAAGCACCGTCTGTACTGATATGCAATTTTAAGACATCAGGAATATTGCATTCATGAGATAATTGTTGGATTATACAATGTATAAATTCCACATGCCAATACTGCCCAGGCTCAACATCTTACAACCTGCACGCGTGATTTAGGTGTGTGCACAAGTGTTCGCATATCTTTAGGTAAATATTCAAAACAAGGGTGTGAACGCAATAACTTCAGAATGGCATTACCTTGAACGGCCGTAAGATTGATAACAAGGAAGCATTTTGCCAAGTTTTTAGCGAACGTATTTTCCGATCCAAAAATATCATTGACTGTACTACTATCATCAGAACTGATTTCACATTCCTGTAAATCGGGAAACGTACTATTAGCATCAATAGTCTCATAGTCAGACGATGCAACTGATGACTCAGAATACGCGACGCTTTCGATAAAATCGTCAAAATTCGAACGAAAAGACGAAATATCATCGACGAGTTCAACACGAGGTAAAGAAGAATCAGATGAAGAAGTAATATCACCTTGACCTACTCGAATACGATTTCTCTTTTGCCTATTTGTTAAGTTTTCGAAACGTTTGTGATACACCCTTTTTATTGTTGCTAAGAAATGTGTATTTTAAGAAAAACAAAATACCCACGGTGGACAAATGAATTTTCAAGAGACGAAAAGCAATTTCAAGCGACACGAGAGAAAATTATATTTTTGAAATGGAATTAATGTCACAAATGTCAGAAGATCACAAAGTCGACTTTATCGTATATGAATAACTGCGTTGTTTTTCGATTGAGCGAGGCACATATGAAAAGCAGACTAGTCGACGATGTGGAACAAAAATGAATTTCAACCGACGATGATTGTGAATAATATGTTACGCGCACTGAATTGAATAAATTAAATTTTAAAAGCAATAATTATAACTGGCAAAAATGAAATATAATACCCACGGTGGATATACGAAAAAGCAATTTCAAGCGACACGAGATAGACCATTCTATTTTTTAGAAAAAAGTGAAGTGCCTCAAATGTATCACGATGAAGTCGACTTCTTTCACACAAACTGAAAAAGACTTACTTTACTTACTTACTTACTTACGGTACTTTCTGGATTATGGTAAATAGCGTATCTAAACCGCTGCACCGGCCGTTGTTGCCACTGCTGCTGCTGCTGCACAAAGCACAATGGCGACCAGTGATGCAAGATCGAGCATCCTGCATCAAGCACTACATGAGGGGAAGAGCCCCCACCATGGCAGCACCAAACAAGCGAGCATCGCTGACGTCACGCGTCCGTGTGCGCTCGCCGTTCCAATAGCGTATGAGTCGTACGCTGTGGAATGGCGAGCGCACACGGACGCGTGACGTCAGCGATGCTCGCTTGTGTGGTGCCGTCATGGTGGGGACTCTTCCCCTCATGTGATGCTTGATGCAGGATACTCGATCTTGCATCACTGATGGCGACTAAGGCGAAGCATGCACGAAGCACGAAGGACGAGTCGCGCGCAGTGGACGATGGGAAAATTTTCACTCGAATCGAGCTCTCCTATTGGCTGAGGCGAGCGTACATATAAGTATCGCGGCAAGGACCGCGGTTTTTGACAGCTCGAATCTGCTGGAAATCTTGCAGCAGTCTTGCAACAGATCGCTGCTAGGGGAACAGATTCTGCATGAGATCTGCACAAGATCTGCACGTAACTTTTGCTGCATGAGCCTTTTAAAAATCTGCTGAGCAGATCTGTGCAAGATCTGCGCAGGATCTGTACAAGACTTTTGCTGAAAGAATATTGCGTATTTTACCTGTTGCGAATTGTATGTTGACTGCTGACAGAATCTTGCAATGATCTGCTGCGAATCTTGCAGCAATCTTGCAGCAGATCGCTGCTAGGGGAACAGATTCTGCACGAGATCTGCACAGGATCTGCACGTAACTTCTGTTGCATGAGCCTTTCAAAAATCTGATGAGCAGATCTGTGCAAGATCTGCGTAAGATCTGTACAAGACTTCTGCTTAAAGAATCTTACGACACACTGCTGACAGACTGCGTGTTACGGAAAGAATCTTCCTCAAATCTGCTCGATTTCTGCAGCAAATATCTGCAAACAGATTCATGCACTTCAAATGCATGAATCTTATAGCAGACTGCTGACAGACTGGCAGCACCGACCGTTATGGACAGAATCTGCTGCAAATTCCCTATCATTTCTGCTGCAAGTAAACTGATGCAAGGCTCTGCTTGGCAGAAAATGTTACAGGGGATTATCTAAAATATTGCAGGAAATACTACGGAAATATTGCAGAATTAAGCAGAAAAAACTAAATTATATTGCAATTATGTGCAAACATCTTTTATTATTGCAGTGATTGCAATACATCAATGTATAATAACATCGTTTAACATTTCGAAATGAAAATTAAACTACCAAGCCATTAAAACAAATAGTAATAATCCATCATTGTAATCATGTTATCAGTTGTCGTCAATCATCGTTTATCAATAATCTTCTATACGAAATATAGATAATTTGATTCCGTCTCGAGATCGTAGTAAAATATCATTTGTTAATTTGATATCTTTTACACTGCCAGTTGCTACAAAGCGAAACCGCCGCAATAAATTTACTATTGCTGCTCCCACGGACAGAAAAGCATATCGTTGACCTTAAGCAAAAATATAAACAAAGTATAAAAAAAAAGTATAAAAAAGTTGTTAAAACAACATACTACAATATCTATACGTAAGTATGAGTATACTAAATATTCAATCAAACTCTTTTATTATTTATTTCAAAATATTCAAAATCTAATAGTTTTAAAACATTAAAAATTTAAATTTAAAAAATTATAAACTTCAATAAAATAATAAACGTGTACGTTACGTGTCACGTGTATCACTGATGGTCCACGCTGCTTTCCACTCAGACTGTTTAATATATTAAGTATAAAATGACTACATTCTTATAAAACATTACACAACTTATTTCTTTTGTTCTACATTATTTTGATAATACATCAATATTAAATTTATTACAATACATATATTTTGAGCTCAAATAATAAATTTTAGAATTTTTTATGCCCATACATCGTGATTTAATAAGACACTGTCGCGCGTAATAAAAGAGTAATTATAAGATTTTAAATTATTATATTACCTTCTTGGAGTAATATATATATATTAATTCTAATTATCTAAAATATTGCAGGAAACACTACGAAAATACTGCACCAGCGTGGGCCATCAGTGGTCAAAACGGCGGAAAAACGGCTTGGAACGTGTTAAATGTGCAAATATTTAAATATGCTATTGGTGTAATATTGATATTTTTTTAATTTTTTAAAATTGATTTACATCATTTTCAAAGTAAAAAAACTTTAAAAAATTTACCTGGGCAATCTCTAAGACCTGTGCCAAATGGAATGTGCGTGTAACGTTGACGACTTGACGAGTTTTCGGGCGAGAATCGTTCAGGAATAAATTCCTCTGGTTTATTCCAATATGCAGGATTACGATGAATAGTAAACACTGGTATTAGAACGTAACACCCATTCGGCAAGACGCACGATTCTGAAATCAACGCGTCTTTGTAACTCACAAACTTGTTTTTCTTTATTGTGACTGTTGTGTTACAAAAAAATATTGCACTATACAAATACCCAGTTTAATATCTCCCGTAAGTTGTCGCGCAATTATAGGTGCTACAGGAAACAATCTTAGTGTTTCTTGAATCACCATATTAAGATATCGAATGCTCGTAAGACGCTTAGCATCAATCTTTTCGTTTCCGAATGTAAGCAATATTGCTTTTCGCAGCTTTTCCTAAATAATGAAATACATAATTAATAAAACAGACATCTAAAATAATATTTTAAAAATTAACTAACGTGTCTCATAAGAAATGTAAAAAATAAAATTAATAATTTTAATCTATATATTATATAATTATACATATATGTATACATATGTACAAAATAATTTATGATTATAGTGCAAAGACAAATACAATTTTTCTTGTTTTATGTTCTGCATATCACATTACAGTTTCACTAACTTGTATTTCTGTATGCATTCCCAACAATAGAAAAACAAAGGATGTCAATTCCATAACTGTATTTTGTATCTGTAAAAGATAAATTTATAGTAATCTAAATGTACTTGTACAATTTTTTACTATTTATACGATAAATGACATTACAGCCGCATACAGATTGCGAATATCGTCATTTACGTCTTCATCGCTCACTGCGCGGGATTCACCCGTAGCATCATCAGACAGTTGCTTTACATAGTTCAAATAATTGCTAGCAACGGATTTTGGCTTTTGGAGGATCTCATTATCATAATTTAGAGTATCGCGTTCCACTGATTTCTGCATTATCTACACATTAATGAAATAATATGGTATATTAATTAATAATATGTGTTGACAAAAATTGCTATTATATGTAATATCATTAGAATTATCATGTTTTAGTTAATAATGTTCAATGGCATACGTACGCATATTTTTTTCATCAAAATGAAAAATATGATAATGTAATAAAATAAGTTATATTGTAATTCACGAATCTTATTATCAACTTTTATATGTATTATTATATGCTTGTTGCATTGATAAAAAATAAAAATTTCAAAAATGTGGTATAATATTATAAAACAAAATATAACATAAAAAATTTTGATTAATACCAAATGCACTAAATGTTTTATATGATTAAACAATTAAACAAAAGAAATATTTGAAGCTTACTTTATGAACAAAATTTTGTATTATTTTTTGACCAAAGGATTGTTGTTTCGCGTTATCGCTCAGAGAAAAAATCCATTCCAATTGTAGCCATGGTGTTGCCACTTTTTTATACATATATTTCATCAATCTAAAAAAATAATATATTAATAATTGAAATATAAATCATACGTATTCAATAATACGAGATCTATATACCTTTCTTGCCAGTACAGTAGTTCATCATATTCACCTTCATACGCCGTTCCTTCTATACCTCCAATTGATGCTGTAATATTTTTTAACTTTTATATTTAATTACATCTATAGCATTAATTGTAATTGTATCTATAATAGCAACTTGTTACAAAAATTTGTTATAAATCAACATATGTCATGTTTGCACAATTTTCACCTAAATATATATCAGTCACGTATCGCCCTATGTACGGTTTCATGTCAAACGTATGACCACCAACTTCTTTTTCCAAATAATCCCCACAATAATTGCTATAATTATCAAAAAATTTTACGTAATCAGACACTGACTTGGCATTCAAAGAGGATTGTATTATTTTGCGCCGTAACCTATGAGTTGCACCTACAAATATTAATTATAGTATTCAATAGTAAAAAGTGTAATATTTTATCAATATATTATTATAACTATATAAACAAATATATAAACAAATTAAATAAACATTCGTTGTATTTGAACATAGGCGTAATACCTGAAACTCTGATAATTCCGTTCCCAAGAAGTGGGGAATACAGTTTCATAACTGAGCTTTTGTAATTGCCGTCCACGTTCGCAAGTACGACCTGCGTATTAAAATTCAATATATTATTACAATTAATATTAGGTTATTTCACTTTCTTATTAAACAAAATAATAGAGTTAACATAAAGCAAATAGAGCAAGAGCCGGATCGAGTTGCTCAAAAATTTATTTTTTATTACAAATTATTACATACGTTTCGGCCAATGGATGTGGCCATCTGTGATAAGAACCATTAAGCGTTCTTATCAACGCTTCTCTACTTATGTACTAAAAAATTTTTTTTTGTTGTCAATTTTACACTGAAGATGGCCACATCCATTGGCCGAAACGTATGTAATAATTTGTAATAAAAAATAAATTTTTGAGCAACTCGATCCGGCTCTTACTCTATTTGCTTTATGTTAACTCTATTATTTTGTTCAATATATTATATCAGCGCTCGGAATTAGTTGCACATTTCGGGCCAATTCAAGAGACGACGCCTCCTGTTCCCCCACTACCGCCCGGCCGCTGGCGGTCGAGCCGCCAATAGCTCTGGCGCAGGAGCGTTTTATATAAGAAATAGGCTCGGTTGTTGAGGCACCTCTCAAAAAATAGTAATATTTTCTTTGCTACATAAATAATGTTTATTTTCATTAATAATTAAATATATATATTATGTATTAATGAAAATAAACATTATTTATGTAGTGAAGAAAATGTTACGATTTCCTGAGAGATGCCTAAACAATCTAGCCTATTTCTAATATAAAACGCTCCTGAACCAGAGCTATCGGCGGCTCGGCCGCCAGCGGTCGGGCGGTAGTGGGGGGGGACAGGAGGCGTCGTCTCCAGAATCGGCCCGAAATGTGCAATTAATTCCGAGCGCTGTATTATATTATTAAAATAATTATTTTTTCTAAACTTACCTTATAATCCTCGGGTTTTGCGAGTAGTACAAATAAATCTGTTCCAAAACAAAAACGGCTAGGGCTTCCATATTTTTTGTTAAACGTTAACAAATAATTTACTAATTCTGCAACGTTATATTTTACATTTGATATTGTTTACACAAATGTGATTGTTATTGTTTGAACATAAATTATTTTTCCTTGTATTATAAAGTTACATTAATTAATTAAATAAATAAAAATATAATATTTAAATTATAAACATGAGAAAATATATTTTATGTTAAAATATTAATATTAAGTTTGGTTAATCTATTGTAACATTTTATAATTAAGAGCATTTTATTTACCTTCATATTTCCAAGCAATTTGCAGCGTTTTGACAAACACTGTCAATATAGATTCACCAGGCAACGAAAAGGCAAATTGCAAATTTCTTTTTAATTTGTAATATTTTTTCTTGTTAAGTTCGAAAAAATACACAAGCAACAATATTATGACTATTACGAAAAGCATATCTGTAAAGATGTGTCTGAAATAAATATTAAATATTAAATCTTTTTTAAACTTAACTTGTAATATTTGTAGTATAAATATGCAATAAATAAAAAATTAACAAATAATCTGGAGTAAAGGGCGAAAAGAGCCGTTGCTAGGTGTTTGTGCATAAAATTCAAATTATATTATGAGAATTACAAAGTTACAATCAAACGTTTCTGCCTATGTTAGGCCTTCTTCAGTGTCATTACGAAAAAATATATAATAAAACGGTGTCTTGCTTGTCGAAACATTAAGAAAATAAATAAACAACGCAGAGAATTCTTCTTTGTAACTAAAATCCAATATAGGAAGATAGACAAATGGAACTGCAACAATATTGTCCTTGTGAACTGACATTTTTGGTATTATTTTATAAATAATTGTGCAAACAACAATACATACTTATAATCAACCTCTGTTCCGTATGTCCAGAAAGTATGGAAGAGCTAGAGAAAGATATTGTCTCACAATTCGACTTTCACATTCATGATAAAATTATTTTATTATAAATTAAAACCGAAGTGTCAAAGATAAAAAAAAATAAATAGGTAAACTAAGTCGAATGGTTAAGAAGGTAATGTGCAGACAAAATTCCAGTTCCGATTTTTTATGATACCTTTTGTAATATCTATTGCTAATGATTTCATCTCGATTGCTAGAAACTCGGATTTCAAATTAGCCTTTTCAATTCCGAAAAATCTTAAAAGATTCACTGTAAAAAATTGCCTAAAAATTCAGACACATTTTTGTCTGAATTTTCAGATCTGGGTGCCTGAAAGTAATTTCAGACAATCTGTCTTAATTATCAGAGTAGTTTCTCTGAAATTTAGAATAGTGGCGCGTTTGTCCGAAATATTTAGAATTGGTGTCCAAAAAATTAGACAAGATATTTGAAAACAGTTGCTTTGTACTGCTGGAACTCTGACAGAGCTCGAGGTCGCCGAGTAAAGTTTCCAGAACAGGTATTGTCCAATTCTTTTAAACGAACGTCGATTGCCTCAATGTCGGCAGCACGTAACTTGCCATTTTTACAACCAAATTTTCCCAACACCCATGCTTCGATGCACTTTTTCATTATGCCAAGGCAAATGGAGTGCATATATTCAAATGGTACTCGTGTAACCATGCGTATATTTAAGTCTTCTAAAGGGCTTTTCATGTCCTTATGATGGTCAGTGTCAGTCCTAAAATTATAGTTTTCATCTGTCCGTTTTACGTGATTAACGCCAAGGAATACATTATGTGTCGAGTGCCCTCAATTACTGTACCCGTAACGTTGCGTTTTGAGCATGGCATCGAAGACATATGTCCTTTGTGTTGTAATACAAAGGCCCGGGCAGGGGCATCAGCAATAAAGCACTCAAACGTTACGGGAATAAGTTTATCCTTAAACCTAATTCCTCCACTATTAATCACGACTTTCATCTCTTCAACGAGCATTCGAAAAAAGCTATTAGGATCTTGTGGTTTCTTTTTCCCGCGGTATACACCTACAATTAAAGGTTTGCTGTTTTTCAAATTGACAATTCTGATTTGGAGAGGCCAATACTGAACAATGCCTTTTTTGTCCGCGGAAGCACCGTCTGTACTGATATGCAATTTTAAGACATCAGGAATATTGCATTCATGAGATAATTGTTGGATTATACAATGTATAAATTCCACATGCCAATACTGCCCAGGCTCAACATCTTACAACCTGCACGCGTGATTTAGGTGTGTGCACAAGTGTTCGCATATCTTTAGGTAAATATTCAAAACAAGGGTGTGAACGCAATAACTTCAGAATGGCATTACCTTGAACGGCCGTAAGATTGATAACAAGGAAGCATTTTGCCAAGTTTTTAGCGAACGTATTTTCCGATCCAAAAATATCATTGACTGTACTACTATCATCAGAACTGATTTCACATTCCTGTAAATCGGGAAACGTACTATTAGCATCAATAGTCTCATAGTCAGACGATGCAACTGATGACTCAGAATACGCGACGCTTTCGATAAAATCGTCAAAATTCGAACGAAAAGACGAAATATCATCGACGAGTTCAACACGAGGTAAAGAAGAATCAGATGAAGAAGTAATATCACCTTGACCTACTCGAATACGATTTCTCTTTTGCCTATTTGTTAAGTTTTCGAAACGTTTGTGATACACCCTTTTTATTGTTGCTAAGAAATGTGTATTTTAAGAAAAACAAAATACCCACGGTGGACAAATGAATTTTCAAGAGACGAAAAGCAATTTCAAGCGACACGAGAGAAAATTATATTTTTGAAATGGAATTAATGTCACAAATGTCAGAAGATCACAAAGTCGACTTTATCGTATATGAATAACTGCGTTGTTTTTCGATTGAGCGAGGCACATATGAAAAGCAGACTAGTCGACGATGTGGAACAAAAATGAATTTCAACCGACGATGATTGTGAATAATATGTTACGCGCACTGAATTGAATAAATTAAATTTTAAAAGCAATAATTATAACTGGCAAAAATGAAATATAATACCCACGGTGGATATACGAAAAAGCAATTTCAAGCGACACGAGATAGACCATTCTATTTTTTAGAAAAAAGTGAAGTGCCTCAAATGTATCACGATGAAGTCGACTTCTTTCACACAAACTGAAAAAGACTTACTTTACTTACTTACTTACTTACGGTACTTTCTGGATTATGGTAAATAGCGTATCTAAACCGCTGCACCGGCCGTTGTTGCCACTGCTGCTGCTGCTGCACAAAGCACAATGGCGACCAGTGATGCAAGATCGAGCATCCTGCATCAAGCACTACATGAGGGGAAGAGCCCCCACCATGGCAGCACCAAACAAGCGAGCATCGCTGACGTCACGCGTCCGTGTGCGCTCGCCGTTCCAATAGCGTATGAGTCGTACGCTGTGGAATGGCGAGCGCACACGGACGCGTGACGTCAGCGATGCTCGCTTGTGTGGTGCCGTCATGGTGGGGACTCTTCCCCTCATGTGATGCTTGATGCAGGATACTCGATCTTGCATCACTGATGGCGACTAAGGCGAAGCATGCACGAAGCACGAAGGACGAGTCGCGCGCAGTGGACGATGGGAAAATTTTCACTCGAATCGAGCTCTCCTATTGGCTGAGGCGAGCGTACATATAAGTATCGCGGCAAGGACCGCGGTTTTTGACAGCTCGAATCTGCTGGAAATCTTGCAGCAGTCTTGCAACAGATCGCTGCTAGGGGAACAGATTCTGCATGAGATCTGCACAAGATCTGCACGTAACTTTTGCTGCATGAGCCTTTTAAAAATCTGCTGAGCAGATCTGTGCAAGATCTGCGCAGGATCTGTACAAGACTTTTGCTGAAAGAATATTGCGTATTTTACCTGTTGCGAATTGTATGTTGACTGCTGACAGAATCTTGCAATGATCTGCTGCGAATCTTGCAGCAATCTTGCAGCAGATCGCTGCTAGGGGAACAGATTCTGCACGAGATCTGCACAGGATCTGCACGTAACTTCTGTTGCATGAGCCTTTCAAAAATCTGATGAGCAGATCTGTGCAAGATCTGCGTAAGATCTGTACAAGACTTCTGCTTAAAGAATCTTACGACACACTGCTGACAGACTGCGTGTTACGGAAAGAATCTTCCTCAAATCTGCTCGATTTCTGCAGCAAATATCTGCAAACAGATTCATGCACTTCAAATGCATGAATCTTATAGCAGACTGCTGACAGACTGGCAGCACCGACCGTTATGGACAGAATCTGCTGCAAATTCCCTATCATTTCTGCTGCAAGTAAACTGATGCAAGGCTCTGCTTGGCAGAAAATGTTACAGGGGATTATCTAAAATATTGCAGGAAATACTACGGAAATATTGCAGAATTAAGCAGAAAAAACTAAATTATATTGCAATTATGTGCAAACATCTTTTATTATTGCAGTGATTGCAATACATCAATGTATAATAACATCGTTTAACATTTCGAAATGAAAATTAAACTACCAAGCCATTAAAACAAATAGTAATAATCCATCATTGTAATCATGTTATCAGTTGTCGTCAATCATCGTTTATCAATAATCTTCTATACGAAATATAGATAATTTGATTCCGTCTCGAGATCGTAGTAAAATATCATTTGTTAATTTGATATCTTTTACACTGCCAGTTGCTACAAAGCGAAACCGCCGCAATAAATTTACTATTGCTGCTCCCACGGACAGAAAAGCATATCGTTGACCTTAAGCAAAAATATAAACAAAGTATAAAAAAAAGTATAAAAAAGTTGTTAAAACAACATACTACAATATCTATACGTAAGTATGAGTATACTAAATATTCAATCAAACTCTTTTATTATTTATTTCAAAATATTCAAAATCTAATAGTTTTAAAACATTAAAAATTTAAATTTAAAAAATTATAAACTTCAATAAAATAATAAACGTGTACGTTACGTGTCACGTGTATCACTGATGGTCCACGCTGCTTTCCACTCAGACTGTTTAATATATTAAGTATAAAATGACTACATTCTTATAAAACATTACACAACTTATTTCTTTTGTTCTACATTATTTTGATAATACATCAATATTAAATTTATTACAATACATATATTTTGAGCTCAAATAATAAATTTTAGAATTTTTTATGCCCATACATCGTGATTTAATAAGACACTGTCGCGCGTAATAAAAGAGTAATTATAAGATTTTAAATTATTATATTACCTTCTTGGAGTAATATATATATATTAATTCTAATTATCTAAAATATTGCAGGAAACACTACGAAAATACTGCACCAGCGTGGGCCATCAGTGGTCAAAACGGCGGAAAAACGGCTTGGAACGTGTTAAATGTGCAAATATTTAAATATGCTATTGGTGTAATATTGATATTTTTTTAATTTTTTAAAATTGATTTACATCATTTTCAAAGTAAAAAAACTTTAAAAAATTTACCTGGGCAATCTCTAAGACCTGTGCCAAATGGAATGTGCGTGTAACGTTGACGACTTGACGAGTTTTCGGGCGAGAATCGTTCAGGAATAAATTCCTCTGGTTTATTCCAATATGCAGGATTACGATGAATAGTAAACACTGGTATTAGAACGTAACACCCATTCGGCAAGACGCACGATTCTGAAATCAACGCGTCTTTGTAACTCACAAACTTGTTTTTCTTTATTGTGACTGTTGTGTTACAAAAAAATATTGCACTATACAAATACCCAGTTTAATATCTCCCGTAAGTTGTCGCGCAATTATAGGTGCTACAGGAAACAATCTTAGTGTTTCTTGAATCACCATATTAAGATATCGAATGCTCGTAAGACGCTTAGCATCAATCTTTTCGTTTCCGAATGTAAGCAATATTGCTTTTCGCAGCTTTTCCTAAATAATGAAATACATAATTAATAAAACAGACATCTAAAATAATATTTTAAAAATTAACTAACGTGTCTCATAAGAAATGTAAAAAATAAAATTAATAATTTTAATCTATATATTATATAATTATACATATATGTATACATATGTACAAAATAATTTATGATTATAGTGCAAAGACAAATACAATTTTTCTTGTTTTATGTTCTGCATATCACATTACAGTTTCACTAACTTGTATTTCTGTATGCATTCCCAACAATAGAAAAACAAAGGATGTCAATTCCATAACTGTATTTTGTATCTGTAAAAGATAAATTTATAGTAATCTAAATGTACTTGTACAATTTTTTACTATTTATACGATAAATGACATTACAGCCGCATACAGATTGCGAATATCGTCATTTACGTCTTCATCGCTCACTGCGCGGGATTCACCCGTAGCATCATCAGACAGTTGCTTTACATAGTTCAAATAATTGCTAGCAACGGATTTTGGCTTTTGGAGGATCTCATTATCATAATTTAGAGTATCGCGTTCCACTGATTTCTGCATTATCTACACATTAATGAAATAATATGGTATATTAATTAATAATATGTGTTGACAAAAATTGCTATTATATGTAATATCATTAGAATTATCATGTTTTAGTTAATAATGTTCAATGGCATACGTACGCATATTTTTTTCATCAAAATGAAAAATATGATAATGTAATAAAATAAGTTATATTGTAATTCACGAATCTTATTATCAACTTTTATATGTATTATTATATGCTTGTTGCATTGATAAAAAATAAAAATTTCAAAAATGTGGTATAATATTATAAAACAAAATATAACATAAAAAATTTTGATTAATACCAAATGCACTAAATGTTTTATATGATTAAACAATTAAACAAAAGAAATATTTGAAGCTTACTTTATGAACAAAATTTTGTATTATTTTTTGACCAAAGGATTGTTGTTTCGCGTTATCGCTCAGAGAAAAAATCCATTCCAATTGTAGCCATGGTGTTGCCACTTTTTTATACATATATTTCATCAATCTAAAAAAATAATATATTAATAATTGAAATATAAATCATACGTATTCAATAATACGAGATCTATATACCTTTCTTGCCAGTACAGTAGTTCATCATATTCACCTTCATACGCCGTTCCTTCTATACCTCCAATTGATGCTGTAATATTTTTTAACTTTTATATTTAATTACATCTATAGCATTAATTGTAATTGTATCTATAATAG
Source organism: Linepithema humile (assembly GCF_040581485.1). NCBI lineage: Eukaryota > Metazoa > Arthropoda > Insecta > Hymenoptera > Formicidae > Linepithema > Linepithema humile. Next base: position 35,859,015 of record NC_090128.1, read on the forward strand.
CAACTTGTTACAAAAATTTGTTATAAATCAACATATGTCATGTTTGCACAATTTTCACCTAAATATATATCAGTCACGTATCGCCCTATGTACGGTTTCATGTCAAACGTATGACCACCAACTTCTTTTTCCAAATAATCCCCACAATAATTGCTATAATTATCAAAAAATTTTACGTAATCAGACACTGACTTGGCATTCAAAGAGGATTGTATTATTTTGCGCCGTAACCTATGAGTTGCACCTACAAATATTAATTATAGTATTCAATAGTAAAAAGTGTAATATTTTATCAATATATTATTATAACTATATAAACAAATATATAAACAAATTAAATAAACATTCGTTGTATTTGAACATAGGCGTAATACCTGAAACTCTGATAATTCCGTTCCCAAGAAGTGGGGAATACAGTTTCATAACTGAGCTTTTGTAATTGCCGTCCACGTTCGCAAGTACGACCTGCGTATTAAAATTCAATATATTATTACAATTAATATTAGGTTATTTCACTTTCTTATTAAACAAAATAATAGAGTTAACATAAAGCAAATAGAGCAAGAGCCGGATCGAGTTGCTCAAAAATTTATTTTTTATTACAAATTATTACATACGTTTCGGCCAATGGATGTGGCCATCTGTGATAAGAACCATTAAGCGTTCTTATCAACGCTTCTCTACTTATGTACTAAAAAATTTTTTTTTGTTGTCAATTTTACACTGAAGATGGCCACATCCATTGGCCGAAACGTATGTAATAATTTGTAATAAAAAATAAATTTTTGAGCAACTCGATCCGGCTCTTACTCTATTTGCTTTATGTTAACTCTATTATTTTGTTCAATATATTATATCAGCGCTCGGAATTAGTTGCACATTTCGGGCCAATTCAAGAGACGACGCCTCCTGTTCCCCCACTACCGCCCGGCCGCTGGCGGTCGAGCCGCCAATAGCTCTGGCGCAGGAGCGTTTTATATAAGAAATAGGCTCGGTTGTTGAGGCACCTCTCAAAAAATAGTAATATTTTCTTTGCTACATAAATAATGTTTATTTTCATTAATAATTAAATATATATATTATGTATTAATGAAAATAAACATTATTTATGTAGTGAAGAAAATGTTACGATTTCCTGAGAGATGCCTAAACAATCTAGCCTATTTCTAATATAAAACGCTCCTGAACCAGAGCTATCGGCGGCTCGGCCGCCAGCGGTCGGGCGGTAGTGGGGGGGGACAGGAGGCGTCGTCTCCAGAATCGGCCCGAAATGTGCAATTAATTCCGAGCGCTGTATTATATTATTAAAATAATTATTTTTTCTAAACTTACCTTATAATCCTCGGGTTTTGCGAGTAGTACAAATAAATCTGTTCCAAAACAAAAACGGCTAGGGCTTCCATATTTTTTGTTAAACGTTAACAAATAATTTACTAATTCTGCAACGTTATATTTTACATTTGATATTGTTTACACAAATGTGATTGTTATTGTTTGAACATAAATTATTTTTCCTTGTATTATAAAGTTACATTAATTAATTAAATAAATAAAAATATAATATTTAAATTATAAACATGAGAAAATATATTTTATGTTAAAATATTAATATTAAGTTTGGTTAATCTATTGTAACATTTTATAATTAAGAGCATTTTATTTACCTTCATATTTCCAAGCAATTTGCAGCGTTTTGACAAACACTGTCAATATAGATTCACCAGGCAACGAAAAGGCAAATTGCAAATTTCTTTTTAATTTGTAATATTTTTTCTTGTTAAGTTCGAAAAAATACACAAGCAACAATATTATGACTATTACGAAAAGCATATCTGTAAAGATGTGTCTGAAATAAATATTAAATATTAAATCTTTTTTAAACTTAACTTGTAATATTTGTAGTATAAATATGCAATAAATAAAAAATTAACAAATAATCTGGAGTAAAGGGCGAAAAGAGCCGTTGCTAGGTGTTTGTGCATAAAATTCAAATTATATTATGAGAATTACAAAGTTACAATCAAACGTTTCTGCCTATGTTAGGCCTTCTTCAGTGTCATTACGAAAAAATATATAATAAAACGGTGTCTTGCTTGTCGAAACATTAAGAAAATAAATAAACAACGCAGAGAATTCTTCTTTGTAACTAAAATCCAATATAGGAAGATAGACAAATGGAACTGCAACAATATTGTCCTTGTGAACTGACATTTTTGGTATTATTTTATAAATAATTGTGCAAACAACAATACATACTTATAATCAACCTCTGTTCCGTATGTCCAGAAAGTATGGAAGAGCTAGAGAAAGATATTGTCTCACAATTCGACTTTCACATTCATGATAAAATTATTTTATTATAAATTAAAACCGAAGTGTCAAAGATAAAAAAAAATAAATAGGTAAACTAAGTCGAATGGTTAAGAAGGTAATGTGCAGACAAAATTCCAGTTCCGATTTTTTATGATACCTTTTGTAATATCTATTGCTAATGATTTCATCTCGATTGCTAGAAACTCGGATTTCAAATTAGCCTTTTCAATTCCGAAAAATCTTAAAAGATTCACTGTAAAAAATTGCCTAAAAATTCAGACACATTTTTGTCTGAATTTTCAGATCTGGGTGCCTGAAAGTAATTTCAGACAATCTGTCTTAATTATCAGAGTAGTTTCTCTGAAATTTAGAATAGTGGCGCGTTTGTCCGAAATATTTAGAATTGGTGTCCAAAAAATTAGACAAGATATTTGAAAACAGTTGCTTTGTACTGCTGGAACTCTGACAGAGCTCGAGGTCGCCGAGTAAAGTTTCCAGAACAGGTATTGTCCAATTCTTTTAAACGAACGTCGATTGCCTCAATGTCGGCAGCACGTAACTTGCCATTTTTACAACCAAATTTTCCCAACACCCATGCTTCGATGCACTTTTTCATTATGCCAAGGCAAATGGAGTGCATATATTCAAATGGTACTCGTGTAACCATGCGTATATTTAAGTCTTCTAAAGGGCTTTTCATGTCCTTATGATGGTCAGTGTCAGTCCTAAAATTATAGTTTTCATCTGTCCGTTTTACGTGATTAACGCCAAGGAATACATTATGTGTCGAGTGCCCTCAATTACTGTACCCGTAACGTTGCGTTTTGAGCATGGCATCGAAGACATATGTCCTTTGTGTTGTAATACAAAGGCCCGGGCAGGGGCATCAGCAATAAAGCACTCAAACGTTACGGGAATAAGTTTATCCTTAAACCTAATTCCTCCACTATTAATCACGACTTTCATCTCTTCAACGAGCATTCGAAAAAAGCTATTAGGATCTTGTGGTTTCTTTTTCCCGCGGTATACACCTACAATTAAAGGTTTGCTGTTTTTCAAATTGACAATTCTGATTTGGAGAGGCCAATACTGAACAATGCCTTTTTTGTCCGCGGAAGCACCGTCTGTACTGATATGCAATTTTAAGACATCAGGAATATTGCATTCATGAGATAATTGTTGGATTATACAATGTATAAATTCCACATGCCAATACTGCCCAGGCTCAACATCTTACAACCTGCACGCGTGATTTAGGTGTGTGCACAAGTGTTCGCATATCTTTAGGTAAATATTCAAAACAAGGGTGTGAACGCAATAACTTCAGAATGGCATTACCTTGAACGGCCGTAAGATTGATAACAAGGAAGCATTTTGCCAAGTTTTTAGCGAACGTATTTTCCGATCCAAAAATATCATTGACTGTACTACTATCATCAGAACTGATTTCACATTCCTGTAAATCGGGAAACGTACTATTAGCATCAATAGTCTCATAGTCAGACGATGCAACTGATGACTCAGAATACGCGACGCTTTCGATAAAATCGTCAAAATTCGAACGAAAAGACGAAATATCATCGACGAGTTCAACACGAGGTAAAGAAGAATCAGATGAAGAAGTAATATCACCTTGACCTACTCGAATACGATTTCTCTTTTGCCTATTTGTTAAGTTTTCGAAACGTTTGTGATACACCCTTTTTATTGTTGCTAAGAAATGTGTATTTTAAGAAAAACAAAATACCCACGGTGGACAAATGAATTTTCAAGAGACGAAAAGCAATTTCAAGCGACACGAGAGAAAATTATATTTTTGAAATGGAATTAATGTCACAAATGTCAGAAGATCACAAAGTCGACTTTATCGTATATGAATAACTGCGTTGTTTTTCGATTGAGCGAGGCACATATGAAAAGCAGACTAGTCGACGATGTGGAACAAAAATGAATTTCAACCGACGATGATTGTGAATAATATGTTACGCGCACTGAATTGAATAAATTAAATTTTAAAAGCAATAATTATAACTGGCAAAAATGAAATATAATACCCACGGTGGATATACGAAAAAGCAATTTCAAGCGACACGAGATAGACCATTCTATTTTTTAGAAAAAAGTGAAGTGCCTCAAATGTATCACGATGAAGTCGACTTCTTTCACACAAACTGAAAAAGACTTACTTTACTTACTTACTTACTTACGGTACTTTCTGGATTATGGTAAATAGCGTATCTAAACCGCTGCACCGGCCGTTGTTGCCACTGCTGCTGCTGCTGCACAAAGCACAATGGCGACCAGTGATGCAAGATCGAGCATCCTGCATCAAGCACTACATGAGGGGAAGAGCCCCCACCATGGCAGCACCAAACAAGCGAGCATCGCTGACGTCACGCGTCCGTGTGCGCTCGCCGTTCCAATAGCGTATGAGTCGTACGCTGTGGAATGGCGAGCGCACACGGACGCGTGACGTCAGCGATGCTCGCTTGTGTGGTGCCGTCATGGTGGGGACTCTTCCCCTCATGTGATGCTTGATGCAGGATACTCGATCTTGCATCACTGATGGCGACTAAGGCGAAGCATGCACGAAGCACGAAGGACGAGTCGCGCGCAGTGGACGATGGGAAAATTTTCACTCGAATCGAGCTCTCCTATTGGCTGAGGCGAGCGTACATATAAGTATCGCGGCAAGGACCGCGGTTTTTGACAGCTCGAATCTGCTGGAAATCTTGCAGCAGTCTTGCAACAGATCGCTGCTAGGGGAACAGATTCTGCATGAGATCTGCACAAGATCTGCACGTAACTTTTGCTGCATGAGCCTTTTAAAAATCTGCTGAGCAGATCTGTGCAAGATCTGCGCAGGATCTGTACAAGACTTTTGCTGAAAGAATATTGCGTATTTTACCTGTTGCGAATTGTATGTTGACTGCTGACAGAATCTTGCAATGATCTGCTGCGAATCTTGCAGCAATCTTGCAGCAGATCGCTGCTAGGGGAACAGATTCTGCACGAGATCTGCACAGGATCTGCACGTAACTTCTGTTGCATGAGCCTTTCAAAAATCTGATGAGCAGATCTGTGCAAGATCTGCGTAAGATCTGTACAAGACTTCTGCTTAAAGAATCTTACGACACACTGCTGACAGACTGCGTGTTACGGAAAGAATCTTCCTCAAATCTGCTCGATTTCTGCAGCAAATATCTGCAAACAGATTCATGCACTTCAAATGCATGAATCTTATAGCAGACTGCTGACAGACTGGCAGCACCGACCGTTATGGACAGAATCTGCTGCAAATTCCCTATCATTTCTGCTGCAAGTAAACTGATGCAAGGCTCTGCTTGGCAGAAAATGTTACAGGGGATTATCTAAAATATTGCAGGAAATACTACGGAAATATTGCAGAATTAAGCAGAAAAAACTAAATTATATTGCAATTATGTGCAAACATCTTTTATTATTGCAGTGATTGCAATACATCAATGTATAATAACATCGTTTAACATTTCGAAATGAAAATTAAACTACCAAGCCATTAAAACAAATAGTAATAATCCATCATTGTAATCATGTTATCAGTTGTCGTCAATCATCGTTTATCAATAATCTTCTATACGAAATATAGATAATTTGATTCCGTCTCGAGATCGTAGTAAAATATCATTTGTTAATTTGATATCTTTTACACTGCCAGTTGCTACAAAGCGAAACCGCCGCAATAAATTTACTATTGCTGCTCCCACGGACAGAAAAGCATATCGTTGACCTTAAGCAAAAATATAAACAAAGTATAAAAAAAAAGTATAAAAAAGTTGTTAAAACAACATACTACAATATCTATACGTAAGTATGAGTATACTAAATATTCAATCAAACTCTTTTATTATTTATTTCAAAATATTCAAAATCTAATAGTTTTAAAACATTAAAAATTTAAATTTAAAAAATTATAAACTTCAATAAAATAATAAACGTGTACGTTACGTGTCACGTGTATCACTGATGGTCCACGCTGCTTTCCACTCAGACTGTTTAATATATTAAGTATAAAATGACTACATTCTTATAAAACATTACACAACTTATTTCTTTTGTTCTACATTATTTTGATAATACATCAATATTAAATTTATTACAATACATATATTTTGAGCTCAAATAATAAATTTTAGAATTTTTTATGCCCATACATCGTGATTTAATAAGACACTGTCGCGCGTAATAAAAGAGTAATTATAAGATTTTAAATTATTATATTACCTTCTTGGAGTAATATATATATATTAATTCTAATTATCTAAAATATTGCAGGAAACACTACGAAAATACTGCACCAGCGTGGGCCATCAGTGGTCAAAACGGCGGAAAAACGGCTTGGAACGTGTTAAATGTGCAAATATTTAAATATGCTATTGGTGTAATATTGATATTTTTTTAATTTTTTAAAATTGATTTACATCATTTTCAAAGTAAAAAAACTTTAAAAAATTTACCTGGGCAATCTCTAAGACCTGTGCCAAATGGAATGTGCGTGTAACGTTGACGACTTGACGAGTTTTCGGGCGAGAATCGTTCAGGAATAAATTCCTCTGGTTTATTCCAATATGCAGGATTACGATGAATAGTAAACACTGGTATTAGAACGTAACACCCATTCGGCAAGACGCACGATTCTGAAATCAACGCGTCTTTGTAACTCACAAACTTGTTTTTCTTTATTGTGACTGTTGTGTTACAAAAAAATATTGCACTATACAAATACCCAGTTTAATATCTCCCGTAAGTTGTCGCGCAATTATAGGTGCTACAGGAAACAATCTTAGTGTTTCTTGAATCACCATATTAAGATATCGAATGCTCGTAAGACGCTTAGCATCAATCTTTTCGTTTCCGAATGTAAGCAATATTGCTTTTCGCAGCTTTTCCTAAATAATGAAATACATAATTAATAAAACAGACATCTAAAATAATATTTTAAAAATTAACTAACGTGTCTCATAAGAAATGTAAAAAATAAAATTAATAATTTTAATCTATATATTATATAATTATACATATATGTATACATATGTACAAAATAATTTATGATTATAGTGCAAAGACAAATACAATTTTTCTTGTTTTATGTTCTGCATATCACATTACAGTTTCACTAACTTGTATTTCTGTATGCATTCCCAACAATAGAAAAACAAAGGATGTCAATTCCATAACTGTATTTTGTATCTGTAAAAGATAAATTTATAGTAATCTAAATGTACTTGTACAATTTTTTACTATTTATACGATAAATGACATTACAGCCGCATACAGATTGCGAATATCGTCATTTACGTCTTCATCGCTCACTGCGCGGGATTCACCCGTAGCATCATCAGACAGTTGCTTTACATAGTTCAAATAATTGCTAGCAACGGATTTTGGCTTTTGGAGGATCTCATTATCATAATTTAGAGTATCGCGTTCCACTGATTTCTGCATTATCTACACATTAATGAAATAATATGGTATATTAATTAATAATATGTGTTGACAAAAATTGCTATTATATGTAATATCATTAGAATTATCATGTTTTAGTTAATAATGTTCAATGGCATACGTACGCATATTTTTTTCATCAAAATGAAAAATATGATAATGTAATAAAATAAGTTATATTGTAATTCACGAATCTTATTATCAACTTTTATATGTATTATTATATGCTTGTTGCATTGATAAAAAATAAAAATTTCAAAAATGTGGTATAATATTATAAAACAAAATATAACATAAAAAATTTTGATTAATACCAAATGCACTAAATGTTTTATATGATTAAACAATTAAACAAAAGAAATATTTGAAGCTTACTTTATGAACAAAATTTTGTATTATTTTTTGACCAAAGGATTGTTGTTTCGCGTTATCGCTCAGAGAAAAAATCCATTCCAATTGTAGCCATGGTGTTGCCACTTTTTTATACATATATTTCATCAATCTAAAAAAATAATATATTAATAATTGAAATATAAATCATACGTATTCAATAATACGAGATCTATATACCTTTCTTGCCAGTACAGTAGTTCATCATATTCACCTTCATACGCCGTTCCTTCTATACCTCCAATTGATGCTGTAATATTTTTTAACTTTTATATTTAATTACATCTATAGCATTAATTGTAATTGTATCTATAATAGCAACTTGTTACAAAAATTTGTTATAAATCAACATATGTCATGTTTGCACAATTTTCACCTAAATATATATCAGTCACGTATCGCCCTATGTACGGTTTCATGTCAAACGTATGACCACCAACTTCTTTTTCCAAATAATCCCCACAATAATTGCTATAATTATCAAAAAATTTTACGTAATCAGACACTGACTTGGCATTCAAAGAGGATTGTATTATTTTGCGCCGTAACCTATGAGTTGCACCTACAAATATTAATTATAGTATTCAATAGTAAAAAGTGTAATATTTTATCAATATATTATTATAACTATATAAACAAATATATAAACAAATTAAATAAACATTCGTTGTATTTGAACATAGGCGTAATACCTGAAACTCTGATAATTCCGTTCCCAAGAAGTGGGGAATACAGTTTCATAACTGAGCTTTTGTAATTGCCGTCCACGTTCGCAAGTACGACCTGCGTATTAAAATTCAATATATTATTACAATTAATATTAGGTTATTTCACTTTCTTATTAAACAAAATAATAGAGTTAACATAAAGCAAATAGAGCAAGAGCCGGATCGAGTTGCTCAAAAATTTATTTTTTATTACAAATTATTACATACGTTTCGGCCAATGGATGTGGCCATCTGTGATAAGAACCATTAAGCGTTCTTATCAACGCTTCTCTACTTATGTACTAAAAAATTTTTTTTTGTTGTCAATTTTACACTGAAGATGGCCACATCCATTGGCCGAAACGTATGTAATAATTTGTAATAAAAAATAAATTTTTGAGCAACTCGATCCGGCTCTTACTCTATTTGCTTTATGTTAACTCTATTATTTTGTTCAATATATTATATCAGCGCTCGGAATTAGTTGCACATTTCGGGCCAATTCAAGAGACGACGCCTCCTGTTCCCCCACTACCGCCCGGCCGCTGGCGGTCGAGCCGCCAATAGCTCTGGCGCAGGAGCGTTTTATATAAGAAATAGGCTCGGTTGTTGAGGCACCTCTCAAAAAATAGTAATATTTTCTTTGCTACATAAATAATGTTTATTTTCATTAATAATTAAATATATATATTATGTATTAATGAAAATAAACATTATTTATGTAGTGAAGAAAATGTTACGATTTCCTGAGAGATGCCTAAACAATCTAGCCTATTTCTAATATAAAACGCTCCTGAACCAGAGCTATCGGCGGCTCGGCCGCCAGCGGTCGGGCGGTAGTGGGGGGGACAGGAGGCGTCGTCTCCAGAATCGGCCCGAAATGTGCAATTAATTCCGAGCGCTGTATTATATTATTAAAATAATTATTTTTTCTAAACTTACCTTATAATCCTCGGGTTTTGCGAGTAGTACAAATAAATCTGTTCCAAAACAAAAACGGCTAGGGCTTCCATATTTTTTGTTAAACGTTAACAAATAATTTACTAATTCTGCAACGTTATATTTTACATTTGATATTGTTTACACAAATGTGATTGTTATTGTTTGAACATAAATTATTTTTCCTTGTATTATAAAGTTACATTAATTAATTAAATAAATAAAAATATAATATTTAAATTATAAACATGAGAAAATATATTTTATGTTAAAATATTAATATTAAGTTTGGTTAATCTATTGTAACATTTTATAATTAAGAGCATTTTATTTACCTTCATATTTCCAAGCAATTTGCAGCGTTTTGACAAACACTGTCAATATAGATTCACCAGGCAACGAAAAGGCAAATTGCAAATTTCTTTTTAATTTGTAATATTTTTTCTTGTTAAGTTCGAAAAAATACACAAGCAACAATATTATGACTATTACGAAAAGCATATCTGTAAAGATGTGTCTGAAATAAATATTAAATATTAAATCTTTTTTAAACTTAACTTGTAATATTTGTAGTATAAATATGCAATAAATAAAAAATTAACAAATAATCTGGAGTAAAGGGCGAAAAGAGCCGTTGCTAGGTGTTTGTGCATAAAATTCAAATTATATTATGAGAATTACAAAGTTACAATCAAACGTTTCTGCCTATGTTAGGCCTTCTTCAGTGTCATTACGAAAAAATATATAATAAAACGGTGTCTTGCTTGTCGAAACATTAAGAAAATAAATAAACAACGCAGAGAATTCTTCTTTGTAACTAAAATCCAATATAGGAAGATAGACAAATGGAACTGCAACAATATTGTCCTTGTGAACTGACATTTTTGGTATTATTTTATAAATAATTGTGCAAACAACAATACATACTTATAATCAACCTCTGTTCCGTATGTCCAGAAAGTATGGAAGAGCTAGAGAAAGATATTGTCTCACAATTCGACTTTCACGTTCATGATAAAATTATTTTATTATAAATTAAAACCGAAGTGTCAAAGATAAAAAAAAATAAATAGGTAAACTAAGTCGAATGGTTAAGAAGGTAATGTGCAGACAAAATTCCAGTTCCGATTTTTTATGATACCTTTTGTAATATCTATTGCTAATGATTTCATCTCGATTGCTAGAAACTCGGATTTCAAATTAGCCTTTTCAATTCCGAAAAATCTTAAAAGATTCACTGTAAAAAATTGCCTAAAAATTCAGACACATTTTTGTCTGAATTTTCAGATCTGGGTGCCTGAAAGTAATTTCAGACAATCTGTCTTAATTATCAGAGTAGTTTCTCTGAAATTTAGAATAGTGGCGCGTTTGTCCGAAATATTTAGAATTGGTGTCCAAAAAATTAGACAACATATTTGAAAACAGTTGCTTTGTACTGCTGGAACTCTGACAGAGCTCGAGGTCGCCGAGTAAAGTTTCCAGAACAGGTATTGTCCAATTCTTTTAAACGAACGTCGATTGCCTCAATGTCGGCAGCACGTAACTTGCCATTTTTACAACCAAATTTTCCCAACACCCATGCTTCGATGCACTTTTTCATTATGCCAAGGCAAATGGAGTGCATATATTCAAATGGTACTCGTGTAACCATGCGTATATTTAAGTCTTCTAAAGGGCTTTTCATGTCCTTATGATGGTCAGTGTCAGTCCTAAAATTATAGTTTTCATCTGTCCGTTTTACGTGATTAACGCCAAGGAATACATTATGTCGAGTGCCCTCAATTACTGTACCCGTAACGTTGCGTTTTGAGCATGGCATCGAAGACATATGTCCTTTGTGTTGTAATACAAAGGCCCGGGCAGGGGCATCAGCAATAAAGCACTCAAACGTTACGGGAATAAGTTTATCCTTAAACCTAATTCCTCCACTATTAATCACGACTTTCATCTCTTCAACGAGCATTCGAAAAAAGCTATTAGGATCTTGTGGTTTCTTTTTCCCGCGGTATACACCTACAATTAAAGGTTTGCTGTTTTTCAAATTGACAATTCTGATTTGGAGAGGCCAATACTGAACAATGCCTTTTTTGTCCGCGGAAGCACCGTCTGTACTGATATGCAATTTTAAGACATCAGGAATATTGCATTCATGAGATAATTGTTGGATTATACAATGTATAAATTCCACATGCCAATACTGCCCAGGCTCAACATCTTACAACCTGCACGCGTGATTTAGGTGTGTGCACAAGTGTTCGCATATCTTTAGGTAAATATTCAAAACAAGGGTGTGAACGCAATAACTTCAGAATGGCATTACCTTGAACGGCCGTAAGATTGATAACAAGGAAGCATTTTGCCAAGTTTTTAGCGAACGTATTTTCCGATCCAAAAATATCATTGACTGTACTACTATCATCAGAACTGATTTCACATTCCTGTAAATCGGGAAACGTACTATTAGCATCAATAGTCTCATAGTCAGACGATGCAACTGATGACTCAGAATACGCGACGCTTTCGATAAAATCGTCAAAATTCGAACGAAAAGACGAAATATCATCGACGAGTTCAACACGAGGTAAAGAAGAATCAGATGAAGAAGTAATATCACCTTGACCTACTCGAATACGATTTCTCTTTTGCCTATTTGTTAAGTTTTCGAAACGTTTGTGATACACCCTTTTTATTGTTGCTAAGAAATGTGTATTTTAAGAAAAACAAAATACCCACGGTGGACAAATGAATTTTCAAGAGACGAAAAGCAATTTCAAGCGACACGAGAGAAAATTATATTTTTGAAATGGAATTAATGTCACAAATGTCAGAAGATCACAAAGTCGACTTTATCGTATATGAATAACTGCGTTGTTTTTCGATTGAGCGAGGCACATATGAAAAGCAGACTAGTCGACGATGTGGAACAAAAATGAATTTCAACCGACGATGATTGTGAATAATATGTTACGCGCACTGAATTGAATAAATTAAATTTTAAAAGCAATAATTATAACTGGCAAAAATGAAATATAATACCCACGGTGGATATACGAAAAAGCAATTTCAAGCGACACGAGATAGACCATTCTATTTTTTAGAAAAAAGTGAAGTGCCTCAAATGTATCACGATGAAGTCGACTTCTTTCACACAAACTGAAAAAGACTTACTTTACTTACTTACTTACTTACGGTACTTTCTGGATTATGGTAAATAGCGTATCTAAACCGCTGCACCGGCCGTTGTTGCCACTGCTGCTGCTGCTGCACAAAGCACAATGGCGACCAGTGATGCAAGATCGAGCATCCTGCATCAAGCACTACATGAGGGGAAGAGCCCCCACCATGGCAGCACCAAACAAGCGAGCATCGCTGACGTCACGCGTCCGTGTGCGCTCGCCGTTCCAATAGCGTATGAGTCGTACGCTGTGGAATGGCGAGCGCACACGGACGCGTGACGTCAGCGATGCTCGCTTGTGTGGTGCCGTCATGGTGGGGACTCTTCCCCTCATGTGATGCTTGATGCAGGATACTCGATCTTGCATCACTGATGGCGACTAAGGCGAAGCATGCACGAAGCACGAAGGACGAGTCGCGCGCAGTGGACGATGGGAAAATTTTCACTCGAATCGAGCTCTCCTATTGGCTGAGGCGAGCGTACATATAAGTATCGCGGCAAGGACCGCGGTTTTTGACAGCTCGAATCTGCTGGAAATCTTGCAGCAGTCTTGCAACAGATCGCTGCTAGGGGAACAGATTCTGCATGAGATCTGCACAAGATCTGCACGTAACTTTTGCTGCATGAGCCTTTTAAAAATCTGCTGAGCAGATCTGTGCAAGATCTGCGCAGGATCTGTACAAGACTTTTGCTGAAAGAATATTGCGTATTTTACCTGTTGCGAATTGTATGTTGACTGCTGACAGAATCTTGCAATGATCTGCTGCGAATCTTGCAGCAATCTTGCAGCAGATCGCTGCTAGGGGAACAGATTCTGCACGAGATCTGCACAGGATCTGCACGTAACTTCTGTTGCATGAGCCTTTCAAAAATCTGATGAGCAGATCTGTGCAAGATCTGCGTAAGATCTGTACAAGACTTCTGCTTAAAGAATCTTACGACACACTGCTGACAGACTGCGTGTTACGGAAAGAATCTTCCTCAAATCTGCTCGATTTCTGCAGCAAATATCTGCAAACAGATTCATGCACTTCAAATGCATGAATCTTATAGCAGACTGCTGACAGACTGGCAGCACCGACCGTTATGGACAGAATCTGCTGCAAATTCCCTATCATTTCTGCTGCAAGTAAACTGATGCAAGGCTCTGCTTGGCAGAAAATGTTACAGGGGATTATCTAAAATATTGCAGGAAATACTACGGAAATATTGCAGAATTAAGCAGAAAAAACTAAATTATATTGCAATTATGTGCAAACATCTTTTATTATTGCAGTGATTGCAATACATCAATGTATAATAACATCGTTTAACATTTCGAAATGAAAATTAAACTACCAAGCCATTAAAACAAATAGTAATAATCCATCATTGTAATCATGTTATCAGTTGTCGTCAATCATCGTTTATCAATAATCTTCTATACGAAATATAGATAATTTGATTCCGTCTCGAGATCGTAGTAAAATATCATTTGTTAATTTGATATCTTTTACACTGCCAGTTGCTACAAAGCGAAACCGCCGCAATAAATTTACTATTGCTGCTCCCACGGACAGAAAAGCATATCGTTGACCTTAAGCAAAAATATAAACAAAGTATAAAAAAAAGTATAAAAAAGTTGTTAAAACAACATACTACAATATCTATACGTAAGTATGAGTATACTAAATATTCAATCAAACTCTTTTATTATTTATTTCAAAATATTCAAAATCTAATAGTTTTAAAACATTAAAAATTTAAATTTAAAAAATTATAAACTTCAATAAAATAATAAACGTGTACGTTACGTGTCACGTGTATCACTGATGGTCCACGCTGCTTTCCACTCAGACTGTTTAATATATTAAGTATAAAATGACTACATTCTTATAAAACATTACACAACTTATATTTCTTTTGTTCTACATTATTTTGATAATACATCAATATTAAATTTATTACAATACATATATTTTGAGCTCAAATAATAAATTTTAGAATTTTTTATGCCCATACATCGTGATTTAATAAGACACTGTCGCGCGTAATAAAAGAGTAATTATAAGATTTTAAATTATTATATTACCTTCTTGGAGTAATATATACTTTTTGAAAAGTTTTTTATGATATATACAACTTTTTTTGGAAAGGTTTTTTGTGAGAAAAACTTTTTTTTAATATAATATATTTTTGAAAGTACAGTTCTTTGAAAAGGTTTTTTATGAGGAAAACTTTTTAAAAAAAAAACAATTTTTTGGAAAGGTTTTTTTATGAGGATTTTTTTTACTTGGATATTTTTTTGCTAAAAACTAAAGATGGGCATAAAATGAAGAGGCCGGCATTTATAGTCTCCGACTACTTTGCTGACTTAGCTGTTTTCATGTGCAAAGTAATGCGCGAAGTTTCACCCGTTGACTAACGAATGATAGTTACAATAAAAGGAATGAAAGCAAAGAATATTGCGTTATCTTCTTTTCTTCCTTTTTACAGAGACAGGTGTGTTGTATAATATCGTGCATTTATCATATCAAAAATAAAAATAAGTTATGGCTAATAAAATCGAGAATATTTTTTCCACGATAAAATTACTTGCTAAAATTAAAATTAAATGGCTATTCCAACATACACGACTTGCACAATTGGTAAGTTAAAATATCTCCATTTTATGTAAAAACTGGCAAGAGAAATTTAGTTGACCGAATATAGCGATAATGCGATTTACATAGCGCACTAAAATATAACAAAAGTAAAGTGACAACTTTAATTACATTTATCTGCTTAAACGAACCAAAAATTCTATCATACGCAATATAGAAGCATCCAAATATTTCCTCTTGTTTGATATACATCGATTTCAAATATTCGTGTGAGAAATTTTGTTCTCAAATATTATAGTGCTTAATTAAACAGAAACGTAATAATAAGATCTAATTAAAGTAAAAGCTGAATTTTGCTAAAGTTTATTAATAGAAAATATTCCACGACGTGCAAATATAGCAATCCGCGCTACTTCGCTCAATTCCGAGAAGAGGCGTGTTATTACGATGTTGTATATACACTCACAATCAGTTACTCGCAATCACTGCGGTGATAAACGGGTGCAACGAAGTACGCTACACTCACGGTTTCGAGGCACGTTTCATCAGTTACTGCTACGTTGAGTTAACGCGACTAATTGTACGTATAATGATGCGCGAGCGTCGTTGTAAGTTTACATTACACGGTGCTTATGCGACTTACGTAACTGCTTATGTCTGAAGTTTCAGTCTTATTCGATCGCGTTCACATCCGAGAACTCTCTCTCGGCGTGGCCCTTGCAATTCTCGAAAACGACTAAATTACTCCATGACTTGTTAACTACATCAGGAAACTCAAAACTATTACAATAATTTTCAGTTTTCTTCAACAAATATTGCGAAATTCTTAACGTTTACAAAAAATATAAAATAACCATTAAAAAACAGTTATAATAATTTTTTACCGCATTTTCTGTCTCTTGTAAGAAACCAAAATAAATCACCGAAAAATTATGTCGTAATTTTTAGTTCAAAGTACAATAATATTCTTAAGAATCTACTTTTATGTTTTATTACCAGCGATATTAGAGTATTTATCTTTGTTCATACAAGCGGCAGCACACAAGACACATGACGGTTCAGCGTCTTTTGCCGGTAGTTGGGATAATTATAGGCGCGGATGCATAATTCCGCGCGTGCTTTAAGCTTACATTCATCTGTCACGCTCCGAAAAGGTTCACTGCACTCGGATCTACTGTGGCACCGACTGATACCATGGTGTGCGATCCGACGTTTTAATATAGTTATAACAAGAATAGTGACATTCTTGCCTTCAATTATATCTGTGACAATGATATCGATAATTAATAAGAATTATCTTATTATGACAACCTTGCAAAGATAGCGTGCATAAAATATGACACATATTTATTATCTATAAAATTAAAAATTAAAAAGTTATTTATAATATTTGATAATTTATTCTTGGATAATTATATTTTAATATTAATTGAATCATATAAATTTACTATATTTGAATATTTTATACTTTTTCTAAAAAAACATCATATCTCGGTATCTGCTTTATATTTTTGCCTTTTCGACTCGTGGACAAATTATTTGAATGGATTTACTTCAGAAAAAAAACATTTCATTTGCTAAAATATCCAACTTTACGAGAAAAATATTTTTATACCTTTCTTTTTTCGTTGCTGTACAAGATGTAGTAACAGAATCTAAATAAACTTATACCTACGTTTAGTAAACATTTCTCTCTGACTGGTATGCTGATATATTTTTAGTAAAAATATTAGTCAAAAATATAAGTTTAACTTGTCAACAAATTTTAGAAAATTGTTCAAAACGGTTTAAAAAGTACGTAAATAAAAACTTCAATTTTTGAAATTCTTTTTTAATTTTTTATCTGCAATGATTTTTCACCGAATTTCAAGTTTAAAAATTACTCAATTTTGTACGTCTAAAAAGTGTTCCCTATTTTTTTATCAAGTAGTGTAATGAATTATTTCAGTACATAAACTTTGATAATATAGATATTAAACAATTTTTTAAAAGAATTAATATAAAACTTTTATAAAAATTGCAAATAACAATTTGTTACGCGAACATCTTTTTATATTACAGACTATTACAGACAGATTAAAAATAAATCAAATTTAATTAATGTAAAAATTAAATTATGTAATACTATTGTTCTTAAAAATAAAACTTTTTTCAATATCATTCTATGTATATCATAGTTTATTGATTGCTTATTGATAGCTTATTGATTTACACGCAAGCTGAATGAGCTATTCAACCCATAATAACTACATATCATTAGCGTAAATATTTCAAAGTTTGCGGATTAGTGACAGATCGTTTTTATCGCACACGTGACGGTACTCATTTGCAAACTAGTTCGAGAGCCCGGGCTGTCAAGCCGACGCAAAGAGCGAGAGAAGTGCTTCTGCGAGCGAGGCGCGTGTGCCGGAAGCTCTCGCCTTTTTGAGGATCGTAGACGCAGTTAAATAGCCAATTCGCTGTTTTGTCGTGAACGAGATCCACGCCACAAGGCGTGTTTCAAATGCAAATACTGAGTCTGCTGCGCGCACAAACCGACCGGCTTAACTGTTCCGTTGGCGGCAGTTAAAGTTTGAGCCCCAATAAAAAAGCAAAAGGTAATTTCCTACTCGTTCGCGCGCGGAACTCGCGAAAGCGAAATTTCATCAACATGGGAAAAAAATGAAGAAAACATAAACCAGCGGAGTACACAAATGCATACGAGACAGAATTATGACGCTCGGCGAAACATCGAGCTCGCGTGTATGACAAATTTTGAAGCACAGAAATCTCGAGAATAATTCGAAAGAATAAAAAAAATTTATGCAAAAATGAGATAATGATAATTCCCGCTTTATTTTTTGTCTTTCAAAAATTTCTTTATTGTATCTAGTAATCGAAAGCAATAATTATCGAATTCTAAAATTCAAAATTTTAAAAAAGTTTATATTATTTTAAGTATAATATATTACATTCAAAACAGTAATTTTGACACCGTTTAAATAATCTCACAAAAAAACCTTTTTTTTTAAAAAAGGTAAAAAAAGGGCGCCAAGTACACGCCTTGTTATATTTAAAAAAAGTTTTTCTCATAAAAAAACCTTTCCAAAAAATTGTTTTTTTTTTAAAAGTTTTCCTCATAAAAAACCTTTTCAAAGAACTGTACTTTCAAAAATATATTATATTAAAAAAAAGTTTTTCTCACAAAAACCTTTCCAAAAAAAGTTGTATATATCATAAAAAACTTTTCAAAAAGATTGTATTTCCAAAAATATATTATAAAAAAATCTTTTTAAAAAAATTATATATATTTATTATAAAAAACCTTTCCAAAAAATTGTACTTTTAAAAAAGTTGTATATATTAAATAAAAATTTGCTACATATTCTGTCTATAAAAGAGGTGATATCAGAAAATGACGCCAAGTTTAAATAAAGAACCTTTCAAAAAAAGTTGCATGTATATCTAATTATTTATTTAAAAATGATATTTATGTTTATATCTAGTTAATTCTTTTTAAGTATACTTTTTAAAATAATTGCATTTGTATCTAGTTATTTTTTTTATATCTGTATCTAGTTAAATAAAAAAATTTTTCAAATTTAATCAAAATAAAAAAATATTACAAAATTTTGCAAAAAACTTGGCGCTGCTATAAAATAGCCTTAAAATATTATTATACATCTTAAAATATTATAGAGCAATGAAGGCTATTTTATAGCAGCGCCAAGTTTTTTGCGAAATTTTGTAATATTTTTTTATTTTGATTAAATTTGAAAAATTTTTTTATTTAACTAGATACAGATATAAAAAAAATAACTAGATACAAATGCAATTATTTTAAAAAGTATACTTAAAAAGAATTAACTAGATATAAACATAAATATCATTTTTAAATAAATAATTAGATATACATGCAACTTTTTTTGAAAGGTTCTTTATTTAAACTTGGCGTCATTTTCTGATATCACCTCTTTTATAGACAGAATATGTAGCAAATTTTTATTTAATATATACAACTTTTTTTAAAAGTACAATTTTTTTGGAAAGGTTTTTTATAATAAATATATATAATTTTTTTAAAAAGATTTTTTTATAATATATTTTTGGAAATACAATCTTTTTGAAAAGTTTTTTATGATATATACAACTTTTTTTGGAAAGGTTTTTTGTGAGAAAAACTTTTTTTTAATATAATATATTTTTGAAAGTACAGTTCTTTGAAAAGGTTTTTTATGAGGAAAACTTTTTAAAAAAAAAACAATTTTTTGGAAAGGTTTTTTTATGAGGAAAACTTTTTTTAAATATAACAAGGCGTGTACTTGGCGCCCTTTTTTTACCTTTTTTAAAAAAAGGTTTTTTTGTGAGATATCATTTCTTTTTTTAGTAAAAATAATTTTAATAAATATGATTCTTTTTTTTTAGTAAAAATAATGGTAATAATATCCCACCATCACTCCCGTCATATTTTCAATACGACAATCCTCTTTTTGATTATAGAAATCTTAATTTATACAAACCTAATAATTTTTTTTTATATTTTACAACATGTTTTATAAGAAAATTATTAGTGATCATAAAAAGGGTATAAAAAACCATTTGTATTTCTAAGTTATTGCGTTTTTTCATATATAAAAACAGATTACTTTTGATCAAATTTCTGTAAGAATGACAAAAACATCTTTAGCACCTCTAGGCCATTGTCTTTTTTTAATTAGCGTATCGTCAGCTTCAATCCAAGTGTTAGACATTTCTTCTCTATAAACATTACATACCTGCCGATTCCACCAATGTGCACAAAGTACACTTTCTGTCCACTAACTACAAAATACTAACAAGGGAACGTTCACAAGTGTCCCCTCCCCCGATTTGATTTTCCTTGAAATATGTTGTAAAACATACAATTTGAGGAGACACGTATTTTTTTATAGCGGCCCTAACTCAAATTTAAGGGATCAAACACTCCTTTGAAAAAAAAACGATTTTTTTCTTTGTGTGTAACTATCGCCAAAACCGTAGGAGATAAAAAAATATTTCAAATAGAAGTTGTATGGCTTGTAATGGACTTTATAACTGTGTAGTAAAATTTTCAAAAAATGAAATTTTTTTTAATTTACCCCCACCCCTTGTTATTATTTTTTCAAATTTCAAACTTTTTGTAATGACAAAAGTTGTAGCATTTTTTACGCTGAATTCAACCATATATGATTTTATTATGTTTCGAAATCACATCTTTCAAAAATGAGTCATCAGTATCACATTATATGCGTCGCGCTGCATGACCGTTTATACCGCACTTGTGTTGTGCATAGTCGCAAAACAAATATAAAAATGACATGTTATTATATATTTGAGAAAGAAAAGTTAACTAAAATTGTTGCTAAAGCATCTCTTTCACATTACACTCTTATAGATAATCGCTGCATTTCGTGCGCAGCGCGTTGTTATATGCAAGTTAGCTATCAGCGCATATTACACTTTGAAGTTTTGCTTGCAGTGACCACGGGAAAATAATTTATGAAACGAAAACAGTGAATGAATCAATCTATTCAACATATATCTACCCTGACTCTACCTTCTTGGCCCGACTTGACTGAGAATGAAATAAAATATAAAATTCTGTACAGTTTACTCTTTTTCAATAATTTTAATATACTGTGATTCTACATGCTATTACATTCCACTAAATTACTACGATTTTTTTAAACTATGGTATATAAAATGTATATTATAAGTATAATTATAATATATATAAATAAGCTTATATATATATAAAAGCTTATTTATTGTATCAATATATTATAATTATACTTATAATATACATTTTATATTTCAAGATTTTATATACCATAGTTTAAAAAAATCGTAATAATTTAATAGAATGTAATAGTATGTAGAATATATCGCAGTATATTAAAATTATTGAAAAAGAGTATGTACAGAATTTCATTCATTGTCAGTCAAGTCGGGCCAAGAGAGTAGAGTCAGGGTGGATATATGTTGAATAGATTGATTCATTCACTGTTTTCGTTTCATAAATTATTTTCCCGTGGTCACTGCAAGCAAAACTTCAAAGTGTAATATGCGCTGATAGCTAACTTGTATATGACAACGCGCTGCATACGAAATGCAGCGATTATCTATAAGAGTGTAATGTGGAAGGGATGCTTTAGCAACAATTTTAGTTAACTTTTCTTCCTTAAATATATGATAACATGTCATTTTTATATTTATTTAACGACTATTGCGCAACACAAGTGCGGTATAAACAATGCGTCATGCAGCGCGACGCATATAATATGATACTGATGACTTATTTTTGAAAGATGCGATTTCGGAACATAATAAAATCATATATGGTTGAATTTAGCGTAAAAAATGCTACAACTTTTGTCATTACAAAAATTTTGAAATTCGAAAAAATAATACCAAGGGGTAAGAGTAAATTAAAAAAAATTACATTTTTGAAAATCCAACTACACAGTTATAAAGCCCATTACAAGCCATACAACTTCTACTTGAAACATTTTTTTATATCTCCTACGGTTTTGGCGATAGTTACACACAAAGAAAAAACTCGTTTTTTTCAAAAGGGTGTTTCACCCTTTAAATTTGAGTTAGGGCCGCTATAAAAAAATACGTGTCTTCTCAAATTGTATGTTTTACAACATATTTCAAGGAGAATCAAATCGGGAGGGGACACTTGTGAACGTTCCCTTTAAGAGTGTTGTCAGCATGTGTGTTGCTACACTTCTGCACTTCAAGACGAGAAAAATTTTTTTTATAAAGAATACTATTATTTTGATATACACTATCTCTATTCGTCTCCACAACACGTTACATATACATTTTACGACCGATATTAATTATATCAATGTGATTAGTGTCATCAAAGCTGCGAGCTGACAGGTCTGAGCGCCGCCATGTTGAAAAAGGACAGACATCTTTTAGAAAAAGAAAGGAAAGAAAAAAGACGCTCTTATGCGGGAATTGACATTTCACGGGATGTAGAAAAGGACAACCATGTTGCATTTTGATGCTTCTAGTTGACAAAGGAAAAACTTATATATTAGAGAAGGATGACGAACAGACGACGACGACCAAGCTTACATAGATTTCGGCATATTTCGACTTTGGCAAACTTTGGCAAACTTTGGCAATTAATATAGTTTTTTAGAAAGCATGTACAAAAAAAGTAAAGATACTTTTATTATGTAAATCGCATGTGCTCTATCGATTGAGCCTATTATAAATTCGATCGGTCCACGCATTATTGAGATATGAAAATCTCGACTCCTATCAGCTCATGTGCTCGCGTAAAGATACACGGTCGGTCTTGCGCTGCGCGTGAACTTGGCGCGAGACACTACCGTGTCTCTTGATAAATAAATGCAAATGCCAACGTAAGCGCGCGCCGCGCGGCTTCTCAGCGCCATCAGCGCACCTAACGTCAGAAATCGGAACATGGACATTTTAGCTGGACATTTTTATCGTACTATTTTAGACATTTCGACTTTGGACTATTATAACTTTTTTTCTACAGCACCTACAGTAAAAACAAGCATACTTTTCTTATGTAATTTGGGTATGCGCTATCGATTGAGCCTAACAACAACTCAATCGGCCCAGCCGTTATTGAGATCCGATAATCTCGGCTCGTCTCAACTTTCGGGCTCGCGTAAAGATACACGGTCGGTCTTGCGCTGCGCGTGAACTTGGCGCGAGACACTACCGTGTCTCTTGATATATTAATTCTAATTATCTAAAATATTGCAGGAAACACTACGAAAATACTGCACCAGCGTGGGCCATCAGTGGTCAAAACGGCGGAAAAACGGCTTGGAACGTGTTAAATGTGCAAATATTTAAATATGCTATTGGTGTAATATTGATATTTTTTTAATTTTTTAAAATTGATTTACATCATTTTCAAAGTAAAAAAACTTTAAAAAATTTACCTGGGCAATCTCTAAGACCTGTGCCAAATGGAATGTGCGTGTAACGTTGACGACTTGACGAGTTTTCGGGCGAGAATCGTTCAGGAATAAATTCCTCTGGTTTATTCCAATATGCAGGATTACGATGAATAGTAAACACTGGTATTAGAACGTAACACCCATTCGGCAAGACGCACGATTCTGAAATCAACGCGTCTTTGTAACTCACAAACTTGTTTTTCTTTATTGTGACTGTTGTGTTACAAAAAAATATTGCACTATACAAATACCCAGTTTAATATCTCCCGTAAGTTGTCGCGCAATTATAGGTGCTACAGGAAACAATCTTAGTGTTTCTTGAATCACCATATTAAGATATCGAATGCTCGTAAGACGCTTAGCATCAATCTTTTCGTTTCCGAATGTAAGCAATATTGCTTTTCGCAGCTTTTCCTAAATAATGAAATACATAATTAATAAAACAGACATCTAAAATAATATTTTAAAAATTAACTAACGTGTCTCATAAGAAATGTAAAAAATAAAATTAATAATTTTAATCTATATATTATATAATTATACATATATGTATACATATGTACAAAATAATTTATGATTATAGTGCAAAGACAAATACAATTTTTCTTGTTTTATGTTCTGCATATCACATTACAGTTTCACTAACTTGTATTTCTGTATGCATTCCCAACAATAGAAAAACAAAGGATGTCAATTCCATAACTGTATTTTGTATCTGTAAAAGATAAATTTATAGTAATCTAAATGTACTTGTACAATTTTTTACTATTTATACGATAAATGACATTACAGCCGCATACAGATTGCGAATATCGTCATTTACGTCTTCATCGCTCACTGCGCGGGATTCACCCGTAGCATCATCAGACAGTTGCTTTACATAGTTCAAATAATTGCTAGCAACGGATTTTGGCTTTTGGAGGATCTCATTATCATAATTTAGAGTATCGCGTTCCACTGATTTCTGCATTATCTACACATTAATGAAATAATATGGTATATTAATTAATAATATGTGTTGACAAAAATTGCTATTATATGTAATATCATTAGAATTATCATGTTTTAGTTAATAATGTTCAATGGCATACGTACGCATATTTTTTTCATCAAAATGAAAAATATGATAATGTAATAAAATAAGTTATATTGTAATTCACGAATCTTATTATCAACTTTTATATGTATTATTATATGCTTGTTGCATTGATAAAAAATAAAAATTTCAAAAATGTGGTATAATATTATAAAACAAAATATAACATAAAAAATTTTGATTAATACCAAATGCACTAAATGTTTTATATGATTAAACAATTAAACAAAAGAAATATTTGAAGCTTACTTTATGAACAAAATTTTGTATTATTTTTTGACCAAAGGATTGTTGTTTCGCGTTATCGCTCAGAGAAAAAATCCATTCCAATTGTAGCCATGGTGTTGCCACTTTTTTATACATATATTTCATCAATCTAAAAAAATAATATATTAATAATTGAAATATAAATCATACGTATTCAATAATACGAGATCTATATACCTTTCTTGCCAGTACAGTAGTTCATCATATTCACCTTCATACGCCGTTCCTTCTATACCTCCAATTGATGCTGTAATATTTTTTAACTTTTATATTTAATTACATCTATAGCATTAATTGTAATTGTATCTATAATAGCAACTTGTTACAAAAATTTGTTATAAATCAACATATGTCATGTTTGCACAATTTTCACCTAAATATATATCAGTCACGTATCGCCCTATGTACGGTTTCATGTCAAACGTATGACCACCAACTTCTTTTTCCAAATAATCCCCACAATAATTGCTATAATTATCAAAAAATTTTACGTAATCAGACACTGACTTGGCATTCAAAGAGGATTGTATTATTTTGCGCCGTAACCTATGAGTTGCACCTACAAATATTAATTATAGTATTCAATAGTAAAAAGTGTAATATTTTATCAATATATTATTATAACTATATAAACAAATATATAAACAAATTAAATAAACATTCGTTGTATTTGAACATAGGCGTAATACCTGAAACTCTGATAATTCCGTTCCCAAGAAGTGGGGAATACAGTTTCATAACTGAGCTTTTGTAATTGCCGTCCACGTTCGCAAGTACGACCTGCGTATTAAAATTCAATATATTATTACAATTAATATTAGGTTATTTCACTTTCTTATTAAACAAAATAATAGAGTTAACATAAAGCAAATAGAGCAAGAGCCGGATCGAGTTGCTCAAAAATTTATTTTTTATTACAAATTATTACATACGTTTCGGCCAATGGATGTGGCCATCTGTGATAAGAACCATTAAGCGTTCTTATCAACGCTTCTCTACTTATGTACTAAAAAATTTTTTTTTGTTGTCAATTTTACACTGAAGATGGCCACATCCATTGGCCGAAACGTATGTAATAATTTGTAATAAAAAATAAATTTTTGAGCAACTCGATCCGGCTCTTACTCTATTTGCTTTATGTTAACTCTATTATTTTGTTCAATATATTATATCAGCGCTCGGAATTAGTTGCACATTTCGGGCCAATTCAAGAGACGACGCCTCCTGTTCCCCCACTACCGCCCGGCCGCTGGCGGTCGAGCCGCCAATAGCTCTGGCGCAGGAGCGTTTTATATAAGAAATAGGCTCGGTTGTTGAGGCACCTCTCAAAAAATAGTAATATTTTCTTTGCTACATAAATAATGTTTATTTTCATTAATAATTAAATATATATATTATGTATTAATGAAAATAAACATTATTTATGTAGTGAAGAAAATGTTACGATTTCCTGAGAGATGCCTAAACAATCTAGCCTATTTCTAATATAAAACGCTCCTGAACCAGAGCTATCGGCGGCTCGGCCGCCAGCGGTCGGGCGGTAGTGGGGGGGGACAGGAGGCGTCGTCTCCAGAATCGGCCCGAAATGTGCAATTAATTCCGAGCGCTGTATTATATTATTAAAATAATTATTTTTTCTAAACTTACCTTATAATCCTCGGGTTTTGCGAGTAGTACAAATAAATCTGTTCCAAAACAAAAACGGCTAGGGCTTCCATATTTTTTGTTAAACGTTAACAAATAATTTACTAATTCTGCAACGTTATATTTTACATTTGATATTGTTTACACAAATGTGATTGTTATTGTTTGAACATAAATTATTTTTCCTTGTATTATAAAGTTACATTAATTAATTAAATAAATAAAAATATAATATTTAAATTATAAACATGAGAAAATATATTTTATGTTAAAATATTAATATTAAGTTTGGTTAATCTATTGTAACATTTTATAATTAAGAGCATTTTATTTACCTTCATATTTCCAAGCAATTTGCAGCGTTTTGACAAACACTGTCAATATAGATTCACCAGGCAACGAAAAGGCAAATTGCAAATTTCTTTTTAATTTGTAATATTTTTTCTTGTTAAGTTCGAAAAAATACACAAGCAACAATATTATGACTATTACGAAAAGCATATCTGTAAAGATGTGTCTGAAATAAATATTAAATATTAAATCTTTTTTAAACTTAACTTGTAATATTTGTAGTATAAATATGCAATAAATAAAAAATTAACAAATAATCTGGAGTAAAGGGCGAAAAGAGCCGTTGCTAGGTGTTTGTGCATAAAATTCAAATTATATTATGAGAATTACAAAGTTACAATCAAACGTTTCTGCCTATGTTAGGCCTTCTTCAGTGTCATTACGAAAAAATATATAATAAAACGGTGTCTTGCTTGTCGAAACATTAAGAAAATAAATAAACAACGCAGAGAATTCTTCTTTGTAACTAAAATCCAATATAGGAAGATAGACAAATGGAACTGCAACAATATTGTCCTTGTGAACTGACATTTTTGGTATTATTTTATAAATAATTGTGCAAACAACAATACATACTTATAATCAACCTCTGTTCCGTATGTCCAGAAAGTATGGAAGAGCTAGAGAAAGATATTGTCTCACAATTCGACTTTCACATTCATGATAAAATTATTTTATTATAAATTAAAACCGAAGTGTCAAAGATAAAAAAAAATAAATAGGTAAACTAAGTCGAATGGTTAAGAAGGTAATGTGCAGACAAAATTCCAGTTCCGATTTTTTATGATACCTTTTGTAATATCTATTGCTAATGATTTCATCTCGATTGCTAGAAACTCGGATTTCAAATTAGCCTTTTCAATTCCGAAAAATCTTAAAAGATTCACTGTAAAAAATTGCCTAAAAATTCAGACACATTTTTGTCTGAATTTTCAGATCTGGGTGCCTGAAAGTAATTTCAGACAATCTGTCTTAATTATCAGAGTAGTTTCTCTGAAATTTAGAATAGTGGCGCGTTTGTCCGAAATATTTAGAATTGGTGTCCAAAAAATTAGACAACATATTTGAAAACAGTTGCTTTGTACTGCTGGAACTCTGACAGAGCTCGAGGTCGCCGAGTAAAGTTTCCAGAACAGGTATTGTCCAATTCTTTTAAACGAACGTCGATTGCCTCAATGTCGGCAGCACGTAACTTGCCATTTTTACAACCAAATTTTCCCAACACCCATGCTTCGATGCACTTTTTCATTATGCCAAGGCAAATGGAGTGCATATATTCAAATGGTACTCGTGTAACCATGCGTATATTTAAGTCTTCTAAAGGGCTTTTCATGTCCTTATGATGGTCAGTGTCAGTCCTAAAATTATAGTTTTCATCTGTCCGTTTTACGTGATTAACGCCAAGGAATACATTATGTCGAGTGCCCTCAATTACTGTACCCGTAACGTTGCGTTTTGAGCATGGCATCGAAGACATATGTCCTTTGTGTTGTAATACAAAGGCCCGGGCAGGGGCATCAGCAATAAAGCACTCAAACGTTACGGGAATAAGTTTATCCTTAAACCTAATTCCTCCACTATTAATCACGACTTTCATCTCTTCAACGAGCATTCGAAAAAAGCTATTAGGATCTTGTGGTTTCTTTTTCCCGCGGTATACACCTACAATTAAAGGTTTGCTGTTTTTCAAATTGACAATTCTGATTTGGAGAGGCCAATACTGAACAATGCCTTTTTTGTCCGCGGAAGCACCGTCTGTACTGATATGCAATTTTAAGACATCAGGAATATTGCATTCATGAGATAATTGTTGGATTATACAATGTATAAATTCCACATGCCAATACTGCCCAGGCTCAACATCTTACAACCTGCACGCGTGATTTAGGTGTGTGCACAAGTGTTCGCATATCTTTAGGTAAATATTCAAAACAAGGGTGTGAACGCAATAACTTCAGAATGGCATTACCTTGAACGGCCGTAAGATTGATAACAAGGAAGCATTTTGCCAAGTTTTTAGCGAACGTATTTTCCGATCCAAAAATATCATTGACTGTACTACTATCATCAGAACTGATTTCACATTCCTGTAAATCGGGAAACGTACTATTAGCATCAATAGTCTCATAGTCAGACGATGCAACTGATGACTCAGAATACGCGACGCTTTCGATAAAATCGTCAAAATTCGAACGAAAAGACGAAATATCATCGACGAGTTCAACACGAGGTAAAGAAGAATCAGATGAAGAAGTAATATCACCTTGACCTACTCGAATACGATTTCTCTTTTGCCTATTTGTTAAGTTTTCGAAACGTTTGTGATACACCCTTTTTATTGTTGCTAAGAAATGTGTATTTTAAGAAAAACAAAATACCCACGGTGGACAAATGAATTTTCAAGAGACGAAAAGCAATTTCAAGCGACACGAGAGAAAATTATATTTTTGAAATGGAATTAATGTCACAAATGTCAGAAGATCACAAAGTCGACTTTATCGTATATGAATAACTGCGTTGTTTTTCGATTGAGCGAGGCACATATGAAAAGCAGACTAGTCGACGATGTGGAACAAAAATGAATTTCAACCGACGATGATTGTGAATAATATGTTACGCGCACTGAATTGAATAAATTAAATTTTAAAAGCAATAATTATAACTGGCAAAAATGAAATATAATACCCACGGTGGATATACGAAAAAGCAATTTCAAGCGACACGAGATAGACCATTCTATTTTTTAGAAAAAAGTGAAGTGCCTCAAATGTATCACGATGAAGTCGACTTCTTTCACACAAACTGAAAAAGACTTACTTTACTTACTTACTTACTTACGGTACTTTCTGGATTATGGTAAATAGCGTATCTAAACCGCTGCACCGGCCGTTGTTGCCACTGCTGCTGCTGCTGCACAAAGCACAATGGCGACCAGTGATGCAAGATCGAGCATCCTGCATCAAGCACTACATGAGGGGAAGAGCCCCCACCATGGCAGCACCAAACAAGCGAGCATCGCTGACGTCACGCGTCCGTGTGCGCTCGCCGTTCCAATAGCGTATGAGTCGTACGCTGTGGAATGGCGAGCGCACACGGACGCGTGACGTCAGCGATGCTCGCTTGTGTGGTGCCGTCATGGTGGGGACTCTTCCCCTCATGTGATGCTTGATGCAGGATACTCGATCTTGCATCACTGATGGCGACTAAGGCGAAGCATGCACGAAGCACGAAGGACGAGTCGCGCGCAGTGGACGATGGGAAAATTTTCACTCGAATCGAGCTCTCCTATTGGCTGAGGCGAGCGTACATATAAGTATCGCGGCAAGGACCGCGGTTTTTGACAGCTCGAATCTGCTGGAAATCTTGCAGCAGTCTTGCAACAGATCGCTGCTAGGGGAACAGATTCTGCATGAGATCTGCACAAGATCTGCACGTAACTTTTGCTGCATGAGCCTTTTAAAAATCTGCTGAGCAGATCTGTGCAAGATCTGCGCAGGATCTGTACAAGACTTTTGCTGAAAGAATATTGCGTATTTTACCTGTTGCGAATTGTATGTTGACTGCTGACAGAATCTTGCAATGATCTGCTGCGAATCTTGCAGCAATCTTGCAGCAGATCGCTGCTAGGGGAACAGATTCTGCACGAGATCTGCACAGGATCTGCACGTAACTTCTGTTGCATGAGCCTTTCAAAAATCTGATGAGCAGATCTGTGCAAGATCTGCGTAAGATCTGTACAAGACTTCTGCTTAAAGAATCTTACGACACACTGCTGACAGACTGCGTGTTACGGAAAGAATCTTCCTCAAATCTGCTCGATTTCTGCAGCAAATATCTGCAAACAGATTCATGCACTTCAAATGCATGAATCTTATAGCAGACTGCTGACAGACTGGCAGCACCGACCGTTATGGACAGAATCTGCTGCAAATTCCCTATCATTTCTGCTGCAAGTAAACTGATGCAAGGCTCTGCTTGGCAGAAAATGTTACAGGGGATTATCTAAAATATTGCAGGAAATACTACGGAAATATTGCAGAATTAAGCAGAAAAAACTAAATTATATTGCAATTATGTGCAAACATCTTTTATTATTGCAGTGATTGCAATACATCAATGTATAATAACATCGTTTAACATTTCGAAATGAAAATTAAACTACCAAGCCATTAAAACAAATAGTAATAATCCATCATTGTAATCATGTTATCAGTTGTCGTCAATCATCGTTTATCAATAATCTTCTATACGAAATATAGATAATTTGATTCCGTCTCGAGATCGTAGTAAAATATCATTTGTTAATTTGATATCTTTTACACTGCCAGTTGCTACAAAGCGAAACCGCCGCAATAAATTTACTATTGCTGCTCCCACGGACAGAAAAGCATATCGTTGACCTTAAGCAAAAATATAAACAAAGTATAAAAAAAAAGTATAAAAAAGTTGTTAAAACAACATACTACAATATCTATACGTAAGTATGAGTATACTAAATATTCAATCAAACTCTTTTATTATTTATTTCAAAATATTCAAAATCTAATAGTTTTAAAACATTAAAAATTTAAATTTAAAAAATTATAAACTTCAATAAAATAATAAACGTGTACGTTACGTGTCACGTGTATCACTGATGGTCCACGCTGCTTTCCACTCAGACTGTTTAATATATTAAGTATAAAATGACTACATTCTTATAAAACATTACACAACTTATTTCTTTTGTTCTACATTATTTTGATAATACATCAATATTAAATTTATTACAATACATATATTTTGAGCTCAAATAATAAATTTTAGAATTTTTTATGCCCATACATCGTGATTTAATAAGACACTGTCGCGCGTAATAAAAGAGTAATTATAAGATTTTAAATTATTATATTACCTTCTTGGAGTAATATATATATATTAATTCTAATTATCTAAAATATTGCAGGAAACACTACGAAAATACTGCACCAGCGTGGGCCATCAGTGGTCAAAACGGCGGAAAAACGGCTTGGAACGTGTTAAATGTGCAAATATTTAAATATGCTATTGGTGTAATATTGATATTTTTTTAATTTTTTAAAATTGATTTACATCATTTTCAAAGTAAAAAAACTTTAAAAAATTTACCTGGGCAATCTCTAAGACCTGTGCCAAATGGAATGTGCGTGTAACGTTGACGACTTGACGAGTTTTCGGGCGAGAATCGTTCAGGAATAAATTCCTCTGGTTTATTCCAATATGCAGGATTACGATGAATAGTAAACACTGGTATTAGAACGTAACACCCATTCGGCAAGACGCACGATTCTGAAATCAACGCGTCTTTGTAACTCACAAACTTGTTTTTCTTTATTGTGACTGTTGTGTTACAAAAAAATATTGCACTATACAAATACCCAGTTTAATATCTCCCGTAAGTTGTCGCGCAATTATAGGTGCTACAGGAAACAATCTTAGTGTTTCTTGAATCACCATATTAAGATATCGAATGCTCGTAAGACGCTTAGCATCAATCTTTTCGTTTCCGAATGTAAGCAATATTGCTTTTCGCAGCTTTTCCTAAATAATGAAATACATAATTAATAAAACAGACATCTAAAATAATATTTTAAAAATTAACTAACGTGTCTCATAAGAAATGTAAAAAATAAAATTAATAATTTTAATCTATATATTATATAATTATACATATATGTATACATATGTACAAAATAATTTATGATTATAGTGCAAAGACAAATACAATTTTTCTTGTTTTATGTTCTGCATATCACATTACAGTTTCACTAACTTGTATTTCTGTATGCATTCCCAACAATAGAAAAACAAAGGATGTCAATTCCATAACTGTATTTTGTATCTGTAAAAGATAAATTTATAGTAATCTAAATGTACTTGTACAATTTTTTACTATTTATACGATAAATGACATTACAGCCGCATACAGATTGCGAATATCGTCATTTACGTCTTCATCGCTCACTGCGCGGGATTCACCCGTAGCATCATCAGACAGTTGCTTTACATAGTTCAAATAATTGCTAGCAACGGATTTTGGCTTTTGGAGGATCTCATTATCATAATTTAGAGTATCGCGTTCCACTGATTTCTGCATTATCTACACATTAATGAAATAATATGGTATATTAATTAATAATATGTGTTGACAAAAATTGCTATTATATGTAATATCATTAGAATTATCATGTTTTAGTTAATAATGTTCAATGGCATACGTACGCATATTTTTTTCATCAAAATGAAAAATATGATAATGTAATAAAATAAGTTATATTGTAATTCACGAATCTTATTATCAACTTTTATATGTATTATTATATGCTTGTTGCATTGATAAAAAATAAAAATTTCAAAAATGTGGTATAATATTATAAAACAAAATATAACATAAAAAATTTTGATTAATACCAAATGCACTAAATGTTTTATATGATTAAACAATTAAACAAAAGAAATATTTGAAGCTTACTTTATGAACAAAATTTTGTATTATTTTTTGACCAAAGGATTGTTGTTTCGCGTTATCGCTCAGAGAAAAAATCCATTCCAATTGTAGCCATGGTGTTGCCACTTTTTTATACATATATTTCATCAATCTAAAAAAATAATATATTAATAATTGAAATATAAATCATACGTATTCAATAATACGAGATCTATATACCTTTCTTGCCAGTACAGTAGTTCATCATATTCACCTTCATACGCCGTTCCTTCTATACCTCCAATTGATGCTGTAATATTTTTTAACTTTTATATTTAATTACATCTATAGCATTAATTGTAATTGTATCTATAATAGCAACTTGTTACAAAAATTTGTTATAAATCAACATATGTCATGTTTGCACAATTTTCACCTAAATATATATCAGTCACGTATCGCCCTATGTACGGTTTCATGTCAAACGTATGACCACCAACTTCTTTTTCCAAATAATCCCCACAATAATTGCTATAATTATCAAAAAATTTTACGTAATCAGACACTGACTTGGCATTCAAAGAGGATTGTATTATTTTGCGCCGTAACCTATGAGTTGCACCTACAAATATTAATTATAGTATTCAATAGTAAAAAGTGTAATATTTTATCAATATATTATTATAACTATATAAACAAATATATAAACAAATTAAATAAACATTCGTTGTATTTGAACATAGGCGTAATACCTGAAACTCTGATAATTCCGTTCCCAAGAAGTGGGGAATACAGTTTCATAACTGAGCTTTTGTAATTGCCGTCCACGTTCGCAAGTACGACCTGCGTATTAAAATTCAATATATTATTACAATTAATATTAGGTTATTTCACTTTCTTATTAAACAAAATAATAGAGTTAACATAAAGCAAATAGAGCAAGAGCCGGATCGAGTTGCTCAAAAATTTATTTTTTATTACAAATTATTACATACGTTTCGGCCAATGGATGTGGCCATCTGTGATAAGAACCATTAAGCGTTCTTATCAACGCTTCTCTACTTATGTACTAAAAAATTTTTTTTTGTTGTCAATTTTACACTGAAGATGGCCACATCCATTGGCCGAAACGTATGTAATAATTTGTAATAAAAAATAAATTTTTGAGCAACTCGATCCGGCTCTTACTCTATTTGCTTTATGTTAACTCTATTATTTTGTTCAATATATTATATCAGCGCTCGGAATTAGTTGCACATTTCGGGCCAATTCAAGAGACGACGCCTCCTGTTCCCCCACTACCGCCCGGCCGCTGGCGGTCGAGCCGCCAATAGCTCTGGCGCAGGAGCGTTTTATATAAGAAATAGGCTCGGTTGTTGAGGCACCTCTCAAAAAATAGTAATATTTTCTTTGCTACATAAATAATGTTTATTTTCATTAATAATTAAATATATATATTATGTATTAATGAAAATAAACATTATTTATGTAGTGAAGAAAATGTTACGATTTCCTGAGAGATGCCTAAACAATCTAGCCTATTTCTAATATAAAACGCTCCTGAACCAGAGCTATCGGCGGCTCGGCCGCCAGCGGTCGGGCGGTAGTGGGGGGGGACAGGAGGCGTCGTCTCCAGAATCGGCCCGAAATGTGCAATTAATTCCGAGCGCTGTATTATATTATTAAAATAATTATTTTTTCTAAACTTACCTTATAATCCTCGGGTTTTGCGAGTAGTACAAATAAATCTGTTCCAAAACAAAAACGGCTAGGGCTTCCATATTTTTTGTTAAACGTTAACAAATAATTTACTAATTCTGCAACGTTATATTTTACATTTGATATTGTTTACACAAATGTGATTGTTATTGTTTGAACATAAATTATTTTTCCTTGTATTATAAAGTTACATTAATTAATTAAATAAATAAAAATATAATATTTAAATTATAAACATGAGAAAATATATTTTATGTTAAAATATTAATATTAAGTTTGGTTAATCTATTGTAACATTTTATAATTAAGAGCATTTTATTTACCTTCATATTTCCAAGCAATTTGCAGCGTTTTGACAAACACTGTCAATATAGATTCACCAGGCAACGAAAAGGCAAATTGCAAATTTCTTTTTAATTTGTAATATTTTTTCTTGTTAAGTTCGAAAAAATACACAAGCAACAATATTATGACTATTACGAAAAGCATATCTGTAAAGATGTGTCTGAAATAAATATTAAATATTAAATCTTTTTTAAACTTAACTTGTAATATTTGTAGTATAAATATGCAATAAATAAAAAATTAACAAATAATCTGGAGTAAAGGGCGAAAAGAGCCGTTGCTAGGTGTTTGTGCATAAAATTCAAATTATATTATGAGAATTACAAAGTTACAATCAAACGTTTCTGCCTATGTTAGGCCTTCTTCAGTGTCATTACGAAAAAATATATAATAAAACGGTGTCTTGCTTGTCGAAACATTAAGAAAATAAATAAACAACGCAGAGAATTCTTCTTTGTAACTAAAATCCAATATAGGAAGATAGACAAATGGAACTGCAACAATATTGTCCTTGTGAACTGACATTTTTGGTATTATTTTATAAATAATTGTGCAAACAACAATACATACTTATAATCAACCTCTGTTCCGTATGTCCAGAAAGTATGGAAGAGCTAGAGAAAGATATTGTCTCACAATTCGACTTTCACGTTCATGATAAAATTATTTTATTATAAATTAAAACCGAAGTGTCAAAGATAAAAAAAAATAAATAGGTAAACTAAGTCGAATGGTTAAGAAGGTAATGTGCAGACAAAATTCCAGTTCCGATTTTTTATGATACCTTTTGTAATATCTATTGCTAATGATTTCATCTCGATTGCTAGAAACTCGGATTTCAAATTAGCCTTTTCAATTCCGAAAAATCTTAAAAGATTCACTGTAAAAAATTGCCTAAAAATTCAGACACATTTTTGTCTGAATTTTCAGATCTGGGTGCCTGAAAGTAATTTCAGACAATCTGTCTTAATTATCAGAGTAGTTTCTCTGAAATTTAGAATAGTGGCGCGTTTGTCCGAAATATTTAGAATTGGTGTCCAAAAAATTAGACAACATATTTGAAAACAGTTGCTTTGTACTGCTGGAACTCTGACAGAGCTCGAGGTCGCCGAGTAAAGTTTCCAGAACAGGTATTGTCCAATTCTTTTAAACGAACGTCGATTGCCTCAATGTCGGCAGCACGTAACTTGCCATTTTTACAACCAAATTTTCCCAACACCCATGCTTCGATGCACTTTTTCATTATGCCAAGGCAAATGGAGTGCATATATTCAAATGGTACTCGTGTAACCATGCGTATATTTAAGTCTTCTAAAGGGCTTTTCATGTCCTTATGATGGTCAGTGTCAGTCCTAAAATTATAGTTTTCATCTGTCCGTTTTACGTGATTAACGCCAAGGAATACATTATGTCGAGTGCCCTCAATTACTGTACCCGTAACGTTGCGTTTTGAGCATGGCATCGAAGACATATGTCCTTTGTGTTGTAATACAAAGGCCCGGGCAGGGGCATCAGCAATAAAGCACTCAAACGTTACGGGAATAAGTTTATCCTTAAACCTAATTCCTCCACTATTAATCACGACTTTCATCTCTTCAACGAGCATTCGAAAAAAGCTATTAGGATCTTGTGGTTTCTTTTTCCCGCGGTATACACCTACAATTAAAGGTTTGCTGTTTTTCAAATTGACAATTCTGATTTGGAGAGGCCAATACTGAACAATGCCTTTTTTGTCCGCGGAAGCACCGTCTGTACTGATATGCAATTTTAAGACATCAGGAATATTGCATTCATGAGATAATTGTTGGATTATACAATGTATAAATTCCACATGCCAATACTGCCCAGGCTCAACATCTTACAACCTGCACGCGTGATTTAGGTGTGTGCACAAGTGTTCGCATATCTTTAGGTAAATATTCAAAACAAGGGTGTGAACGCAATAACTTCAGAATGGCATTACCTTGAACGGCCGTAAGATTGATAACAAGGAAGCATTTTGCCAAGTTTTTAGCGAACGTATTTTCCGATCCAAAAATATCATTGACTGTACTACTATCATCAGAACTGATTTCACATTCCTGTAAATCGGGAAACGTACTATTAGCATCAATAGTCTCATAGTCAGACGATGCAACTGATGACTCAGAATACGCGACGCTTTCGATAAAATCGTCAAAATTCGAACGAAAAGACGAAATATCATCGACGAGTTCAACACGAGGTAAAGAAGAATCAGATGAAGAAGTAATATCACCTTGACCTACTCGAATACGATTTCTCTTTTGCCTATTTGTTAAGTTTTCGAA
This sequence comes from Linepithema humile, assembly GCF_040581485.1. Classification (NCBI taxonomy): domain Eukaryota; kingdom Metazoa; phylum Arthropoda; class Insecta; order Hymenoptera; family Formicidae; genus Linepithema; species Linepithema humile. The sequence continues at coordinate 35,896,736 of NC_090128.1, forward strand.
ACGTTTGTGATACACCCTTTTTATTGTTGCTAAGAAATGTGTATTTTAAGAAAAACAAAATACCCACGGTGGACAAATGAATTTTCAAGAGACGAAAAGCAATTTCAAGCGACACGAGAGAAAATTATATTTTTGAAATGGAATTAATGTCACAAATGTCAGAAGATCACAAAGTCGACTTTATCGTATATGAATAACTGCGTTGTTTTTCGATTGAGCGAGGCACATATGAAAAGCAGACTAGTCGACGATGTGGAACAAAAATGAATTTCAACCGACGATGATTGTGAATAATATGTTACGCGCACTGAATTGAATAAATTAAATTTTAAAAGCAATAATTATAACTGGCAAAAATGAAATATAATACCCACGGTGGATATACGAAAAAGCAATTTCAAGCGACACGAGATAGACCATTCTATTTTTTAGAAAAAAGTGAAGTGCCTCAAATGTATCACGATGAAGTCGACTTCTTTCACACAAACTGAAAAAGACTTACTTTACTTACTTACTTACTTACGGTACTTTCTGGATTATGGTAAATAGCGTATCTAAACCGCTGCACCGGCCGTTGTTGCCACTGCTGCTGCTGCTGCACAAAGCACAATGGCGACCAGTGATGCAAGATCGAGCATCCTGCATCAAGCACTACATGAGGGGAAGAGCCCCCACCATGGCAGCACCAAACAAGCGAGCATCGCTGACGTCACGCGTCCGTGTGCGCTCGCCGTTCCAATAGCGTATGAGTCGTACGCTGTGGAATGGCGAGCGCACACGGACGCGTGACGTCAGCGATGCTCGCTTGTGTGGTGCCGTCATGGTGGGGACTCTTCCCCTCATGTGATGCTTGATGCAGGATACTCGATCTTGCATCACTGATGGCGACTAAGGCGAAGCATGCACGAAGCACGAAGGACGAGTCGCGCGCAGTGGACGATGGGAAAATTTTCACTCGAATCGAGCTCTCCTATTGGCTGAGGCGAGCGTACATATAAGTATCGCGGCAAGGACCGCGGTTTTTGACAGCTCGAATCTGCTGGAAATCTTGCAGCAGTCTTGCAACAGATCGCTGCTAGGGGAACAGATTCTGCATGAGATCTGCACAAGATCTGCACGTAACTTTTGCTGCATGAGCCTTTTAAAAATCTGCTGAGCAGATCTGTGCAAGATCTGCGCAGGATCTGTACAAGACTTTTGCTGAAAGAATATTGCGTATTTTACCTGTTGCGAATTGTATGTTGACTGCTGACAGAATCTTGCAATGATCTGCTGCGAATCTTGCAGCAATCTTGCAGCAGATCGCTGCTAGGGGAACAGATTCTGCACGAGATCTGCACAGGATCTGCACGTAACTTCTGTTGCATGAGCCTTTCAAAAATCTGATGAGCAGATCTGTGCAAGATCTGCGTAAGATCTGTACAAGACTTCTGCTTAAAGAATCTTACGACACACTGCTGACAGACTGCGTGTTACGGAAAGAATCTTCCTCAAATCTGCTCGATTTCTGCAGCAAATATCTGCAAACAGATTCATGCACTTCAAATGCATGAATCTTATAGCAGACTGCTGACAGACTGGCAGCACCGACCGTTATGGACAGAATCTGCTGCAAATTCCCTATCATTTCTGCTGCAAGTAAACTGATGCAAGGCTCTGCTTGGCAGAAAATGTTACAGGGGATTATCTAAAATATTGCAGGAAATACTACGGAAATATTGCAGAATTAAGCAGAAAAAACTAAATTATATTGCAATTATGTGCAAACATCTTTTATTATTGCAGTGATTGCAATACATCAATGTATAATAACATCGTTTAACATTTCGAAATGAAAATTAAACTACCAAGCCATTAAAACAAATAGTAATAATCCATCATTGTAATCATGTTATCAGTTGTCGTCAATCATCGTTTATCAATAATCTTCTATACGAAATATAGATAATTTGATTCCGTCTCGAGATCGTAGTAAAATATCATTTGTTAATTTGATATCTTTTACACTGCCAGTTGCTACAAAGCGAAACCGCCGCAATAAATTTACTATTGCTGCTCCCACGGACAGAAAAGCATATCGTTGACCTTAAGCAAAAATATAAACAAAGTATAAAAAAAAGTATAAAAAAGTTGTTAAAACAACATACTACAATATCTATACGTAAGTATGAGTATACTAAATATTCAATCAAACTCTTTTATTATTTATTTCAAAATATTCAAAATCTAATAGTTTTAAAACATTAAAAATTTAAATTTAAAAAATTATAAACTTCAATAAAATAATAAACGTGTACGTTACGTGTCACGTGTATCACTGATGGTCCACGCTGCTTTCCACTCAGACTGTTTAATATATTAAGTATAAAATGACTACATTCTTATAAAACATTACACAACTTATATTTCTTTTGTTCTACATTATTTTGATAATACATCAATATTAAATTTATTACAATACATATATTTTGAGCTCAAATAATAAATTTTAGAATTTTTTATGCCCATACATCGTGATTTAATAAGACACTGTCGCGCGTAATAAAAGAGTAATTATAAGATTTTAAATTATTATATTACCTTCTTGGAGTAATATATATATATTAATTCTAATTATCTAAAATATTGCAGGAAACACTACGAAAATACTGCACCAGCGTGGGCCATCAGTGGTCAAAACGGCGGAAAAACGGCTTGGAACGTGTTAAATGTGCAAATATTTAAATATGCTATTGGTGTAATATTGATATTTTTTTAATTTTTTAAAATTGATTTACATCATTTTCAAAGTAAAAAAACTTTAAAAAATTTACCTGGGCAATCTCTAAGACCTGTGCCAAATGGAATGTGCGTGTAACGTTGACGACTTGACGAGTTTTCGGGCGAGAATCGTTCAGGAATAAATTCCTCTGGTTTATTCCAATATGCAGGATTACGATGAATAGTAAACACTGGTATTAGAACGTAACACCCATTCGGCAAGACGCACGATTCTGAAATCAACGCGTCTTTGTAACTCACAAACTTGTTTTTCTTTATTGTGACTGTTGTGTTACAAAAAAATATTGCACTATACAAATACCCAGTTTAATATCTCCCGTAAGTTGTCGCGCAATTATAGGTGCTACAGGAAACAATCTTAGTGTTTCTTGAATCACCATATTAAGATATCGAATGCTCGTAAGACGCTTAGCATCAATCTTTTCGTTTCCGAATGTAAGCAATATTGCTTTTCGCAGCTTTTCCTAAATAATGAAATACATAATTAATAAAACAGACATCTAAAATAATATTTTAAAAATTAACTAACGTGTCTCATAAGAAATGTAAAAAATAAAATTAATAATTTTAATCTATATATTATATAATTATACATATATGTATACATATGTACAAAATAATTTATGATTATAGTGCAAAGACAAATACAATTTTTCTTGTTTTATGTTCTGCATATCACATTACAGTTTCACTAACTTGTATTTCTGTATGCATTCCCAACAATAGAAAAACAAAGGATGTCAATTCCATAACTGTATTTTGTATCTGTAAAAGATAAATTTATAGTAATCTAAATGTACTTGTACAATTTTTTACTATTTATACGATAAATGACATTACAGCCGCATACAGATTGCGAATATCGTCATTTACGTCTTCATCGCTCACTGCGCGGGATTCACCCGTAGCATCATCAGACAGTTGCTTTACATAGTTCAAATAATTGCTAGCAACGGATTTTGGCTTTTGGAGGATCTCATTATCATAATTTAGAGTATCGCGTTCCACTGATTTCTGCATTATCTACACATTAATGAAATAATATGGTATATTAATTAATAATATGTGTTGACAAAAATTGCTATTATATGTAATATCATTAGAATTATCATGTTTTAGTTAATAATGTTCAATGGCATACGTACGCATATTTTTTTCATCAAAATGAAAAATATGATAATGTAATAAAATAAGTTATATTGTAATTCACGAATCTTATTATCAACTTTTATATGTATTATTATATGCTTGTTGCATTGATAAAAAATAAAAATTTCAAAAATGTGGTATAATATTATAAAACAAAATATAACATAAAAAATTTTGATTAATACCAAATGCACTAAATGTTTTATATGATTAAACAATTAAACAAAAGAAATATTTGAAGCTTACTTTATGAACAAAATTTTGTATTATTTTTTGACCAAAGGATTGTTGTTTCGCGTTATCGCTCAGAGAAAAAATCCATTCCAATTGTAGCCATGGTGTTGCCACTTTTTTATACATATATTTCATCAATCTAAAAAAATAATATATTAATAATTGAAATATAAATCATACGTATTCAATAATACGAGATCTATATACCTTTCTTGCCAGTACAGTAGTTCATCATATTCACCTTCATACGCCGTTCCTTCTATACCTCCAATTGATGCTGTAATATTTTTTAACTTTTATATTTAATTACATCTATAGCATTAATTGTAATTGTATCTATAATAGCAACTTGTTACAAAAATTTGTTATAAATCAACATATGTCATGTTTGCACAATTTTCACCTAAATATATATCAGTCACGTATCGCCCTATGTACGGTTTCATGTCAAACGTATGACCACCAACTTCTTTTTCCAAATAATCCCCACAATAATTGCTATAATTATCAAAAAATTTTACGTAATCAGACACTGACTTGGCATTCAAAGAGGATTGTATTATTTTGCGCCGTAACCTATGAGTTGCACCTACAAATATTAATTATAGTATTCAATAGTAAAAAGTGTAATATTTTATCAATATATTATTATAACTATATAAACAAATATATAAACAAATTAAATAAACATTCGTTGTATTTGAACATAGGCGTAATACCTGAAACTCTGATAATTCCGTTCCCAAGAAGTGGGGAATACAGTTTCATAACTGAGCTTTTGTAATTGCCGTCCACGTTCGCAAGTACGACCTGCGTATTAAAATTCAATATATTATTACAATTAATATTAGGTTATTTCACTTTCTTATTAAACAAAATAATAGAGTTAACATAAAGCAAATAGAGCAAGAGCCGGATCGAGTTGCTCAAAAATTTATTTTTTATTACAAATTATTACATACGTTTCGGCCAATGGATGTGGCCATCTGTGATAAGAACCATTAAGCGTTCTTATCAACGCTTCTCTACTTATGTACTAAAAAATTTTTTTTTGTTGTCAATTTTACACTGAAGATGGCCACATCCATTGGCCGAAACGTATGTAATAATTTGTAATAAAAAATAAATTTTTGAGCAACTCGATCCGGCTCTTACTCTATTTGCTTTATGTTAACTCTATTATTTTGTTCAATATATTATATCAGCGCTCGGAATTAGTTGCACATTTCGGGCCAATTCAAGAGACGACGCCTCCTGTTCCCCCACTACCGCCCGGCCGCTGGCGGTCGAGCCGCCAATAGCTCTGGCGCAGGAGCGTTTTATATAAGAAATAGGCTCGGTTGTTGAGGCACCTCTCAAAAAATAGTAATATTTTCTTTGCTACATAAATAATGTTTATTTTCATTAATAATTAAATATATATATTATGTATTAATGAAAATAAACATTATTTATGTAGTGAAGAAAATGTTACGATTTCCTGAGAGATGCCTAAACAATCTAGCCTATTTCTAATATAAAACGCTCCTGAACCAGAGCTATCGGCGGCTCGGCCGCCAGCGGTCGGGCGGTAGTGGGGGGGGACAGGAGGCGTCGTCTCCAGAATCGGCCCGAAATGTGCAATTAATTCCGAGCGCTGTATTATATTATTAAAATAATTATTTTTTCTAAACTTACCTTATAATCCTCGGGTTTTGCGAGTAGTACAAATAAATCTGTTCCAAAACAAAAACGGCTAGGGCTTCCATATTTTTTGTTAAACGTTAACAAATAATTTACTAATTCTGCAACGTTATATTTTACATTTGATATTGTTTACACAAATGTGATTGTTATTGTTTGAACATAAATTATTTTTCCTTGTATTATAAAGTTACATTAATTAATTAAATAAATAAAAATATAATATTTAAATTATAAACATGAGAAAATATATTTTATGTTAAAATATTAATATTAAGTTTGGTTAATCTATTGTAACATTTTATAATTAAGAGCATTTTATTTACCTTCATATTTCCAAGCAATTTGCAGCGTTTTGACAAACACTGTCAATATAGATTCACCAGGCAACGAAAAGGCAAATTGCAAATTTCTTTTTAATTTGTAATATTTTTTCTTGTTAAGTTCGAAAAAATACACAAGCAACAATATTATGACTATTACGAAAAGCATATCTGTAAAGATGTGTCTGAAATAAATATTAAATATTAAATCTTTTTTAAACTTAACTTGTAATATTTGTAGTATAAATATGCAATAAATAAAAAATTAACAAATAATCTGGAGTAAAGGGCGAAAAGAGCCGTTGCTAGGTGTTTGTGCATAAAATTCAAATTATATTATGAGAATTACAAAGTTACAATCAAACGTTTCTGCCTATGTTAGGCCTTCTTCAGTGTCATTACGAAAAAATATATAATAAAACGGTGTCTTGCTTGTCGAAACATTAAGAAAATAAATAAACAACGCAGAGAATTCTTCTTTGTAACTAAAATCCAATATAGGAAGATAGACAAATGGAACTGCAACAATATTGTCCTTGTGAACTGACATTTTTGGTATTATTTTATAAATAATTGTGCAAACAACAATACATACTTATAATCAACCTCTGTTCCGTATGTCCAGAAAGTATGGAAGAGCTAGAGAAAGATATTGTCTCACAATTCGACTTTCACATTCATGATAAAATTATTTTATTATAAATTAAAACCGAAGTGTCAAAGATAAAAAAAAATAAATAGGTAAACTAAGTCGAATGGTTAAGAAGGTAATGTGCAGACAAAATTCCAGTTCCGATTTTTTATGATACCTTTTGTAATATCTATTGCTAATGATTTCATCTCGATTGCTAGAAACTCGGATTTCAAATTAGCCTTTTCAATTCCGAAAAATCTTAAAAGATTCACTGTAAAAAATTGCCTAAAAATTCAGACACATTTTTGTCTGAATTTTCAGATCTGGGTGCCTGAAAAGTAATTTCAGACAATCTGTCTTAATTATCAGAGTAGTTTCTCTGAAATTTAGAATAGTGGCGCGTTTGTCCGAAATATTTAGAATTGGTGTCCAAAAAATTAGACAACATATTTGAAAACAGTTGCTTTGTACTGCTGGAACTCTGACAGAGCTCGAGGTCGCCGAGTAAAGTTTCCAGAACAGGTATTGTCCAATTCTTTTAAACGAACGTCGATTGCCTCAATGTCGGCAGCACGTAACTTGCCATTTTTACAACCAAATTTTCCCAACACCCATGCTTCGATGCACTTTTTCATTATGCCAAGGCAAATGGAGTGCATATATTCAAATGGTACTCGTGTAACCATGCGTATATTTAAGTCTTCTAAAGGGCTTTTCATGTCCTTATGATGGTCAGTGTCAGTCCTAAAATTATAGTTTTCATCTGTCCGTTTTACGTGATTAACGCCAAGGAATACATTATGTCGAGTGCCCTCAATTACTGTACCCGTAACGTTGCGTTTTGAGCATGGCATCGAAGACATATGTCCTTTGTGTTGTAATACAAAGGCCCGGGCAGGGGCATCAGCAATAAAGCACTCAAACGTTACGGGAATAAGTTTATCCTTAAACCTGAACATATATCTTTAGGTATATTTTTACTATACAATCAAGAATTAAAGAAAATAATAAAGGTTCGAGCGGCTCACCAATGTCGTACACCAAAATATTTGATTAAATTAATACTTCCAATTTATTCGTTTCTTCTTCTTTAGATTTCACCTGTCGGAATATTATGTTAGGTTATGAGTATTCCTCTGTGTTTTATGACCTGAAAGGAAAAGAAACAAAACATGGCCTTTCGACAGAATGATTAAACAAAAGCCGCTTTGTGTCGTAAGCGTGATGAAATCGCACGATGCCACGTTGGCCTTGACCGATAATACAATGCCACTTTGGCTGGACGATAGTTCAATGCCACTTTGACCTTGACCGATAATACAATGCCACTTTGGCTGGACGATAGTCTAATGCCACTTTGGCCTTGACCGATAATACAATGTCACTTTGGCTGGACGATAGTCTAATGCCACTTTGGCCTTGACCACGCGGTGACTCGATAAATGTCTCGGACCGTCCCGATGTTTGTTGAGAAACAACGGGATGGAATCTGGGCTCAAGTCCGAGAAATAGGTTCCCACGCCATTAAGGACTTTCTGTCGAGATCACCTTGATAACTTTGCCCATTTACGCATCGAGGACACTTCGTCCGTTTTTCGTACCGAGGACACGTTGCCCTTTTACGCAGAGATCTCAGACGCACGCAGAAAAACAATAGAATAAACAACTGCTTCTTTTTCGGAAGCGAGACATCGGACGTTCGCGTCACGCCGGTGCCACTCGCTGTCGCACACAGCGCCGCAGTACCGAGCGCCGCCTACATCCTTTTTTATTTCTAACATTCTGCCCGCCTTCGTAAACCTGGTTGACGAACGAAGAAGGCTAATCCTTATCAGTTGGAAGTAGGCAGAGTTTCGTAATTGGTCTCTTCATCTCGGAGGTTTGTGTCTTGACTGTAACTACTCTCACTAATCCGTCCGAGCCAGGGTGAATCTTGACGACCCGTCCCATAGGCCACTTTGCAGGTGGGTATCTCTCATCTACGACCAGCACCATTGACCCTTCAGTGATGGAGCGAGTAGCCTGATTCCACTTATAAATGGAGTGATAACGTTGGAGGTACTCAGTGGACCATCGTGTCCATAATGAGTCAAGCATCTTTCTAAGGAGTTGCCATCTTGATAGGCGAGAGGTTTTTTCGTTGTCAAGAGATGGTTCAGGGATCACGGTAGGTGCGCAACCCATCAAAAAATGGCCAAGTGTCAGGACTGTTAGATCGTCCGGATCGTCTGTCAACGCACTCAATGGCCTGGAGTTTAGGATCGCTTCGACTTGTATTAAAAGGGTATTCATTTCCTCATACGTGAGTAGGGTGTTTCCAACTACCCTTTTTAGATGGTACTTCATAGATTTGACTCCCGCTTCCCATTTGCCTCCAAAATGAGGAGCTGATGGAGGGTTAAATTTCCAGAGTGTTCCGTCCTTTGATAATAACGTTGCCAAATTTTGTGCTTCCTTAGACGCTGAGGAAAAGAGTCGTTGAAGTTCTGCGTTTGCTCCCTTGAGATTGGTGCCGCAATCACTGGTAAGAGTGGCGCAGACTCCCCGTCTACTTGTGAAGCGCTTGTACGCCGCTATGAAAGCGTCAGCTGTATAGTCAGTGACTAACTCCAAATGCACCGCCGAGGTAGAGAAGCATACGAAAAGAGCTACGTAGGCCTTGTATGTACGAGCGTTCTTTGCCCTCCATGTCTTAATGATGACAGGGCCTGCATAGTCCACTCCCGAGTGTAGAAACGGTCGTGATGGAGTGACTCGCTCAGGAGGCAATTGCCCCATCAGCTGTTGCGCCTTTTTTTGTCTGAATCTGGCACAGATGACGCATTTGATGATGTGACGTCTTACTGAGGCTCGACCTCCGATAATCCAGAATTCCTCTCTAATGAAGGACGTTGTAAGCTGAGTTCCTCCGTGAAATGATCGAAGGTGGGATTCGGCTATCACAAGAGATGAGAGCCTTGAGTTCCGTGGTAGTAGTGCAGGATGCTTGGCATTATCAGACAAGTTTGATGAGCGAAGACGTCCTCCGACCCGAAGTATTCCAACGGCATCAATATAAGGTGTGAACCGAATTAGAGAGTTGGATTTGGGTAGCACCTTACCTTCAGACAGTAACTTCAATTCACGTTGGAATGTGGCACGCTGTACTTCTCTGATCCAAAACTGTTTAGCTAAATGGAGTTCCGTTGGGGATATCGGAGTATGAGTCGGCGTGTTAGGTAGTAGTTTAAACCTTGCTACCGCTCTCTGGCATATGACAGTAATACGCAACAGTCTGCTTAGGTCTGAATACCGATCTAAAAGGTCCCATGGCTGGGGTGATGCTATATGAGCATTATTGACCCTAATGGGTCGCTCTTCAAGCTGTTCTCCGGTAAAATTTCTCTCTGGAGCTGAAGGCCAAAAAGGTGATGACTGAGAGAGCCATGTCGGACCATGCCACCACATGGTCATGTGTGCAAGTTGAATGGGTGTCATTCCTCTAGTGGCAAGGTCGGCTGGATTCTCGTTGCCGGGAACAAAACTCCATTTTGCCTGAGGCAATGTATCCTGTATGAAGTATGTTCGATTCTGTATAAACTCCTTCCAACGTGATGGACAACCTTTAATCCAAGTGAGCGTTATGGACGAATCTGTCCATAAATAGACCTTAATTTCTTTCCTGTTGAGCACTCGTAGTACTTGAGAGACCAGTTTTACTAACAGGACAGCTCCTGAGAGTTCTAAGCGAGTTATGGTTAGCTTTTTCAAAGGAGCTACTTTGGTTTTAGAACACACGAATTGAATTGCGACTTGTCCTTCTGAAGAGGTGGATCTGCTATAGACCACGGCGGCCATAGCGTCAGATGATGCGTCACAAAACCCATGAATTTCTAACAGAGAAGACGCATCGGTACCAATCCATCTTGGAAACCTGAGTTTGTTCATATCTTGACAACTAGTGATGAATTTAGTCCACTTGCTATTTGCGATAGGTGGTAAAGGATCATCCCAGTCAATTTTCATTGACCACGTTTCTTGAATTAATATTTTCGCGGTTATGATGACGGGTGAGAGAAATCCGAGTGGATCAAATATTCTTGCAGTTGTTGAGAGCATGATTCGTTTTGTGATGGTGTCCGTGGGGACCAGATCTAAATGAAAATAAAAGATATCCTTGCTTGGATCCCACATTGAACCAAGGGAATATATCATGAGATTGTCGTCAGTCTTAATTTTGTGAGAATCAAGGTGATTCTCAGGTGAAATTTCCTCCAAAATGTTAGGATTATTACTAATCCACTTTCGTAATGGGAAACCGCCCGCCATGCAGAGCTGATTTACTTGTTTCACGCATTCTTTAGCCTCAGTGATTGAATCAGCGCCTCCGAATAGATCATCTACGTAGCGACCTTTGGTCATAGTGAATATTGCTTGAGGAAATCGTGTACCTTCATCTTTGGTGAGCTGTTGAATAACTCGTAGCGCTTGGAAAGGTGCACAGACCAATCCGTAAGTAACAGTTGTAAGTTCAAAGGGAACTAATTGATGGTTCTGATCCTCCCAGATAATACGTTGATATTTCCAATCATCAGGATGTACGTTAATCTGTCTGAACATTTTTTCAATGTCAGCCGAGAAGACGTAACGAAATTGTCTGAACCACAACAACACGTCGAATATATCCACTTGTAATTTCGCACCTGAGTGTAAGATATCATTCAAGGAGTACCCTGATGTCGTTGATTTCGATCCGTTGAAGACAACTCGTAATTTGGTGGTGTTACTAGTCTCCTTCCAGACACCATGATGAGGTAGATAGTAGGCATGTGGGGGAACGTATGTCGAGTCCGATACTTGTCTCATGTGTCCTAGTTTCTGATATTCCGTCAAAAATTCGACGTATGCTTGTGCATACTTAAGATCTGTAGCACAACGTCGAAGTAACTTGTTACAGAGAAGGTTAGCCCTCTGTCTAGAGTCACCTAGCTTCTCGACTGAGTTCTTGAATGGTAGTCTAACGATGTATCTTCCAGTGGAGTTTCGAGAATGTGTTGTTTTAAAATGTGTCTCACACTCTTGTTCCTCAGGTGTCAATGATGAACGATGTATTGCTGGAACGGACTCTAGCTCCCAAAATCTTTGCAAGATTATACAAAGATTTTTATCCGGAGAAACATGATAGCTTGAAAAGGACGATTGAGAGAGACCTGTGCCTGTTGGGCCTGAAACGATCTAGCCTAATGTGGTAGATTGGGCTATAGGAGTGTTTGCCTGACCTCTAATGATTCCTTCATTTAGAATCTGAGCGTATACCTCTGCTCCCAGCAAGAGATCTATCGGACCTGGTGATGAGAAGTGAGGATCGGCCAACTGTAGTCCTTTTAGATGAGTCCATGAATCTTGATGACTTTCCATGGTAGGAATTGAGGAAGTGAGGCTGGGCAATATATGTGCGGAAATGGTAGTCTCAAAATTTGAGTCAAAGTGTGGCTTAATCCTGAAGTGAACGAGCCCTTTGGTCTTGTTAGAAGATTGAGCTCCAATTCCGACCAACGGAACCGAAGAGCGCTGGCGTGATATTTTAAGTCGTTGGACTAATCGTTCCGTTACCAATGAAACCTCAGAGCCTTGGTCTAACAATACCCTTGCTTTAGTAGTGTGTCCATCAAGACTTATGATCCGAATTTGAGCCGTTGCTAACAGTGTTTGCGCTTGAAGCGATCCATGACAAATATTGGAATGTAAAACTCTCGCTTCCGTTGTTCGTTCAGTGCTATCTGATGACTTAGTAGGTTTTTCATCCTTATCTCCTGATGCAGTTGCTTGCGAAGGATCATTGTGTATTGAGGTGTGATGCTTTTTGCCACATTTCCTACATCGTCTAGTAGAAGGGCAGTTAGCGATTCGATGGGATCCTAAGCAGTTATAGCACAGTCGATATCTCGCAATTAAAGAAAGCTTTTGAGTTCGAGACTTGCTGGTAAATTCATTGCACATAGCAGTTTGATGTTTGCCGGTGCAGATGTTACATCCGAGAGTATTGTCTGATTTATTCTCCTTTTGCTTCCCTTGGAAATGAGTTTTAAGGCCTTGAGAATGTGAGTCAGATTTCCCAATTTTTGATTTCTCAAATGCTTGTAGTGTTCGTAGCCGGGTGATCAGGAATCCCATGAACTGAGTCCACGTGGGTGGATCCGTAGTATTTTCTAGATACTGTTCCCATGCCTTTATTGACTCGTTGTCAAGTTTCTGGGTGGCAATAAAGACTAAAAAATCGTCACAAGCCGAAACCGGTCTGCCCAGGAGTTCCAAAGAGCTGTAGACTTGCAATATATTAGTATACAATTGTTCCAGCTCCCTTGCTGACTCTTTTATGATCTTCTTCAAATTTAGAAATGCATGTAAAGCTGCATTGACCAGAAGACGCTTGTTCTCATAGAACGATGTCAGATTCTGCCATGCTTTCTCAAAGTTGTCTCCACTAATCGAAACATTTTTGAGATGACGAGCAGCAGATCCAACTAGACTCGTTTTCAAGTATTGCAATTTCTCGACTGCTGTAAGCGTGGGATGATTCAAGACCAGTGATTGAAATAAATCCTTGAAAGAGAACCAGTCAGATGGTGTTCCGTTGAATTTCGGAATGTCTATCCGTGGTAATCTCGCTTGATAAGATACCACTATAGGATTAGAAGATGTCGTGCATAACGATTGAGAGGGTGTACTCTCCTTGCCGATTATTTGATCAGATTCCAATAGAGATTGTAGTCTTCCACAGTTGGTTATGTAATTCTTCCGTGTTGTGGTGAACAAGTTGTCGGAAAAATAGATGTGCTCCCTTATTTGATTTTCTTCCTCTAATTTCAACTTTGTTATTGCAATATTTATCGCGTCATGTATCGTGGCAAATTTCTGCCAATCTTCTCTTAATACATTTAAACGTAGAAGTATTTCATGATATGAAGTATGAGTTATGTCATGTTCAATCAAATCATCATAAGTATCGGATATTAACTTTGTCAACTCAATTTGCTGCTCTATACGAGCTTCGATGTGAGAAAGTCTCATTTTTAAAAACTATTTAATGTCGAATCAAAAGAATCCGGCTCGAAGGACCAAAATATGTATAGACATGAGCTAGTGCGCTTAATGACCATCAGAAAAAAGGGTGAGAAATGCAGAATGGAATTATACCGAATGATCTGATAACTCGTCGAAGCAAAAGAAAACCATTCATATACTATAATCAAGATAATTATTATTTTAAGATTGAGTTGACAAAATTACAAATGCACAGATTAGCATATATCATAAATTACAATGCAAAACATAAAAATGATAACGCATGGTATTGAACAATCAAAGACAATGAAAATCTTGTTATTGTTTTTAAGAAAGTATAAAATTATAGATACTTTATGGCGCCATGGCAAAACTAGCATTTGAATGCGTAACAATTGTAATATAACTAAGTAGGAGAACGAAAGCGCCTGCAATCGGCTATTATTTATAATCAGTTATGTATCAAAATTAAGAAACTAACATTTAATTAAAAGGATGTGAGAATTCTGTCTCAGAGATACGTTAATAAAGCAAGTGACAATGCGTTATCCACCAATGAACATATATCTTTAGGTATATTTTTACTATACAATCAAGAATTAAAGGAAATAATAAAGGTTCGAGCGGCTCACCAATGTCGTACACCAAAATATTTGATTAAATTAATACTTCCAATTTATTCGTTTCTTCTTCTTTAGATTTCACCTGTCGGAATATTATGTTAGGTTATGAGTATTCCTCTGTGTTTTATGACCTGAAAGGAAAAGAAACAAAACATGGCCTTTCGACAGAATGATTAAACAAAAGCCGCTTTGTGTCGTAAGCGTGATGAAATCGCACGATGCCACGTTGGCCTTGACCGATAATACAATGCCACTTTGGCTGGACGATAGTTCAATGCCACTTTGACCTTGACCGATAATACAATGCCACTTTGGCTGGACGAAAGTTCAATGCCACTTTGACCTTGACCGATAATACAATGTCACTTTGGCTGGACGATAGTCTAATGCCACTTTGGCCTTGACCGATAATACAATGCCACTTTGGTTGGACGATAGTCTAATGCCACTTTGGCCTTGACCACGCGGTGACTCGATAAATGTCTCGGACCGTCCCGATGTTTGTTGAGAAACAACGGGATGGAATCTGGGCTCAAGTCCGAGAAATAGGTTCCCACGCCATTAAGGACTTTCTGTCGAGATCACCTTGATAACTTTGCCCATTTACGCATCGAGGACACTTCGTCCGTTTTTCGTACCGAGGACACGTTGCCCTTTTACGCAGAGATCTCAGACGCACGCAGAAAAACAATAGAATGAACAACTGCTTCTTTTTCGAAAGCGAGACATCGGACGCTCGCGTCACGCCGGTGCCACTCGCTGTCGCACACAGCGCTGCAGTACCGAGCGCCGCCTACATCCTTTTCTATTTCTAACATAACTAAAATCCAATATAGGAAGATAGACAAATGGAACTGCAACAATATTGTCCTTGTGAACTAACATTTTTGGTATTATTTTATAAATAATTGTGCAAACAACAATACATACTTATAATCAACCTCTGTTCCGTATGTCCAGAAAGTATGGAAGAGCTAGAGAAAGATATTGTCTCACAATTCGACTTCCACGTTCATGATAAAATTATTTTATTATAAATTAAAACCGAAGTGTCAAAGATAAAAAAAAATAAATAGGTAAACTAAGTCGAATGGTTAAGAAAGAATGTGCAGACAAAATTCCAGTTCCGATTTTTTATGATACCTTTTGTAATATCTATTGCTAATGATTTCATCTCGATTGCTAGAAACTTGGATTTCAAATTAGCCTTTTCAATTCCGAAAAATCTTAAAAGATTCACTGTAAAAAATTGCCTAAAAATTCAGACACATTTTTGTCTGAATTTTCAGATCTGGGTGCCTGAAAGTAATTTCAGACAATCTGTTTTAATTATCAAAGTAGTTTCTCTGAAATTTAGAATAGTGGCGCGTTTGTCCGAAATATTTAGAATTGGTGTCCAAAAAATTAGACAACATATTTGAAAACAGCATCTGTCTAAAATTTCAGACATGCTGTGGTTTTATAACCCGATGCGTAAATGTTTGCGCAGTAGCAGTGTAACAAATGCAGTTGAAGCAGTCTTAACTGACGTCGCGTCGTGGAATCCAGTACGGAATATTAATTAGGCTGATGGCACAGAACGAGATGTAAGGCGTAGTCGTGGACGTATGGTAAGGCAGAGAAAAACGTAAGTCGTGAAAAGTTATTGTGTAAATACGTTTCACGACTTACGTTTTTCTCTGCCTTGCCATACGTCCACGACTACGACTTACATCTCGTTCTCTGTTGTAGGCGTCAAAGAATTAAAAAGCCGACCGGGTTTTGAACTCGGGATCCCTCGTACCACAATCTAGCACTTAGCTTGCTGCCCCACAACAGCTCCACTACTTTCCTATTTAATTCAACCGCCTACCAAATATCTAAACAAGTCTTACTAGACTTTATACTCCTACACTGTCATCAGTCTTACATCCAAAAAGTTTTATGATCACGTGGTGTTTGTGTTTTTTAATGAAATATATGTATACCAGTGAAAAACAAGTTTGATTATAAGTATGTATTGTTGTTTGCACAATTATTTATAAAATAATACCAAAAATGTCAGTTCACAAGGACAATATTGTTGCAGTTCCATTTGTCTATCTTCCTATATTGGATTTTAGTTACAAAGAAGAATTCTCTGCGTTGTTTATTTATTTTCTTAATGTTTCGACAAGCAAGACACCGTTTTATTATATATTTTTTCGTAATGACACTGAAGAAGGCCTAACATAGGCAGAAACGTTTGATTGTAACTTTGTAATTCTCATAATATAATTTGAATTTTATGCACAAACACCTAGCAACGGCTCTTTTCGCCCTTTACTCCAGATTATTTGTTAATTTTTCGGAGTCTTAATATTATTATTAAAATAAAAAATGGTTATTAAATACTCATTTTTCTTGTAAATTGTTCGATAATTCCTTATTTTTAAATTTTTAATAGACTAAAATATTCGTGTAGACTAATTTTCTAAACTATTATGTAATTAATTTAATAAATTAAAACTAATTTAATTATTACATAGGTTTTATACGATTATTGCTTTTTAAAATTTACTGTTTGAAATGATAGACAGTTTAAATGTGACAAGCAGATAGTGCACACCGCGGTAGTTACATTGCAACTGAAAATCCAGTTGTAGAACCAGTCTTTTATAAATACTGGAACAATATAGGCGCGCGCACTTATTTATTCATCATAACTCTCTAGTAGAGAATTCTAGTAGAGAGATCTATAGTATAGATCTTGACCGTCTCTCTATAGATCTTGGTGTGAATGTGCGTGTGGGCTGGCGCAAAAGATGCATGCGATCAGCTGATTGGGCCAGCTGGCTGACCGTGCGGACGGGGGACTACCGATAGAGAGGAAGTACAGAACTACTTCGGAATCCGACGAATAAAGAATAAGAAAAGGAATCTCTGTCTAGTTTGTTCGTGTCCTGACAATCCACCTACATATGTATATGTATATACATATATATATATATTGTATATATATATATATATATATATATATATACACACACAAACACAAACATATGTATACAAATTCAATACTTTAAAGCTATTAAGATTTTTCAAAATTTTTAATAAAAACAGTTTGCAGGATGTTTTAAGATTTTTGATCATTCTTGATTTGATTAAAAATTTGCAAGTACGAATCTATTTGTGGTAGTGATAGTATATCCTATCACTAAATATATACATAATTTTGTGTTTTAAAATATATGCAAAAATAATAATATCGACAAATATTGATAAATTATATGTATACTCATCAAAGAATGTATAAAATTAAAAAGTTTTGAAATCGGTCATATCAGATATTTTTATATAAGTTACATTCTGTTGTAAATTGTAAGTCTAATAATTTAACCATGTATTCTTAATTCCTTAACATTTCAGCACAATTTGATGAACAAACATAACATTCAAAACTTGCTCTCTGAATACTTGAAGATACTTGGAATTTAAAATGTAATATTTTATAATACTTAGGATAATTTATGAAGCGCTTTTCATAATAACGAAAACATGGATTATTACAAAGGAAGCAATGTCTTTCATTATCCATATATCTGATCAATCCTTCAGGTGAACCATAATTTGTATAATCTAATCTAAAATCGTCAAGATTATTAAAAATATTGAAATAATTTTGATTTACACAGTATTTTTCAAGAGCCCAGTTAAATATAATTAAAAACATCGAAATAATAGCAACAAACCCATATTTCAGGATAACTTAAGCTGAACAATCCACAAGACTTGGCACTTCCAAATTTGTAGTCAAATCATCACCACTATCATCATCACTATCATCATCAGTATCGTCATCACTATCGTCATCTATCATCAAATTAAATGGAATTCCATCAACATATATATACGGCTTTAAATGTGACACACTTCCTGGTAAATATAACAAATCATTGTTGGACAAATCAAGAAATATTAAATTTTTTAGATTTGCGAGACTTTGTGGTAAACATTTTAACTTATTGCCACCAAGCCATAATGTAATTAAAGCATTTAGTTTTCCAATTTGTGGCGGTAATTCCTTTAACTAAAAATAATTAATATTTTTATAATTTATTAGTAGATAATAAATATAAACCAACCTTTTTATTTTCTTATAATAATTTTGGTTCTTTTTATGATGTTTTGATAAATAAATAGTGCAAGTCTTACCAGATTGTCCGATAGATATAATATTATCAATTTATTTCTGACTTCAGTTTGCTCTAGCCATTCCCACGCTTTGCGATTATACTTTCCAAGGTGATTAGATGAAAGATCAAGATACATAAGATGCGGCAAAGTATCCAACTCTTTTGGTAAAAAATTAATTTTGTTTCTGCTTATGTTTAACGACTGTAGATTTTTCAAACACGTAATTTGTAATGGAAATTCAGTCAACTATGTATAATAGTACATTGTTAGTGTCTCAATAAACGGTCTCAGTAAATTCTATTAGAGTTATACCCTTTATTTTTAAATAGCAATTTATTTAACCAGTTGAAATAATAAAATGCCAGTAATTAAACAGCGCAACTTACAAAATTGCCACATATGTTTAAGTGTCTAACAAGGAAAGGGACCCAAGTGTCCCCCTCCGATTTTAACGAGCTTTAAATATGTTGTAAAGTAGCTCAAAATAAGAGACACGTATTTTTTTTTATGTGCTTTCTCGCACGTTTAGGGTTGAAACAACCCCTACGAGTTAAAACGGTTTTTTTGGTTTTGACTGAATATCGTCAAAACTGTAAGAGATATCAAAAAATGTTTCGAATAAAAGTTGCATGGTCTTTTATGAGCTTTATAACCGCGTAGCTCGATTTTTAAAAAATTTTATACTTTTTAATTTATCCTCACCCCTTCTAATTATTTTTACGAATTTCAAAATTTTTGCTATGACAAAAGTTGTAGCATTTTTTACGCTGAATACAACCATATATGATTTTATTATGTTTCAAAATTGCATCTTTCAAAAATGAGCTGTCAATGTCGCACTATATGCGTCGCGCTGCGATATATGCATATATATGCATAACGCATCGTTTGTGCCGCTTGTGTAATCGATGTTTGTCGCGCATGTGTAATTGATAAGATGAATAAAATTAGAAATAAAGATTAGCATGTTATGAAGTATTCGGAAAAATGTTCTGATCAAAGAACAAAGTTCACTAAAGTTGTTGCCAAGGCATCTCCTCTATATTACACTTTTATAGTTATACTAGAACAATACAAGCGCGCGCTGCGCCCGTGCACTTATTATAATAATTTAATAATTATGAAATCTAAATATTTTAATAAAATTTTTAAAATTTTAAATAACCGTCAAAATAATCTTTGCTCTTAAACTGTCAGAATAATCGAGATAACCAATCAGCGTCGCGGATAAGCGTCAACAATACTTTTGATACATTCAAGTATCGATTTTTCATGCCTTTTTTAAGAGTGGATTATATCGAAAGAGAAATAAATAAATAAAAATCTTACAATTAAAATGCAATTTATTGTTTTTCAATGGTAATGCAAAAAAATCCAATTAATTTCAGGTTTTTCTATTAATCAATACTAGAAACATTTGTTTGTTTATTATTTTATTTCTTTTATAATAATATATGTCGAAACAATTACAACTTTACCTTCAACAATAACATACTACATATATTGAATATAATACATATATTAACATATATTAAAAACAGATGAATTTATGGAACAAACGTATCACAAAGGTGATGTTCGTGAAAAAAGTGATTTATACAAAGTAACTTTTTGCACCATGCGCAAGTAATTATTGCAGGTGCGCTACAAATATCGCATGTTGGTTTTGACTGTTTATGAAAACAAAATTCCACTGGTGTTTCGAATTCTTCGGGCTTATTTATTACGTACCCGCTTTTATACCATGCGTATTTCAATAAATTTCTGAATCTTGGCGATGAAAATTGATTATGAGTCAATGACTGTAATTTTAAAATGGTGTTTCTTACATGCAGATTGACTTCCAGACCTAAAAGCATTACAGTATCAGAAAAGTGTCTAATAAAATTCTTCCACAAACGAAAACCATATACATCCAATGGTTGTATTTTTCCTGTTGTTCCAGCTGGTATAGTCAACAAAATAATATCTTCTGTGGATTCTGGTTTAGATTCTTGAATAATATTTGGACAATGACCAAAGTTTAGTCCATGAATCTAGTAGTAAAACAGATTTTGGACCTACATTTGGAAAAAGTACGTCTTGCAACCAAATTTTAAATAATGCGCTGTTAATTTTCCGGATTTCGAAGCCGTAACAAAAATATTAGGTGCCTTAAACATTGTTTCTTGCACTCTGGGACCAAATGTTCCACTAACTTCTTTCAGTACAATAAAAAGAGGCGATAATAATCTACCATCGGCTGAAACAGTAGGTTATATAGTATAGCTATGCGTAGTTGCCGATACGGATTGTACTGCAGATTCAATCTTTTTTGTTCCTTTATATGCCAATGTACAACCAGCATGAAGTTCTAATTGGAATCCGCTTTGATCACTGTTGTAAATATTTTCAACTCCATATTCTATTATTTGATATTTAACGTTTTCAATAAATGTGTTACATTTTTCTTCAAAATCGACGTTAGGCATTATAGATGTTTTTCTTATAAATTTTGTTATTTTACGAGATACAATATTATGTATTATTTTAAATTTTTGTATCCATCGCGATAAAGCTGTAAATTCTGGTACATTTAAATTTTCCTGTGCCCGAATAGCCCATCGAGCTAAATCAGCGTCGTGAACAATAATTCTATTTTCAAGAGCTGTATGAAAATTATTTAATGTATATTCCGAAATTTGTTTTAATTTTTCGAATCTACTGCCACCTTGATTCACTTGAATTTCTCATCGTCGTAATTGACATAATGAATATTGTTGGAAAGACTTGCGAAAAGATTTTTATTTGTTTTTCCCGCGCCGTAGCCTAATAGTAAGCAAACGCCTATCCGATGGCGCTTTTGTATGTTTTCCGTTTCCGACAATAAAGCTCTCTCTTAGATTGACCGCAAGTGAGTGCACACGTTTTCTTTGTACCTTTGATAAATCATAACAGGTTATGGGCTTAGTACACTCATTGTCAGTTATATTCAGTATTAATTAAAATCGAGTTTTTCAAAGTCGAGCTTCTAGAACACAACAAAAAAAAAGGAAGGAAAAGCGTGGGTTAAGCGACAAACGCGAGAGACAGGTTAACCTGAACCTGAACACGTGGCAAACATGGCAGAAGCAAGCACACAAAATTTAGGTCTAATTGAAAAGTTAATAGGCCGAGAAAATTACAGTACGTGGAAGTTTGCTATGCGAGCGTGCCTAGAAGCCGAAGATCTCTGGGGCTGTATACTCGGTGAAGAAGCGTACACAACGGACACAAAGAAAATGTCTAAGGCAAGAGCAAAAATCGTCCTATCGGTACAAAAGCAAAACTATGGCCACATACAGAACGCGGAAACCCCAAGACAAGCGTGGGAAAATCTGAAAAACGCATTCGAAGATAAGGGACTTACGTGAAAGGTAGGCTTATTACGTACCTTAACCTCAACTAAACTACAAGATTGTAATACTATAGAAGAATACGTTAACATAATAACGACGACAGCTCATACACTAAAAGAGCTTGATTTTGAGGTTAAAGAAGAAATGATAGGCGCATTATTATGCGACGACTTTTCCGTCGGGCAGAAGTAGACCCGCCGGTAAGCGTATCAAACCTCGTTGCTTTATTTACTGGATGTTAACAATTTCGACAAGTCTTATGATTGGGCGCCAGGCGCGGATTAACGCGCCGCACGAACAAATTACGTCAAACAATATTTTATTTATTTGAAAGCAACGGCGATAAGCGCGACTAGCCCACTCTACAAATGGCAGAGGGGCGAGGTTCTTTAGAGATGCTAACCCGGTTTGGAGAGAGGAGTCTGAAATAGACGGTTATTAAGAACACACTAATCAGTAATAAATAACATGTATTTCCAGTAATGAGGTGATATAGATAATTGAGTAATCAAGTGAGTTTGACGCCGGGTGATCGACGCCTTAACAATTCCGTGGAGCGGAGACATAAATTACCTCGGAGAGAGGCTCTATGATTTTGGATATTCGACTCGCGGAAGTCCGCGTACTTCCGTCTCACGCGGTATAATATTTTCGACGTACCAGTTCTATACTTCTCATTGGGTACGGTCGTTGCTATTCACTCTACGTTAATCTCTCTTGATAATAGTCAGCGTGCAACGCAATTCTTTCCTTACGCGATTCTTAATGGTTCTTAGTATTAACGCTCAACAGAAGGTCAAGATGAGAAATACACGACAGGCTAACTTCAATAAGTTCTTACGCTCGGTACACTATTACGAGAATTGACGCGAAATTATTACTTATACAAAAGACATTATACTATACAAAGCGACCGTCGGCTCGGCAGCCCCGAGGGGAATAGCATGGTGGAATCTTATTCTATAGAAGCGGTAGTCAGCGGGGCCCGGCCTAAATCTAACCTCGCACCATATCGCGAGACATTTCGATACTCTTAATACTCTTTCACGAAAACCAGGCGGGTTCTTATTTCCGCGAGGCTCGGGCCGCCTACTGATACCGCTCTTACCGCGAAGTCGAAGTGGTGGCCTTACAAAACGTCGGTACGCCCGTTGTGGTCCTTGAGGTTCCTCTCAGGTTGCCGACTCGCCGAACAGTGACGACAGCGAGGCTCGCCGGACAGCGGTGACATTCCGCGCATCGTCCTGCGCATGTAGATCCGCGCTATCGATTAGCGCTACTTGATCCTTCGATATATTTAGCGATCTCGATCCTCGCGTCGCTCCTCGATATTTCGGCCCTCCGTGACGCTTTTCCGAGGTGACCCCGGTCTCTTTCTTTTGGCAGCTGCCGTTAACGCCCTTCGTGGCCTTCTCCGTTTCCAGATCCGAACCTTCTTTGAATCGGTCGGGAACTGGCCAGGTTCCGACCGGATTCTTCTTTCCTGGCTCGTTACAACAGCTCCTTGTTCGGGTACTCCACCCCGGGTCTTCGGCGTGTGAGAGCGCGCTTCCCTCTCGGGCGTCATCTCTCTCGGTGCGTTCACCGGCCTCGATATGCTCCGTATCTGAAATCGTAACTGCGGTAGCGACTGTGTCTGGAATCGAATGATATTTGCAAGGGTGTTTTTACTTGCCCTTATCCTGGATCCGTCTGCACGCCGTCCGGGCCTCCGTCGTCCTGCCTGCTGAGTCCCTCGCAGGTCCCACGAAGGCTGCTCCACGGTAATTCACAATATGGGAGTTTGGCCACTCACCACGACTCGCTTAATTCGCTACAACGCAAAATCTAAAATCTCCAAAAGAGAATTAAGAGGGAGAGGCCGTCGCCCCCCGCGGTGGGGTCTCCGACCTCAAATTTCCCTCCTCAATCGGGCTTTCTCGCCCTTGTGACGGACGTCAAAAATGTCACGTCACAATTATTATCCGGATTACCCGATGAGTATAGGCCAATGATTATGGGTCTAGAGAGCTCTGGCACAGCCATTACGTCGGACGCAATAAAAGTAAAGTTGCTTCAAGAGGTAAAATACAGTGGAAAACATACAGGAGAAACGGAAGCGGCATTATACTCGAAGACAAAGGCAATACGTAAAAAGGGGCAAGAAAAGACGAAAAGCAAGTGTTACTCATGCGGCAAGATCGGACACTATGCAGCCAAGTGTCGTAATAAAACAAAAGATGAACCCAAGGAGAAGGATAGTTTGACACACAAGGTATTCACAACATTTGAAGCCCAAGCAAGCACGAAATGTGACGAGTGGCATCTAGACTCCGGGGCATCTACCCACATGACGGGATGGGCCAGCTGTTTGAAAGAAATGAAGAAGTGCGATAAAATTATAACAGCAGCCAACCAAGGACAACTAAAGGCTGTAGCTCGTGGAACAGCAGAAGTCAAAGTCACGGTAAACGAAAACGAAAAGATTATTTGCGTTGAAAATGTATTATATGTTCCAGGTCTAGCTGCAAACTTGCTCTCAGTAGATACTATAGTACAAAAAGATTACAAAATTTACATTACCAAGAGCGGATGCACCATACGTGACGCAAACGGAGAACTGGTTGCAACGGCCAAACCAAACGAAGGAGTGTATGTACTCTATAAGGCATCAGAAACTGCCTTGGCTACAATGGAAACAGAACCTCGAGGAGGCCTATGGCATAGGCGCATGGGGCACCTAAGCAGAGGAGGAATGCACCAACTAATCAAGGGTCCCGCCAAAACAATAAGAGGTTTCGAAACGACTAAAGAAGAATGTAATGTATGTATTCGAGGCAAGCAAAGTAGGAAACCTTTTAAGTATAGCGGTAAACGAGCGCGCGTTCCTTTAGAGCTAATACATTCGGACGTGTGCGGACCAATGTCCACCGAATCGTTAGGCGGCGCCAAATATTTTTTAACCTTTATAGACGATTTTAGCCGTAAAAAGTTCGTTTACTTTCTAAAACATAAAAGCGAAGCGATCGAAGCATTCAAAAGGTTTAAGGTATACGCGGAAAATAAACTAGATAAAAAAATAAAAACGATTCGAACAGATAACGGTCGCGAGTATATAAATAAAGAATTTAAAGAATTATTACAATTCTCAGGAATAGCCCATCAGACAACGGTTCTGTATAGTCCACAGCAAAACGGTTTAGCCGAACGCGCAAACCGTTCTATAGTAGAGCGAGCCAGATGCATGCTGATAGACGCAAATTTGCCAAAAGGGTACTGGGCTGAAGCGACGTCCACGGCGGTCTATTTATTAAACAGAAGCCCTGCTAGTGCACTACAAGGAAAATCACCGGAAGAACTCTGGAGCAAAAGAGAACCCAGCATAAGGCACCTACGAGTTTTTGGAAGCAAGGCTCTGGTATATGTACCACAAGAAAAAAGAGATAAATGGGATCCGAAGGCGCAAGAACTGATATTTATCGGATACGACGAGAATATCAAAGGATATCGACTAATTAATCCAAAAACAAAGAAAATAATCGTGAGCAGGGACGTTATATTTCGAGAAGATGGTTACAACGAAACTGCTAAAGAGGATAAAAGGACACAAAAAGAAACAGTCTATCAATTAGAAAGAAATTTGCAAGAAGAGCGTGAACGAGACGAAAATCTTAGTTTAGATTTCTTAGACGAAGAAAACACCGATGAGAGCCAAAGTGACGTTTTCTTAGAAGCAAATGAAGACGCGGAAGAATCTGAAGAACCCGCACGGGAAGGCCAAGCCGATCAAACACGCGAACGCCGAAGGCAACAAGGCGAAGCTACACCTAGAAGATCCGAACAAAAATGGAAGCCAGTAACCAGACCAGGATACGTAACATATATGGCAACGGAAGAACCTGCAGAAGACCCAAATACAATGGAGAAAGCATTGGCAAGCCCAGAAAATCAGAACTGGAAAAGGGCAATGCAAGAAGAAATTTACTCGTTGCAAAAAAACGACACATGGGAAGAGGTGGACCGACCACACAAAATAAAACCATTAGCGGTTAAATGGGTCTACAAAAGAAAACAAACGGAATCAGGAGAAATGCGGTATAAAGCGAGATTGGTGGCAAAGGGCTGTGCACAAATAGAAGGAAGAGACTACAATGAAGTTTTTTCGCCAGTGATAAGGTACGAGACAATAAGGTACCTCTTAGCCCTCGCAGCAAAACGTGGATGGACGGTAAGTCACACAGACGTAGTGACAGCCTACTTGAATAGCGAATTGAAAGAGGAAATCTACATCACACCACCAAAAGGTATTCCTGAAACAGATAATACAAAAAGAGTCTGGAAACTAAAGAAAGCAATATATGGATTAAAACAGAGCAGACGAGCTTGGAACGATACAATTGACAAGAGACTAAAAGAATATGGAATGTATAGACTAAAAGCAGACCCATGTGTGTATCTAAAAAGAGAAGAGAACAAAATTCTAATAATCGCCATATACTATACGTAGATGACTTACTGATCCTGAGTAATTACAAAGGCGAACAAAGAAAATTAAATAATTTCTTGAACCAATTTTTCGAAATAAAAGATTTGGGAGAAGCCAAATATTTCCTAGGTTTGGAAATATGCCAAGATAGACCGAAAGGTGAAATAAGAGTTAAACAAGAAAAGTATATACAACGGACGCTCAAGAAACACGGCATGGACAATTGTAAGCCAATCGGTACACCAGCTGATCCAAATGTCAAACTAACAGAAAGCAACGAAGAATGCGATGAACCGAGTGACGACGACGACTTCAAATCCCAGTACCTCGAGGCAATAGGCTCATTACT
This sequence comes from Linepithema humile, assembly GCF_040581485.1. Taxonomy (NCBI): domain Eukaryota; kingdom Metazoa; phylum Arthropoda; class Insecta; order Hymenoptera; family Formicidae; genus Linepithema; species Linepithema humile. The sequence continues at coordinate 35,923,553 of NC_090128.1, forward strand.
ATATATAAGTCAAATCAGTCGTCCGGACATAGCACAAGCTGTAAACGCGGTTAGCAGCTTCTGTCAGAATCCTAAGAAAATTCATTGGACAGCCGTAAAACGAATTTTTAGATACCTAAAGAGTACTGCGAGTTGTTATCTTAAATACAGTAAAGAAAATAACGACAATGTTATAGGCTATAGCGATGCCGATTGGGGCAACGACAAACGGGATAGAAAGTCTATAAGCGGTTGTGTATTTACGTTGAATGGAGGAGCTATCATATGGCATAGTAAAAAACAACACACGGTAGCTCTATCCACGGTAGAGGCCGAGTACATTGCACTTGCATTTACTAGCCAAGAAGCTATATGGTTAAGAAACCTTATGTACGAAGTTACAGGAATCGCTAACGAAGCAATAGAAATTAAGTGCGATAACAGCGGAGCTATAAGCTTATCAAAGAACAACTGTAATCATCAGCGAACCAAACACATAGATATCCGCCATCACTTCATACGGGAAATACTTACCCAAAAATACATAAAGATATCTCACATACCCAGCGATGAGATGACGGCCGATATCTTAACTAAGCCTTTGCCGAAACCGCAGCACATAAGATTAGTGAGTAAGTTAGGTTTAAGTGATTTATAAACGAAACATAAAATACTTTCGAGAGGAGGTGTTGGAAAGACTTGCGAAAAGATTTTTATTTGTTTTTCCCGCGCCGTAGCCTAATAGTAAGCAAACGCCTATCCGATGGCGCTTTTGTATGTTTTCCGTTTCCGACAATAAAGCTCTCTCTTAGATTGACCGCAAGTGAGTGCACACGTTTTCTTTGTACCTTCGATAAATCATAACAAATATACTTTCCGAAATCTTTGTTTTACTCCTTCTAATGTTCTTGGCCTTGTTGTACTGCTTTTCCAAAATTCGACTGCATTTTTTTTATATTCATACGGAATACGTCCATCTGTAGTACATATAACTTTAGGATTTGCGTCCATAGCTCACCTTCTTCCTCTTTATCTCCTAGTTCGAATTGCTCTGCTGTTGGAATATTGTTATCGTTTTCATAATCTAAAGATTCTTCTACTTCCATTTTGTATCTCTCATCGCGCATTTCTTTCAGCATAGATTTTATTTTATGTGCCATTTCTCGTTCTTCAGATGTTATCGGACTTGTTGATAGATTAAGGGCCGAAAAAGTTACGTATACTAACATTATTACGTTAAATGGATTTAATTGAACCATTCTGAAAAATATAACAATTAAATATTTCTCCTTATTTGTGTACAAAAAAATAATACTTACTTTATAGTGAATTTGCTGTTCTTTCTTTGATGCTGTTTTATATATTGTTTTTTCGTAATCACTAACAAGCGCACAACTTTAAAGCGTAATATGCACTGACGGGATATGACAACGCGCTGCGCTATAAATGCACTCGAAATGCGAATAGAAAAGTGTAAAAGAGAGGGGATGTTTTGGCAACAACTTTAGTGAACTTTGTTCTTTGATGAGAACATTTTTCCGAATGTTTCATAACATGCTAATCTTTATTTCTAATTTTATTTGTCTTATCAATTACACATGCACGACAAACATCGATTACACAAGCGGCACAAACGATGCGTTATGCATATATATGCATATATCGCAGCGCGACGCATATAGTGCGACATTGACAGCTCATTTCTAAAAGATGCGATTTTGAAATATAATAAAATCATATATGGTTGTATTCAGCGTAAAAAATGCTACAACTTTTGTCATAACAAAAATTTTGAAATTTGTAAAAATAATAAAAAAGGGTAAAGGTAAATTAAAAAATATAAAATTTTTTAAAAATCGAGCTACGCGGTTATAAAGCTCATAAAAGACCATGCAACTTTTATTCGAAACATTTTTTGATATCTCTTACAGTTTTGACGATATTCAGTCAAAACCAAAAAAACCGTTTTAGCTTGTAGGGGTTGTTTCAACCTTAAACGTGCGAGAAAGCACATAAAAAAAAATACGTGTCTCTTATTTTGAGCTACTTTACAACATATTTAAAGCTCGTCGAAATTGGAGGGGGACACTTGGGTCCCTTTCCTTGTAAGTGATAAATTATCTCTAATGGGCATTTCTAACCATTCCCATGTAGAATGTTGACATGTTCCGAGCAAATTATCCATTAAATTAAGTACTGTCAGTTGAGATAAAATACCAAATTCTTTTGGTATGAACTTGATCTTATTTTTGAATAAGTATAAGAAGTGTAAATTTTTCAAACAAATAATTTGTAATGGTATTGCAGTGATCTATAAACAATGTTAATTTATTAATAACAGTTAATAGTAACTGTAATTTTATTAAATACAATATAATAAAAGAACATTAAGAGTTGTTGCAGGATGTTAGTGCAAAACTTTTAATTTTTCTTAAAAAAATTAATTAGTCTACATGAGACAGTTAAATTGTACACCGATCTCAGATCGAGATACATAAAGCGTACGAAAAGTGAAGTACATTGTTCTCACATATGGAGAATCATAATGTACTGATAGGAATTATTGGAAAGAAAGGAAGAGAGAGAAAAGAGATCAGGGTGCGAGTGGCTGTAATTGTATTGTTTTTGTTTTTTAAAAAAAAATTTTGTTTTTGTTAGTTAATATCATGATATTTTAGTAATTCGATATTATAACTTACATAATTATGACTTAAGTTGAGTTCTCTTAAACTATTTCTAATGGGAGCTTGCATTAACCATTCCCATGCAGATTGATTAGATCTTCCAAGATCATTATTCGATAGATCAAGTTCCAAAAGAGGCAAATTACCAAACTCTTTTGGTAAGAAACTGATTCTCAAACTTGTCATATATAATATTGTGAGATTTTTCAAACATGTGATTTGTAAAGGTAATTCAGGTAGCTGTAAATAACAAAATAATTCAAGAACATAACGATAAATGGTGGGAACGTAAAGTGACTTTTTCATTTTCTGTTAATTTGTGGTTAATATCATAACATCTGAGTAAATAGATAGTGTAACTTACGTCATAATGCATTATTTTCAATGATTTCAAATTATTTCTCATAGAATCTTGCTCTAACCATTCCCATGCAGATTGAGTAGTATTCACGACATAATTACTGGATAATGTAATCTCTTGTAGATGATGTAATGTACCGAACTCTTTTGGCAAGAAATTAAATTTACATTCATGTAAAGTTACATGTACTAGATTCCGAAAAGGTGTATGCATTGTCAATGGATAGTACAAAGCATAGTACAAAGATTCTTTTGCAACCATCATCCTTATTTTTTTCTTCTTTAAAACTATATGAAATTTTATTTTATTTGATGTTTTCTGAAAAATACTTTTTACATTTTGCATCGCTGTAAAAATCTAATGCTATTCAAAATTGAAATGGGTTGGATATTATATGCATTTTTAAATATCAAGTGTTGTGTTATACTAGAACAATCATTCTGGAAAGTGTAGTTATAGATATTATTTGATCGAACAAAGTTATGTACTCTGAATTTTGCTTAAAGAAATTCTATTATTTTTGACAAATAAATAATTTATGTACATTTCTACCTGGTCTATTCATATTTTCAAAAGAATCATAAAGGAAATGTTACTTTAATATGTGCTTTCAAGATGAAAAACATCTACAAAGTATAAAAGTCACAATGATATAGAAAATGTTATAAAATGTATGTTGAAATTAATTTAACTCATATAAATTTGGTATTTTATTCGATAAAAATAATTCTGAATTAAACGTGTGGTGAATATTACCTCGTTCCTTCTCTTATGTTGAAAACGGTTTGTTAACGATAAAAATGCGAATTTTTAGACGTAGTTATATGTTTTATGTGACGGTTGCTAAATGTACTGCTCTGTTACATACATCCAAGCTGCTATACATAAAGTCAATGATGTTTATTATTTCGTGCGTTGATGTGGGGAAAATCGTACGCGCTTTTGCCAAACGTTACATAAAATTGGAATCTGTCGAAGTAAACGATTTCTATATTGCAGAATTGACATATAATTTGTGAATTAGAAAGATTTATTATTTAATTGAAGAAAAATTTTTTTATGATAGCGAATAAAAGAGTTTATCTTGTTATGCATTGCGGTGCGTTTCTATTTTAATTTTCAACAGAAAAATTTCTAAGAGTATCAAGATGGCAATATAGAGATGATGTATCAAAGAAGTTATTTTCGACTATTAATACTTTATCTATGTTGCGCAAATCATAAACAGTCTTGTATAGCTTAATTGTATGTCCACCTGTATGTATTACCAACGACAATATTTAATAATTTCTTCAATAAATATATAAAAAATTACAACAAAAATTTTTTCCCTATAAAAATATATTACAATAAGAAAAGACAAAAAAGGAGAGAAAAAGAGAGAGAGAAAGAGAAAGAGAGAGAGAGAGAGAGAGAGAGAGAAAGCATAATAAAAAACTTGTAAACATAAAAATTTGTTATGTAAACATATTTATATGTAAAAAAAATTTATTAATTTTCTCCATTAGCACACTTGGTTTTGTTGAAGTGTAAAAATTAAAATAACAAAATTATTATTCAGTTTTCTAAGAAATATATTCTTTATGTCACATAACGATATCATATGTATTTTAATTTTATGAAAAATATTGCACTTAATATTAAGCCTTAAAAATATGTCGATTAAACGTATTAATATTTTATTTTTACTAATCACTCATGTGTATAAAAAAAAAGATACATATACTGTGACGTGACGCTTTTCGAGCGCCGTCACAAGGGCGATAGCCCGGCCGAGGGAGCAAGGAGCCCTGGTGTTGCTCCTCGCGTGGAGAGAGCAACCCGCGAGACTCCACAATTTTTGCGCGTCGTTTGTATCGTAATTCCTGTTTTTGTACCGTAATACCGTTTTTGAATTGTAAGGCAAGACCCCGTGCGGGCGGCGTTGCGTGTTTTGTGCCTCAGGGCGAAGATAGCATCGCCAGGGAAGCCGGACACCGGGGGATCATCCGCAGGGGCCACGCATTAGTGACCCCACGAAAAAGGTCAGGTACCGCGATTCCGTCGCCTCCGCCATCCAAGCCCTATCTAACTCCGCTTTGGTTTCAGCCACAAAGTCAAAAGCAACACAAAGACACGCAGCAGCGGACCTCGCCCGGCTGCAGACGGCTTCGAGGACCCCGAAGATGCTGCACCCGGAAGGACCGGAGTATGGCCCGGCCAGCCTAACCAGTCTCTTCCGGGAACATCGACTTACCGACACGTTATCAGCCGAAAGACTTGAGGAAACCACAGTGAGCGGAAGGGGGCGCCCTGGATGAACTGTGGGCGGTTCTCAGGGACCCCCCTTTTCGGAAAATCGGCAGGATGCGCAGGAAGGCGACGCGAATCTGGAAGGACCTAGAGGCAGAGCCGAGAAGAGTCACTGTTCGGTGTGACACAAGTGCGCGAGGACGACATCAGGGACTCAGCCCGACGACACCGAAGACGCCAAGGACGTCCAATCGTTGTAAGCCGCCTCTCGTGTAGCCGTAGAGTTCCGTCCGGTGATAGCTGGTAGCGTGAGTTCGTTTAATATGTAGTGTCTCTCACATTAACCGTAGTGTTTGATATCGTGAGCGCTCAATTACGCTCAATTACCGCATGTCCAGCCGGCCCCGGATATCGCGTAACAGTCTCTCTGTCTTGTGGGAATTCAGCGCCGACAGTCTTTTCTCGTTGCCGTTTCGTTACCGTTCGTTTAGTTACCGTACCGTCCTGCCGTTACCGTCTTTTAAAAGAAAAGAAAAACCGATTGCTACCGTTTTCTTGCGATACCGCTCCGTTACCGTTTGCCGCGTTATCACCGTACCGGAAGTACCGTGAATGTCTGCGGGCGGATTTTGATCCGGGAACGTTCTCCGCGAGATTGCGGTTACCGCCAAGTTCGCGTCTCGGCGAGAAACGGGAAAGCCCGCGAAAAATAGCCGTTCCGCGACATCTCAGTCCTGGCCGTTAGGCCCCCGTCGCTTAAAGTCTGTTTATTTGGCCTTCACCGGCCGTATCGAATGATCAGAGTATAAGTCCCGTGTTTACCGGATAGAGTCGGATCAGCGGCGAACTATCGTGATCGCATCTCCGTGATTTCGCGTATTTGTCTAACTTTATTCTTGTTATCGAGTAATTGGGCGAACGGCCCTGCTACCGCATTGAACCGTCTCCGCCGTATCGGCTCAGGCCGAACGCTGCACATCTTTAACCTTGTAAGCCAAATTATGGAAATACATTATTGTTAACTATTAAGTATTGAGTTGTCCTTGTGTTCGCCTCTCACTCCAGATATCTACGTTAAGTAAAAGAACTGCGCCCCTCTGCCATACTGAGCGGGGAGCGGCCGAGCAAATTTTGAGAACTATTAAAGTTACCGATACCGCGGTGCGATTATTCGCACCTGGCGCCCATTTCCGGTTTCCGTTATCGCGTGAGTTACCTTGCTCCCGAATTGTGTGGAGTACCGCGAGTTACCGAATTAAGCATCTGTTTCTGATACCGTAAGTTACCGAGTCGAGCAGTTATTGCCGATGCCTCGAGTACCGATTTCCATTGGGCGTGCTCCCTCGGATCTGGCGTGATTCCGAGGCTAGTTCACGTCGCAATACTTAGTGATAAAGCATAAAAATTGTACAAAAATATCTTGAGTTAAAGGCTTGAGTCAAGAAAATCAAAAAGGTTCAAATACATTTTGTAAGACTGTTATAATAAAAAAATTTTGAAAATCTTAAAAATTTTGATAGCTTCAATGTCTGGAATGCTTTGAGTGGTATAAATGTGTGACATATTTTACATAATTTAACACATATACATACCACAGACACATGTATATACAGGGTGTCTGGCAATAATTGCCCCACCGGTCATATACAGGTAGAGGAGGTCAAATCGAGTAGAAAAGTCCTTTACCATTTTTTAATTTTCATAATAAGTACTGAGTAATTAACGAAAAAAGATCGGCGAATCCGCGCAAGTAAAGCGCGCGCGGTGAGAAGGACATCCCACTGCTACGCGATCACTAGGACACAAGGATCTAGCGTTACGCTCGTATGTTGCCATTGTCATTTGTAGAGCGCTCCTCCCAACGCTTCATCGCGCGCCTAGTGATCGCATAGCAGTGGGATGTCCTTCTCGCTGCGCGCGCTTTACTTGCACGGATTTACCAATCTTTTTTCGTTAATTACTTAGTACTTATTTCAAAAATCAAAAAATGGTAAAGGACTTTTCTACTCGATTTGACCTCCTCTACCTGTATATGACCGGTGGGGCGATTATTGCCAGACACCCTGTATAATTGATGAATACAGAATCTAAATGTACAATGTAATCAGCGTAATGTGTAATAATAGTAATAAAGTACTTTTTTCACATAAAGAAGACAAATGCAACAAATGAAACTTTGAATTATTGACGTTGATTTTTTTAAATTGTAATACTAATATCTTACAGTGTTCAGCTCGATGGCGTCTTTTAATTTCGTATCGAAGCGAGTAGATGCAGCGCAATGAAATACCACATGTACTTCGTTTATCAGACGTTCTCGCTGCTCTTCAGTGAGACCCAAATTGTCCGAAGTTATGTCGCCGTTTAACGGTATCACTTTTTGAAGGACATTAGGTTTCTCGATTTTAATTCTTTGAAACAACTATAGAAATATCAATAATTATTACCATTATTTGTTATTAATTTACATAATGTGTACTTTTATTTGTAAAAGTTTCATACCTGATTTAAAAAATCATGAATTATTTAAGATTAAAATTAAGTAATGGAATTCCCACAATATCTTACAGGTAAATCAAATATGTTGCTGAGTCGAGTATCGATGTTGTGACCTTTCTTGCTTCGTATAATGATGTAAATTTTGTCAATTTCCGAGCAAGAATACAGCAACTTTTCCAAGAGAACCTTGCCCATAAAGCCGGAAGCGCTGGTGAAAAAAATGGTCTTGTTTTTGTAATAGGATTGAATTTCGCTCTTTTTCTTGTCCATTATCGCTGAAACACAAAAATTTGACCGTTATAACATTACATACAACATAGGATACAACATATAAGCATATATAAAGAATAGAGAGGGGTTCAACTGCCTACATTCCCATTTGCCAACAGCTTCGTTTGCCCACAACATTTTGCCGACAGCTTCAATTGCCGACATTCCCGATTGCCTACAGAGCGATTGCCTACAAGCATTATTGCGCACATTTAAAAATTAAAAATACAAACGTACGTTTGCACACAAGATATTATTGCACACATACACATTGCACACATGATATTATTGCGCATATACACATTGCACACATGACATTATTGCGCACATACACATTGCACACATGACATTATTGCGCACATACACATTGCACACATGACATTATTGCGCACATACACATTGCACACATGACATTATTGCGCACATACACATTGCACACATAATATTATTGCGCACATTTAAAAATTAAAAATACAAATGTACGTTTGCACACAAGACATTATTGCACACATACACATTGCGCACATGACATTATTGCGTTTTGTGTAGAAACTCGTAAACCCATGTTGAACCTCGCTTTGTTTGAAATTTCACGCGTAGGCGGCGGAGGACTTCGCCCCTACGGGGCGAAACCTCTCCCCCGCGTAAAACAAATAACAAATTCTACTCAGGTTATACCTAACAAGGTAAACCTAACAAGGTTAACCAAAGTTCACAAACAGAGTAGTAAACCCATGTTGAACCTCGTTTCGCATGGAAAGAATATGCGCAATAATATTATGTGTGCAATGTGTATGTGCGCAATAATGTCATTTGTGCAATGTGTATGTGTGCAATAATGTCTTGTGTGAAACGTACGTTTGTATTTTTAATTTTTAAATGTGCGCAATAATATTATGTGTGCAATGTGTATGTGCGCAATAATATTATGTGTGCAATGTGTATGTGCGCAATAATATTATGTGTGCAATGTGTATGTGCGCAATAATGTCATGTGTGCAATGTGTATGTGCGCAATAATGTCATGTGTGCAATGTGTATGTGCGCAATAATGACATGTGTGCAATGTGTATGTGTGCAATAATGTCTTGTGTGCAAACGTACGTTTGTATTTTTAATTTTTAAATGTGCGCAATAATATTATGTGTGCAATGTGTATGTGCGCAATAATGTCATGTGTGCATTGTGTATGTGCGCAATAATGTTATGTGTGCAATGTGTATGTGCGCAATAATGTCATGTGTGCAATGTGTATGTGCGCAATAATGTCATGTGTGCAATGTGTATGTGCGCAATAATGACATGTGTGCAATGTGTATGTGTGCAATAATGTCTTGTGTGCAAACGTACGTTTGTATTTTTAATTTTTAAATGTGCGCAATAATATTATGTGTGCAATGTGTATGTGCGCAATAATGTCATGTGTGCATTGTGTATGTGCGCAATAATATTATGTGTGCAATGTGTATGTGCGCAATAATGTCATGTGTGCATTGTGTATGTGCGCAATAATGTTATGTGTGCAATGTGTATGTGCGCAATAATGTCATGTGTGCAATGTGTATGTGCGCAATAATGTCATGTGTGCAATGTGTATGTGCGCAATAATGTCATGTGTGCATTGTGTATGTGCGCAATAATGTCATGTGTGCATTGTGTATGTGCGCAATAATGTCATGTGTGCAATGTGTATGTGCGCAATAATGTCATGTGTGCATTGTGTATGTGCGCAATAATGTCATGTGTGCAATGTGTATGTGCGCAATAATGTCATGTGTGCATTGTGTATGTGCGCAATAATGTCATGTGTGCAATGTGTATGTGCGCAATAATGTCATGTGTGCAATGTGTATGTGTGCAATAATGTCTTGTGTGCAAACGTACGTTTGTATTTTTAATTTTTAAATGTGCGCAATAATGCTTGTAGGCAATCGCTCTGTAGACAATCGGGAATGTCGACAATTGAAGCTGTCGGCAAAATGTTGTGGGCAAACGAAGCTGTTGGCAAATAGGAATGTAGGCAGTTGAGACCCTCCCAATTCAACTATAGGATATGATTTTATGTTTCGAAACCGCATCTTTCAGAAATGATCCGTGAATATCGCACTATATGCTCCGTGCTGCATGATGCATCGTTGATGCTGCGCTTGCGTTGCGCAATCATCGTAAAAAAGTAAAAATAAAAATGTCACGTTAATGTCGTCAAGTATTTAAAAAGCAAAGTTCTAATCAAATGACAAAGCTTACTAAAGTTATTGCAAAGATACCTCTTTTACATTACACCCTTATAAATAATTGTTACAACGCGCCACAACATATACACATATATATGTTGTAACCGATAACAAACACGAAAAAATTAAATGATTAAAAAAGAAGACAAATTAAAAGACAAACAAATAAATAAAAATCTCGAAATTTTAAATGCTATCTATTATTTTATATTAGTAACACAGACGATTCAAATTAATTACAGGATCTTCTATTTTTCAATAGTAAAACTATTTGCTCGTTTATTGTATTTCTATCATTCTTTTCACATTTATAATAATATATATATATATGTCGATACAATTAAAACTTTAATTTCAACAACGACATATAACATAACATATTGTTGTGCCCGTACTATTTCGCCGCTGATGCTGTGTGTGTGTTACAGCTGACGGACCGATCGATAATATCGATCGGTCATTAGAGAGTTGAAGCCATATGGCATTTATTAATAATCTTTCTTATATTCGTTGTCAAGACAACGTTGTCAAGACAACGAATATTGATTAACAGTTTAAAGGGTCTCTATGACAGTTATAAACAAACTGTCATATGTCAGATCTGAGATAGCTGTCTGCTCGGGCGGACGTATACGACAGTTACGGTCTTTAAATCATATTTCCGGTTTCTTATTGTAAAGTTCTGTGTTGTTTATTAAAGTGTTCTCTGTTTATTCGAAGTGTTGTGTTGTGTTGTTTGATTTCGTGAGTTTCGTTGTCGTGCGTGAAATACCGGTTCGCGGACGCAACAATATAACATACAACATATATAAAATATATAAAGAATACATGAATTTTAACGGAATGAACGTATCACAAAGATAAGGTGTATGTGCACATCACAAAAATTCATGTATTCTTTGGGAGGGTCTCAACTGCCTACATTCCCATTTGCCAACAGCTTCGTTTGCCCACAACATTTTGCCGACAGCTTCAATTGCCGACATTCCCGATTGCCTACAGAGCGATTGCCTACAAGCATTATTGCGCACATTTAAAAATTAAAAATACAAACGTACGTTTGCACATGACATTATTGCGCACATTTAAAAATTAAAAATACAAACGTACGTTTCACACAAGACATTATTGCACACATACACATTGCACAAATGACATTATTGCGCACATACACATTGCACACATAATATTATTGCGCATATTCTTTCCATGCGAAACGAGGTTCAACATGGGTTTACAACTCTGTTTGTGAACCTTGGTTAACCTTGTTAGGTTTACCTTGTTGAATCTACCTGAGTAGAATTTGTTATTTGTTTTACGCGGGGGAGAGGCTTCGCCCCGTAGGGGCGAAGTCCTCCGCCGCCTACGCGTGAAATTTCAAACAAAGCGAGGTTCAACATGGGTTTACGAGTTTCTACACAAAACGCAATAATGTCATGTGCGCAATGTGTATGTGTGCAATAATGTCTTGTGTGCAAACGTACATTTGTATTTTTAATTTTTAAATGTGAACAATAATATTATGTGTGCAATGTGTATGTGCGCAATAATGTCATGTGTGCAATGTGTATGTGCGCAATAATGTCATGTGTGCAATGTGTATGTGCGCAATAATATCATGTGTGCAATGTGTATGTGTGCAATAATGTCTTGTGTGCAAACGTACGTTTGTATTTTTAATTTTTAAATGTGCGCAATAATGCTTGTAGGCAATTGCTCTGTAGGCAATCGGGAATGTCGGCAATTGAAGCTGTCGGCAAAATGTTGTGGGCAAACGAAGCTGTTGGCAAATGGGAATGTAGGCAGTTGAACCCCTCTCGTTGAATTTAGCGTAAAAAATCCAATAACTTTTGTTATTACACAAAAATCTTGAAATTCGTAAAAATAATAACAAGAAGGTAAATTAAAAAATATAAAATTTTTATAAAAATCCAGCTGCGCGGTTATAAAGCCCGTATAATACCATAAAATTTTTATTTAAAACATTTTTTTATACTTTTTACAGTTTTAACGATATTTTGTCAAAACCAAATAGAATAGACCGCTTCAGCTTGTAAAAATTGTTTCAACCCCTAAACGTGCGAGAACACAAAAAAATATACGTGTCTTTTATTTTGAGATACTCTACAACATATTCAAAACTGATTAAAATTGAAGGGGGACAATTCTGTCACTTTCTCGTTAGCAAAAGGTTACGCAAAAATCGGCAATAATTTGAATGCCAAATAATGATATAATACAAAAATATACTGGATACCTGTTGGTGTTGCACACGTTCGATTGAATCCTATGGTTTAATTCTGTTATCACTTGCAATTAATGTAATGTTTTGTTTCACTTTTGCTATTTTGTGAGAATAGATCCTGTGTACTCCGTGCTCACGAACTTAATGAGCTTCGTTGTAATCCGTGATGAAATATGTTCTGTTGTAGAATGACTTGTCAATGTTTTTTTCTTTTCTTCTTTTTCTCTCTGTTCCTTTTCCCACATAGTGTACACTACAACAAAAAATCTTATGCGTTTCGTTCTTGCTAGAGGCAAAAAGCTCGCTTCTAACCGCAAGACAAATTGGTTTTTTTTTCATTTTCACGTTCCTAAAAACAATTCATGAACATTTCATGAACGTCATCGTTCTTAGATGCGCGTAAAACTATCGAAGGACGCTGTATGCCATTACATCTCGACTGTTGATGAATCCGGAATATGCAAAATCTGGTTAAATTTTATCTACTTGTCGATTTTGTAGGATATTTAGAAATAGTATCAAAATACTAAACTTTCTAAAACTTTGTTTTTTTTTGTAAAAGTTTGATGGATTGAATTTGTATAAATCTTGTTTTTTACGCAAAAAGTAACTAAAAAATAGATATAATAAAAATGTTAGTGTTCACTTTGTCTTGAACAAATAAATAAGAGGAAAGAAATATTACGTTGTTCTAATTGTTTTATTATAATTATAATTATAATTTATATAATTTATATAATTTAATTTATTATAATTATAATTATAATTATAATTATTATAAATGTAAAAAAATATAAAAATTATTTATTTATTTTCACTTATTTTATTTTCTCATATATTCTTTTAGATTTATATAAGAATAATATTATTTTAAAGAAAAGCGTTTGAGCTAGTGAATAGAAAATAATAAAATAAAGTAGTCATGCATAATGTATTGATGATAATCTATCTTGATATCTATGATATTTATCTTATGTTGTCATTTTCTTGGAAAATACGAGGAGTCCGTAATAAATGCAATTATTACATCATTACACAATATAAAGAAAGAAAAATATTTAAACTTATGCACTTGCACACGCTTATTAGTATTATTTAACCTTTGATTCTTGCGTCAGTCTTCTATTTACGACGTAGAATGTACTTCACATTTACTATAATAAATTATATTTAATCGATATTTTTAATGACGTTTCTTTCTTTCTTATAACATAAAGATAGTGCGCATTAACAAAGTATAATCTTGCTTTGCAACAAATAGATGAATGTTAAAATGTAAAAACTTTTAAAGAATTGAGTCTTACGTCAAAATAAAGAATTACCTTGTTTGCTCTATTTCAAGGACTTATATCTATGTTTAGCAAGCAGATTGTAGTTATTGTTTTAAAAATATTATATTTGTGTTATTTTGCGTGTAAACTTAACTTTTTTCTCATATTTTCAATAAATAGTTTGACGTAGAAATCTGAAATATAAATCTACTTATTGTTTTATTAATCTTAATAGTTTATTTTTAATTTTTAAATAGAATCCACTATTAAAATGCATATCAAATATCACCTTTATAATTAAAAAATCATTTTTTCTTTTTATGTAATAATTCTTTTACGTAAAACATATTCTTAATAATATGAAGAAAAATCTTTTACTAGCGCTTTGTGTCACACTGTTGCATTTATCACGGCATTTGTCACAGCTTCATTTATTTCTCCGTGATAATGTAACAAGTGTATATAAAAGTTAGTTTTATTGATAAGTCATTATTGTGCTGCGTTATTCTTACTATCGTAGTTTGCAATTAATCACCAAAAGAGATCTAATGTAAGCTGACAATTTTTAATATGTCTTCTTTTTGTTAGTAATTTACTACACGTGTGGCCTGAGTATGTTTTTTCGTATGGTTTGCATTCTTTTTCTCAAACAAAATTCTATTCCACGTCTATGACCCAAGACAAAACAGGCATATATAAGATGTTTAATAGATTATATAAGCTATATATGAGTCAGATATAAACTAAAATATTTAATTTAAAAATACACATATTGTTTATAACACCATACATCTAACTGGAAGAAAATGTCATATACTTTTTTCGTTTTTATCCTTATGTATTTATAAATCGCGACAAAACATGTGACAGAATTTTATTTACTTCTTTCTGCGCCGCATAATGTAGAAAAGGTAGAGAAAAGAATCAGGACGAAGTACACAATATACAGAATCCTGGCCCGAATCATATAGATCGTTTAAAATAAAATTTTTTATATACGTTTTACAAAATGATAAATTTTACTGACAATCTCAGCAATACCAAGGAAAAATTGTGAGGCATATTTTTATTAATTTTACAAAAAAGATTGAAATTTCGTTTCTGGATTCTGACCATACTGTTAGAAAGAACGAAAAGAAAGAAAATAACAATTAAAATAGATCACATAATATTATGTCATTATATAAAACATTATGTAATGAGTAATGATTAATGGATAAACATTTTCATAAAGAGTACTCAGAACTTACAATCTTTTTTGTCAGAATATCAGCATCAAGAAGTCGATAAGGTATGCGGGTATAATGTGGAAAAAGAAGACGAATAAATTGTGCACAAATTTGTTGCTACGTATATTGCCGTCAGGATACCAAATCTGTCCTTCAAAAGGATATTTGTAAAAAACACGCCTACCCATTTCAAGTATCTCACCGAATTTGGCCTCTGTTATTCTGCCTTGCGTTACGTTGAACACGAGTATACTTTTTGATCTATAAATGGATTAACAATTGTAAGCTGGCAAAAGAGAAATTTAAACGTTACGAATTTTTTCAAAATTAATAATAACATTATTTTATATTAAATATTATAAGAAATAGTAGTAGAAAAGAAATAGTTTATAAATTATAGACATATTGCATATTAAATTTACTTCAGACAATTAATTTGCAACAAAATTTGAGATAGATATCTACTTATAATTTTACGTAACATAAAAACATTTAAAAACTAGAAATACGCACAAAATGAATAATTCTTACATGTGTATATATTGATTTTTTAATTTTTTTTTATATTTTAAGCACATAAAATAATAAATAAAATGTTATCTCATATTGTGTTGCAATTGTTCAAAGCGAGCTTTGAATAACATACTCTGATTTGAATATTTTTTCGGTATGTTTAATAATGCAAAAAAAAAAATTGCACATTGCGGAATTACATACTTTTCCTGCTTGGTACCGACTCTGTATGCAATTACAATTAGATTATTAATCGCAATGTCAACCGGTATAATTTCAGCATGATAACTGCCATTGCAGTGCATTGATCTGACGACACCTTTGCCCGCAGCGACGAGCAATCCTACAGGACTATTCAGATTGTCCACCCAACCTGGTAACGGCTCTTTTATAGCTGGTAATACTAAACAAATTTAAATTATTTTTTTTTTTATTTTAATGTATTCTATATTGTACTGGCTTATTCAAGCAAATTGCATGCAGACGTGAACAGAAATTCTGTATTTTTCCCGAGTTTTTCAGTGCATTGAAAAAAAAAACAGTGCAGATCTGTTAAAATTTGTGTGTATATCGCGCCGAGAGATTTTTTCTTATGATTTCTGAATGTTGGAAGTTTTTAATTTTTATCATATGAGTGGATTTATTCAATGAAACACTTATCGGGTAAAAAAGAAAAGTATATTTCTAACAAAAAGTTAATATACAGTTCTTACACGTTTCACACAATTTTAATTCTTCCCTCGCTAAAAAGTGATTTTGCCTATCACTTTTACTCTAGGAACGCTCACAGACGTTAGGCCGACGTCCTACACGTCACCGCAACTATAAATGTACACACGTCAGTGTATACACATGCACCCTATTTCTTTTAGAAGAGGTAAAACTCTCAGCGCTTTATTTAAAAATAAGATTACCAAATTCAACACTGAAAAATTATAAAATATACCAATAATTACCGAGTGATGGTCTCACAATGCAGCAAGGCAGATTAGGATACTCGTTTACCACCAATGTTTCAGCTAGACACTTCGAATACGTGTAGCTATTTGGATGCGGATGCATCAATCTAGAATTATAACAATAAACAAATACGTTATTGCACAGACATTTTTTATTATTGGATAATTCAATGAGTTATTTAATAAACAATTATTTAGTGTTTTTGAGTCTTTATAATTTTTTTAATATTTAATTAAATCACTAAAGAAATAATTATTTTATAATTTTATTTTATAATTAGTTTTATAATAAATATACTTATCAATATGTTATCATTAATGATTAATAAGATCGTTAATTTAATTACTTTGGTGTAAGAAGATCGATAGCTTCTTCGTCCAGCCATTGAACGATTTTCATAACATCGTGGGGATTATGAGGGGAATCATATATACGTTCGGCAAGTTCCTCTTGTTCGACGTGACTAAAAGTCGTGCTTACGTGTAGGAAACATTCCAGTTGCTTCATTTGCTTTGCCAAGTCCAGTACTCTTTTTGTACTTATCTGCAGGATTAAATCAGATATCATGCATTTTAGATATTGTGTAAAATATTATGCATAAATTTAGGTTTGGAAAATAGATTCGCGAAATTAAGTAAGTTTTATTTGCTTTGGCATTTAAATGTCAACACGTTTTTTATATAACGTTAAGTATATAATTCATGAATACAAAATCTAAATGTAAGTACAGTGTAATCAGCGCAACGTAAAGACATTTTTTCAGATAAAAAAAAAAAACAAATGTAACCTTAAGTTATTGACGTTGATTTTTTTTAAATTGTAGAGCTAATATCTTACAGTGTTCATTTCGATGGCGTCTTTTAATTTCAAATCGAAGCGAGTAGATGCAGCGCAATGAAATACCACATGTACTTCGTTTATCAGACGTTCTCGCTGCTCTTCAGTGAGACCCAAATTGTCCGAAGTTATGTCGCCGTTTAACGGTATCACTTTTTGAAGGACATTAGGTTTCTCCATTTTGATTCTTTGAAACAACTATAGAAATATCAATAATTATCACCATTATTTGTTATTAATTTACATAATGTGTACTATCATTCGTAAAAGTTTCATACCTGATTTAAAAAAACATGAATTATTTATGATAAAAATTAAGTAATAAATTTTTATGGTAGCAAAAATTATAGTTGTAATTAAAAGATTATTATAGAATAATATAAACATAAACATTATTATAAATATGTTAAACTTAAGTGTCTTTAAAAATTAAAAAAAGGGAATACTAAATTAATAAAATCATGTAAATAAAATCACTAAATTTTGTAAACTAATTATGATTATTGCAAATCTTTTTTTGTTGTTTTAATATTATTGTGTAATAATTAATAATTGATTACTAAGTAGATATAAAATTTAATTAAGTGTTAAAAAATATAACAAATGTAGCTAAAGGTACAAATATATTGCAACATTTGCAAATATTCGAAATACATATCATGATATTTTGTTACGCGACATTAGATAAAAAAGAGTTAACGGGATTTCCACAATATCTTACAGGTAAATCGAATATGTTGCTGAGTCGAATATCGATGTTGTGACCTTTTTTGCTCCGTATAAGGATGTAAATTTTGTCGATTTCTGAGCAACAGTACAGCAGCTTTTCCAATAGGACTTTGCCCATAAAGCCGGAAGCGCCGGTGACAAAAATGGTCTTGTCTCTGTAATAAGATTGAATTTCGCTCCTTTTTGTATCCATTATCGCTGAAACATCACAAAAATTTAAACGTTATAACGTTACATACAGCATAAAATACAACATATGAGCATATATAAAGAATACATGAATTTTTGTGATACCTTATCTTTGTGATACCTTCATTCTGTTAAAATTCATGTATTCTTTATATATTTTATGTATGTTGTATGTTATATGTTATGTTATATGTTGTTGTTGAAATTAAAGTTTTAATTGTATCAACATATATACATATTATTATAAATGTAAAAAGAATAATAAAATACAATAAACGAGCAAATAGTTTTAGTATTGAAAAATAGAAGATTCTATAATTAATTTGAATTGTCTGTGTTAATATTGTAGGATTATTTCAGTAGAAAACAATTTTATATTATATAAAAAGGATATTAATAGCGCGTGTCTTACGACTATATCTCACTAACTACTAAACTAACTCATTCGCCACCTCGCAGGGTCCCGTAGGTACTAGAGTGGGGAGGCAAGAACGGTTCCCAACGCGATTCAAGGCGCGCAATACAAATAAACAAATAAATAGAATATTGCCATGACTAATCGAGATCAGTCCCCCTACACTCGGCCGTCCTGAATAATCATTTGGCCCAAGTGATTACAATACGTTAGCCCATGGCTTCATGTACTCGGCACATGTGCTGGTTTTCATGGGTCCTTCCCCAGGCATTTCGCGTTTAACATCATAAGAGTTGTTAGATTTAACCCTTACAACCTTATAAGGACCAAGATATTTGGCACAAAGTTTTTTGCCAGGTCCCATCTGTACTCTCTTAATCGCAACTAAATCGCTAATTTTGTACTTAGTCGGTTCACGTCTTCTTAAATTGTAGGTCTTACGATTTTTGTTTTGTACTTTTAGAATCTGATTCTTAGCTTGAAGTCTCAGTTGGTTACGATCCTGCTCGAAATGCGACTGGAATTCTCTTTCGAGGGCATCTTTAACTGCTAAATCGTCTTTTTGTTTCATTTTAACTCCAATTAGTAACTCGAACGGGGTCATACCAATGCTTCTCTGATAAGTAGTGTTTAATGTTTGTTGAACTCTAGATACGTGTTTATACCACTTGGTAGGATCATTCATTGATAATTTTGTTAAGACCGGAATAATAGTTCTGTTAACTCTTTCAATCTGACCATTTGCTCGTGGTAGACCGGTGGTAATCATTGAATGTTTAATTCCCTCATCTTTACAATAATCTTGAAATTCTGAAGAAGAGAATGCAGTACCTCTATCAGTGATAATGCTAGATGGATTACCAAAAACCTGACTCTGTAGTTGTAATTTCGCAATTACTTCTTTGGACGTCGTCGACTTAGTCGGATACAACCAGATAAATTTGGTGAAACTATCAATAACAGCTAAAATATGATTATAATTCTTATTAGTTGAATCTAATGGTCCCAGATGATCTAAGTGATAAGTATACAACGGGACATCGCTCTTAACCAATGGGTTCAGAAAACCTTCCTGTTTACCCGCTTTCTTATTACCTAAAATACAAGGTACGCAATTGGCGATTACATTTTCAATCTTCTTTGTTAACATAGAAATATAAAATTCCTGTTTAATAATTTCCTCTGTACGCTTTACTGAAAAATGACCTTTGCCATGAGCCATCTGGATAATTTTGTTTTGCATGTCTTGTGGTATAACAAGCAATTCGCGGCCATCTTTGTACTTATACAATACGTTATTACGTAAAAAGTAATCATCGTAATTCTTTTGCTTCAATATTTCCATAATAGCTCGTAACTCTGGATCATTTTTTTGTACATTTGTAACTCTAGTTACAATGCTGTCCTCTTTACTGATGGCCATAATCGGATAACGACTAAGAGTATCTACATGTTTCATTCTAGAACCAGCTCTATGCTCAACGATTGCGTCAAATTCTTCAATTAACAGGGCCCATCTTGCAACTTTAGCAGATAACTTAACTTTATTCATAGTCTGTTTAAAAGCTACGCAGTCCGTGATGATTTTAAATTTCATGCCCAATAAGTAGTGGCGAAATTTCTCTAAAGCTCTTATCACGGCTAAAATTTCAAGCTCATAACTGGTATACTTAGATTCTGTTTCTGACGTCTTACGACTCATGTAATATACGGGATGCAATTTATCATCATCAGGACTTCTTTGCAATAAAATTGCTCCGAAACCGTCTTTACACGCGTCAGTGTGCAACTCTGTGTCGAATTTCTCATTGAAGATCTTCAATACCGGGCTGTGACTTAAATCCGATTTTAATTGTTCGAAAGACTCCCTTTCTTTAAAGCTAAACTGAAATGTATTTTCTTTTCTTAGCATGTCACTCAAAGGTCTTGCTTTAATTGCATAAGACTCAATAAATTTTCTAAAATAGCCCGAGAGTCCGAGAAAACTTTGGACATCTTTCAATGAACGTGGTTCAGGGAAATTCAAAACAGCTTGCACTTTACTAGGAGACGGATGTACCTCTCCATTTTCTATGATATGTCCGAGATATTCTATTCTTAATTGCAACAGCTGACATTTACTTTTATTTATATCTAATCCGTAATCACTTGCGACTTGGAGTACTTTTTGTAAGTGTATAATACCTTCTTTGATATTAGGCGCAATTATAATCAAATCGTCTAGATAAATCAACAGAATACCGTCATTGACCAAAGGTCGAAAAACATGATTTATGTGTCTTTGAAAAACAGGTGGTGAATTACACAAACCAAAGGGTACTTTTAAGAACTGATATTGGCCTCGATGGGTAACAAAAGCAGTATATTTGCGACTTTGCTCTGCTACGTTCACATGAAAAAATCCATTCCTAAGATCAATTGTACTGAATACACGAGCTTCTGCTAATCGGTCGATTTGGTCCTCAATTACCGGTAACGGATATTTGTCTTTGATCATTACTTTATTTAATCTTCTATAATCAATGCAAAATCGCGGTGAACCATCTTTCTTTTTAGCAACTACCACGGGGCTTGCATATTCGGATGAACATGGCTCAACAATTCCTTCGTTTATCCAATCATTCACCTGCTTTTCAACGATGTCTCTTTCTTTCGGCGGTAATCGTCGTGGAGTTTGATAAATAGGCGTCTCATCTTTCAACATTACACTTAATTCAATATTGGTCGTCTTAACCTTATTGGGCTTATACGTCAGCATCATGTTTTTTACAGTGCTTCTAGATTCCTTGTCAATCATCAAATCCGTGTAAATTGTTTCATTCTTTTCTGGCTGCAACTTGATCTGTGAAAGGAAAACTAAAGCGCTAGGTTTATTAACTGTAATACCATTCTGATCAATTATTACTTCAGCCTGGTTAATAAAATCAGTACCTAAAATTATAGCAACGTCCAAGGCTTTTGAAGGAATCACATAAAATGTTAACGGAAAATTAAAACTATCTACTACGATTGTCGTTTGAAAATGTCCGAGCGTCTTAACTTGACCTTGAGCAATACCGGTCAAAAGCACTTTTGACTCACACAGCCTTGAGGCATTAATAGACATAAAAATATCCTCGCGCATCAAAGAGAGATGACTACCTGTGTCTAATAGTGCATAGAAACTTCTGCCTTCAATCACAATTTCTTTAAACATTCGGCTTACATTGACAGATTTTAGAAGAACGTTAGTTGTTACCTGCGTATTTTTTTAATCGTCTTTATCCGGACAATTCTTAGACTCATGACCAAAGCTATTGCACTTAAAACATTTTTTCACTTGGTTCTTAAATTTACACATGTTCGCTTTATGTCCACTCTCGCCGCAGTTATAACGATATGTCGCCCTCGTCTGCTTTTTTTGGTCATCCTTTGTCGGCTTAACGTCGTCCTTGGCTGGCTTACCTGCTAATTCTTTCTTTTGATTGCTTCTGCTGCTGATGGCACCTCGTTCCTGTATTCTTTCGTACGTACGCAGGCGAGCTCTAAATTCGTTATAGTCTCGAGCCCCGTACAACACTACTTTGCTGCTATTCTCCGGGATACCATCGACAATGTACTGGATAACTGACTCGACATCGATATTTCCTTGAGAAGCCAATTCCCTCATGGCCAGATAATATTCTTGGAGATTCTCATCTTTCTTTAACTTCCTTTTGGCCAGTTTCCGGTGTATATCGGCACTACTCACTTTGCGACTGAACTCCTCTTTTAACGCAGCTTTCAATTTTTCCCAGGACTGCGTGATACTCAGCCCACGAACAAATACTTTAGCAACACCCTTGAGAGACTTGCGGGCAAACACTAACTTTTGTATATTATTCCACTCAAACAAAGCTGCCAACTCCTCGAAATCTAAAATCCACTTTTCGATAGGATAGTGGTCGCTCCCATCAAATGCACGAATAGTGTCCTTTACATCTTTAAAGTTAAAAGTGATCCTTGAGCTATTTTGCCCTCTATGTCTCGGTATGTTTTGGTCACTGCCCTCGGAATCATTGCCGCTAAGCGAAGAAAGATCATCGTTCGTTCGTCGACTGCCTACGTTACCAATTCGCTCGACTCTTACTTGTTGTCGTTGTTGCGGCTCTTCTAGTGCTTCTGGTTCGTCAAATTCATCTTCGGCTTCAGCATCATCGTCGTCTTCTTGTAATGTTAACGATTGAATGTCCATTAGCGCCCGTATAATTTTCTGTCGCAACTCTTCCTTGGTACCGGCGTAATCCAAGCCCAGAATATTGCACATGGACGTCAAATCACCTATCGAAAAAGCAGCGGAATACTCAAGTTTTGTTCGGAATCTATCCGATGCATCGTCAAAGTCAAAGCCGCGGAAACTACGCAACTGTTTACGGCTGGTGCGGTCACCATCCTTTTCGAACACGAGCCGATAAAGCGCGTATATAGCTAGGCGTGGCGATGTTCTTATTTTGTCAGCCACTGGCTTGATTTGTCCAAGCGTTTCCATTACTTCTTGATTATAGTTCATGTCGTGTATAAGCGATCGTCGTCCTGTCTTGTTATCGCTAAACAATGGCTAATGCTTGCACTCGCGCACACGTCTTTTTGCAAATATGTCGGTTATATGTCTTTCGTAATCTTTCGGCGTAACGTAGATCAACCGGCGTTTTTGTCGTTTCTGGCGTCGTACCTCGTTGTTCCTGACGTCGTATCTCGTCGTTCCTGGCGTCGTACCTCGTCGTTCCTGGCGTACCTCGTCGTTCCTGGCGTCGTACCTCGTCGTTTCTGGCGTCGTACCTCGTCGTCTTAGGCACAACCAGCTTCTTTCTATCTTTTTAGCCACAGCGTCGTTAATCGTCGCGAAGCGTCGTATTCGTCGTAAGTCGTCGTAATCGTCTTAAATCGTTGTAATCGTCGTAAATCGTCGTAATCGTCGTAATTGTCTTCAAGCACGCGGCTCTCTGCGAGAGGTCTGGTTACATCGCGGCTGAGCCCCCAACTTATGTAGGATTATTTCAGTAGAAAACAATTTTATATTATATAAAAAGGATATTAATAGCGCGTGTCTTACGACTATATCTCACTAACTAACTACTAAATTAACTCATTCGCCACCTCGCAGGGTCCCGTAGGTACTAGAGTGGGGAGGCAAGGGCGGTTCCCAACGCGATTCAAGGCGCGCAATACAAATAAACAAATAAATAGAATATTGCCATGACTAATCGAGATCAGTCCCCCTACAATATTATAAAAAAATAGATTGAATTTAAAATTTCAAGATTTTTATTTATTTGTTTGTCTTTTAATTTGTCTCCTTTTTTAATTGTATAATTTTTACGTGTTTGTTATCGGTTACAACATATATACGTGTATATGTTGTGGCGCGTTGTGGCAATTATTTATACGGGTGTAATGTGAAGCGAATATCTTAATAATAACTTTAGTAAACTTTGTTTTTCAATTAGAATCTGCTTTTGAAATACGTGACGACAATAACGTGACATTTTTATTTTCACTTTTTTACGACGATTGCACGATGATTGCAACGCAAGCGCGGCATCAACGATGCATCATGCAGCGCGGTGCATATAGTGCGATATTCACGGATTATTTCTGAAAGATGCAATTCGAAACATAAAATCATATATAATTGAATTTAGCGGAAAACTATAATTTTTATCATTACAAAAATCTTGAAATTCGTAAAAATAATAACAATGAGATAAATTAAAAAATGTTTTAAAAACCCAGTGCGCAATTATAAAGCCTGTTAAATACCATAAAACTTTTATTTGAAGCATTATTTTATACTTTTTACAGTTTTAACGACATTTTGTCAAAACCAAATAGAATAGACAGCTTCAGCAGGAATTGTTTCAACCCATAAACGTGCGAGATCACAGAAAAAAATACGTGTTTCTTATTTTGAGCTACTCTACAACATATTCAAAACCCATCAAAAGCGGTGAGGGACAACTCTGTCACTTTCCTTGTTAGCAAAAGGTTACGCAAAAATCGACAATATTTTTGATGCAAAATAATGATATAATATCAAAATATACTGCATACCTGTTGGTGTTACACACGTTCGATTGAATCCTATGGTTTAATTTTGTTATTACTTACAATTCATGTAATGTTTTGTTTCACTTTTGCTGTTTTGTGGGAATAGAGATCCTGTGTACTCCGTGCTCATGAACTTAATGAGCTTCCTTGTAATCCATGATAAAATATATATTGTTGTTGAATAACTCGTCCATCTTTTTTCTTCTTCTTCTGTTTGTCTCTGTTTCTCCTTTTACATGTTTGCAAATATAGTTGCAACTAGGGAAAGGTGGGGTAAGACGGACCGCGGGGTAAAATGGTCCATTTGCTAGATCTTATTAGTACGTACCTCTATCTGCTGAATAAACATAAAATTAATTTCCTTTTTGATGCTTTTTAACTGTTTAAAAATTACGTCATTATATCATAAGACTATCGTAAGTTATTTATAAAGAAACGTCAAATTCTTGCAAATAGATCTCGTGATCTAATTTCTTAGTATTACATTTTAAGTGACTAAGATTGCAAAACTTAAAATTTTTAAATTTTTCTACAAGTTCCATATTTCTGGTTATTTAGAAGTAATATTTCATCAGTTACATTTAAAAAATAATTTTGATACAGGTAAATAAAAATAAGATAATATTAATGTTGTTATGTGGGGTAAAATGGACCAATTTAAATGGGGTAAAACGGACCAATTTATATATTTGTTCTACTTATATTTTCTACTTATACTTTCTACTTATAGTTTTTTGCTTATATATTTGCTCTGATTTGAGAAATATTTTACATTTCATTTTTTTTTTTACTGGAAAAAGCTATGAAAAATAAAAAACGCACTGTTAAAAGTAGAAGAAACTTGAAATTTATTGAAAATAATGTCTCCAAATAAAAACAGATTTTATAATAATTATTTATTTTATTTACATGCTTTATTTTAAAATGTTATATTTAATGTTATATTTAATATAAACGTTAAAAATTATAAAGATTATAATTATTTTAAAGATTTGTGTGTATAATACAATGATTAATGTTAAATTAATTTCTATTCTTATTCAAAAATATTTAATAAATAATATATAGTTTTGATTTTGAGTTAATCAGTTAAATTATTTCTTGGTCCATATTATCTCGGCTTGGTCCGTTTTACCCCATGGGTGGGGTAAAATGGACCAAAATTAAGTTTTTAAAAATCTTAATAATAATTCAAACTTTTGCAAATTTTGAAAATTTAACATTATAATCTTATAATAAACATTCTACAGTTTCTTCATGCTAAATTTCAGTTATTTTTTGTCATTAATATAAAAAATATAGCCATTTTCGCTTAGGGGATCCGTCTTACCCCACCTTCCCCTACAACAAAAAATCTTGTGCGTTTCGTTCTTGCAAGAGGCAAGAAGCCCGCTTCTAATCGCAAAACAAATTGGTTTTTTTTTATTTTCACGTCCCTGTAAACAATTATGAATAGTTCATGAATGTCATCGTTTTTATATGCGTGTAATACTATCAAAGGACGCTGTATGTCATTACATTTCGACTGTTGATGAATTCGAAATATGCAAAAGCTGGTCTCTCTCTCTCTTTTATTTTCTCATATATTCTTTTAGATTTATATAAGAATAATATTATTTTAGAGAAAAGTGTTTGAGGTAGTTAGAATAGAAAATAATAAAATAAAGTAATTAAGCATAAAGTATTGATGATAATCTGTCGCTTATGTCGTCATTTTCTTGAAAAATACGAGGAGTCCGTAATAAATGCAATTATTACATCATTACACAATATAAAGAAAGAAAAATATTTAAACTTATGCACTTGCACACGCTTATTAGTATTATTTAACCTTTGATTCTTGCGTCAGTCTACTAGTAATAATGTGGAACTCCACATTTACTATAGTAAATAATATCTAATCGACATTCTTAATGACGTTTTTTTCTTCCTTATAACATAAAGATAGTGCGCATTTACAATGCAAATTCTTGTTTTGCAACAAATAGATGAATGTTGAAATGTAAAAACTTTTAAAGAATTGAGTCTTACGTCAAAATAAAGAATTACTTTGTTTGCTCTATTTCAAGGACTTATATCTATGTTTAGCAAGCAGATTGTAGTTATTGTTTTAAAAATATTATATTTGTGTTATCTTGCGTGTAAACTTAACTTTTTTCTCATATTTTCAATAAATAGTTTGACGTAGAAATCTGAAATATAAATCTACTTATTGTTTTATTAATCTTAATAGTTTATTTTTAATTTATAAATAGAATCCTCTATTAAAATACATATTGTTACGTCCCTACGGTGTTCTCGATTGTTCATCGAGTCAGCATGGAAATTTATTAAAAGAAAATCGAACGTCTCGTTGTCATGTTGTTGTCACATTGTTGATAACAACGACAGGAGTCTCGCGACAGCTGTCGTTTCGTACAGATGTGTTTATACGACGGCTATTATTATTGTAATTATTTTTGTTCTGAGTTTATATATTCGTTGAGTTACATTAAAGTTATAGTTATTTTATTAAAAAGTGTCTCTTATTTCGGAGTGAAAGCGTGAGTCAACGGTTGTGTTACGTGCTTTAATATAAATCGAACTGGTGAACGTAACAATATCAAATATCTCCTTTATAATTAAAAAATCAGTTTTTCCATTTATGTAAAATACATATTCTTAATAATATGAAGAAAAATCCTTTACTAGCATTTTGTGTCACACTGTTGCATTTATTACGGCATTTGTCACAGCTGCATTTATTTTTGTTTGTGATAATGTAATAATGTGAAAATTATTTTAGCAATAATTCATAATATACTCGATGGACAAGTGTATATAAAAGTTAGTTTTATTGATAAGTCATTATCGTGCTGCGTTATTCTCACTATCGTAGTTTGTAATTAATCACCAAAGGTGATCTAATGTAAGCCGACAATTTTTAATACGTCTTTTTTTTGTTAGTATTTTACTACACTTGTGGCCTGAGTATGTTTTTTCGTATGGTTTGCATTCTTTTTCTCAAACAAAATTCTATTCCACGTTTATGACCCAAGACGAAACAGACATATATAAAATGTTTAATAGATTATATAAGCTAAATATGAGCCAGATATAAGCTAAAATATTTAATTTAAAAAATACATATATATATATAACATTATACATCTAACTGGAGAAAAATGTCATATATTTTTTTCATTTTTATCCTTATGTATTTATAATTTGCGACAAAACAGAATTCTATCACTGAGAAAAATATCCAGCGACTCTAATCGGAAAAAAACCGTTTGAACATCTTATCCGATTGATTTTGATTGGATTTGGGGCTATCCGATGAAATGATGGATGCCTTTATCCGATGAAATAAAATTTCCAATGAAATATGAACGGATAATGAGCTGCGATTTACTTATCCGTTTAAATTGATATATAATATGATCGGACATTGCACTTGATCGGATAAAAATAAGGTATTTTTTCCGATCAAGCTGAATGTCCGATCTAATGTACTACATTCGATTAAAATATTATCCGATAAAGTGTAATATCCGATGAAATACAATTTATCTGTTCAGAAGTCCGATGAAATACATGTGTACACATTTCGAAGTCGCACTGGTAACTCGATTGTGATTGGTCGTGCTAACAGTCGTACCGATGGGCCCAGCGTGCATGAGCCTGTACTCTATTGTCTCGTGTTCGTCATCGAAGCAGCGTGAAGGCAGTGTGACGCAATATTGTGTGCAATATTTTGTATATAATAGTGTATTACGTGTCAATTATTAAGAAGTGAAAGAAATGAATTGTAATACAGTTAGAACTGTTCTTGAAGAACTCAAAGTAGAAGAAGAAGTGATACAAATTAATATTAATATTAATTGGTATATTTAAGGGGAAAATTCCGATCAGATTCCGATCAGATTCCGATTAGATCTATTGATCGGACATAATATAATCGGACTATTCGTTCAAAAAGTAACAAACGGATATTTTCTAATCGGATATTTTTGATCGGTTATTTCAGTCTTCATCGGTTATTTTTTCCGATTGAAGGGATCGATAATATCCGTTTGTTACTTTTTGAATGGATTTTCCGATCAATTTTAACCGGATTTTTCTCTCAGTGTATTTATCTCTTTCTGCGGTGTGTAATGTAGAAAAGATGTGAAAAAGGAATCAGCACTTACGTGCATCGAAGTACACAATATACAGGATTTTGGCCCAAATCATATAGATCGTTTAAAGTAAATTTTTTTATATACGTTTTACAAAATAATAAATTTAACTGAAAATATCGGGAATATCAAGGAAAAATTGTGATGCATATTTTTATTAATTTTACAAAAAAATTAAAATATTTATAAAATATACATATATTCTTATTTGTATATTTAACGAATTAATATAATATATACTTAATTAATAAATATCATATAATGGATTTGGAATATAATAAATTCTTCATTCCCAAGCAACATACATTTCTATGTATGTATATCATGACTGCAGTGAATATATTCATAAATATGTATATGCGTACTATATAAAATGCAGTAATACATTTTTATTGAATTACAAATAAACTTGTACACATATGTTTCACCAATTAAAGTCAGTAATCTTTTTAAAAAAGCACACCTTTACTTTTTGGTTGAATAACTAATATAGATCATTCAATTTTATAATTTTTACGACCTAGTCTTTGTCTCTATTTTGAAATTATATCTAATATCAACAGTCACAATAAAGTATTTATATTGATAATATATTAAGACTATCTTCCACCCTGTAATATGTGCTCTATGGAATAGAATTACAAGTAGCTCAAAAAACTCTAAACAAATTATTGGATAATAAAGTCAAAGGGAGTGTCAAACGGATTATCCTTCTGCTCTTTGTTAGTTGCGTTGTAAATTATATATGTATGGTGCGGTAAACGTGAAAAGAATGCATTCTTATAAATGCGCCTTCTCCACAAATCCGCCTATAATCGGCAGCAATTTCAATTTCTCCGTGATGTAATCCAGACTGATTTTCATTATCTCAAAGTTGTTGTAAATGTAATATAATATGCCGAAGTAAAATAGGTACACTGTTGTAATATGAAGAACGTACATTCTGAAACATACACATTTCACATATACGATGAATTATATGATATCAAGTTTTCGACAAGTTGCATACAAATCGAAAAAAGATAAAAAATTAAAATATATAAAATTTAAGTCAATTTTAGTTAAATTTTAATATTATTGATGCAAATTTAATTTAATGTAAATAAATTTTAATTAAACTTTGCAAATTTAATTTTTAATGAGATTTAATTTTTAGTAAATCTATGAATTTTGTAAATAATTTCCTAAAATTTTTAGTAAATCATATTTGATTGCTACTGTATTGCGATTATACGTAAAAATTCAATGCAAGCTGAAATAAAAAATAGAAATGTATGTGCAGCGTCAGAAGGGAACATTTAAACGAGAGAAATATTTAAACAACGTTAGTTTCTTTTACTATTTTCTTTCATCCTAACTTTCACATATTACGCTTATATTAATGATCTTATCTCACAATGAAAATTCAGTTTCTTTTGAGAATACGCAATTGTCGTTCAAAAAATGTAGAAACTTCTTACGAGTGTTAAGATTATGCAAAGTATGTTTAACTGTATTTACCTTCCCTCTATTTATTGAAACCTTCAAACATTGTTTCGCATTTTAAACATTTCTAAACTGCGACTAAATAAATTTTGTAGAACTGTCTTCTTTGCACAGAAATATACAACATGGAATATAATTTATGCAAAATATACTCACATCTTTTGATTCCGACGGGCTCTCGGCAAGGAAGATAAATCTTCTTTCATGCAATATTGTCGAGTACCCAGAACAACATTTTTCAAATATTCCATTTTGTCAACATTAGCTTCGACATAAGTGCGAAACCTTTTTTTATCCGCTGGCAACAATTCGTCGAACATAGTTAATATTTTACGGTTATGAAATACCCATTCCCTCGTGGTAAAATATTGCAGTACTTCGAGCCCAACTGAAATTCGTTTCTGGATTCTGACCATACTGTTAGAAAGAACGAAAAGAAAGAAGATAACAATTAAAATAGATTACATAATATTATGTCATTATATAAATACATTATAAAAACATTATGTAATGAGTAATGATTAATGGATAAACATTTTCATAAAGAGTACTCAGAACTTACAATCTTTTTTGTCGGAATATCAGCATCAAGAAGTCGATAAGGTATGCAGGTATAATGTGGAAAAAGAAGACGAATAAATTGTGCACAAATTTACTGCTGCGCATATCGTCATCAGGATACCAAACTTGTCCATCAAAGGGATTGTCATGAATAATACCCCTTCCCATGTCCAATACTTCCCTCCATGTGATCGGTGTTATATTGCTTTGCGTTACGTTGAATACGGGTATGCTCTTTGATCTATAAGAATGCAGAGAAATAGAGACAGAAAACTTGTTATTTCTAATGCATTTATAATGTGTTTATGTAATAAGTAAAGTAATTCCGCAAAAAAATATTTAAAAAAAAGATAATGAGTTCTAGGATAAAATATAATACGGATATGCTCTTTGATCTATAAGAATGCAGAGAAATAGAGACGGAATGCTTATTATTTCTAGTGCATTTACAATGTGTTTATATAATAAGTAAAGTAATCGCGCAAAATAATATTTAAAAAAAAGATAATAAATTATAAGAAAAGATATAAATTACAACAAAGTCCGTATTTATAAATCTATCAGTTGTAAGTTTATCAGAGAAATCAAGATGTTACAAATTTTTTAAAAATAAATGCTATAATTATTTTAAATACTACATTAAATATTATAAGACAGCGCTCGGAATTAGTTGCACATTTTGGGCCAATTCAAGAGACAACCTGTTCCCCCACTACCGCTCGGCCGCTGGCGGTCGAGCCGCCGATAGCTCTGACGCAGGAGTGTTTTATATAAGAAATAGGCTCGGTTGTTGAGGCACCTCTCAAAAACTAGTAATATTTTCTTTGCTACATAAATAATGTTTATTTTCATTAATAATTAAATATACAGGGTGTCTGGCAATAATCGCCCCACCGGTCATATACAGGTAGAGGAGGTCAAATCGAGTAGAACAGTCCTTTACCATTTTTTTATTTTTGTAATAAGTACTAAGTAATTAAGAGGATGCTGGAGTGCCTGACGAACTCCGACGCGAAAGCGCCATCATTTCGATGGAACTAAAAATTAGAGTGATATTATCGGCATAAGTCATAATCTAAGTATGAATGTATTGTGTATGCGTATGTGTGGTGCGTGTATATATTCGCATATTATTGTATAGCGCCTCTCTGATATTATCCTGGAACTAATCTTCTGTTATTTTTCATCTGTTATACCGATATTGGACGCACACGTATGTAAAAATAGTCGGACAAGAATATTTTTTACATTAGACTTTTCAGCCCAATTTTAATGGTTCCATAACATTTTATTATGCAGTGCGCAATTCGCGCTGCTCTTATTCGGTGTATTAAAATCGTTAAACTTTTATAAAAAGCTAAAATTGATAGCTCTAAAAGACATGTTATCCTAAGAGTATGTCAATAAAAATTAATGTTATAAATAACTTTATTTTTCCGAATTTTTTCGACCAACGCGAATTCCCTTTTTGTGTGCTCTTTAATTCTGCAAAAGGATTTTTAATTCTATGCAGGCAGAAAAAAGCTGTATTTGTTAGAAAAAAGTCAGGAAAAATACAGCATTCATGTGGTAAAACAGAACTCCAGCATCCTCTTAAAAATAGAAAAACAAAATCATGCTCGCGAGCAGCCTTCAGAAACCGCTGGATGGGGACTCGGCCCCCACTATCTCGCCGTCCCCACTTATGTTTGTTCGCTATCTTTTGTTCTAAGGCTTGGCTAGGCCTGGCATAACGCATTGTCTGTACAGCAGATCTCGATGTTAGCCTCACCACGCGTTTAGTGTTTTCGATAATTCTCAAGCTTTGGTGTCCGCAGTTTTAATGATTTTGTTTTTCTATTTTTTAAATACGATCGTACAAAAGTATTGATTGGACGTATGCATTTACATTATAGCTTAATCTTAGGGATACTTAACATATAATATTTCAAAATCTTAATACCGAAAACAAAATGCCATATGACAAGGAAAAACTGCAAAACATTTTGCTCCAAAGCGATTGCCGAACACTTGATAACAATGGGAAAATATTACCTCCGTCACATCAAACGTTTATTCGCATTGCCAACCGCATGGCATTGTGTGGCTCGCATATAGAACCACGTCACGTTTACACGATTGTAAATGAGGATCGTAACGGATTTAGAACCCTTGTCGCAAAAACATACAACATTGACAAAAAGGAAACCAAAGCAATCAACATTAGTGATTTTTCTTTGGATATTGATTTATCTGACGAAAGTCACATTGCATCGGATAATCATTTTGCTAAAAAAATTAAGTTAGTTTTATCTTCACAGAACTGGCAAGCTATTGCCCCGAAAAAAAAGATTTCTTCTGATAGAGTGTACTGGAAATTTCAAGAAGGATGGGCTGATATCATAGCCGAAAAAATATGCTTGCAACATAAAACAATAAATTGTGTTTTTGCGTTTAAAAACAACCTAACAACTCCGTCTGCGACTGCAGCAAACTATTCGACATTCACTGATTATTGTACACAGTGCAAAGCCCAAATAACTGGTCGATTAGAGAAAGCCCCGATGAAAGACGTTGACGTAATTTTCTCATGCAGAATAGACGGTATCCAACCTAATAAGCATACTGATATTGAAGTAAGACAATTGAGAGGTAAACGTCGAGAAAAGATTGCTACTCAAATGATCGATCAAAAAAAGAGTGCTGTCGTTATTAGGCGAGAAATGGCGAGAAAATACAAAGATTTTGGAGGAAAAAATCCGTCGATAATCCCAAAAGCTAACGTCCTCCGTAAGGCAAAGGAGCAACAATTGTTGAAAATGTATGGGCTGGAGTTTGCGCTTCGTCCTCTCAATTTGTTGAAAGAGTCAACAGTTGGAGATCATGCGGGCGCTATACATAATATCGGTCTGCTGAAATTCCACTGCATATACTGGACACCAGAGCAAGAACAGATTTATACCGCTCGGTGCAAAAACAATCCAAATGCCATTATGACGATTGATGCTACCGGAAGTATTGCAAAAAATGATCACAAAGATGACCCTCATATTTTTCTTTTTCAATGCATGATAGTTACCAATGAAGGCAGTGTACCGGTGTTTCAAATGGTAACCAGTGACCAACGGTCATTTCAAATCGCTAACTTTCTTCGCATTATTCTATCGAAACGTTTACCTCGTCCTCCTATTGTTGTATGCGATTTTGGACGAGCATTGGTTAATGCTGTAGCAGAAATCTTAGGTAGTTGCAGCAGTTTAGCCGACTACTTAGAAAGATGCTATGCAGCTATTAAGCAGATTCCTACAAATATACCGACAACATACATTCGACTAGATGTAAGTCACATATCTGCTATGGTATCACGATGGAGTTGTATTAAATCGACAGGTAATGCAGGACGACAATTATACTTACGGTGTATTACACAAGCTTATCAAATGAGTGATTTTAAGAATGTAGCTTATTTTCTCGAATCAGTCCTAATAGTATGCTTAAGTGAGTTTATCGGAAATGGGAAAGATGGTTTACCATTGCGGTCAGAAATACGCATGCAAGTACTTGATGAAGCTATTGAAGGAGATAATTCTGATTTCTCTGAGGTAAAGGATAATGCAGAACCCAAGATAACGGACGAGGATAATAAAGAAGTCCTCTCAGAGGACGCGTGTATAGACAGCGTGAACTGGAAGCAATGGGCTGACGATTTATACAATTCTGCTGAAAGAATTGCAAAAACATGCATGGAAGAAAATCGTCCAAACGGATGTTATAATCCGGCCTTCGCTCTTCGTCTATCAAAACAATTGCTACCGTTTATTCCACTTTGGACTGGCATAATGCGATCATATTTTGGAACAGGTTCAAACATAGCAACATCTTCATCAGTCGAAGCAGAATTTAATGATCTCAAGAATCGTTCATTTGCAAATCAACTTCCAATGCGGATTGATTTGTTTGTATTGCAACATTTGAATCATCTTGATGGCAAAATAAAATTGGCCTCAAATCCCTGCGATGTAGCGATTCCTAATTACGTGGATTTCTCTAGAAATAATGACCAGTCCATAAATCATCACACTAAATACGACAAGTTCTCCTTAAAAGACACGAATATAGAATCTAATGACAACTCAATTATGCAATCTAGTGTTTTGAGCGACTCTCATACACAGGACTTCGAAACGCTTCCTGTTTGCGGTCAGCAAATGATAGGAAAGTATGGGGAACTTGCATCAATAGAAGTCAACGGCAAAATTGGCACAAATAGCCAAAACGATCAAACTCCACAAATGGATTATGTACATAAAAATGATCAAGGTCATATAACTGATAACGAAGAGCAGACAGCTGAAACGAATATTTTTGAAAGTTTCAATATGGACAGCTCATCGATAGATTCGTTTAAAGGTAAAGATATTCTATCAAGCACTCTCGATGAATGTGATAATTGGAATATATGCGAGAACTGGCGCGGAAAAGCTGCCAAAGAATCGTGGGCGGAATCAAAAGAAAATGAAAATAAGGTAAAAGCTGATCCGAAAATACATTCACTTAAGAGATCAGGTGATTCTATTAAATGTTCGGCTGTAAAAAGACGTAAGCCCACAAAGTTGGACAAATGCCCGGAATGGAAATACATAAAAAATGTTAAGTTCTGTAAGCTTCCAAGCTTAAAAAATGGTAATTTTTGTCCTCCTGTGAATATGGGAAAATATTTGCTAAACGTAAAAAATACATGTGCATTCGATTCAATATTGCAGGTTATTTTAAGTGCAATCGCTTCAAATACATTTTATTTAGAAAAACTTAAGGATACTGCAAATCGCACAATAATGTTTGTTCGGAGCCTTGTTCAAGATAAGCAACGAATAACGATGGCCAGTTACAAAGAAAGAGCTGAAATTCTTTCTACATTATCAATATTTAATATTGAACAATTTACGAGGACAATAAAACGCTTAGATACAAATTGCAATGCAGCACACTTAGCGCAATATCTATTTGTCGATGTTCCCAGTCATAAAACGAGAGTTATCTGCTCATGCGGATATCACATAGAAACCAAAAATGTTGCGCTTAGCATTAATGTTAATGTATTATTGTGCGAGGGATTCAATTTTATGCAAAAGGCTATAGATGAGGGTCGAACATCACAACGTTTATGTCGAAAGTGCCATAGTATCATCGATGACGAAATAGAATATGGACCACACATAATAATTGATACCACGATTTTAACTGACAATAATTACAAAATCAGAAATGAAGGTCTTATCCACGCTTTAAAATCAATTGCTGAAACTATCGAAATAAAAAATAAAACCTACCGATTAGCTGGTCTCGTTCACTACTATCCTGGACACTACGTAGCTTACGTAAAATTAGGTATATATTGGTACAAGTATGACGATCTAGCCAAAGGTCGTCAAAGCGTGCAACCAAGCACGGAAGTGAAACCTCATCTGATAGTATACACGCAGGCTTCTTAATAAAATTTTATGAGGTTTATTTTGTTAAAATTAGTATTTAGAATAAAGATTTATAATCGTTAAATAAAAAGGAACAGATTATTTCACAAAAATATAAAAAGAAAACAAAAAAATAAACAAAAATTTAAAAAAACCAAAAAAAATTTTTAAATAAAAAAAATTAAAAAAAAACTAAAAAACAAAAAATAAAAAAAAACAAAAAGTGGATCCAAATCTTACCACGTCCTCGTCGTTGGATCTGGATAACGCCAAGAGTAAGAGTTCAATTATACGCAAAAGAAAGACAATGCATCAGAAATCATTATCCATTCATAAAAAAAAGTGATAACTCTAAAAAAGTGTAAACTCTAAATCTGAGTTACAGATAAGTATATCCCATTGATAAAATCTCATGATTCTAATTAATATTAATAAAATTGTATGTATAAAATATACAAAATGTACGTATATAATGCCGCAAAACACTTGTATAAAACGTGTATAGCTACACACTTTTTTTAAACCTTACGTTATAATTAATTTTAATAAAAGAATTACATTTAAAAAAATTACAAATATGATGGCGACAATTTGAAAATTATCATATATGCCCAGAATTATACGAGAACACGAGAATTGTTTTAGAATAAGCGGAACTCTCGAAAGCTGACCGGCATCTCACCTCGATACTCGAAAATATGCGTTTTTCGGGCAAAATAATAGTTAAAAAAATTTCTAATTGTTTTAATTGCCAGAACTCTTTGGAAAGGCAATGTACATGCTCAGAACTATACGAGAACTGTTTTAGAATAAGCAGAACTCTCGAAAACTGACCGGCATCTCACCTCGATACTCGAAAATATGCGTTTTTCGGGCAAAATAATTGTTAAAAAAAATTTCTAATTGTTTTAATTGCCAGAACTCTTTGGAAAGGCAATGTACATGCTCAGAACTATACGAGAACTGTTTTAGAATAAGCAGAACTCTCGAAAACTGACCGGCATCTCACCTCGATACTCGAAAATATGCGTTTTTCGGGCAAAATAATTGTTAAAAAAAATTTCTAATTGTTTTAATTGCCAGAACTCTTTGGAAAGGCAATGTACATGCTCAGAACTATACGAGAACTGTTTTAGAATAAGCAGAACTCTCGGAAACTGACCGGCATCTCACCTCGATACTCGAAAATATGCGTTTTTCGGGCAAAATAATTGTTAAAAAAAATTTCTAATTGTTTTAATTGCCAGAACTCTTTGGAAAGGCAATGTACATGCTCAGAACTATACGAGAACTGTTTTAGAATAAGCAGAACTCTCGAAAACTGACCGGCATCTCACCTCGATACTCGAAAATATGCGTTTTTCGGGCAAAATAATTGTTAAAAAAAATTTCTAATTGTTTTAATTGCCAGAACTCTTTGGAAAGGCAATGTACATGCTCAGAACTATACGAGAACTGTTTTAGAATAAGCAGAACTCTCGAAAACTGACTGGCATCTCACCTCGATACTCGAAAATATGCGTTTTTCGGGCAAAATAATTGTTAAAAAAAATTTCTAATTGTTTTAATTGCCAGAACTCTTTGGAAAGGCAATGTACATGCTCAGAACTATACGAGAACTGTTTTAGAATAAGCAGAACTCTCGAAAACTGACTGGCATCTCACCTCGATACTCGAAAATATGCGTTTTTCGGACAAAATAATAGTTAAAAAAATTTCTAATTGTTTTAATTGCCAGAACTCTTTGGAAAGGCAATGTACATGCTCAGAACTATACGAGAACTGTTTTAGAATAAGCAGAACTCTCGAAAACTGACTGGCATCTCACCTCGATACTCGAAAATATGCGTTTTTCGGGCAAAATAATTGTTAAAAAAAATTTCTAATTGTTTTAATTGCCAGAACTCTTTGGAAAGGCAATGTACATGCTCAGAACTATACGAGAACTGTTTTAGAATAAGCAGAACTCTCGAAAACTGACTGGCATCTCACCTCGATACTCGAAAATATGCGTTTTTCGGGCAAAATAATTGTTAAAAAAAATTTCTAATTGTTTTAATTGCCAGAACTCTTTGGAAAGGCAATGTACATGCTCAGAACTATACGAGAACTGTTTTAGAATAAGCAGAACTCTCGAAAACTGACCGGTATCTCACCTCGATACTCGAAAATATGCGTTTTTCGGACAAAATAATAGTTAAAAAAATTTCTAATTGTTTTAATTGCCAGAACTCTTTGGAAAGGCAATGTACATGCTCAGAACTATACGAGAACTGTTTTAGAATAAGCAGAACTCTCGAAAACTGACCGGCATCTCACCTCGATACTCGAAAATATGCGTTTTTTGGGCAAAATAATAGTTTTAAAAAAATTTATTAAAATTTATTTATTAAAAATAAATTTAAAAATAAAAAATTTATTTTTAATAAATTTCAATAAATTTTTTTAAATTTTAATAAATAGGGAGAAGAACCCACTTATAATCGGATAGTGCCGCTCCTAACGCTCGGCGGCGCTGGCCCAAGCGGCTGCGGCGCGCGCGGTAAAGAGAGAAAAGGAGACGTATATCACGGAAATCGGCTGAAATGTTCAGACTAATTCCGAGCACTGCTGTAAATAACAAAATAATTCAAGAACATAACGATAAATGGTGGAAACGTAAAGTAACTTTTTCATTTTTTAAATAAAAACTTTATTCTGTTAATTAGTAGTATAATATCTGAGTAAGTAGATAGTGTAACTTACGTCATAATGCATTATATTCAATGATTTTAAATTATTTCTCATAGAATCTTGCTCTAACCATTCCCATGCAGATTGAGTAATATTCACGACATAATTACTGGATAATGTAATCTTTTGTAGATGATGTAATGTACCGAACTCTTTCGGCAAAAAATTAAACTTACATTCATGTAAAGTTACATGTACTAGATTCCGAAAAGGTGTATGCATTGTCAAAGAATAGTACAAAGCATAGTTCAAAGATTCTCTTGCAACCATCATCCTTATTTTTTTCTTCTTTAAAACTATATGAAATTTTATTTTACTTGATGTTTTCTGAAAAATACCTTTTGCATTTTGCATCATTGTAAAAATCTAATGCAGTTCAAAATTGAAATAGGTTTGATATTATATGCATTTTTAAATATCAAGTGTTGTGTTATACTAAAACAATCATTCTGGAAAGTGTAGTTATAGATATTATTTGATCGAACAAAGTTATGTACTCTGAACTTTGTTTAAAGAAATTCTATTATTCTTGACATATAAATAATTTATGTTCATTTCTACCTGGTCTATTCATAATCTCAAAAGAATCATAAAGAAAATATTACTTTAATATGTGTTTTAAAAATGAAAAAGATCTACAAAATATAAATGTCGCAATGATATAGAAAATGTTATAAAATGTATGTTGAAATTAATTTAAATCATATAAATTTGGTATTTTATTCGATAAAAATAATTCTGAATTAAACGTATGGTGAATATTACCTCGTTCCTTCTCTTATGTTGAAAACGGTTTGTGAACGATAAAAATGCGAATTTTTAGACGTAGTTATATGTTTTATGTGACGGTTGCTAAATGTACTGCTCTGTTACATACATCCAAGCTGCTATACATAAAGTCAATGATGTTTATTATTTCGTGCGTTGATGTGGGGAAAATCGTACGCGCTTTTGCCAAACGTTACATAAAATTGGAATCTGTCGAAGTAAACGATTTCTATATTGCAGAATTGACATATAATTTGTGAATTAGAAAGATTTATTATTTAATTGAAGAAAAATTTTTTTATGATAGCGAATAAAAGAGTTTATCTTGTTATGCATTGCGGTGCGTTTCTATTTTAATTTTCAACAGAAAAATTTCTAAGAATATCAAGATGGCAATATAGAGATGATGTATCAAAGAAGTTATTTTCGACTATTAATACTTTATCTATGTTGCGCAAATCATAAACAGTCTTGTATAGCTTAATTGTATGTCCACCTGTATGTATTACCAACGACAATATTTAATAATTTCTTCAATAAATATATAAAAAATTACAACAAAAATTTTTTCCCTATAAAAATATATTACAATAAGAAAAGACAAAAAAGGAGAGAGAAAGAGAGAGAGAAAGAGAGAGAAAGAGAGAAAGCATAATAAAAAACTTGTAAACATAAAAATTTGTTATGTAAACATATTTATATGTAAAAAAAATTTATTAATTTTCTCCATTAGCACACTTGGTTTTGTTGAAGTGTAAAAATTAAAATAACAAAATTATTATTCAGTTTTCTAAGAAATATATTCTTCATGTCACATAACGATATCATATGTATTTTAATTTTATGAAAAATATTGCACTTAATATTAAGCCTTAAAAATATGTCGATTAAACGTATATTAATATTTTATTTTTACGAAACATGTGTGTTAAAAATTAAAATACATAAACTTAATGATAAAGTATAAAAATTGTGCAAAAATATCTTGAGTTAAAAGCTTGAGTTAAGGAAATCAAAAAATTTCAATACATTTTGTAAGACTGCAATCGTGCAAGAATAGCCAATACAAAGTTCGAATGTCGTTTAAAATTAAACAACAAGAAAATTGTATATGTTATTAGCGTTACTAAGAAAATGTATTAATTTTTTTTTCAAAAAGACACACAGTCTTAATTGTGCTCAATAAATATAGACAAAAATATTGAGAAATTAATCTCCAAGTTGTCAAGCCTGTATCACATCTATTCATATTTTTGAGCAAAAGAACTTGCAAGGTGTGTACCTTGCTTGCTATTATAAAAAATATAATAATATACATAATAATAAGATTAAAACCATTAAAAAATATCTTGAGTTATCACGGCCACATTTACCATAAGGCGCATTACGCGCAAGCCTGGGCCTCATTTTGAAATCATACTGCTCACTAATGACAATATGAAAAACAGCCTACTTATAGTTGCAAAATAAAATACTTACTTTTAAATATTAAATTTATAATATAAAAACTAGAGGCCGCTGAAAAATTTGTAAGCGGTAATTGTTTATTAAATTTCGCCTTTTGCATCACGTAATGCATGTCGACTTTTATTTTCAATAAACACTTTAAAAAAATGCATATGAATTTGATTAATTGAAATAGACTTGTTCTATTGAGGACTCATAATGATGTTGCGCCTGGGGCCTCCAAAAGTATAAATGCGGATCTGATTCTTCACTATAATATTTCACATACATCTGATTACAAAAACAATAAAATATTTAGTTGTATATTAGTAAGCATGAGTATATATTGATTGTAATATTTATAATTATAATATTATATTATATCGCATTCGCGTATAAGATTGATATTTTAAGAGAAATTTGCATAAGTTTCAAAACACTTGAAATATGTCACTGCAGCATCACATAGATATTCCAGATGTTCCTATAAATTAAAATGTACATAAAATATTTCTGTATTGAACATATTATAAACTTTTTTATAATTATTTTTACAATTAATATTTTTTAATTATTATTTATAGTATATTTTTCACAATAAATACACAATTGAC
Organism: Linepithema humile; assembly: GCF_040581485.1. NCBI lineage: Eukaryota > Metazoa > Arthropoda > Insecta > Hymenoptera > Formicidae > Linepithema > Linepithema humile. The sequence continues at coordinate 35,965,483 of NC_090128.1, forward strand.
TCTCGTTTTCTCTATTGATAAAAAATTAATATATTACCAAAGATTGAATAAAATCTGGTCTCGATCGTCTAATCGCTCGCACCGCCAAGCAAACATCGCATTCTCTGTCGACGGCCATTCGCTCCAGCATGAAACTCAACGCAAGATAGAGACCACATCCAGTTACCCCATCACTGAGAAATTAATTTTTTTTGCTCTTTTAACAAATGTATCAAAAATATTTTTTGAAAAACAATAGGTTTAATTGGTAGTAAGAGATTATTTTACGTTAAATTTTTTATTATTGGAGAGTTATTTGTTTAAAAATAAAGAAGTATAAAATACAAATGAATTATGTCCTAAAAGAGACGTGAAAAACTTTGAATTATGAGAAATTTTAACATTTCCTCGGATTTTTGATAATAATATTAAATTTTTACTGGCAAAGCGTAACAATGGGCCCATCGCCTCTTGCGATTCTTTCCGTGGCTTGCCAAAAAGTCACCATCGATATAATTGGTGGCGGTGGTTGATTTCTTCCAGGTTTCCACTTCGTCAAACACAATATTGTGACAGATTGTTTTCTTGCAGGTTTCTACACGAGAGACAAAGAGAGCATCGATGCATTTATTGAATGAGTATGTAATAGCAACCAAAAAATATCAATTAATCGAATCAAATCTACCTCGGAATTGTCAACGAGTAACAATTTTTGTGATATATAATATTCCAATTCCACAGTCTCTTTTATTGTGATATTTAAGAACGGTACTGGTTTAAACTCGCCTTTCGTAGGAGTAATTGCACAGCAGGTCTGAAAAATTAAAATCGGATATTTGCATTTCTCTCTACACAACTATATATTTCTTTAATTATCATAATTTATAACATGGATATAAAATATTTTTAATTTATCTTAATTTATTGGCTTTTATTAAATACTCGGACATGTATTAGAAAAATAAATAAAAAATATTTCGTAAATTTTACTCTTTGCGATTATGTTCTCATTAACTCGATACGTTGAAATGTGTAAAAAATGCCCACATACAGGATCTTGAGGATCCGGCGATTGTAACATAAGAATAAGTTCCACTTTGAATTCGGCAATCATTCGCCAGAAATCGTTAATTGTTGATGACATGGGAAGCTGTGTGGCTACATATTGATCCCGAAGTTTTACTCCATCTACATATACACCGGATAGATAATCGCTGTTTTTGTCCGATATCGGATACTTCTTCAAATATATTCTGCCGATTTTATCTGCAGAATAAAATAAATTTCTTCTTCATTTTTATGGCGTCAAAAATATTACACAAAAATTAAAAAATTTTAATTCTTTTAATATGATGTTGTACAAAAAATATTTGTGATGTTTTGCTTATTTATTTCGACAAACCTGAAATTAGTTCTGGAAATCTGTTTTTGGCACGATTATTCTTTGATAACGGACGTGAAGTCGTCACTTGTCGTAGAGCTTCGTTCTGCCATGCAGTGTTCTGTAGTCTAAAAATAATTTGTGTTTCTATTACGTTATCAATCGACGCGAGGATCGAATAGCAAAGTTATTACGATATACCTTTGCTGTTGAATTGGAAGTAACTTTTTTAATTCGTTGATTCGTGTCGGCAACATCTCATTACACGGCAATGTGATTGGGATAAAAAGCAAACATTCCACTAATACCAAGTGCGCTAATAAATATTGCTGCTTATTATTTACCATGTCGATTCTTTCGCTTCTAATGGATGCCATTTCAGCAAAAACGTTGACGAACTAAATAATTTTATTCTTATTATTATTTCTTCAAATAAATATTGAATCTGATGCATCGGTGCAAAAATAAAATAACGATGAAATGAAATACAATTACCCCTTCGGCTGCTGCTCGACGGAGGCAAACATCGCACAGAATGATGGTTCCAGTTTTTCCAACGCCAGCACCAGAATGGACCACTACGGGCCCAATTCCAGGTGATGTCGCCAATAATTTTTTTAAATACATAACTATGGAGTGTGTATACAATGGCACGCCATAATCCGGCCAAACCGTGTAATGCAGGTGTTCTATCTGTTATTGATATATACAGGGTGTCTGTCATAACGTGTCTCACCGAAAAGATACAAGTAGATCTCGTTATTCTGAATAAAAAAGTCCCATACCATTTTGCAAACAACCACGTAAATTTTCGAGTAATTAATTAAAAAAGATTGGCCAATAAGCGCGCGATCTCGGACACGACAGCGCGCTAGACGAAAAGTTATTGTTTATGCGTTGCCTTTTTGTGCCGTCTTCCGCCCGATTCGTCGTGAGCAACTATCGCGCGTTTCGGGCAGGCGATGGGCCGTACGCCCAGATGTGTCAACAACGGCGCGCGTTATCGCCACCGCCGCTACGGTCAGCCTACTGCCCGATCGCGCGCTTATTGGCCAATCTTTTTTAATTACTTACTCCAAATTTTACGTGGTTGTTTGCAAAATGATATAGGACTTTTTTGTTCAGAATAACGAAATCTACTTGTATCTTTTCGGTGAGACACGTTATGACAGACACCCTGTATAGCAAAAGTTCAATAAAAGTTATTGGTTATGGTATTGATTGAGAATATGGATACCTTTCTAGTTTCATCTCCACAAGTGACTTGAAAAGTTCTAAAGCAATAATCAGCGAAAACATTATGCTTTGCGTTCAGTACAATAACATCGCCGTACGTTTTCTTCTTGCCAATGTCCGGCCAATATTGCTCACATTTTACCTGCAAAATTTATGAAAATTGAAAAAGCGTGTGTTTATTGTTGCGCGGTGAAAATAAATACGATTAAATCTGGTTTTTCTTCCGTATTTTGACAGTTTTTGTTATATATTCAAAAATTTTTTATGCAATGATTTTTATGTAGATTGTAATACATCGTATCAAGCAAAAAGCACATACCTTTCCATCTTCGCTTACGTTAACCAGCATGCAAATAATAAGAACATTTTCTTGCCAAATCATGCGCCAAAAATCGATAACCGTGTTAGGTAGAGGTCCTTGCGTAGCTATGTAACGTTTCTGTGTCTTGTAACCCTTTGAAATAATGTTTGATGATAAGTACGTAATAATTAAGATGTTTGTATATTATACTTATATACACATATTATTGAACTTTGTAAACTGTCTAAATAAGTGAATTTTGTATAGCATCCATAATTACTTCAAGTTGATGATTTTATCAATAAATTGAATGAATAAGAAAGAAGGAATTTATGAATAGTTAATTACTTTTTTTATTGCAATTAAATTTTTAACTCAAAAAGTTTTTAATTGCAATTTATAGAAAATTTTTGGAAGTCAACACACTTATGAATTTTGTTTGATTAAGATTACAATTAAAATATATTTGTCACTGACTTACAGTAATATAATTGGCATTGATATAATCGGAGTAAGGATCATCTGGAAGTTTCTTCAGTTTCACGCGTGTTTTATCATCTATTTAAATCAGAATACTATATATGTGGAATATTATTCGTTACTTTATAATGCAAAACTACCATTAATTTCTTACATGCTATAAGATTCCCATATCGATTTTTCAATTTGTTCTGTGGCAATTGGCCGTAATCCCACGACTGAGTTTGACCTTTCGGAAGCATCTTAAAGAAAAATTACGAAATTGAATAATTATATTGTCTTATAATTATAAATTGTAATGACCAGCTATAAAAGAATAAGAGTAATATTTGTTAAATGACAAAATTTTGCTTTATATTTTTATATAATAAGGATTTCAACATAGTTAATGTATACTTCATATGCAATTATCAAATTTTTCAAAAAATTCCGGCATAAAATACTTAATAAATACTTAAAAGTTTGTAAACAAAATTTGAGACTCACTCTGTACTGTTTATCCAGCAATGCGGATTGTATCGCCTCTCTGACGTAATCCTCAAAATCTTTCACTTTAATTAAGGACGCCATTTTCATCTTCTCTTTGATATTCTCGAATGCATTCAATGATATTTCCGAAGCGGTTACCGACGACGAAGATTGCCAGTTGGAAGGCATCGATAAATTTTGCTTTGAAGTTGATATCACAAATGTTGTTTCGCCTTCACGGTTTTCATGCACGAAATTTTCAATGTTTTGCGGCAAAATTATCTCATTTTGCAGTACTAACCGCTTAGTTAATTGCTGCTTTCTCCTATCAAAATCAACAGATTACAGCAAAAATATAGATAATCTGTATGTAATCAACACTTTATCTAACAGATAATTTTATTTAAATCACTTACACTTTAATAAGTATTAATAAAAATATGCATCGAGAATATAATACTCGAATGTTTTATAAAAAGTAAAGAAAAGATCATTACCTTCGATAGAAATAAAAAGTTGCGCCTACTAAAATCAAGCATATTATTGGTATAAACCATACTTCGTGACGCATCGGTGGATCAACAGGATCAACAGGATCAACAGGATCAACAAGATTATCAAGCTTTGTTGTATTTTCACGTTTTAATATTGTAAACGCAGTCCGTATAACAGTTAAATTCCCTTCAATTAAGACAACTGTTATATTATACGATTCTTCAGGTTTTAGTGGGCAATTCGTAGCATCACCGTAAGTTTTATTGTTGCCAACAATAAATTCCTGGTTAGCAAATTCGCTGATCTGTCGCCAATTAAAAAACAAACATTGAAGATATCTAATTTTGTAAATAAACAAAACAATATCATTGCTACTAGCATTGCAGTTATATGTATGTTATAATAAACTTTAATCCTAAATATATATTAAATAAATTATAGTTAAATATATCAAATAAATTCCCTTAATTTTATAACTGCACTTACCTAATTATTACTGAAAGTTTATTTTTTACTAAAATTTTTTATAAATATAATAGTTATATATATTGTAATTCTATGACATGTACATACCGAACCTTCTGCAGCTTGCCAAGCACTTTCATTAATCTTTATGTTTATTTGCGTTTTTAAAATTGGAGGCACTTCTAAATGTTTGCAAGGTTCTTTAGGTCCTTTTACTATGATGTGTATTCTGCTATATTGCGTATCGTTTAGGACAGGCGGAATCTTTAATGATATCGTGGAATCAAATTTCTTTACGTCTGCCATCAGATTCCCATCAAAATCGATCGTGGTAGGTGTTTGCAATATTTTGGTATTAGTGCTGCTAGATTTGTTTGCTATTGTCACAGCTTGAATTTGAATATTATACAGCGTTGATGGAAACAAATATAATTCTTGTTTATAATAACGCGCGTAATTTTTAAGAACTTTTTTATCAGATACTATTGAAATGTTCTTCGTCAAATTTGAAGAAACTTTATGTATTTGAATAAGAAAATACTGCAGGTGTCTGCCTGTCTTCCAAGGATGATCCCATTTTACGTCAATTACACTATTGTTCTTGACTGTCAAAGTGAAATTCCCAGGTGCATCTGGTGCTGAAAAATTTTATGGTCACAATATTGTCTAATCGACACAATAATAAATTTAATTTAGTCATATTTTAATGTTTTTTTGATTCGTATAATATTAGCTATATAAATGATAAGCATAATGCTTTTTTAGCATTTTCTAAATTATATAGCAAATAATCATGACATAGATTTGTTAATTATAGTAAGAAAATCGTAAAATATAATTATATACAAAAATTATAGTTTAACTATAGTCTATGTTTAATTTAAAACGCATTTGAAATTTCACAATATACTAAGCTTTCAAGTTTTGTTGAATGATAAAGTCTTACTTGTATTATGTAGCATTGTTTCGGTAACATAAACGGGAACACTTGATTCAGTAACATTTATATTGTAGGCTAAAATCTGTAAAATCTGTTTCAAATTGTATTAACTTTATATTTTTTCTTAGATAATTTTTGTTTATTACATCACATTTATGAAACACACGCGCGCGATTTTTTGTAGACACGCAAGAAATATTTTTTTTTTACCTGAATTTCTAAATGTGTAGAATTTATAGTAGCGCAGATGTAATCATCCCACAGGTCACAGGTGATGTTAACATTATCTTTATATTGGTTAAAGCAACTTAAATAATGCAAATCACAGATTTGAATGACGTAATGACTCAACCTTCCATTCGTAGGTGGAACTGGACTTTTCCATCTCAAATGTATGATTTCACGGCGATGGCGGGTATCAATTTCCACAACATCCAGATTAGTTATCGGAGGTGGAGCTGTTATTTCCATCATATTATATTTGTGAAGCAAATTATAAAGCAATTTAATAATTAATTAATAAAAAATTTACCTGTTGGCGGAAGTGTAAACAAACGTTTTTGATAAGCGGAAGCATTTTCCGAACTGTTCTCATCTCTTACTACATAAACTCTTACCATGTATTGTTCAGCGCCATAAAGTTCTGATATCTTTTTTAAATCAAAATAATTTAATTGGTCTTGACTGGGCTGGGCTTGACTCACAAAACTGAAATTTTTGACAGCGTCGCTCATGCCGTCTATTTTTATTCTAGCCTTTAATCGTCCCGAAATCGTTTTGCAATTTTCAGGTTTACTCCACGACAATATCAATTTCGTAGATAAAGTCAATGGGCCAAATGTCTCCGTTGGTATCTCTATTGAATTGATGACTGTTATTGTTTAATGTGATAAACATATATACATATATTTTTACTTTTAATAAGATATATGTACATATTCTTTTGTGACAAGTAGATTCCTGCGATGTCATTGAAAATTAATAAATGATTAATTAAACAAATTAACTTTATTAATGATATTAACTATGATCATTGTTATTCGATATCGAGTATTAATATTTGTGATAAATGATACGAATGTGCTTATGTACCGGATTCCTTTGTCTCAAAAGTTATCTCTCTACTTGTGCCGCCATGTCGCGAATTGTGAGCTGTAACTTGTGCCCTGTAATTTGCATATGGCTGTAAATTAGATATTGTGATTGTTTTGTTTGTTGTCCATTTTTCAATAGTATGATTACTTGACTCAAATTCACCAACATCCATACAGCCGTAGTATTCTTGAATCTGGCATTAAAAAGTTATTTACGTAAGTAATGCAAGTTCGTTGCAAGTTGGCTGAATAAATATCAAATTAAAGTGGTCTTTTGGCTTATATTTATAAAAGCTATACTGTTATAAACTAAATGTGAAAAAAAATTATACTTACTTTTAACATTATATGATACTGTGTTTTATTTCCATTTGGTTCTTTTGGAGCCCTCCAAGTTAGAGTTATGTTATTGTTGGATAGCAGAGTTGTGTGAAGATCTAATACTTCAGATGGAACTGTTGATATTTGTACAATGCATTTACAACGATTATATGTGCAAATGCATGTGAATAAATGCATTTTATATTTTGTATATATATGTTTTTTTTAATATTATTAAACTCACCTCCTTCAAGTGTATGTATTTCCTTGAAAAATAATGTTTGATCTTTATAAAATATGGTTACGTTGTATAAAGTGTGTGATGTTAAAGATGATACTTTATAAGGAAAAGATGTAGCAGTTTCATTAACAATTTGCTCCAATTTATCAACACGGTTCACTATGAGGTGATATTTATTTGCCGGACATGGATATAATTGCTGGCATGGAAAAGCAGAAAACAAGTTAGATTCTGTTAAAAATATTTAAAAATCAAATATACTAAATGCAAGAACTGGTTAGTGAAATATCTACGTACTTGTTTGTCAATTCGCCAGTTAATCATCAGGCTTGTTTCTTCTGTCGTTACATTGAAGTCTTGAGTCGCTAAATAATTACAAAATACTTTAAACAATGTATGTAACAAAACTTTATAAAGAAACTAGATTGGTATTATTATTAAAAATTTACTAATAATAATGTTGTAAATCGTAATGATTCGGTTTTTACATATTTAGTTTGTGAACTTTTACACTTCTTTTTTTATGTCGTTATTTATTGAACCACACATACTTGAAGTAACTGATTACTTTACATCATTGTAATATAAAACAATAATAATCTTATTTCATAATTTGGAGTCTGTGGCATATTATATTGGACATAATAAAGTATATGTAAATTTTAGTTTGAACGTGTATTGCACAAACTTATATATATAATAAATATTAACTTACGATTGCAATCAGTCTCAGCTTCTTGCCAATTGCTTCTTACTGACAAATCTCCAACAAGTATCACGTAGCGGACTTTATATTTAGTATTAGATTTTAAATTTTCAAAATTTCCTATTACATACGTCGTATTTGGGAGTATATTACTCCATTCTGAGTAATAACAAGAAATATTTATACAATTTTGTTCATTTAATTGTTGCTGTAAAAAATAAATTGGAAAATTGTATATGGCCTTCTATTTTCTTTTAAATAATATTAGATAAAAAAACTTTTACAATTTTTAAATTGTTTTTGCTTTTTTTTAAATATTGTTTTTGAAATGCTAGTATTTATTTTAAATTTTGTTTAATTATTAAAGTCTAAAAAAATTTTATCGCTTAAAATATTAAAAGGTGTAATATTTACTTACTTTTTCTATAATGTAAAAGATATATTTAATTTCATCTTCCTTGTATTCATCTTTCCATGTTATAGGAACTGTGGCTCGGATATTTGTAGTGCTTCTATAGTTAATTACAGGCAAGACTGAAGCGTCTATGGCTTGAGAAAGTATATAGTATATTATGCATTAGAGCATTATAAATTATCTCAATAATGATAAATATTTTATCTCTAAATATAATTTGAAATTGGCATACTACATATCGAAAAATGTTACCAGTTTTACATAAAGGACGTATGTATAATTTTTTGTTTTCTACTTTGCACCCTTTAAGACATGCGCCAGTTGTTTTGTCACATACATTTGATTCCACAGAACTAATTGTAGACATAGGATTAATTTTTCTGCATGAACCGCACGATTTTTTGCAGTTATGTCCATATTTATTTGGTCCACAAGCTGAAAAAAGCAATTGATACCATTAAGTGTATACAAGCTTTGTGTAAATAACAAATAACAATACAAACAACACAGTATTATATGTTACTCACGATTAGAACATTTAGGTCCTAGAAAACCTGGAAGACATGTGCAACCGTTTTTGTAACAAATTGCATTTTCGTTGCAGTCAGCGCTACCAAACATGTAATATGTGCAAAAGAATAAGCATTGCGGTCTTAGTTTTCCGTTCTCACAATTTTCATCATCTGAGAGAAGATGTGATCTTATTTATTATAATATAATTTTACTTGTGTATTACGTTAGTTGCATAAATATTTTATCAATAATGATAATAACTTTATTTAAAAAATGTGTACATATCAAGACAAATGTTTAATTATTACCTAATGCAACACCTTCTTTAGCAAAATGTATAGCATTCACAACGGTATGTTCATTATAAAACAGTTTCTGACATGTTAGAGAATCTTTCAAATTATCTTGTTCTACTAAATCTTGATTAGTAACAACAGAACTCACTCTCCAAGATACTAAAAAGAAATAAATTAACAATATGTAACGAATATACAAAGCAAGAAATTGATGTTTATAAGTATAAAAGAACTAGATGTTAAAAGTTCGTACCAGTTGAAGGACATTGACGAACATTCGCTATGGCCCACAGCGGATTCGAGGTGATTGTGCTAAGTTCAGGAATCACTTGAACAACTAAGCTACTAGTCGATGTAAGATTTTTCTTGATTTTGACTGATTGCCACGTAGGCAAGCCATGAATTGCGGGCTTTAATGAGCCTTTTGCCGTTACCATCTCTAACACTTCATTACTTGTAGAATCACGTAAGAATACTTGTGCATCGCACTTTGCACAAAGACCGATAAACATTTGTATGCATACCGTTGTACCGTTGACTTTTAAGATGGGACTCGTTAAGTTTGCACCTGTAGTAGTCGTGTGCAGAAAATTGTCTGAAAGAGATATTATTCGTGGGTAATTTTTTTTTCTTATCGCTGTATATGAAACTATTTTAATTAACTGAAAGTTTAGAATTTATTCACCCACATCGATGAAAGCGGATTAACATTTTATCAGTGCTTCGAATAAATACTTGATAATCCAATCTTTCAATTGTTCTGTTTTTTTTCAATTCTTCTTTGTCCACATATGTCATAATCATATTATCCGTATCATAAACGGTAATATTACGAGTCACAGAATTTGACGTAATGACGAATGATCGCCATTCGCTGGCAGATAATGGCGTGTGCTGTATTAATTATTAATTTTTAATTAGATGAGTGTATATGAAACTTAGAAATAAGTTAGTTGATTGTGTTCTATTTTTAAATCATTATTGTAACAATATATACAGATATATATATATATATATATATATATATATATATATATATATATATATATAACGTATAAAAAGCATTGATTAGTGTTTCTTTGAGAATATAATAAATACAAAAATATTTTAATTATGTAAAAGTGTGATTTTGGTTATAAGAAATTTGTGTATTTTACATTATATTGAGATAATTTATCTGCACATGGTGAAACTGGCCATGATTTGCTAGTATCTTTCAGAAAATCCAATCCTTGTGAACATTTTTGGATGGCAGATATTGTATTGCCCCAACCGCCTATTATGACCCAATAGCAAAGATTTTCCTTATAGTATTTGTCTTTGCAAAACAATATATGTAGATCTGTTTGTGCACGGATCGAAAACGAAAGTACTGCAGAAGTTTGTATAGAGCCAACATGTTCATATTGAGAACTAAATTCATATTCTTTAAATTCTGAAAATTTTTACAGTAATTTATTAGTGTTGTCATTTAGAACCAGGTATACTCGGGTATGTGGATAGTCTGGTATTACCCGAGTAATCCGATTATCTCTGGTAATATTTAGCTATCCGGGTTCCTAGGTACACAAAATATAATAATTACACACACATATTGCATTGCAATTGCATTGCTAATACAGAATTATTGCATATAATCGTATTACTCTTATTAAAATAATATAAATAGTAAATTATAAATTGTAAATTTTTATAATGTTATTTGTTACATGTAATACGATTATATGCGATAATTTTGTATTAGCAATGCAATTACAATGCAGTATGTATGTATAATTGTCATATTTCAAATACCCGGTTATCTCGGATACCCGGGTATTCGAAGATATTGACAGCACTATAAGTTATATACACTATCGGTCAAAAGTTTTTGGATTTTTTTCCGTAAGTATTTTTTTGGATTCTATTTTCGTTAACCCGTTAAAGAGAATATATATCAATACATTTTTGAAAATATTTATTTTAAGTATGGTTACATGGATTAAAAAAAATTACACAGTATCAAGCAATAAATTCAACTATATTTTTTGTTTAAAAAACTTTTAACCGGCAGTATAGATACATATCTTTGATGTAAATAATTAATTAGTATTGGTATGTTTGATAAATCGACATGCATTTTGTAATATTACTGTCGTAAATATTGCGACTTTTTTCCAAGTAGAAATTTCTTACCTTCCCATCGTTGATCAAATACTAGGGCCATAGGCGTTGCAGAGGAATTTGTAATAGTCCAGTTTTTGCTTGACCATAATTTTAAACAACCTTCGGAATCGTTCATTTTGCAGTCTATTTTATTATTATTAAATGCATTTTTGCTAAAAGCCACTGAAATTATAGCGTATCTATAGTAAGTGTATTATATTGCAAATAATATAATAAAATTATTTTACGAATGAGTGTTTAATAGACATTAACAAAATTCTAATATTTAATCAAATATTAGATGCTTGCAATAAAAAAAATTTGTTATTAAATTTGCAAATACTGTATCTACTTGGTCACAAAAATGTAAAACCGATTGTTTTTGTTTTGACAACTTACGTATATTAGGTTTTACAGATTCTGCATTCCATATTAAATGATTCCATACAAGAGCGCTGCCATCATCTTCTGAGAGACATATTAATGTTCTTAATTGTGAGTTTGATTCTGGCGCACCGCGCAATACAATCACTTTTCCAAAAATGTGTAACACTTGACACGCGAGAAAAGTAAACATCAATACGGTTATCGTCGTTTCTTTCATTGTGAACAGATTATATGCGCCATTTAAAAATCGAACAATTATCAAAAACGATATTGATAAAATAATATAATAAAATAAAAACACACACACACACACTATAACTTATCAACTTGTTTTATATTATCACAGCAAAGTCTGAATGTCACATTACTGCACGATTTTGTGTATCAAATATACTTGAAAGGATCAATTACGACTTTTTAAAGGAAAACGACTTGTGCTTTAGTCATGAATTTAATTTAAGTTAAACAAACAATATATTAATAAGAGATTTTGTGTCGAAGTAATGTGTCTTGTTTCCGTTTACTAGTCAGACTGTTGGACGACAGTGATTTGAAACGGCAAGTGGTTGAAAGGAACTTGACTTCCTTCTAGTGAATCCGCGATAACAAATCCTCTATCTACTAACGCAACTGACGAATCAGGAAATGACGATTCTACGGAACTTTTATATTTATATCATTTTATATTAAACTAACATAAATATTAAACAGTTTTATCATCAATTACACATATTACATGCTACTTATTTGTAAAATGGGGAAGGTTGATAAGTAAATGTTTATAATATTATATAACTGGATTACGTATGATCTTATTTTTATTTTTCGTAAAGTAATTTGTATTTTACAAAAATATGTCGTTAATCTATATTTATTCTACACAATATATTCAAATAATTGATAAGCGTCGTTTATATAACTCAAAGCAACATTTTAACTAGATTTTAAATCTCAAACTTATTATGCGGCAACTTTTCAATAGAAACGAGACAACCAAAATTGTGAATGTCTCATGAATCATCACGTATCTTTATATCGTATATCACTTACTTCTTAAAGATTGCATATGTATTTAAACTATCAAACTTTTGAAACACAAACACGTTAATAGAATTATAACAAAATTTTAGAATGGCATAGAATTTAAGATTGTTTGACATTTGAGAGACATATTAATTTTCTTGAGACATTGCTATTACAACTATCTAAAAATGGTGAATCGCGCAATATGATTACTTTCCCGACATAAAGCATCTGACTCGCAAAAAGAGATAATGTTAACGCATCTATTCTAGCTTTCACACAAGCATTAATCTTTATACTAAGTTATTACATAAAATAATTACTTTCGCATATATTGAATATGTATGAATGAATTACAACATTTAAACGAATCGCAATCTATTTATTGTTTTTGAGAAATTTAATTTGCATTTTTTTATCTAATTTAAATTTAAAAAAAATAGTAACATGAAGCTTTCTATAGAAATATTTTGTGCTGTTTTCGTCTTAAACTATTGAAATTGTCAGAATATTTTCAAGTAACCACAAGTGGTAAAAGGCAAACACCACTTCCTTTTAGCGAACTTGCGATAACAGATTACTGATAAATGCAACTGATGCATCGAAAAGCAAAGATTCTATCAGAATTCTACATATATATTATATTTTATATAAAAATATCAATCAATGTATAATATATTTTGCATAAACTATCTAAAAAGGAATGTGAGAATAAAAATAGATTTTCTGGGAAATAATATTTAAAGAGCTATTATATTTAAAGAGCTATTCAATAAATGCGCGTATAATTTATTTTTGTCATAAGCGTAGAACTTAATAAAATTAAATTTTACGGTTATTTGTTGATTAATTTGATTAAGCAAAAATCAATGGTTTTAGTGCATTTTACAAGTGTGCTTTATTGATCGCATGTTTTATTTATTTAAAAAACATTTATTTTGATGTATATTGCGAGCATCAATCATATTTTATTATTTTTTGTTTTATCCAAAATTATTCTATCTTAATATTGAATTGGAAAACATTTATTTTATTGCGAAAATAAATTATGATTCATAATTCTGTTCGGTAAATGGTCTGTTTTTGAAAACAAACGTCCTAAAAAATTAAAAGAAGACGTCTTAAAAACCTGCAAGAAAATTAATAAAGGACGTCTCCATTCATGCTGCTTGCTACTTGCGTTTCAAAGCTGGCGTCACTGGTACTATTCGACAAATGAAGCGGTTCTTCTTTTAAAAGAACTCTGATTATGAAAATTTGATGATTAGAAGAACCACTTTATTTGTTCTTTCGGATAGTAGCGTTCATAACGTTTGGCAGCGCTGATCTTTACTACTGCAGCGCGCATGGTTAGAAGAGAAAATAGACGTTCACATACGATAATCGCTTAAAATGTACAACCAATTTCGAGCACTGAATTAGACCATGGGATCATAAATGGATAGGCTAGGAAAGAAAATTCAGATAAAATTAATTCAAGCAAAAATAAATACATTCAATAATCGTGCAACATAAAGTCCACATATTTCAGGATTAAAGATGATGAATCATTTAATCTAAATCTTTTGCCCACTCATTTTAAGATAGTGAAACTATGAAATAATATAATTTTTATTTTTATTTGTAATATTTGTATTGCCACATTTAAACTTAATCATGTATATTAACGTCCATTTTTAAGTCATAGTAAAATTATCGTATCGCGATAATGCATAAGAATAAAGATGGTTTATCGTACAATTGAATAAAACTAAAAATCAGGCTGAAATACTAGCTTTTATTCTAGCTTTTATTCTTCACACGGCCGCATTTACCATAAGGCGTATTAGGCGCAAACTGGAGCCTCATTTTAAAATATTACTCCTCACAAATGACAAAATTAAAAATATCCTAGTTATTGTTGCAAAATAAAATACTTACTTTTAAATATTAAATTCATAATATAAAAACTAGAGGCCACTGAAAAATTTGTAAGCGGTAATTGTTTATTAAATTTTGCCTTTTTACATCATGTAATGCATGTCGACTTTTATTTTCAATAAACACTTAAAAAAAAAAGCGTATGAATTTGATTAACTAAAATAGACTTGTTCTTTTGAGGCCTCATAATCATGTTGCGTCTAGGGCCTCTAAAAGTATAAATGCGGCCCTGTGAGTTATAAAGGTTTGAGTAAAGAAAATCGAGAAGACTCAATACTTCTTGTAAGACTATTATGATTAAAGAATCTTGACAAGTTTAAAAGTTTTAAAAGTCTTAATGTCTTCAATATATTGAATGATATCAATGTGAAATTATTTTCGTAAATTATCACACATTCATATACACAAACACACATGAATATACACTGAAAAAAAAATAGTTGAAATAATTATAATTTCACTAAAATTGATAGTAATAAGTTTCATTATTTCTCGAAACCATGCGAATAAGGTTATATAACTAGTATTATAGTAAAATTTACTATAAAAATGAGTATTCCGACTATAATTTTTTTACCATGCAATTATAGTTCATTTTATCATCGATTTTTTTTTTTCAGTGTAAAGGAGGATGTTAAAAATAAGTCGATTTTGGCCCATGGTGTGGAACCAAAACTACAAATGGTTTCTTATAGATTTTATCCGTAGAATCACGTGGTAAAGTCTGTTTTCCTCTAGACAGCGGGGAAAGTACGGAAAAATTGAAAAAAGACCATGAAAAATGCAATTTCTCGAGCTGGTTGAAGTTTAAAACGTTCCTGGAGTGATTTTTTAAAAATGATTTGTCGCTTTTGTCCTTTTGCAGGGAGGAAGTTTCGAGACTAACAAACAAAGTACAAAAAAGACCAATCTGATACGTGCGTCGGAAGACATCCTCATATCCGAAAAACCACCCCTAAAATCACTCAAACAATTCTAGCCAAGCTAAAAATGATTTGTCGCTCTTTTCATTCCGCACGGAAAAAATTCCGAGGCCCTCACACGACATGCAAAAGAGACCGATCCGATACATGCGTCGGAAGACACCCTTACACTCGAAAAACCATTCCCAAAATCACTTAAACGATTCTCGCCAAGCTAAAAGTGTCTTCCGACGCATGTATCGGATCGTACTTTTTTGCATGTCGTATGAGGGCCTCAGAACTTTCTGTATGCCAAAGGAGAAAAGCGACAAGTTATTTTTTGCTAGGCGAGAATTTTTTAGGCACTCTGGGGTGGTTTTTTGAGTATAAGGGTGTCTTCCGCATGTATCGAATCGGTCTTTTTTGTATGTCATGTGAGAGCCTCAGAACTTTCTCTACGCAAAAGGAGAAGAGCGACAAATCATTTTTAGCTTGGTGAGAATTGTTTAAGTAATTTTTGGGGTGGTTTTTCGGGTATAAGGGTGTCTTCCGACGCATATATCGAATCGGTCTCTTTTGCATGTCGTGTGAGAGCTTCGGAACTTTCTCCGTGCAGAATGAAAAGAGCGACAAATCATTTTTAGCTTGGCGAGAATTGTTTAAGTGATTTTGAGGGTGGTTTTTCGGGTATAAGGGTGTCTTCCGACGCATGTATCGGATCGGTCTCTTTTGTACTTTGTTTGTTAGTCTCGAAACTTTCTCTCTGCAAAAGAACAAGAGCGACAAATCATTTTAAAAAAATCGCTCTAGGAACGTTTCAAACTTCAATCAACTCGGGAAATTGCATTTTTCATGGTCTTTTTATCAATTTTTCCGTACTTTCTCCGCTGTCTAGAGGAAAACAGACTTTACCACGTGATTCTACGGTATAAAATCTATAAGAAATCATTTGTAGTTTTGGTTCCACATCATGGGCCAAAATCCTTCTTTAAGACTTTCATGCTTTCAAGATTTTTCAAACTTCTTAATTAAAACAGTCAGATGTTTTAAAATTTTTAATTTTTAGTTATTCTTGGCTTGATTAAAAATTTGCAAGTAAGTCTTGAAATCACATTATTAAATAAATACATATATAATTTTGTGTTTTAAAATGTATACAAAAATAATAATATTGACGAAGATCGATAAATTATATGTATACTCGTCAAAGAATATAAAAAATTCAAAAGTTTTAAAATCGGTCATATCAGATATTTTTATATAAGTTACATTTTGTTGTTGTGAATTTTAAATATAATAAATTAATCATACCTTCTTAAATCCATATCAGCTATTATTTCAGCACATTCTGATGAACAAGCATAACATTTAAACCATGCATTGGAAATATTTTCTGATACATTAAATTTAACATTCAGCATTGAAACATACTCATAAAAATTTATGAAGCGTTTTTCATAATAACGAAAACATGGAGTTTCACATAAGAAGCAATATTTTTTATTATCCAAATATCTGACAAATACTTTACGTAATACGTTTGTGTAATTCCATCTATAATCGTCAAAATTATTAAAATTATTGAAATAGTTTTGACTTATACAGTATTTTTCAAGAGTCAAATTAAATATAATTAAAAACATCTAAATAATAGCAGCAAACCCAGATTTTAGGATAATGTCAGCTGAACATTCCATAAGACTTAGCACTTCCAAATTCGTAGGCACCGTAGGCAAATCATCGTCACTATCGTCATCTAAATTAAATGGATTCCCATCAACATTTATATGCACCCGTAAATGTGCCACTGAGAGAGAGAGAGAGAGAGAGAGAGAGAGAGAGAGAAAAAAAGAAAGAGAAAGAGAGGGAGAAAGAAAGAGAGAAATTCTTTTATAGCGAATAAAAGAGTTTATCTTGTTATGCATTGCAGCGTGTTTCTCTTTTGATATTTCAACAAAAAAATTTATAAGAGTATCAAGCTGGCAATATAGAGATGATGTATCAAAAAAGTCATTTTCGTATATTAATACTTTATCTATGTTGCGCAAATCGTAAACAGTTTTGTATAGCTTAATTGTATGTCATAAAGTTGATCATTCAATCCACGATTAAAAAACATATTACAATAATTTGACTTCTTCACATAAATAATATTCAATAATTGACGAAATGTGTTATTTACTTAAATTAATAAATAATAAATAAATAAATAGTACGTTGGCATGTATAGAATCTAAATAGAATAAAAGTTAATTTGCCAAATATTCCACATAATATATGAATTATAATATTCCAGTGCATTTTTCTGCTGAGGAAACGGTGATTTTTCAAACTTCACTACAAGAATCACGCTGACGAAATGTTTTATTTTTTCAAATAATAATGTTATTATACTTAGTAAATATCATAATTTTTTAATATTGCATTGTTTAACGTACAAAATTGTGATTCATGTTTAAGCATAATAAATTATTTCTAATAGAGAATAGCTTGAGCCATTTCCAGATTCCATTTGTAGATCGAGTGAATTTTGCACAATAATTGAGCAAAAATAAAAGATAAAAATAAAAAATAAAAGACGGAAAGTGAGACAAAGTATCTAGCTCCTTTGGCAAAAAAAAGATGTTATTTCTCTTCAATGTTAAATTTATTAAATTTTGAACAGTTGCGACAATTGTGTAGCAATCGTAAATAGATTTTCTTACAGTTAGTATTTTTATTTCTTTTCTTAAAAACTGACTACATTTTTTATTTTTAATATTGTTATAATTATACCTTCATCTCGTACCACTGAGCTACTAATTTGAAGAAAAAGTTATAAACTCTGTTTGTTCAATGTTTGATATCCTTCTTTCTAGAATAAAAAAGATGTCAAGTTTTGCGAAAATTACAGAAAATATTAAAAATTGTTGATATTAATGTACTTTGTATAAAATAAATGTCCTATTTAACTCCCAATGCATTGAACAAAAATCTTATTTAATGTTATTTTCAATATTTAAATTATGTTTCTTCTGTTTCTTCTGTTGTATTTATAAAAAAATGTAGAGCGTTATTGCCAATAAACTTCTATTCAACTTACAACAAAACACAATGATCTGTTCAAAAGAAGTTTTAAATGTTTTAAAAGTACTGTTCCGTTGTCGACGTTAAAACTACAGTATAACCTCAATTAAATGTTTATTTGTTTCGCGTGATATTATTGACACAAGAATATACGATTGTATGAAAAGCAACTTTAATTTAAAAATTTTATCAAAGTGATAATGACATTATGCTGCACCTGAGAAACTTTTTTACTCCATTTGATAATAATAATGGTACATCCGTTGAGCATCTTTTAATTAATCCGACTATTTTCTCCAGATACATCGAGTATTACCAACGACAATATTTATTAATTTCTTCAATAAATATATAAAAAATTACAAAAAAAATTTTTTTTCCTATAAAAATATATTACTAATATTATAAGAAAAGACAGCAAAAAAAGACGGGAGAAAAACAGAGGCAGGGAGAGAGAGAGAGAGAGAGAGAGAGAGAGAAAGAGAAAGAGAGAGAGAGAGAGAGAGAGAGAAAGTAAGCATAATAAAAAACATGTAAACATAAGTATATGTTATGTAACATATTTATATGTAAAAAAAATTTATTAATTTTCTCCATTAGCACACTTGGTTTTGTTGAAGTGTACAAATTAAAATAACAAAATTATTATTTAGTTTTTTAAGAAATATATTCTTAATGTTACAAATCGATGCATATCATATGTACTTTAATTTCATGAAACATATTGCAGTTGATATTAAGGCTTAGAAATATGTCGATTACACGTATTAATATTTTATTTTTACTAATCACGCATGTTATAAAAAAAAAAGATACATAAACTTAGTAATACAGCATAAAAATCATGTAAAAATATCTTGAGTTAAAGGCTTGAGTCAAAACAATCAAAAAGGTTCAATACATTTTGTAAGACTGTTACGATAAAATAATCTTGAAAATCTTAAAAATTTTGATAGCTTTAATGTCTGGAATGCTTTGAGTGGTATAAATGTGTGATATATTTTACATAATTTAACACATATACATAACCCAGAGACATGTATATATACAATATACACGCACACACATATGTATATATATATATATATATATATATATATATATATATAAATATACACACGCACACACAAACATATGTATGCAAATTCAATACGTTAAAGCTATTAAGATTTTTCGAAATTTTCAATGAAAACAGTTTGCAAGATGTTTTAAGATTTTTGATTATTTTTGATTTGATTAAAAATTTGCAAGTACGAATCTATTTGTGGTAGTGATAGTATATCCTATCACTAAATATATATATAATTTTGTGTTTTAAAATATATACAAAAATAATAATATCCACAAATATCGATAAATTATATGTATATTCGTCAAAGAATGTATAAAATTCAAAAGTTTTGAAATCGGTCATATCAGATATTTTTATACAAGTTTCATTCTGTTGTAAATTTTAAATCTAATAATTTAATCATGTATTCTTAATTCCTTAACATTTCAGCACAATCTGATGAACAAACATAACATTCAAAACTTGCTGTCTGAATACTTGAAGATCCATAAAATTTAATATGTAATATTTCATAATACTCAGGATAATTTATGAAGCCTTTTTCATAATAACGAAAACATGGATTATTACAAAGGAGGCAATGTCTTTCATTATCCATATATCTGATCAATCCTTCAGGTAAACCGTAATTTGCGTAATCTAATCTATAATCGTCAAGATTTTAAAAAATATTGAAATAATTTTGATTTACACAGTATTTGTCAAGAGCCCAGTTAAATATAATTAAAAACGTCAAAATAATAGCAACAAACCCACATTTCAGGATAATTTCAGCTGAACAATCCACAAGACTTGGCACTTCCAAATTCGTAGTCAAATCATCACCACTATTATCATCACTATCATCATCACTATCGTCATCACTATCGTCATCTATCATCAAATTAAATGGATTCCCATCAACACATATATACGCCTTTAAATGTGACACACTTCCTGGTAAATATAACAAATCATTGTCGGACAAATCAAGAAGTCTTAAATTTTCGAGATTTGCGATACTTTGTGGTAAACGTTTTAACTTATTGCCAGCAAGCCATAAAGTAAATAAAGCATTTAGTTTTCCAATTTGTGGCGGTAATTCCGTTAACTAGAAATAATTAATAATTTTATAATTTATTAGTAGATAATAAATATAAACTAACCTTTTTATTTTTTTATAATAATTTTGGTTTTTTTTATGATGTTTTGATAAATAAATAGTGCAAGTCTTACCAGATTGTCCGACAGATATAATTCTAACAATTTATTTTTTACTTCAGTTTGCTCTAGCCATTCCCACGCTTTGCGATTATACTTTCCAAGGTGATTAGATGAAAGATCAAGATACATAAGATGCGGCAAAGTACCCAACTCTTTTGGTAAGAACTTGATCTTATCATTGAATAAGTATAAGAATTGTAAGTTTTCCACATTAATTAATTTGTAATGGTAATGTAGTGATATACATGGAGAAATTTTTATATCAGAAATTACTATGTACGGAAGTAGCCGCGGATCATGAAAGAATTATAAAAATGTTTACTATGCTTTTTACATGTGAAACATAGGACAAATTTTCGATCCGCGGTTATTGCCGTACATAATAATTTTTAATATAAAAAGTTTTGCGTGTACAAATAAGATCAATTTATTAATATGGTTGACTTTTTATGCGTTGTCAATAAAAAGTATATGTAATTTAAATGTTTCATTTTTAAGAAAATTTTTTAAGAATAATTTCATTTTTGTTAGTTAACATCATAATATTTTAGTTTTCAATATTATAACTTACATAATTATGATTTAAGTTGAGTTCTCTTAAATTATTTCTAATAGGAGCTTGCATTAACCATTCCCATGCGAATTGTTCAGATCCTCGAAGATTATTATACGATAAATCAAGATGCAAAAGAGGCAAATTACCAAACTCCTTTGGTAAAGAACTGATTCTCAAACTTGTCATATATAAATTTGTGAGATTTTTCAAACATGTGATTTGTAAAGGTAATTCTGGTAGCTGTAAATAACAAAATAATTCAAGAACATAACGATAAATGGTGGAAAGGTAAAGTGACTTTTTCATTTTTTAAATAAAAACTTCTTTCTGTTAATTAGTAGTTAATATCATAATATCTGAGTAAATTGATAGTGTAACTTACGTCATAATGCATTATTTTCAATGATTTTAAATTATTTCTCATAAAATCTTGCTCTAACCATTCCCATGCAGATTGAATAGTATTCACGACATAATTACTGGATAATGTAATCTCTTGTAGATGATGTAATGTACCGAACTCTTTTGGCAAGAAATTAAATTTACATTCATGTAAAGTTACATGTACCAGATTCCGAAAAGGTGTATGTATTGTCAAAGGATAGTACAAAGCATAGTACAAAGATTCTCTTGCAACCATCATCCTTATTTTTTTCTTCTTTAAAACTATATGAAATTTTATTTTACTTGATGTTTTCTGAAAAATACCTTTTGCATTTTGCATTGCTGTAAAAATTTAATGCTATTCAAAATTGAAATGGGTTGGATATTATATGCATTTTTAAATATCAAGTGTTGTGTTATACTAGAACAATCATTCTGGAAAGTGTAGTTATTGATATTATTTGATCGAACAAAGTTATGTACTCTGAAATTTGCTTAAAGAAATTCTATTATTTTTGACAAATAAATAATTTATGTACATTTCTACCTGGTCTATTCATATTTTCAATAGAATCATAAAGGAAATATTACTTTAATATGTGCTTTCAAGATGAAAAAGATCTACAAAGTATAAATGTCGCAATGATATAGAAAATGTTATAAAATGTATGTTGAAATTAATTTAACTTATATAAATTTGGTATTTTATTCGATAAAAATAATTCTGAATTAAACGTGTGGTGAATATTACCTCATTCCTTCTCTTATGTTAAAAGCGGTTTGTGAACGATAAAAATGCGAATTTTTAGACGTAGTTATATGCTTCATGTGACGGTTGCTAATTGTACTGCTCTGTTACATACGTCCAAGCTGCTATACATAAAGCCAATGATGTTTATTATTTCGTGCGTTGATGTGGGGAAAATCGTACGCGCTTTTGCCAAACGTTACATAAAATTGGAATCCGTCGAAGTAAACGATTTCTATATTGCAGAATTGACATATAATTTGTAAATTAGAAAGATTTATTATTTAATTAAAGAAAAATTTTTTTATGATAGCGAATAAAAGAGTTTATCTTATTATGCATTGCGGTGTGTTTCTATTTTAATTTTCAACAGAAAAATTTCTAAGAGTATCAAGATGGCAATATAGAGATGATGTATCAAAAAAGTTATTTTCGTCTATTAATACTTTATCTATGTTGCGCAAATCATAAACAGTCTTGTATAGCTTAATTGTATGTCCACTTGTATGTATTACCAACGACAATATTTAATAATTTCTTCAATAAATATATAAAAAATTACAACAAAAATTTTTTCCCTATAAAAATATATTACAATAAGAAAAGACAAAAAAGGAGAGAGAAAGAGAAAGAGAGAGAGAGAGAGAGAGAGAGAGAGAAAGCATAATAAAAAACTTGTAAACAGAAAAATTTGTTATGTAAACATATTTATATGTAAAAAAAATTTATTAATTTTCTCCATTAGCACACTTGGTTTTGTTGAAGTGTAAAAATTAAAATAACAAAATTATTATTCAGTTTTCTAAGAAATATATTCTTAATGTCACAAAGCGATGCATATCATATGTACTTTAAATTCATGAAAAATATTGTAGTTAATATTAAGCCTTAGAAATATGCCGATTAAACGTATTAATATTTTATTTTTACTAATCACTCATGTGTATAAAAAAAAGGATACATATACTTAGTGATAAAGCATAAAAATCGTGCAAAAATATCTTGAGTCAAAGGCTTGAGTCAAGAAAATTAAAAAGGTTCAAATACATTTTGTAAGACTGTTATAACAAAAAAATTTTGAAAATCTTAAAAATTTTGATAGCCTCAATGTCTGGAATGCTTTGAGTGGTATAAATGTGTGACATATTTTACATAATTTAACACATATATATACCAGAGACACATGTATATATACAATCTACATATGCACATATGTGTATATATATATATATATATATATATATATATATATATACACACACACACATACAAACATATGTATACAAATTCAATACTTTAAAGCTATTAAGATTTTTCAAAATTTTCAATGAAAACAGTTTGCAGGATGTTTTAAGATTTTTGATCATTCTTGATTTGATTAAAAATTTGCAAGTACGAATCTATTTGTGGTAGTAATAGTATATCCTATCACTAAATATATATATAATTTTGTGTTTTAAAATATATGCAAAAATAATAATATCGACAAATATCGATAAATTATATGTATACTCATCAAAGAATGTATAAAATTAAAAAGTTTTGAAATCGGTCAGATATTTTTATATAAGTTACATTCTGTTGTAAATTGTAAGTCTAATAATTTAACCATGTATTCTTAATTCTTTAACATTTCAGCACAATTTGATGAACAAACATAACATTCAAAACTTGCTTTCTGAATACTTGAAGATCCTTGGAATTTAAAATGTAATATTTCATAATACTCAGGATAATTTATGAAGCGCTTTTCATAATAACGAAAACATGGATTATTACAAAGGAAGCAATGTCTTTCATTATCCATATATCTGATCAATCCTTCAGGTAAACCATAATTTGTATAATCTAATCTAAAATCGTCAAGATTATTAAAAATATTGAAATAATTTTGATTTACACAGTATTTTTCAAGAGCCCAGTTAAATATAATTAAAAACATCGAAATAATAGCAACAAACCCATATTTTAGGATAACTTCAGCTGAACAATCCACAAGACTTGGCACTTTCAAATTCGTAGTCAAATCATCACCACTATCATCATCACTATCATCATCAGTATCGTCATCACTATCGTCATCTATCATCAAATTAAATGGATTTCCATCAACATATATATACGGATTTAAATGTGACACACTTCCTGGTAAATATAACAAATCATTGTTGGACAAATCAAGAAATATTAAATTTTTTAGATTTGCGAGACTTTGTGGTAAACATTTTAACTTATTGCCACCAAGCCATAATGTAATTAAAGCATTTAGTTTTCCAATTTGTGGCGGTAATACCGTTAACTAAAAATAATTAATATTTTTATAATTTATTAGTAGATAATAAATATAAACCAACCTTTTTATTTTCTTATAATAATTTTGGTTTTTTTTATGATGTTTTGATAAATAAATAGTGCAAGTCTTACCAGATTGTCCGATAGATATAATATTATCAATTTATTTCTGACTTCAGTTTGCTCTAGCCATTCCCACGCTTTGCAATTATACTTTCCAAGGTAATTAGATGTAAGATCAAGATACAAAAGATGCGGCAAAGTACCCAACTCTTTTGGTAAAAAATTAATTTTGTTTCTGCTTATGTTTAACGACTGTAGATTTTTCAAACACGTAATTTGTAATGGAAATTCAGTCAACTATGTATAATAGTACATTGTTAGTGTCTCAATAAACGGTCTCAGTAAATTTTATTAGAGTTATACCCTTTATTTTTAAATAGCAATTTATTTAACCAGTTGAAATAATAAAATGCCAGTAATTAAACAGCGCAACTTACAAAATTGCCACATATGTTTAAGTGTCTAAGTGATAAATTATCTCTAATGGGCATTTCTAACCATTCCCATGTAGAATGTTGACATGTTCCGAGCAAATTATCCATTAAATTAAGTACTATCAGTTGAGATAAAATACCAAATTCTTTTGGTATGAACTTGATCTTATTTTTGAATAAGTATAAGAAGTGTAAATTTTTCAAACAAATGATTTGTAATGGTATTGCAGTGATCTATAAACAATGTTAATTTATTAATAACAGTTAATAGTAACTGTAATTTTATTAAATACAATATAATAAAAGAACATTAAGAGTTGTTGCAGGATGTTACAAAAATGTTGCAAAACTTTTAATTTTTCTTAAAAAAATTAATTAGTCTACATGAGACTGTTAAATTGTACACCGATCTCAGATCGAGATACATAAAGCGTACGAAAAGTGAAGTACATTGTTCTCACATATGGAGAATCATAATGTACTGATAGGAATTATTGAAAAGAAAGGAAGAGAGAGAAAAGATATCAGGGTGCGAGTGGCTGTAATTGTATTGCTTTTGTTTCTAAAAAAAAAATTTTGTTTTTGTTAGTTAATATCATGATATTTTAGTAATTCGATATTATAACTTACATAATTATGACTTAAGTTGAGTTCTCTTAAACTATTTCTAATGGGAGCTTGCATTAACCATTCCCACGCAGATTGATTAGATCTTCCAAGATCATTATTCGATAGATCAAGTTCCAAAAGAGGCAAATTACCAAACTCTTTTGGTAAGGAACTGATTCTCAAACTTGTCATATATAATACTGTGAGATTTTTCAAACATGTGATTTGTAAAGGTAATTCAGGTAGCTGTAAATAACAAAATAATTCAAGAACATAACGATAAATGGTGGGAACGTAAAGTGACTTTTTCATTTTCTGTTAATTTGTGGTTAATATCATAACATCTGAGTAAATAGATAGTGTAACTTACGTCATAATGCATTATTTTCAATGATTTCAAATTATTTCTCATAGAATCTTGCTCTAACCATTCCCATGCAGATTGAGTAGTATTCACGACATAATTACTGGATAATGTAATCTCTTGTAGATGATGTAATGTACCGAACTCTTTTGGCAAAAAATTAAATTTACATTCATGTAAAGTTACATGTACTAGATTCCGAAAAGGTGTATGCATTGTCAAAGGATAGTACAAAGCATAGTACAAAGATTCTCTTGCAACCATCATCCTTATTTTTTTCTTCTTTAAAACTATATGAAATTTTATTTTACTTGATGCTTTCTGAAAAATACCTTTTGCATTTTGCATCGCTGTAAAAATCTAATGCTATTCAAAATTGAAATGGGTTGGATATTATATGCATTTTTTAATATCAAGTGTTGTGTTATACTAGAACAATCATTCTGGAAAGTGTAGTTATAGATATTATTTGATCGAACAAAGTTATGTACTCTAAATTTTGCTTAAAGAAATTCTATTATTTTTGACAAATAAATAATTTATGTACATTTCTACCTGGTCTATTCATATTTTCAAAAGAATCATAAAGGAAATATTACTTTAATGTGTGCTTTCAAGATGAAAAAGATCTACAAAGTATAAATGTCGCAATGATATAGAAAATGTTATAAAATGTATGTTGAAATTAATTTAACTCATATAAATTTGGTAGTTTATTCGATAAAAATAATTCTGAATTAAACGTGTGGTGAATATTACCTCGTTCCTTCTCTTATGTTGAAAACGGTTTGTGAACGATAAAAATGCGAATTTTTAGACGTAGTTATATGTTTCATGTGACGGTTGCTAAATGTACTGCTCTGTTACATACGTCCAAGCTGCTATACATAAAGTCAATGATGTTTATTATTTCGTGCGTTGATGTGGGGAAAATCGTACGCGCTTTTGCCAAACGTTACATAAAATTGGAATCCGTCGAAGTAAACGATTTCTATATTGCAGAATTGACATATAATTTGTGAATTAGAAAGATTTATTATTTAATTGAAGAAAAATTTTTTTATGATAGCGCATAAAAGAGTTTATCTTGTTATGCATTGCGGTGCGTTTCTATTTTAATTTTCAACAGAAAAATTTCTAAGAGTATCAAGATGGCAATATAGAGATGATGTATCAAAAAAGTCATTTTCGACTATTAATACTTTATCTATGTTGCGCAAATCATAAACAGTCTTGTATAGCTTAATTGTATGTCCACCTGTATGTATTATCAACGACAATATTTAATAATTTCTTCAATAAATATATAAAAAATTACAACAAAAATTTTTTCCCTATAAAAATATATTACAATAAGAAAAGACAAAAAAGGAGAGAGAAAGAGAGAGAGAGAGAGAGAAAGAGAGAAAGCATAATAAAAAACTTGTAAACATAAAAATTTGTTATGTAAACATATTTATATGTAAAAAAAATTTATTAATTTTCTCCATTAGCACACTTGGTTTTGTTGAAGTGTAAAAATTAAAATAACAAAATTATTATTCAGTTTTCTAAGAAATATATTCTTCATGTCACAAAACGATATCATATGTATTTTAATTTCATGAAAAATATTGCACTTAATATTAAGCCTTAAAAATATGTCGATTAAACGTATATTAATATTTTATTTTTACGAAACATGTGTGTTAAAAATTAAAATACATAAACTTAATGATAAAGTATAAAAATTGTGCAAAAATATCTTGAGTTAAAAGCTTGAGTTAAGGAAATCAAAAAATTTCAATACATTTTGTAAGACTGCAATCGTGCAAGAATAGCCAATACAAAGTTCGAATGTCGTTTAAAATTAAACAACAAGAAAATTATATATGTTATTAGCGTTACTAAGAAAATGTATTAATTTTCTTTTCAAAAAGACACACAGTCTTAATTGTGCTCAATAAATATAGACAAATATATTGAGAAATTAATCTCCAAGTTGTCAAGCTTGTATCATATCTATTCATATTTTTGCGCAAAAAAACTTGCAAGGTGTGTACCTTGCTTGCTATTATAAAAAATATAATAATATACATAATAATAAGATTAAAACGATTAAAAAATATCTTGAGTTATCACGGCCACATTTACCATAAGGCGCATTACGTGCAAGCTGGGGCCTCATTTTGAAATCTTACTGCTCACTAATGACAATATGAAAAACAGCCTACTTATAGTTGCAAAATAAAATACTTACTTTTAAATATTAAATTTATAATATAAAAACTAGAGGCCGCTGAAAAATTTGTAAGCGGTAATTGTTTATTAAATTTCGCCTTTTGCATCATGTAATGCATGTCGACTTTTATTTTCAATAAACACTTTAAAAAAATGCATATGAATTTGATTAATTGAAATAGACTTGTTCTATTGAGGCCTCATAATGATGTTGCGCCTGGGGCCTCCAAAAGTATAAATGCGGATCTGATTCTTCACTATAATATTTCACATACATCTGATTACAAAAACAATAAAATATTTAGTTGTATATTAATAAGCATGAGTATATATTGATTGTAATATTTATAATTATAATATTATATTATATCGCATTCGCGTATAAGATTGATATTTTAAGAGAAATTTGCATAAGTTTCAAAACACTTGAAATATGTCACTGCAGCATCACATAGATATTCCAGATGTTCCTATAAATTAAAATGTACATAAAATATTTCTGTATTGAACATATTATAAACTTTTTTATAATTATTTTTACAATTAATATTTTTTAATTATTATTTATAGTATATTTTTCACAATAAATACACAATTGACTCTCGTTTTCTCTATTAATAAAAAATTAATATATTACCAAAGATTGAACAAAATCTGGTCTCGATCGTCTAATTGCTCGCACCGCCAAGCAAACATCGCATTCTCTGTCGACGGCCATTCGCTCCAGCATGAAACTCAACGCAAGATAGAGACCACATCCAGTTACCCCATCACTGAAAAATTAATTTTTTTTGCTCTTTTAACAAATGTATCAAAAATATTTTTTGAAAAACAATAGATTTAATTGGTAGTAAGAGATTATTTTACGTTAAATTTTTTATTATTGGAGAGTTATTTGTTTAAAAGTAAAGAAGTATAAAATATAAATGAATTATGTCCTAAAAGAGACGTGAAAAACTTTGAATTATGAGAAATTTTAACATTTCC
The DNA here is from genome assembly GCF_040581485.1 of Linepithema humile. Lineage (NCBI taxonomy): Eukaryota > Metazoa > Arthropoda > Insecta > Hymenoptera > Formicidae > Linepithema > Linepithema humile. Next base: position 35,995,189 of record NC_090128.1, read on the forward strand.
TCGGATTTTTGATAATAATATTAAATTTTTACTGGCAAAGCGTAACAATGGGCCCATCGCCTCTTGCGATTCTTTCCGTGGCTTGCCAAAAAGTCACCATCGATATAATTGGTGGCGGTGGTTGATTTCTTCCAGGTTTCCACTTCGTCAAACACAATATTGTGACAGATTGTTTTCTTGCAGGTTTCTACACGAGAGACAAAGAGAGCATCGATGCATTTATTGAATGAGTATGTAATAGCAACCAAAAAATATCAATTAATCGAATCAAATCTACCTCGGAATTGTCAACGAGTAACAATTTTTGTGATATATAATATTCCAATTCCACAGTCTCTTTTATTGTGATATTTAAGAACGGTACTGGTTTAAACTCGCCTTTCGTAGGAGTAATTGCACAGCAGGTCTGAAAAATTAAAATCGGATATTTGCATTTCTCTCTACACAACTATATATTTCTTTAATTATCATAATTTATAACATGGATATAAAATATTTTTAATTTATCTTAATTTATTGGCTTTTATTAAATACTCGGACATGTATTAGAAAAATAAATAAAAAATATTTCGTAAATTTTACTCTTTGCGATTATGTTCTCATTAACTCGATACGTTGAAATGTGTAAAAAATGCCCACATACAGGATCTTGAGGATCCGGCGATTGTAACATAAGAATAAGTTCCACTTTGAATTCGGCAATCATTCGCCAGAAATCGTTAATTGTTGATGACATGGGAAGCTGTGTGGCTACATATTGATCCCGAAGTTTTACTCCATCTACATATACACCGGATAGATAATCGCTGTTTTTGTCCGATATCGGATACTTCTTCAAATATATTCTGCCGATTTTATCTGCAGAATAAAATAAATTTCTTCTTCATTTTTATGGCGTCAAAAATATTACACAAAAATTAAAAAATTTTAATTCTTTTAATATGATGTTGTACAAAAAATATTTGTGATGTTTTGCTTATTTATTTCGACAAACCTGAAATTAGTTCTGGAAATCTGTTTTTGGCACGATTATTCTTTGATAACGGACGTGAAGTCGTCACTTGTCGTAGAGCTTCGTTCTGCCATGCAGTGTTCTGTAGTCTAAAAATAATTTGTGTTTCTATTACGTTATCAATCGACGCGAGGATCGAATAGCAAAGTTATTACGATATACCTTTGCTGTTGAATTGGAAGTAACTTTTTTAATTCGTTGATTCGTGTCGGCAACATCTCATTACACGGCAATGTGATTGGGATAAAAAGCAAACATTCCACTAATACCAAGTGCGCTAATAAATATTGCTGCTTATTATTTACCATGTCGATTCTTTCGCTTCTAATGGATGCCATTTCAGCAAAAACGTTGACGAACTAAATAATTTTATTCTTATTATTATTTCTTCAAATAAATATTGAATCTGATGCATCGGTGCAAAAATAAAATAACGATGAAATGAAATACAATTACCCCTTCGGCTGCTGCTCGACGGAGGCAAACATCGCACAGAATGATGGTTCCAGTTTTTCCAACGCCAGCACCAGAATGGACCACTACGGGCCCAATTCCAGGTGATGTCGCCAATAATTTTTTTAAATACATAACTATGGAGTGTGTATACAATGGCACGCCATAATCCGGCCAAACCGTGTAATGCAGGTGTTCTATCTGTTATTGATATATACAGGGTGTCTGTCATAACGTGTCTCACCGAAAAGATACAAGTAGATCTCGTTATTCTGAATAAAAAAGTCCCATACCATTTTGCAAACAACCACGTAAATTTTCGAGTAATTAATTAAAAAAGATTGGCCAATAAGCGCGCGATCTCGGACACGACAGCGCGCTAGACGAAAAGTTATTGTTTATGCGTTGCCTTTTTGTGCCGTCTTCCGCCCGATTCGTCGTGAGCAACTATCGCGCGTTTCGGGCAGGCGATGGGCCGTACGCCCAGATGTGTCAACAACGGCGCGCGTTATCGCCACCGCCGCTACGGTCAGCCTACTGCCCGATCGCGCGCTTATTGGCCAATCTTTTTTAATTACTTACTCCAAATTTTACGTGGTTGTTTGCAAAATGATATAGGACTTTTTTGTTCAGAATAACGAAATCTACTTGTATCTTTTCGGTGAGACACGTTATGACAGACACCCTGTATAGCAAAAGTTCAATAAAAGTTATTGGTTATGGTATTGATTGAGAATATGGATACCTTTCTAGTTTCATCTCCACAAGTGACTTGAAAAGTTCTAAAGCAATAATCAGCGAAAACATTATGCTTTGCGTTCAGTACAATAACATCGCCGTACGTTTTCTTCTTGCCAATGTCCGGCCAATATTGCTCACATTTTACCTGCAAAATTTATGAAAATTGAAAAAGCGTGTGTTTATTGTTGCGCGGTGAAAATAAATACGATTAAATCTGGTTTTTCTTCCGTATTTTGACAGTTTTTGTTATATATTCAAAAATTTTTTATGCAATGATTTTTATGTAGATTGTAATACATCGTATCAAGCAAAAAGCACATACCTTTCCATCTTCGCTTACGTTAACCAGCATGCAAATAATAAGAACATTTTCTTGCCAAATCATGCGCCAAAAATCGATAACCGTGTTAGGTAGAGGTCCTTGCGTAGCTATGTAACGTTTCTGTGTCTTGTAACCCTTTGAAATAATGTTTGATGATAAGTACGTAATAATTAAGATGTTTGTATATTATACTTATATACACATATTATTGAACTTTGTAAACTGTCTAAATAAGTGAATTTTGTATAGCATCCATAATTACTTCAAGTTGATGATTTTATCAATAAATTGAATGAATAAGAAAGAAGGAATTTATGAATAGTTAATTACTTTTTTTATTGCAATTAAATTTTTAACTCAAAAAGTTTTTAATTGCAATTTATAGAAAATTTTTGGAAGTCAACACACTTATGAATTTTGTTTGATTAAGATTACAATTAAAATATATTTGTCACTGACTTACAGTAATATAATTGGCATTGATATAATCGGAGTAAGGATCATCTGGAAGTTTCTTCAGTTTCACGCGTGTTTTATCATCTATTTAAATCAGAATACTATATATGTGGAATATTATTCGTTACTTTATAATGCAAAACTACCATTAATTTCTTACATGCTATAAGATTCCCATATCGATTTTTCAATTTGTTCTGTGGCAATTGGCCGTAATCCCACGACTGAGTTTGACCTTTCGGAAGCATCTTAAAGAAAAATTACGAAATTGAATAATTATATTGTCTTATAATTATAAATTGTAATGACCAGCTATAAAAGAATAAGAGTAATATTTGTTAAATGACAAAATTTTGCTTTATATTTTTATATAATAAGGATTTCAACATAGTTAATGTATACTTCATATGCAATTATCAAATTTTTCAAAAAATTCCGGCATAAAATACTTAATAAATACTTAAAAGTTTGTAAACAAAATTTGAGACTCACTCTGTACTGTTTATCCAGCAATGCGGATTGTATCGCCTCTCTGACGTAATCCTCAAAATCTTTCACTTTAATTAAGGACGCCATTTTCATCTTCTCTTTGATATTCTCGAATGCATTCAATGATATTTCCGAAGCGGTTACCGACGACGAAGATTGCCAGTTGGAAGGCATCGATAAATTTTGCTTTGAAGTTGATATCACAAATGTTGTTTCGCCTTCACGGTTTTCATGCACGAAATTTTCAATGTTTTGCGGCAAAATTATCTCATTTTGCAGTACTAACCGCTTAGTTAATTGCTGCTTTCTCCTATCAAAATCAACAGATTACAGCAAAAATATAGATAATCTGTATGTAATCAACACTTTATCTAACAGATAATTTTATTTAAATCACTTACACTTTAATAAGTATTAATAAAAATATGCATCGAGAATATAATACTCGAATGTTTTATAAAAAGTAAAGAAAAGATCATTACCTTCGATAGAAATAAAAAGTTGCGCCTACTAAAATCAAGCATATTATTGGTATAAACCATACTTCGTGACGCATCGGTGGATCAACAGGATCAACAGGATCAACAGGATCAACAAGATTATCAAGCTTTGTTGTATTTTCACGTTTTAATATTGTAAACGCAGTCCGTATAACAGTTAAATTCCCTTCAATTAAGACAACTGTTATATTATACGATTCTTCAGGTTTTAGTGGGCAATTCGTAGCATCACCGTAAGTTTTATTGTTGCCAACAATAAATTCCTGGTTAGCAAATTCGCTGATCTGTCGCCAATTAAAAAACAAACATTGAAGATATCTAATTTTGTAAATAAACAAAACAATATCATTGCTACTAGCATTGCAGTTATATGTATGTTATAATAAACTTTAATCCTAAATATATATTAAATAAATTATAGTTAAATATATCAAATAAATTCCCTTAATTTTATAACTGCACTTACCTAATTATTACTGAAAGTTTATTTTTTACTAAAATTTTTTATAAATATAATAGTTATATATATTGTAATTCTATGACATGTACATACCGAACCTTCTGCAGCTTGCCAAGCACTTTCATTAATCTTTATGTTTATTTGCGTTTTTAAAATTGGAGGCACTTCTAAATGTTTGCAAGGTTCTTTAGGTCCTTTTACTATGATGTGTATTCTGCTATATTGCGTATCGTTTAGGACAGGCGGAATCTTTAATGATATCGTGGAATCAAATTTCTTTACGTCTGCCATCAGATTCCCATCAAAATCGATCGTGGTAGGTGTTTGCAATATTTTGGTATTAGTGCTGCTAGATTTGTTTGCTATTGTCACAGCTTGAATTTGAATATTATACAGCGTTGATGGAAACAAATATAATTCTTGTTTATAATAACGCTCGTAATTTTTGACTAGAACTTTAACTTTTATATCAGATACTATTGAAATGTTCTTCGTCAAATTTGAAGAAACTTTATGTATTTGAATAAGAAAATACTGCAGGTGTCTGCCTGTCTTCCAAGGATGATTCCATTTTACGTCAATTACACTATTGTTCTTGACTGTCAAAGTGAAATTCCCAGGTGTATCTGGTGCTGAAAAATTTTATGGTCACAATATTGTCTAATCGACACAATAATAAATTTAATTTAGTCATTTTTTAATGTTTTTTTGATTCGTATAATATTAGCTATATAAATGATAAGCATAATGCTTTTTTAGCATTTTCTAAATTATATAGCAAATAATCATAACATAGATTTGTTAATTATAGTAAGAAAATCGTAAAATATAATTATATACAAAAATTATAGTTTAACTATAGTCTATGTTTAATTTAAAACGCATTTAAAATTTCACAATATACTAAGCTTTCAAGTTTTGTTGAATGATAAAGTCTTACTTGTATTATGTAGCATTGTTTCGGTAACATAAACGGGAACACTTGATTCAGTAACATTTATATTGTAGGCTAAAATCTGTAAAATTTGTTTCAAATTGTATTAACTTTATATTTTTTCTTAGATAATTTTTGTTTATTACATCACATTTATGAAACACACACGCGCGATTTTTTGTAGCACGCAAAAAATATTTTTTTTTTTACCTGAATTTCTAAATGTGTAGAACCTATAGTAGCGCAGATGTAATCATCCCACAGGTCACAGGTGTTGTTAACATTAACTTCATATTGGTTAAAGCAGCTTAAATAAAACAAATTACAGATTCGAATGACGTAATGACTCAACCTTCCATTCGTAGGTGGAGGTGGACTTTTCCATCTCAAATGTACCATTTCACGGCAGGTATCAATTTCCACAACATCCAGATTAGTTATCGGAGGTGGAGCTGTTATTTCCATCATATTATATTTGTGAAGCAAATTATAAAGCAATTTAATAATTAATTAATAAAAAATTTACCTGTTGGCGGAAGTGTAAACAAACGTTTTTGATAAGCGGAAGCATTTTCCGAACTGTTCTCATCTCTTACTACATAAACTCTTACCATGTATTGTTCAGCGCCATAAAGTTCTGATATCTTTTTTAAATCAAAATAATTTAATTGGTCTTGACTGGGCTGGGCTTGACTCACAAAACTGAAATTTTTGACAGCGTCGCTCACGCCGTCTATTTTTATTCTCGCCTTTAATCGTCCCGAAATCGTTTTGCAATCTTCAGGTTTACTCCACAACAATATCGATTTCGTAGATAAAGTCAATGGGCCAAATGTCTCCGTTGGTATCTCTATTGAATTGATGACTGTTATTGTTTAATGTGATAAACATATATACATATATTTTTACTTTTAATAAGATATATGTACATATTCTTTTGTTACAAATAGATTTTTGTGATGTTATTGAAAATTAATAAATAATTAATTAAACAAATTAACTTTATTAATGATATTAACTATGATCATTGTTATTCGATATCGAGTATTAATATTTGTGATAAATAATACGAATGTGCTTATGTACCGGATTCCTTTGTCTCAAAAGTTATGTTTGTACTTGTGCCGCTATGTCGCGAATTGTGAGCTGTAACTTGTGCCCTGTAATTTGCATATGGCTGTAAATTCGATATTGTGATTGTTCTGTGAGTTGTCCATTTTTCAATAGTATGATTACTTGATTGAAATTCACCGACATCCGTACAGCCGTAGTATTCTTGAATCTGGCATTAAAAAGTTATTTACGTGAGTAATGCAAGTTCGTTGCAAGTTGGCTGAATAAATATCAAATTAAAGTGGTCTTTTGGCTTATATTTATAAAAGCTATACTGTTATAAACTAAATGTGAAAAAAAATTATACTTACTTTTAACATTATATGATACTGTGTTATATTTCCATTTGGTTCTTTTGGAGCCTTCCAAGTTAGAGTTATGTTATTGTTGGATAGCAGAGTTGTGTGAAGATCTAATACTTCAGATGGAACTGTTGATATTTGTACAATGCATTTACAACGATTATATGTGCAAATGCATGTGAATAAATGCATTTTATATTTTGTATATATATGTTTTTTTTTAATATTATTAAACTCACCTCCTTCAAGTGTATGTATTTCCTTGAAAAATAATGTTTGATCTTTATAAAATATGGTTACGTTGTATAAAGTGTGTGATGTTAAAGATGATACTTCACAAGGAAAAGATATAGCAGTTTCATTAACAATTTGCTCCAATTTATCAACACGGTTCACTATGAGGTGATATTTATTTGCCGGACATGGATATAATTGCTGGCACAGAAAAGCAGAAAACAAGTTAGATTCTGTTAAAAATATTTAAAAATCAAATATACCAAATGCAAGAACTGGTTAGTGAAATATCTACGTACTTGTTTGTCGATTCGGCAGTTAATCATCAGGCTTGTTTCTTCTGTCGTTACATTGAAATCTCGAGTCGCTAAATGATTACAAAATACTTTAAACAACACATATAAAAATTTATTGAAAAAACTATGCTAGTGTTATTATTAAGAGTTTACGAGTAATAAAATTGTCAGTAAATGACTTTATCTTTACATATTTAGTATACGAAAAGAAACTAACTTTTTCTTTTTAGTATACGAACTTTAACATATACTTTATGTCTCTCTTTATGTCTTACAATGAATGTATTGCAATGCATGAAATTTTTTGAAGTATCTAAATATTCTACATCATTATAATATCAAACAATGATAATTTTGTTTAATAAAAGATTCAAAGATTATGTTTTATTATATTGAGAAAATAATAAGTACATTAAAAATAATTTAAATGTGTTCATCAAGGATTGCATACAAAATTAATAATGATCTTACGATTGCAATCAGTCTCAGCTTCTTGCCAGTCGCTGTGTACTATCGACTCCGCAATCTGTAAGCTGTATCTGATGTGATAAATAGTACGAGGTTCTAAATTTTTAAAACTGCTTGTTAAATGCGTTGTATTTGGAAATATTATATTCCAGCTTTGAGATTCATGATTTTTACTTAACTGCTTCTGTAATAAACATATTCGAAAATTATTTATAATAAATTTAATGATTCTTGTAAAATAATTTTTTTCTTTTTATTTTTTAAAAATTATTACTTTGAAAATATTAAGATTGCAAATTGTATTCAATTATTAACCACTGAAAGAATAATTTTCTCATTACCTAGAATATTAATAAAGCGTAAAATTAACGTCATTTACCTGAATAGAGAAGAAATAACGAATTGCTGCATCCTTGTATTCGTCTTTCCATATCATAGGAACTGTGGCTTGAATACTTGTATGGCTCGTATAGTCAATTTTAGGTAAGACGGAAGCATTTATTGCTTGAAAAAAAAGATAGTACATTGTGCATTATAGTCTTATATATTATCTCAATAATAATTTATATTTGATCTCTAAGTATAATTTGAAAGCGGTATACTATGCATCATCGAAAATTGTTACCAGCTTGACACAAAGGGTGTATGTATAATTTTTCATTGTCTTCCATCGTATTATTGCATCCTTCAAAACAAGCTCCAGTTACATAGTCACAATGACTCCATTCAAAATTTAATATTTTTTTGCACGCACCGCACGTTTTTTTGCAGTTATGTCCATATTTATTTCGTTCACAAGCTGAAAAAAGCAATTGATACTGTTAAATGTATACAAGCTTTGTGTAAATAAAAAAATAACAATAACAACAATATTATACATTACTCACGATTAGAACATGTGGGTCCTAAAAAACCTGGAAGACATGTGCAACCGTTTTTATAACAAATTGAGTTTCCTTTGCAGTCAAGCATATTATTATAATATTTGTGAGCCAATAAGCATTGAGGTTCTAGCTTTCTATTTTCACAATTTTCATCATCTGAAAGAAAGTGTAATCTTATTTATTATAATATAATTTTATTTGTGTACTACGTCAATTGCACAAATATTTTATGAATAATGATGATAATTTTATTTAAAAAATGTATATATATTAAGACAAATGTTTAATTATTACCTAATGCAACATCTTCTGTAGCAAAAAGTATAGCATTCACAACGGTATGTTCATTATAAAACAGTTTCTGACATGTTAGAAACTCTTCCAAATTATCTTGTTTCACTAAATCTTGATTAATAAAAATAGAACTCATTTTCCAAGATACTAAAAAGAAATAAATTAGCAATATGTAACGAATATATAAAGCAAGAAATTGATGTGTTTATAAATATAAAAGAACCAGAAGTTAAAGGTTTGTACCAGTTGAAAGACATTCACGAATGTTTGCTATGGCCCACAGTGGATTCGAGGTGATTATGCTAAGTTTAGGAATCACTTGAACAACTAAGCTACTAGTCGATGTAAGATTTTTCTTGATTATGACTGATTGCCACGTAGGCAAACCATGAATTGCGGGCTTTAATGAGCCTTTTGCTGTTACCATCTCTAACACTTCATTACTTGTAGAATCACGTAAGAATACTTGTGCATCGCACTCTGCACAGAGACCGATAAACATTTGTATGCATACCGTTGTACCGTTGACTTTTAAGATAGGGCTCGTTAAGTTTGCACCTGTAGTAGTCGTGTGCAGAAAATCGTCTGAAATAGGTATTCGTGGATAATTTTATTTTTCTTATCGCTGTATATGAAACTATTTTAATTAACTGAAAGTTTAGAATTTATTCACCCACATCGATGAAAGCGAAATAACATTTTATCACTGCTTCGAATAAATACTTGATAATCCAATCTTTCAATTGTTCTGCGTTCTTCCCATTCTTCTGTGTCCACATATGTCATAATCATATTATCCGTATCATAAACGGTAATATTACGAGTCACAGAATTTGACGTAATGACGAATGATCGCCATTCGCTGGCAGATAATGAAGTGTGCTGTATTAATTATTAATTTTTAATTAGATGAGTGTATATGAAACTTAGTAATAAGTTAGTTCAGTGCTCGGAATTAGTCTGAACATTTCAGTCGATTTCCGTGGTATACGCCTCCTTTCCTCTCCTTACCGCGCGCGTTGCAGCCGCTACGGCCAGCGCCGCCGAGCGTTAGGAGCGGCACTATCTGATTAGGTTCTATGAGTAGGTTCTTCTCCCTATTTATTAAAATTTAAAAAAATTTATTAAAAATAAATTTTTTTTTAAATTTATTAAGTGGAAATATTTCAATAGATTTCTACGTCACCCATGAGGTACTAATACTAACACGTTTTTCAAAAAGTGGTTTTTATCTACATTATTGCATCAATTGTTCATTCTCATAAAAGGCTAAGAAAATCTAATTAAGAAAATCTCTTTTATATATATTTTTTTTTAAATTAAGAATTTATTTTTATCTTTAGTGGAATAGGTCTACGGGGGAAACCATTTAAAAAAAAAACGCGTCAGCATTAGTATCTCATGGGTGACGTGGAAATCTATTGAAATATTTCCACTTAATAAATTTAAAAATAAAAAATTTATTTTTAATAAATTTTAATACATTTTTTAAAATTTTAATAAATAGGGAAAAGAACCCACTCATAATCAGATAGTGTCGCTCCTAACGCTCGGCGGCGCTGGCCCTAGCGGCTGCGGCGCGCGCGGTAAGGAGAGGAAAGGAGGCGTATACCACGGAAATCGGCTGAAATGTTCAGACTAATTCCGAGCACTGAGTTAGTTGATTGTGTTCTATTTTTAAATTATTATCGTAATAATATATACAGATATATATGACGTATAAGAAGCATTAATTAGTGTTTCTTTGAGAATATAGCATATACAAAAATATTTTAATTGTGTAAAAGTGTGATTTTGATTATAAGAAATTTGTGTGTCTTACATTAATTTGAGATAATCTATCTGCACATGGTGAATCTGGCCATGATAATTTGCGAGTAAGAAAATCTAATCCTTGTGGACATTTTCGGATGACAGATATTGTATTGTCCCAACCGCCTATTTTAATCCAATAGCAAAAGTTTTTCGTATATTCTTTGTCTTTGCAAAGCAATATATCCACATCTTTTTGTGCACGAGCCGAAAATGAAAGCGCTACTGTGGAAGTGTCTAAAGAACCAACATCTACATGTTTAAATTTATAAGGATTTTCATGTTCTTCAAATTCTGAAAGTTTTTAAAATAATTTTATAAATATGTTTGATGCACGTGAATACACTTTGTGATACTTTTTTCGTAAATATTGTAACATTTTTCAAACTACAAGATTCTTACCTTCCCATCGTTGATCAAATACTGGAGCCATTGGCGTTTTTGAAGAATGGGTAAAACTCCAGTGTTTTGTCCCCCATAAGTTGAAACATTTTTCCGAACGGTTCATTTTACAGTTTATGTTTTCATGATTATTAATATGTTGATAATTTATGTCTGTTTCTGTCAATAACGGTAAAGGTAATCCTGAAAGTGTATTGCGTGTTTACAGTAAATATTGTAGTAGTAGTAGTAGTAGTTAACTTCTAAACCAGTAAATATATTATTACGAATAATATAATAAGATTGTTTTGTAAGTGAATATTTAGAAGGCATTAATAAAATTTTAATATTTAGTAAAATGTTAGTATGCTTATAATAATAAAAAATCTTTTATTAAATTTGCAAATAATATATCTATTTTGCTACAAAAATGTAAAACAAATTTTTTTTTACAACTTACGCTCAAGTCTTTCAGAGTTCTGATTTGGTTTATTCCATACTAAAGCGCTGCCATCATCTTCTGTGATACAGCTTAAGGATCTAACTTTAAGGGAATTTGGTGATCCGCGTAATACAGTTACATTTCCAAAAATATGTAGCACCTGACCCGCAAGAAAAGAAAACACCAACGCGGCTATTGTCGTTGTTTTTATTGTAAACGAACACATTTGCGCTTTTTAAAAGTCGAACGATTATCAGAAACGATATTAATGGAATAATATGGCAAAATAAACACTATAATTTATCAGGTTGTTTCATCTTGTCACAGAAAATCTTGATACTTTGTTATTAGGCGATAGCAGTTTTGCTTATCAGATATATTTAAATGGACAAATCACGATTTTTTATATTGATGGAAACAATTTGTATTTTAGTCATGACAATCTAAGTTGAGCGAACACAATAATGACAAAAAAATTTGCGTTGAAGTAATCTATCTTGTATCCGTCTCACACTGTTTAAACCAGCACTCGGAATTAGTTGCACATTTCGGGCCGATTTCCGAGACGACGCCTCCTGTTCCCCCACTACTGCCCGGCCGCTGGCGGCCGAGCCGCCGATAGCTTTGGCGCAGGAGCGTTTTATATAAGAAATAGGCTGGATTGTTGAGGCACCTCTCAGAAAATAGTAATATTTTCTTTGCTACATAAATAATGTTTATTTTTATTAATAATTAAATATACAAGGTATTTCGTAAATACCTAACACTGAGTACGCTACGAGATTCCTTGTATAAAAATGAGTAATAAAAGTTGTTACAAAAAAGTCGAGACACCAATAGTTTTTGAATGGTGAGCTGTTGAAGTTGACCAATTACGGAGCGGAACTATCGGGCGCTCAGGCACGGCGCGTTCGAACAGACGAGAGACGCTCCCGCGATTCTGGTGAATTCCACGAGCTGCGAAACAAGCTGCAGCAGCCATGCCTGAGCGCCCGATAGTTCCGCTCCGTAATCGGTCAACTTCAACAGCTCACCATTCAAAAACTATTGGTGTCTCGACTATTTTTATAAGAACTCTTATTACTCACTTTTATACAAGGAATCTCGTAGCGTACTCAGTGTTAGGTATTTACGAAACACTCTGTATATATATTATGTATTAATAAAAATAAACATTATTTATATGTAGTAAAGAAAATGTTACGATTTCCTGAGAGATGTCTAAACAATCCAGCCTATTTCTAATATAAAACGCTCCTGAGCCGGAACTATCGGCGACTCGGCCGCCAGCGGCCGGGCGGTAGTAGGGGAACAGGAGGCGTCGTATCGGAAATCGGCCCGAAATGTGCAACTAATTTCGAGCGCTGATTTAGATTATTCGACGGCAGTGGTTTTTTAACGACAAGTTGTTGAAAGGAACTTGGTTTCCTTTTGTTCAAACCGCGATAACAGATTCTCTATCTGTGCTAAACGTGTCTGAACACATCATGAAATAACGACGGAATTTCCATATCTACATCTTTTTTTAGATAAAACTAATATAAAAATGTTGAATTTTGTATTATGCAATTTATATAGAAACATGAAAAAACTATAAGTGCAGCTAGTCTAATATTTTGACGTAGCTGTATTTAATAATTAAATATATTGATCCATATTTAATACGCATATAAAATAATGATTTTATTATTTCTTTATCCTATAAATTATTAAAATGCGTTATTTTATATGCATGTAGGTTAAAGAAATATGGAGGCATGAAAAGAATATGATATTTAATGTTTTTACCGTTCAATAAGATTAGCAAAGAGAATTCTGATCTTCTGATAAATTTTGATAGGAATGAGATGCTAGATTCTTCTTTGCTCTTTTTATAATAATTGATATTCATCATATATAATGTGTACATTGTTTTTGAACGTGTATTTGAGAAAGATATAATATGTACATATAAGGTAAAGTGTCGTGTATTTGAGGTGGTTGCCTAATTCCGAGTAGACGCTTTTCTTGGCTCCTAAAAGCTGCACTTTGCAACTGACTCTTGTAACTAGTGTGGAAGGATACGGCGAATAACCATTGTGAAATCGCGCTATCACGTACATTAACCACGCTGTTTTCAATTTTCTGATTTCGACGAAAAGAAACATTCTTTTTAATCTCCTGCGTAATTCCACTACGTAATCAAGATAAGAGATATTTTAATAATCTTTATGCCAGAAAGTAGTTTAAAGTACGTTGTTTTTTATGTATTATTTCAAAAATACCTCACTACCATTTAGAGTTAAGTTATGTTGGCAGACAGATATTGAATTCCTAATTCGAGATAGGAGATTGCTTAATGTGGGTATTTTACTTTTAATTATATTAATTCCTTTGTTGCAATCAAATTTTAAATGTTTCTGTCACTTAAATTTGCTGTTTTCTCAAAGTTATTATCTTTATTTGCACAAATAATGTTTTTTTTTTCAAGCTTGTGATTCAATTTTTTAGCAATACATTTTTTTCTTTTTTAAAATTAATTGTGTTAAAAGTTTATTTTATTTCCTATTGATTATTTATACTTATAGCCTGCCCAGAATTAGGAACCTATTTTACGCGAGGTAAAGAATTGCCTCTCTGTAGATATAATTTTATAACTCCTCAAAGTAAAATATTATTGCAAATTGCGCAAGAATGTAACCAAGTAACAGTAGAAAGAGTGTAAAATGTATTTTTTCCAAATTTTTAACAATCTTATTCGATCAGAATTTAAACAAATACAAATGATATCCTCTAATAGGGCATTTTATCCTACTAAAAAATTATCTATTTGAAAAAAAAGTAAAAAGAGACTCGTACATAAGTCTGTCAATTAAAGTGAAAAACAAGTGCATATATCTGTCAGAAACATATATCAATTAAATAATTAATAGTATATAAAATCAGGATGTCAAGCTTTTTTCCATTAATAATTTTTTTTAGTAATATAATAAGATATTAAATCAATATTTTTATGTACAAAAGTTTTTTTTCTATAAAAAATAATTGTAATCAATACTGAAAAGTTATATCTTAGATTTAACTTTTTAAATTAATTTTTTGGAAGTATATTGTATTAATTAAAACAGCACTGTATTGTATGTATGCAACAATTTTTTTGATAGATACATGTACTTGGTGCTTTTTAAATATTTTTTTTAAAAGATAACTTTTTAATTGCTGTATTGTATATGTATAATTGTAATGTATATCCTAATAATTGTATTGTATATGTATAATTATAGATTGCGATCAATAGCTGTATAGAATACTTTTTAAAAAAATTGTATATATTAAACCTTTGAAAAAAACCTGTCGTATATATTAAAATTTTCAAAAAAAGCTATCCTATATATTTCTTACAAAAAATTATGATATCAGGAAATGGCACCAAATGAGACTAAAGAACTATGAAAAAACTTGTACACTATTTCTATAAAACTCTTCTATAAAACTCTTGTACATAAAGCTGTCGTATATACAGGGTGTCCCAAAAATTTTGACACAGCGGCCGTATGCCGGTAGAGCAGACCAAACTGAACCGAAAAGTCCGCTACCATTTTACAATTTTCACAAGGGTTAAAGAGATATTAATTATTAAAAATTACCGAATGCGAACGCACGGCTGAGATACGACCGCCTACAGACTACGGCCGCGCGCCTAGCGACCGTAGTCTGTAGGCGGTCGTATCTCAGCCGTGCGTTCGCATTCGGTAATTTTTAATAATTAATTTCATTACTTTGAGGTGTAGTAGCGCCAAGTTTTTTTTGCGTTTTTTAATAAATATTTTTATTTTTAAAATATTTAAAAAATTTTTTTATAATATATATAGTATATATAGTATAGTATATGTAAAATATGATAAAAGATAATATATAGTATAATTAATTATATATACGACAGCTTTTTATGTACAAGAGTTTTATAGAAAAGTTTTATAGAAATAGTGTACAAGTTTTTTCATAGTTCTTTAGTCCCACTTGGTGCCATTTCCTGATATCATATTTTTTTGTAATAAATATATAGAATAACTTTTTTTGAAAATTTTAATATATACGACAGGTTTTTTTCAAAGGTTTAATATATACAATTTTTTTGAAAAGTAAAACAATACTGTTTTGTTTTAGTTATAACAAGAGCGTGTACTTGGCGCCTTTTTTTTACCTTTTTTTAAAAAAGGTAATTTTTTGATAGATATTATTTTTTTTTTTTTTAATAATATATATACGACAGTTTTTTTAAATTTAATATATACAATTTTTTGAAAGGTAAAACACTGTTTTGTTTTGATTGTAATAAAATTGACTGGAAATTATAAATATTATTGGAACTAATTTAGTATACATAGAACAGAAATATTAAACTTTGAGCTATTTAATTTTATTTATTTTAGACAAATCATACACTAAAATCTCTAAACAATTGTCACATAAAGCATATTGATAATTGGTATGATTGTATAAATTTTAATTTTACCATACATTCTGTCAAAAAAGCACATGATTCGAGACTTTAGTGTATGATTTGTCTAAAATAAATAAAATTAAATATCAAGGTTTAATATTTCTGTTCTATGTATACTAAATTAGTTCCATCTATATTTATCATTTCCAGTCAATTTCATTTTGTGTTTTACAAGATTTTTTGTTTAGTTTGTGTTTATAATCTTTTTTCTATGGATAAATAAAATTCAATAATATACCTAAAATATGATATGAACATTTTCTTACACTTAATTCTCTGCCCACATTGTGATGTGGATAATTTTGTTGTCAACCATAGCGTTAATTACAGAAGGCGACTTATGCTATATTTTTTAAAATATAAAATTGACTGAGAATTATAAATATTGTTGAAATTAATCTAGGATACTCAGAACAGAAATATTAACCCTTAGTCCCGACGGTTCTTTTCGGCACCTTTAATCCCGACTCATGGGTTGTTTGCGTCTTTGCGTTATTTGGATCAGTAAAAACGCTTTAAAAAATCTGAAAAAATTCATGGAGCTTCTTTCAACCTTCAACTTGAAGTCCCAATCATAATATTTCGATAAAAATTATTTTTTTAGGTAGGGGATATGGCGCGTTCCGTACCCGTTTTCAAAAATTACAGCACTTTGAAATTTTGCTTGGGTCGAAAACGACCCATGAGTCGGGACTAAGGGTTAAACTTTGAGCTATTCAATTTTATTTATTTTAGACAAATTATTCACTAAAGTCTCGAATTATGTATGAATAATAACTTGCAAAATAAAAAATTTTTAAAGGTGTAGTAGATACTTACTAAGACATTCACATTCACCAACATATCACTTATTTCATTTAATACGAATTTCTAACAAATTTGGTCACTTGCACTACACTGCTCTGGATTAATAAGTAGTCTTGAGTGTGCACCAAAGTAACAGAGCAATGTAGTGCGAATGACCAAATTTGTTAACTCGAATTCATTATTATTACTTTTTTATAACACTTTCTGATCTGAAAGGTTATATAAAAATGTCAAATCGTAAGCGCGCGCCGCGCGGCTTCTCAGCGCCATCAGCGCATCTAACGTCAGAAATCGGAAACTGGACATTTTAGCTGGACATCCTAGGAAAACGACAATTATTTCAACATTTCGACTTTGGATTATTATAACTTTTTTTCTACAGCACCTACAGTAAAAACAAGCATACTTTTCTTATGTAATTTGGGTATGCGCTATCGATTGAGCCTATTATCAACTCAATCGGTTCAGCCGTTATTGAGATCCGATAATCTCGGCTCGTCTCAACTTTCGGACTCGCGTAAAGAGACACGGTCGGTCTTGCGCTTGTGTTGCGCGCTGCGCGTGGCGCGAGACACTACCGTGTCTCTTGATAAAAAATATTTATATAAAAAATATTATTTGCACAAAACACAAATTGTTCTGTATATTTATATGATAAAAATCTTAGGTCAGTTAAAATAAACTTATCACGCAAATATCAAGTTTGCAAATATCAGAGATGGTTCGATAAACCAAGGATTCAAAGTAAAATCAGAGATCCTTCTTTTTCTGTTTGTCTTGAAATTGGGACTATGCTATCTAGCGTAATTATCTCATTATCGCATTATCTCATAATAATTTAATTCTTTACTCTCTTAATTTGAAACAGTGAAAATTCCACTGATTCTATCAGTGATTCAATATTTTACTTCGCAATCAGTAGGCTATGACGAATTCACTGATAAAATAGTTCCCGTCGATATGCATTTGTTCTCGTCACTAAAGCGCACTACGCACTACGCTCTCCCCATTGCTGTCCGTATATACGTAGATCTTTCTCTCGTCGAATAAGTATTGTGTCCAGCCGAATAAGTATTGTGTCCATTTGTGATTATCTCTCACATCTTAAATCCACAGCTCTGAGGTAAGTATTAATTAAGCTTCTTCTACAATGATCGTAATAAGGCTGTAAGGAAGAAAATACATAATTCGTTCACTCGCAATCTTTCCGCGCTTTATACTGGGTCTATTACGGCCTTACGTTACGTTATTGTAGAGAATAAGGTTTATATTTATTTAATTATATGCAATTTATTATAGTCGAGTGATATTAAAGATGAAGCTATTATATGTGTGTATAATTATATAACCTCAAAAAAACTTTAGAGAAATTATTGTTACTTCTTTAAGAGATGTTTATTACAAAAATTAATTTTAGATGTTAGTGTACATTAGTTTACGTCGATTACATGAAACGATGACTATCCGATTTTCATGAAATCAAGTTACGAAAGATTAAGACACCTTTTTGTTATGAACTAATTCTTATATATTGTTTGAACTAATTAAAAATATGAACAGATTATAAATATTTATATATAAATATTATAATAAAAGAGTGTAAGTTAAAGTTTGCCGGTTTTTACAGTAGGTGTTGCTAGCAGGATGTAGGCATTTCTATGATTTGTTATATACACGATTGTTTTCTATTGACATTAACCTTCAAAAACACCTAAGTCTCATTCTGTCAAAATAATAGCGTCATAGTCGTTTAATATCAATGAATATGTCGAGTTTCGTTCCAAATAAAGAGCATTTGCGGCATTCGTTGCTTTTCTTATTTCATCAAAAGAAAAAAGCAGCTGAAGCACATCGTTTGCTAGTAGAAACTTATGGTGAACATGCTCCAGTGATTAGAACATGTGAGACATGGTTTCGTCAATTTAAAAGTGGAGATTTTGATTTGAAAGACAATGAACATCCTGATGCAGTGAAAAGGTTTGAAGACGAGGATTTGCAGGTGTTGTTGGATGAAGACCCAACCCAATCACAACAAATATTGGCAGAAAAACTTAATGTGTCCCGAGTAGCAATTTGCCAACGTTTAAAAGCCATGGGAAAAATCCAGAAGTATGGAAAATGGGTGCCACACGCATTGAACGACAGGCAAATGGAACATCGAAAAACCATTTGTGAAATGCTTCAACGGTTCGAAAGGAAGTCTTTTTTGCATCGGATTGTCACGGGTGACGAGAAGTGGATTTAATATTTAGTTAATATTTTAATATTTAACACAATATTTATAGTAAATACAAAATTAAAAAATTTATAAAATATTTTGATAAATTTTTTATTATCCATCAATATCCATTGACTGCAAATAATTGATGAAATTATTTGATGATGTCGCAACAGCAGCCTCCATTTGTTGTTATAGAAGTAGCTGTAAATATGGAAAGAATTATGTAATATAATTATAATACTATCGAGAATACTACAGTATTAAAATTCTTTTCTTTTGATATATTTGATACTCAAACAGTACAAAAGATTAAGACACCTTTTTGTTATGAACAAATTCTTATATATTGTTTGAACTGATTAAGAATATGAACAGATTATAAATATTTATATATAAATATTATAATAAATATATAAAATATTAAGTTAATATTTCAGTTAATATTCAGTTAATATTTAACACAATATTTATAGTAAGTACAAAATTAAAAAATTTATAAAATATTTTGATAAATTTTTTAATTTTGTACTTACTATAAATATTGTGTTAAATATTAACTGAATATTAACTGAAATATTAACTTAATATTTTATATATTTATTATAATATTTATATATAAATATTTATAATCTGTTCATATTCTTAATCAGTTCAAACAATATATAAGAATTTGTTCATAACAAAAAGGTGTCTTAATCTTTTGTACTGTTTGAGTATCAAATATATCAAAAGAAAAGAATTTTAATACTGTAGTATTCTCGATAGTATTATAATTATATTACATAATTCTTTCCATATTTACAGCTACTTCTATAACAACAAATGGAGGCTGCTGTTGCGACATCATCAAATAATTTCATCAATTATTTGCAGTCAATGGGTATTGATGGAGCCACATTAAATATATTTCAAGGTTATATTAACTTTTTATTTTTCATATAATTGGAACATATCTCTCAATTACATATTTATATTTATTTATATAGAAGAAACTTTTTGGACCTACAAAGGTTTTATTAGTTGGAATTATGGTTAGTTTTCTGATAACAGATCTGGTGTTGCACACGTGACTACATATTTTAATAAATCTTTATGGTTCTGAACATAAGTTAACAAAGAAAAAATAGCATTTGCAAATATCGAATTTACATTGCTTTTTTTCATTATTTTTCATATATTGAAACTTTTTTTTAAAGTATACAAAATTCACAATTTTATTATTTTATATAAGTATACATTACTTCATTAATTTTTTCACCTAATATATTATATATTCCGAACTCTTTTTATATTATAACATTAAAGATGAATATAATATTATATGTCATATATATAAGATATACAAAAATATATGTATATTCTTGCAAATATGTGTAACTACTATGGACACTAAAAAATCATCAATTCAAAAGTTGCATCACTGCAAAAAAAATTTATTTTATATCATTATATTTTAAAATGTATTCATTGCTTATTTATTGCTTATTCATTGCTATATTTATTACTTTAATACAGGAATTGATCTGAGATCATAAATAATGGAAAGACTAAATTGTTACATGTGTCAACAATTAGTTTCTGATGGATTGAATGGTTTAGTTCGGCATTTTATATCCATCCATGGGCTCACAATTAATCGTGGTGTAGGCAATGCAGGTTTTAAATGTGGACAAAGTGGTTGTCAACGTACTTTTATATACTTTTATACGTTGAGAAGGCATATTAGAAACTATCACTTGCATGAAAGAAATACTGAACCTGAACAAGAGAGAGAGAGAGGGCCTGCAGTGGTTATTAATCAACTTTATAATAATGAAATGAATAACGAAATATGTGTACAGTTTAATGATTCAGAAGATTCAGAAAACACTCATGACAATTTAGTTTATAGTGATAATGATAGCAACAATAACAATAATGATGAAGATTTTGATCTACAAAAGTTAGTGATTAGAATGATTGCGAAATTCCAATGTAATGGTTCAATGACAGGGCACCTGTTGACACAGATTCTTGACGAATGCGAAGAACTTTTACTTACTGTCCGAGATTTCATGAAGAAAAAAGTCAGAAAGATTTTTGAAGACAATAACATGCTACATGTTTCAAAAAATGTCTTACAAGTGTTAGAGTTTGATAGTCCTTTTGAACAAATGAGAACATTGGATGAACAAATTAATGCTTTGAAAAAGCATTGCGGATATATTGAGCCCATAGAAATCCCTTTTGGATATCGCCTTGATAGTAAACTTGATAGTGAAACAGCCACGTACATACCAAAAATGATTATGGAAACTTGTCAATATATTCCTATCATTGATTCTCTGAAATTGGTGCTGTCAAACGAAGATGTGCGACAAGCTATTCTGTCAGAAAGAAAATCAATTGATGACAATATATTAGCTTCATTTCTAGATGGTCAGCATGCTACAATTCATCCTTTTCTCCTGCAACATAAACACACTTTAAAAATCCAGTTATATTATGACGAATTAGAAATTGTCAACTAGGGATGCACCGGATACCGGATATGTATCCGGTTATCCTGTATTATCCGGCCTCTGCCGAATAATACTGGATAGCCGGATATTTTCTTTTATCCGGCCGGATACCGAAAATCCAAATGCGACTAATGCGAGTATTACCGAAGAAATAGCTAATGGACAAGTTGAATTTCAAAGAAAACTTAGTGACAGATCTAAGAAAAAAAGGTAAATATATCAAACTGAACTCAAGAAATATTTAGTATTACCGCTAACAAAAAGGACAGACAATCCCATATCGTGATGGAAAAAACATCATTCTAAATTTCCAAATTAAAAAATCTTGTTTTGAAATATTTAAGTGCTCCATCTTCTTCAGTAAATTCAGAAAGACTATTTAGTTCCGCAGGGAACGTTTACACAGACCATCGAAATAAATTACATCCAGACAATGCAGAAATGCTAATTTTTATAATAAAAAATTTAAATATTTAATTTTTATTTTTAATAACTGTTTAACAATCAAGAGAATTGACAATAAAATATTATTTTAAAGTAAATAACAATATTTTCTTTTCTTTATTTAATTGATAATTAACTCCATTTTTTAAATATTAAAATGTTTCTGCCGCATAATATCCGGTTTATCCGAAAAAATAGTGTCCAGCCGGATTATCCGGTATCCGGTCGCGAGAGTATACGTTTATCCTATATCCGGCTATCCGGTAAAATCACTATCCGGTGCATCCCTATTGTCAACCCATTGGGATCGAAGACAGGTGTGCATAAGTTAGGAGCTTTTTATTACACAATTCAAAATTTGCCACCGCATATAAATTCAGAACTTAGTAGCATACATGTTCTGCTTCTTTGTTGTGATTCGGATGTAAAAAAGTATGGATCTAAAAAGATTCTTGCTCCGTTTTTGCAAGACTTAGTTAAGTTAGAGAGCGATGAAGAAATACCCATAGAAATTGGACCTCATCAATTTATACTTCGCGGATTTTTAGCTGCTTTTGTTGGGGATGGACTTTCTGTTCATGATGTATATAATCTTCTTGGACCATCAGCCAATAAGTTTTGTCGAATGTGCTTGTATACCAGAGCCGATTTACATGCTGGTTCTGTTGAAACAGCACAACCAAGAACTGAAGAGGTTTTTAAGAACATCTTGCTCTCTTAGAACAGACAAACTTTTCTGCTGAGTCAAAATCAGCGACAGGAGTCCAAGGACTGTTCATTGCATAGTTCACGTTATTTCCATATTTCTCGAAATAAAATTTTTGATCCTATGCATGATTTTCTATGCGGTATATGCCCAATGATTTTAAAATTAATATTACGTGAATACATATTAGTACAGGGAAGGTTCAATGTTCAATATTTCAATGATCGAATATCATCATTCCAATATGGATTTACAGAAAAAGTTAATAAACCATCCGCAAATTTCATCGAAGCTATGCTCCGCAAAAGAGATAATACATTAAGCCAAATAGCAATGCAAACGTGGTGCCTCGTGTGTGCTTTTCCATTTTTGGTTTGCGAAAAAGTGCGTAATGGAAATGAACATATGGAAATGAGTAGTTATACTATGATAATTCTAACCCAGGGGCAATGAGGGGGGTGCGGGTGAAGAGGGGAAGAGGGGTATCGGATAACAGTGGAGGGGGTAAAACGTCATCATTTTTGGAGGAGAGGGGGTAAATGTGGAGTGGTAGGGGTATCAGATTACAATAATTTCCGGAAGATAAGGATTGTTAATACAAATCGCGAGATAAGGATTTCCGGAAAAGATAAGGATTGTTTATTGGAAAGAGAACTGTTTATTGGTGCAGGTTTTTTTTTCTACACATCAAAGTAGAGCGCCATGTTGTCGGAATCATTATGTTTATAGTATGCAGGTTCGTGCAGATTTACGGATTGCGTCATCGCTGTATTTTAGAACAAAGAGGCAGCATTTGAGCGCCGTTTCTTAGAGGGTGTGATAATGATTGTTAATACAAATTGTAGGCATCGCCATGTTGCTAGATGCGTCATCGTGTTTGGAGGAGAGGAGGTAATTTTGGAATGGTGGGGGGTATCAGATCACAATAATTCCCGGAAGAGATAAGATAAGGATTGTTAATGCAAATATGAGCCATCGATAGTTTTAATCAATGTCGTGTGCAACAAGCGGGTATATAAGGTCCATCATGACCAAGTCGAGGTAACAGTCGAAATGTTCATCGCGCTATTGGACGAACGTGACATTCTGAGCTTGTCCGCGGAGCAATTAGAAATCGTGCCGAAAGTGATTCTTATAAAAAACTTTGCTCGGTTTGTGGATCACGTGTGGGATAGGCTACCGGATCATTTAAGAGCGGATCCGGAAGTGCAAGGTTATCGTCGGTGCTCGTTGCACTACAACCAGTCGTGGCAGCGTGACCACATCGACGGGCCCCCACCGTACAGGAAAGATTGCACTTTGTGCAAACTGAAATAGGTAAAGTACACATTTTTAAAATATCTTTAATACACATTTTTCGAATGTGTAATAACTAATTGAATATTTTTATTTTAATAATTTTTATTTATTACAGAGATGGAAGACAGTCTCGCCTTACGAGAGGAAAATCTGAGTACTCTCACAGATTGGTTAACAACATGTCGGGAATGTAGAAGGAAGTATAAAAGCAGTGAGGAAATAATTGAAAAGTATACAACATTTCCTGCATTCATTAAACCATATATTCCGGATACTATATTTCGACAACAATTTATCGAATGGACGAGTGAAATTGACGACAGTGTACTAGAATATTCCGAGGAGGAATTTTCGACGTTTTTAATAGAATCTATCCTGCCGATATTGATGGAAAAGTTGTGCTCGTTATGCGCTCAGGATAGTCTAATATCAAGGATCTCTTCACACTATTATGACTACATATATTATATGATACCGAAGCAGTATAGATCAGCGATACTGGAAAAAATTAGAAAAATGCATCCAGAGAAGGTGCCGACATCGATACATTTGCACAAAGTACACACAACTCCTCAACATCAAACATCGATCGTACACATTTTGCAGAACCGGGAGAACGGAGTATGCAACACCTCGGTGCAAGAAAAGAATGAACAATGTTTTTGCAGAACCGGGATAACGGAGTATACAACACTGAACCATGTATGCGGAACTAATTATTTTTAATAAATATTATTTATCAATAAAATAATTTGAATTATTATTCCTGTGCCTCATCTTATTCACTGACCTATCCTACTGCGAGATAAGCGCGCGCGTCATGTTACACTACACGATAGAAGGAAACGAGCGAACCAGTGACTATCATTTTTTTTTCTTTTAATTGTGGCGAATAATATAGAGTGAATTATTTAAGTTATGCATTTATTCTAAACACCAATAATATACTTATGTTTTCTTCTTAATACAAATTATCCGTGGTAAAAATATAAATTTAATAGGAACTCTAATCTAAACTTAATATGTAATTTAAGGATGGTAGGTGAAAGGAGAAAAAATCGCAATAAGATTAGTATTAACAAATTTTATTCATATTTTTTTTTTCATCTATACATTTTTTACAAAAAAAAAAAAATTGTTTCAACCGAGCCTTTAACGCCTTTCACGATTACGAGGAGGGACGGGAGGCGCTTGAGTCGTTCTCGGACGAGGCTCGACCACAGCTATCGGCTTGTGGTACACTCCGCAATCCTTACACTTCTCGTATTCGGAATTTTTTCTATTCTGATCACGCTCCATTTTTCTATACTTTTTTCTCCACCGCGTGCACACTTTGAACTGATAAATTTCTCTCTTCCGCACACCTTATATACAGCTCGACGCAAAAACGTCAATTTCGCTGTAGTAATAAACGTTAAAATACGTTCGATAGATGTACAAAAGATGTTAAAAGTTGTACGTAAGATGTTCAACAATACGTTAAAAGATGTTACATAGATGTTAAAAGTAGTACGATAGACGTTCAAAGACGTACAATAGACGTTCGATAGACGTACGAGAGGCGTACGAGAGACGTTCAAAGATGTACAATAGATGTACGATAGACGTTCGATAGACGTTCAAAGATGTACGAGAGGCGTACAATAGATGTTCAATAGATGTTAAAAGTAGTTCGATTGACGTTCAAAGACGTTTGATATACGTTCAATAAATGTCTGAAAGATGTACGAGATAAGCGATAGACCATATTATATGGTGGATTATGTGATGGATAAAAGGTGGAATAAAAGTCATACGAGTGTGATACACATTATTTTATTAGCATAAATCATAGTTGTTTTACACGTTTGTTACGCTCAAACCACCACTTGTACAATTTGCAAACATTCCGCATAGCGCAATGTCTCGTGTGATACGCGCAGCGCAAGGTTCCGATTACATCCAAGTTCGTCAGGCGTGCGATATCTTCGTAATCCGCATCTATTGTTTCAATCTCTACATCATCTTCCAAAATCTCGCACAACCACTTTTTCTTCTCGAGTCCTTTCACGTATATCAGAGACGGTTCCGTACCAATGGCATTGTTGATAAGACTTTTCATCTGACTGTACGAGACGTGTCCATCTTCCCATCGGAAGCCGTGGTGGTGTATCCGTAACCAACACGCCAGCGATTTTTCCGATTTCGTCAACAGATACCACGGTACGTGTTCACGAAATACGTAATGAGATAGCGTTTCGCCATCTCGAAGTACCGCTACCTCTTTCACGATAAAAATGTTGTTGAACGCGTAACCTTGCAAGTCGACGAAAATTGGTACGTTCGACATCGTCGTCGACCGTCGGAAAACTGACGTTCCCATTCGCACACGTCTAATTTATAACTTTTCACACGAGTCTGCGCACAATGTTGTTCAGTGGATTATATTCGACCATTCGATCGTGTATAATGAGACAATAGGCGGTGGTGTTGGCCGGTATATTTTCCTTACAATCAAATTCTATTCGCACGTCAACGGTGGCGCTCTTGACAGAGTCGTTTTGTCGCGAACAATCTATGACTACGAACGGACCGGCTTTCGAGAATTCATCGATGTCCAAATACGTATCGTCCTGTCCATAATAGGCTTTGCGGAAACGTGCATACATATTGTACAGTATAGCGTATCGACTCTTGTCGAAATCCAAATTCATGTCGTCGTACGGATAAAAATCTGAATTCAGATGCAGTCTCACATTGGTGAGTTTACAAGCGTCAAATTGCGTAGCGTTTTCAGACAGTACGTTTTTTCGACCGGTTTGGAGAGCAAAGATTACGTATCGCGGTTTTTCCAATTGCGTTGCGGCTTTGACCGCCCAGGAATGCTTCGTTGTATTCTGCAGCAGAGGAAACTCGTACAGATCCCACGAACGGAAGCACACGCTCAGATATCTTCCGCTTTCCAAAGTTCGAAGAAGAGACAGCTTGTTGACTTCGCTCAGAGATACATGCGGCATTCGCCACTGTATCTTGAGTAGTTCGATCGTTGGATTCGTATCGACTCGTCCAACGAGAGAATTATTATCGTTGCGCGATCGTATCAATACAAGTTCGTGACGAGCGTTGATTACAATCCGTTTGTAGTCCTCGCAGAATCCTAAAAGAGTATTGAGCGGAACGCAAAAATTAAAGTTTCCATCGAGCAACGGATTTCCATCCGGATTCCACGATGCGTATTTCAGCGTCTTGCTCTTCTCCGTCGTCAGCGATACATAGTTTTTGATCGTGCTCGTTATTCCAACGTTTCTGTTACGATCGATTTCAACTCCGTCGAGCTCGTATCGCATTTCATCAAACATGAACGCGACACAATTATTTCCCATTATACACACGTTATCTCTATTCTCACCGGCAGGAGTAACGAGTTTTCCTTCAACGTAGAGAAAACTCTCACACGGTAACATGTACAAATCCTGTTGCTGTATCGGTATTCGTATCTCATCGCTGTGTCCCAACGTCGTGTTAGCGTACGGATTGTACGTGTGCATCTCATATTTCACGATACGCTCGTCGAAGACGGGCTCGTCAGCGATGTCGAGTATATCCATCTCTTTAAACGTTTCTCACAACGAATCCCAACGATTTTAAAAAGTTTACGTTCGTCATACTGAGCCTCTTGAATGGCGATGTTTTCCCAATTTTCGTTGTTCTCTCAATCACTCGCTGTTCGTTCAACACGAGCATTTCCTCGCACCACGTCGCCGCAAGTGCAGTCTGATGGTAATCTCCTCTCCGCGAAAATCGATCAATCGTCCGTCTTGATCCACCACACGCAAGGTGATATCGGTAACGCTCCTCGCGATGACCGGAAGGTAAATGATTTGCGCCGGTGTTTCCGAGACTTTATATCCCGGAGGCACGTTCGGTGAAAATTCGTGTATCGTGTGCACCGACCTGTCGTTGGCGTACGCACCCGTGGTTATGCTGCATTCCACTCGAATAATGTTTACGTTGACGATGTTTACCGAGGAATCTGATTCGTGCAACTTTCTCGGTTCCAGTATACGACCCGTCGAAAATCCAAACAGCGGTCCGATGGTATTCGGTTTGGCGAAATTTATTCGAAAAGCGCACATGATTTCACTCTTCATGGTATTAACGTTGGGACGAAGTGACAATGGATAATCTTGCTCTTCACTTTTTCCTCGTTTTTGCAGTATCGCGCGTTTCAGATAAGAAGCAATGGCGTCCAATTCGTACGATCCTTCGGGAATTGTAATTTCTTCGTCATTGCCGTCGAAATAAAATTTATTGTTCGCTACCGTCACGTTCGGAATCGTGTTGTAGGTCTCCATCGTGGTTAGGCCGAGCTCGTAGTCCCCATCGCTCAAGTCTATCGGTGGAAAATAATCCACTGTGAGAACGCTGCTTTTACCGCTTAGAGTGAGCGTCAGCGACATTGCCGAGATTCCATCGACGACTGATGTCGATCGATGGCGGATCGATTTTTATATCTATTTTCTGGAGGAACAAGAGGCACAATTGTCCGCAGATCGTTTGATCGTACGTCTGGTAGACCGTGCGATTGTACGTTATCGTTGTATCGGTGTCTCCGAGGTAGCGTGTAAGCTCCTTCGGCGGTTGCAAATTGCCAAAGCTGTCAAAGTATACGGCGCGATCGCCTCTCTTGGCGTACGCCACCCAATGCGTGCCCGGCCCGTCGACATCGTCCAAATTCACGATACCGCTCTCATTTTTATGTATCTTGTTGGGTAAAGCGTTACGCATGTAGACACCTCGGAAATACGGTATTCGCATACGCTTCGCTATTCGTGACAATTGTAGATTGGTGGTGGCACCCGTGGGCATCTCTATCGTTTTTTCGACGTTTTTTGTTTTCTCTTTAATCCTTTGCCCCGCTTGTACGGAGCGAGATAAATCCCCCGTCCTTCCATTGCTTTATTGTGACGTTTCGTCTCTTCGAGTTGTCGTCGCGCGGCCTTAGAGTCGTTCACCGCCTTTGCAACACCCGCCGCTCCACCGGCAAGCGAACCGATAACTCCCAAGAGCGGTAACAACGGTAACATACCACCGCGTTTCGCCGTCGGAAGCGTTCTCCTCTTGGTCTTCTTCTTCTTCTTTCCCTTTGTCATACCCATCCCCAATTTCGTCTTTGCTTTCATAGCAGCCCATACGGCGGTAGCAGCAGCCCTCTCACCGAGAGTCGCGTCCGCAGCGGTGATCCGCACCCGCGCTTTATCGGCGAGAACGCGATCGGCTGCGTGGCGGTCCGCTGATTCGCGGTTTTGCGAGTACGCGATGTCGTGATCGCGACACGCCGCGTCCAACGGATTGATACCTCGATCCCCTCGCGCGAGTCGTTTCCGCAGACGAGTCCCCGGCCCGCAAAATTGGTAGCCGGGTATATGCAGCTCCAACGGTAGTCGATTTATCACACTGTTCAGTAAACCGGCACCCTTGTATCGTTTCATAGAGCGCGAATTCTAACGTATCGCGTGTAAATCATATTTCCAACTGAGGTGTGTTTCGACAGCGCTCACCTATAAATAGGAAGCGCGTATCGATCATTAACCAGTAGAATATCAAAGTTTGTCGGACGACAAAGTACAATGAATAACCGGGATAATAAGAAGGAACGGAAGGAGGTGAATGTCGCAAACGTGTATCGCTAATCGTGTGTTTGAAACAATATTTTTTTTTTTTTTCAGGATAATGTCCGAATCATGTATGGAAATAGAGATATTTTAGATCTAGCGACAAATATCCGAGCACCGCTCTTTCCGACATCCGATGCTGCGCACTCGTCGCGTAATAACAAGGATGAGAAAGAGTCTGGTAAAAAATGAAATTTGTACAACAACCGTACACGATCCGTGTGAAAAACATGGATGATAAGAGTGGGCAAGGGGTTTGTGAGAAGGCGTGCAGACACGGTAAAATGCTGCCAAACACGATACGCGGTATCATTTGCGGTCCCTCGAATTGCGGTAAAACCAATGTAATGATTAGTCTGCTGGAAAGTCCGAACGGTGTACGTTTCGAAAACGTGTACGTGTACTCGAAATCGTTGAATCAACCAAAGTATCGGTATCTCGAAAGATTGCTCGGATCGATCGATGAAATCGGCTACTTTACATTCTCGGACAACAACACAATTGTACCGCACAGCGAGGCGTTACCGAATTCCGTATTCGTCTTCGACGATATAGCGTGCGACAAGCAGAATGCGATACGCGAGTACTTTGCTATGGGTCGACATTCGAAGGTCGATTGTTTATATCTATGCCAAACGTATGCAAAAATACCGAAACATCTCGTGCGCGACAACGCGAATTTACTCGTAATATTCAAGCAGGATGGAACAAACCTTAAGCACGTCTACAACGATCATGTGAATACGGACATGACGTACGAAGATTTCGGTACATTGTGTCACGCATGTTGGCAGCACAAGTACGGATTTTTAGTGATAGACAAGGATAGTGCGATTAACGATGGACGTTACAGACGTGGTTTTAACGAGTTTGCGGTACCGCGGAATGGTTAGTTGTTCTCGAGACGTTGACGATGACGCTCGACACGAAAGATATCGACGAAAGGGAGAAGATCGCGAAGGAAATCGCTCGTACGAGCGAGTCGATTCGCAAGAAGCATCGGACGTTGAAGACGGGTAGAGTGGAGCAAAAGGTGCAATTGGAGAAACGGTTGAAACCGATCGTAGAGCCGTTGAAACGAATCGTCGAGAACATCAAGGGTGACGATGATTCGGTTGACGATCTCGAGATTAAAAACGAACCGGACATCAAACGAAAGCGGACAAGCTCTGAGAAGAAAAAGAAAATCAAGCGTACCTCGTTGACGACACCGATACAGACCCCATTGACGCCACCGATACAAGCCTCGACTCCGTTCCAGCCGCAAAAATTGGTGTTTGAAGCGCCGACATATTTACCGACCGAAAACGTGTTCGAAACCACGGACCCGTCTTTCGTAACATCCGTGAGACAGACGATGCAAACGTCCGATGGTCGGGAAGCTCTGTACGGCCAAATGGGTCCGCTGGGTCAAGAGTACATCGGGGAGCTCTTGAGTGGTGACAAGAAGAGAGGGATCGACAACGTGTACGGTGTATACTTTAACGATGCGGGAACGTTTCTCGGAGACAAGGTCTTCGACATTGATAAAGACGACAATGTGATCGTGGACGGTGTGAAATACGCTGGCACACCCGGCCTGTTTGAATTAATATTCAAAAGACTTCCCGACGATACGCTGTGTACGGAGGATGACAAACAAAAGTACAAGAGCATACTACTCGCTACTAACGCTCACAGACGCGGTCATAACGCGCATTTACCTGTTTTGGGAAACAAAGGATACAAATACAAACATATCATCACACCTCTGATATCTAAGAAAGGTGGAGGTGTTGCACATCTCGACAAGAGAGGTGTGGGTCGCACGTTACCCAAGTGTAACGTACCACAGACCATGACTGTGACCGACAACGCGGTCGATTACGTGCACTGGGATGATCCGAACGAATTGGTGGATCGCCTTCGATTGCTGGACGCCTCCCGTCAGGCGGGAAACAACGCGCACGATAACGAGTTTCTCTCGATTATCGAGGAACTGCGCGAAGCCGGTCTGATTATAAATTAATCACAGCTTTTCAACTATCGCCAGTATTGCTCGTGTGATGCTACAGGAATGTCTATCAACAAATTCGGACTACAGTTAGGAGGAGGAAGCGTCAGGGTGACGAGACAGAGCGGCGGAGTCTCGAAGAATTACGTGCGCGAGAATTGTCTCTGCAAGGATGGTGAGGTTTTCAACGCCAAGTCACGCGTAATCAGACATCTCGCCGACCCTGAAGCGGACACCGACGCTGTCAACAAGCTGCATCTGGATCATCACCTCAAGCTTATGAGCGATCGTGCGAATCGAGATCGTATACTCCATGAAAATTTTAAGCGAGAAGTACTTTCGCGACTCGAAGATTCGGAGAATACCGAGCGGACCTGGAAGAGGGACCACGACGATTACATCGAGACCAGATACGTGGCGTTGGAACGACAGATTCACGATCTGAGAGGTCTCCTCGACGAGAGTGTGGCGCTACTCGATGGAAGAGCACAACTTTTGCATCAATATCGGTAGGATAGATTCTTTCAAAAACACCGAAAATTCCTCCTCGGAGTCTTCTAGTACACTGTCGTAACAAACTGCAAAAATTTCATCGAATACTACGATGATGCGATGAAGAAGAAGAAGCAAAACGAATCACAATGAGCAAGAAGGAAGCGGTGAGCCTGGAGAGGAGATCGCTCGTGGACGAGCTCCACGCACCGGCGAGAAGAAACTTTACGCGTCGGCCAGTCGTCGTGAAAGGATACGACGATTTGTGGCAGGCTGACATTGTCGAGATGAGACCGTACTCGCGATCCAACGACGGCTGCAACTACATTCTAACCGTTATCGATGTGCTGAGCAAGTACGCGTGGGCCGTGCCCTTAAAGACCAAAGGTGGAATCGAAACGTCCAAAGCATTTTCCGCGATATTTAGGGAGAGAATTCCGAAAAACTTGCAGACCGACCATGGAAAAGAATTTTACAACAGAGATTTCCAAAATCTTGTCAAGAAACACGGCATCAATCATTATTCGACATACTCGGTCATGAAGGCTTCGGTGGTGGAACGATTCAATCGCACGTTGAAGAACGAAATGTGGAAGTTTTTTACGCTCGCGGGATCGTACAAGTGGATCGACGATTTACCGCGATTGGTCTCGGAATACAACGGTCGTAAACATCGTACGATCGGTATGCGTCCGATCGATGTCACTCCCGCGATCGCAAAGGGACTTTTGAACACCGTGTACAGTAACATAAAAATTGCCGCACCGGCGAAATTCAGGGTGGGTGATTCGGTGCGCGTGAGCAAATTCAAAACTGTATTCGAGAAAGGATACACGCCGAATTGGTCGACGGAGGTGTTTAAGATCGCCACGGTGCAACGTACCAATCCTGTGACGTATCTGATTAAAGATTATCGCGGAGATCAGGTCGCGGGAGGCTTTTACGAGCACGAATTGCTCAAGACCGCTCAACCCGACGTTTATCTCGTGGAGAAAGTGTTGCGCCGAAAGGACGATAAGGTGTTTGTAAAGTGGTTGGGATTCGACAATTCGCACAACTCTTGGATAAATAAAGACGATGTATTGTAATAAACTGTGTATATTTTACATTGTATTATAATAAACTATTATACATATATATATACAATGGTGTTCTTTATTACTACAATATGTTACAATATATACATTTAAAAAACTAATAACAATAATACATAAAATATTAAACTATATAAATTACTACGCATTATTTACAAATGTATCTCGCGATGTCCCCATGGTAGAGTGTCGGTGGAACCGGATACGACGTGCCGCTTATCGTCGTACGGACTGAGCGCGAGCTTCGACTCCGACACGGTGTACACCTCGTGCAACTTTGAGCGGATGCACGATTGACGCCGCGTCAGCTCGATTTCGGCGTTGAGACACCGAATGTAATCGTCGAACGTTATCGTTCTAGCGACTACACTCTTTTTTACACCTTTAACCTTTTTGGTGTCTTTTTGACCGGTGACTCTCAACGCGTACATCTTCGCTCTCAGTCCGACAAATTCCGTCATGATCGCGCCGTTGTTCTCGTCTTTCATCAGACCGGGTACTTTCTTGTTGGCGCGCGGCATACCGTAAACGTTGTCCTCGGAGTAGTCGCTCGTGTCGAATTTGGAAATATCGCGTTTCATATCCCGATACGCGTCCTCGCAGTGCAGAAGGTATATCAGACTGTCGGTATCGGTATACATAATTTTGCAATTGT